>NC_138032.1:8825679-9452346 GCF_964106645.2 Podarcis pityusensis
TGTTTTAATGCAGCCAATGGCAATATTGGAGTTTGTTCTCTTGCACAATCTTGCCCATGCAAAATGTATATTTCCCCCCCAGTATGAAACATGGACTATCTCTCCATGTCTTTTGTGAGGCTGATGGCATTCATCTTTTCAAATGTGCTCTCATTTCAGTTCCAGCAGATAATGAATAGAGGCAGTGAGTTGGATACTACACATAGAGAAATATTCAGTATGCTCACAATGTGTGCTTTACGTATGCATCACTTGTTGTGATTTATTTTGGGGGCTGCTTCATTATAAGGAACAGACGTACAGCTAGGGCATGGAGGGGAGGAATACGAGACTTATCTATATAAGTCTGAGAAAGCTGTCAGTTCAAAAGTTATGATGAAGGCACTGTTCTCCCTAATTAGATTTGTGTGATTGCTTTGCAATATAGCAAACATTCAACCCTTCTCAAATAACATGAAAACACAAAATTTCCACTCATGTAAAAGAAAGAGAAAGAAAGAAAGAAAGAAAGAAAGAAAGAAAGAAAGAGAAAGATTTGAACCCTTATCTCAAATGCACTTACTTTCCACAGGCAGGGAGTATTTGACATACATGTCACCATGTGATTCTCCGCTTGCATTCTGAAATTGTGCACTCACAAGTGGCCTGTACCATGTGCTTTTCTCTGTGGATATCAGCAGTGTTTTATGCAGTGATGATGGCTGACTTCCTAACAGGGCTGGCCTATCCATGACATGAGGCAGACTGAGGCAGCCACCTCTGGTGACAGAATCAAAGGGGTGCAAACCACCTCCCTAGCGCTAGAGAACTGAGGAGAAGCGACTGTGGCAATTTCCAGGTTCTGGCGAGTTCTGCAAAAGGCTGACCTGGAGGCACCCACAAATATTGTGAGATCAAGGTGCTAATGCTGTTGTTCTTCAGGGTTTCATGCTCTCAATGGGGTCTCCTGAAGTTAAAGGAAACATAGGGAAATGGATGCAAGTTATCTCTAACGCACATGCATGTAAGTGTTTGCAGATGGAAGCTGAGGGGCCATGCAGTGCACAGCCTGTCATGTTAAAGCATTGCAGCTGCCAATGTATTTTTTGTACTATGGTCTAAACTGCTGAGCCTTGGGCTTGCCGATCACAACGTTGGCGGTTCGAATCCCCGCGACAGGGTGAGCTCCTGTTGTTCGGTCCCAGCTCCTGCCGACCTAGCAGTTTGAAAGCACATCAAAGTGCAGGTAGATAAATAGGTACCACTGCAGTGGGAAGGTAAACGGCGTTTCCGTGTGCTGCTCTGGTTTCTCCAGAAGCGGCTTAGTCATGCTGGCCACATGACCCGGAAAAACTGTCTGCGGACAAACGTCGGCTCCCTCGGCCAGTAAAGCGAGATGAGCGCCACAACCCCAGTTGTTTGCGACTGGGCTTAACTTTCAGGGGTCCTTTACCTTCATAATGTTATAGTAGGGCAGTTGTGTTTCTCTAGTTAGCATAAAAGGTAAAGGACCCCTGACGGTTAAGTCCAGTCGCAGATGACTCTGGGGTTGCAGTGTTCATCTCGCTTCACAGGCCAAGGGAGCTAGTGTTTGTCCGCAGACAGTTTTTCCGGGTCATGTGGCCAGCATAACTATGCCGCTTCTGGTGCAACGGAACACTGAAACCAGAGCAGTGCACAGAAACGCCGCTTACCTTCCCGCCGGAGCAGTACCTATTTATCTACTTGCACTTTTGGGCGTGCTTTTGAACTGTTAGGTTGGCAGGAGCTGGGACTGAGCAACGGGAGCTCACTCCATCGCAGGGATTTTTACCGCTGACCTTCTGATCGGCAAGCCCAAGAGGCTCAGTGGTTTAGACCACAGCGCCACCCGCATCCTCTAGTTAGCATAACTTCAACCAAAACAACAAGAATCCTCTTGGGTTTTGAATCGAAGAAAGACAGGACTGTTGAAGGATAAACAAATTCAGCATATAGGAGGCAAAGTAGAGCCTTTAGCAATATGAAACAGCTGGATATTTAATGAGGTGATATTGTATTGTAATTGGGGTATTTCACACATGTCCCTATTTTCATGTGTAAAATACTGAAGCACATGAAATTGGAAGTGAAAATTAATTCATGCGTACATGAAAAAATGAGGGGAAGCATCACCTGCAATCCTAAATAAACTTGCCAGGGAGTAAGCCCCATTGAACTTGATGGGACTTACTCCTGAGGAAATCTATGTAGGCTTGCATAGTATGCCTGCATTTCGTAGAAATTGAATTTTCTAATACACACGAACTCAGTCATTGGAAAACTCTCTCACCGTAAGGCAGTTGGATTTGGAAAAAGTGACCAGAGCAATTTTCTTCCCACAAAAGTATGAGCTAAGCTGAAACCGATTCAGCAGCTGGCATGGATTAGTAAAGCAAACCCTGAGCAGAACAGAGGGACAGCAGCAAATGAAGCCATAGCTGCACGGCCAGCACCATAACCCAGCAAGGCTGGGCATTAGCCAGGACCCTGTGGTGGGCAAAGGGTCCACCCTGCTGATAACAATATATTCACAGTTTGTGCCAGGAGCACATGAGAAGTTCAGAGGTCAATGTAAGACTCCTTCCCTACCCCAAATAACCCACATGTCCCAAAGGAATTGGAAGGGGGCGTGCAGGATATTCTCTTAAATGCTGTGGAGCGCATCTGGATCTTAGTGAGATTCATGGGAGACTGACATGAAGTGAGGGAACATTTCTGCTCCCTCCAGTACTCACACACACCCTGTATTGATTTATTAATCATATAATATGACTTCTGCTTTAATGGTGAGGTCTAATTTATTTTTTAGTTGTTGCTTTGTTGAAAGTGTTGTATAGATTGTAATTGTTTCACTGATGATTTGTTAATTATTCTGTTTGATTTATGCTGCGTTTGCATAGCTGTCAACGTTTCCCTTTTTAAAAGGGAAATTCCCTTATTCCGAATAGGATTCCTCACAAGAAAAGGGAAAAATTGACAGCTATGTGTGTTTGTGGTGTTCTGTCATGTTATAATTACTTATTGTTTGGAAGCTGCTTTGGGATTCATTTGAATGAAAAGCGGCATAGAAATACAACCAACCAATCACATGTTCTACCAAACTGACCCACGAGGCTGTTTTCCCTAAAGCACGTGACGATCACAAATGAAGCAGACACATGGCTGGATCTTTCTGTTATGTACTGACGTTCTCACCCTGGGCCAGCAGGGGGATACTGTAGATAGTTTTCACTCAGGTCCGCATGTGCAAATAAGGAATTGACAGTGACGTTCAGTGATTGGATAGTTACAGAAAGTTGTTACTGTTGCTTTGTAGTTGAGCTCTATATAAGCAGGTTGGCTGAACCCTTCAGCCCAGTTCTGTTCTGGCCTGTGAATAAACAAGAGCTGTCTGAAGAATCACTGTGTTGTCTGATATGTTCACCCACAACTTAACACTTTCCTTGCAGCAAAGAGCTTTGACAGCCCTTTGCTGAGCATAGGACAGGCAAAGCCCCTTGAGCTATGGTCCCCAAGCACCCAACATCCAGCTGGCTGCCAGATGCTGGGGAAATGCTGGGCAAGGGACTTTGGCAAGTGGATGAAGCCACTTGCTAATCAATCAATCCGCTGATGCCATAATGATGTCATGTGATTGACAGGTGGATTGCCCCACCCACCTGTCAAAGTTCTGCTGGGTTTGGGGACAGATAGTGATATATCCCATTGGTCCAAAAAGGTTCCCCACCCTTGCAGTAATCTCTTTGCAATACCACCATTACCCTTTGAAAGGCTGACATACAACAAATACCTCTTTCATAATGTTGTATGCCACCCCAACCTCCAAGCCGTGTGAGATTCCAAAGGTGATTTCCCAGGGCTTGTGTTTTCCTTAGAATGAGAGACAGCAGAGACTGTGGTGTCTTTAGGATATATGGTTTATTTACACACACACACACACACACACACACACACGCGCGCACACACACACACACACACACACACACAACCTGAGCCCACGATGGAGGGCTTCACAGTATTAACACTCTCAGAGGGTCTTGCTTCCCCCATAGCCATAGCCTTGTATTCAAACATAAATCAAACATCACTCTGTATCCCTGGCTTCCCAGCCTACTGCTTCCAGCTTCTAGCTGCTAGCTCACAAGACTCAACTCTCCTTTCCCCTCTCTGGCCTTTGTATTTCTAACTACCACCCATTTGCTGTCTGGCACAGATCCACTTCCTTCATTCCCTTAATGGCCCATTACCTAGGCTATCACCCAAGGAGGAAGCCAGCCTTGTTATTCCAGAACTTTGAATCCTTTCTTATATTTTAACATTTGCTGGATCCAGGGTCTCAGCATAACAGCCTAATCCCCCCCCCCCACTGCTGCCTTTTATGTGCTGGCATCCGTCTGTTTTGGGAGACAATGGAGGAGTACGTCTTTGGGGGTGAGGTGAAGCTGTTGGAAGGTTGCAGTCCGATCCATAGCAATGCTTTGAAATGAGTAATTCTCAGATTACTCATATTTCTGCAGTAGGCTCAGTAACAGCAATACCAATGAAAGCCTTTGCCTTGTTTGAGCATTCAGCATACACAGATAGAGAGAAAACAGTATGCTAAGCCCTGCTAAAAGCTGTGGTTGGAATAATTACCCTCCTTTTCTTACTCCCTCTTCCCTACACTGCAAGGCTGGCTCAACCATTGGGCAGAATGAGGCAGTCACTTTGGGCAGCTGGTTTTGGGTATCATGAAAGGGCAGCCTGCTGTTAGTTGTTTTCATTCATCAATATTGTGTTTTTACTCCCAGTGAGAGACGCTTGTGAGATTTTCTGCCTCAGATGCCAAAATAGCTAGAGCAGTTTTGGATGTGTCTATATGTCTTGGTAGGGAGTCATCGCTCACTATTCTGCTTCAGGCAGCAAATGTCTTCTTGGCTGGCCATATCACAGAGACGGAATAGAAGCCGAAGCTCTGTGTTAGGAGGATGATCAGCTGAAACACTGATCCAGATTCAGCCTTACAGGCAGAGGATTTTCCTTGTGATTAAATGCAAAAGACCCACCCCCAACAGCCCTATCATTAGATACGGCTTCTGCCCGTGTATGCTAACTGGGTCACGTTTTTTCTCCATCCGTCTGCCCCCACCGGGAGCTTTGCAGAATAAGCTGTGCTCATAACCTCTCCTCCCCTTGCAAGAGCAGCATTCGGATTCCCTGCTACCATCATGCAGATCTCGTGTCCCAGGCTGGGCGAGCTAAGCAGAAATAGCAATTTACCATCAGCATCCCCCGGGCAGCTCCTGCTTCCTTTATTTTAACACCTCTGCAGTGCTTCTTTCACCACAACTTGGCCTTCAGAGGAAGAGTCACTGAGCCATGGTAATCTGCCAGCTGCAATTTGTGACTTGTTTCCACTAGAGCAAAGGGGGGCGGGTTGGGGGGGTGTCTGCCACTAACTGTACTTGTAGGGCAGAGATGGGGACATAGAAAGCCCGGGGCCAAGATGTGGCCCTCCAGGTCTTTCCATTTGGTCCTTGGGAATCTCCCCAAACTGTACCAACTCCCTGGGCTACATCCTTCTCTGGACCTTCTTTGCACTGTAAGAAGGTTAGAAGAAACTGCTGGATCAGGCCAATGGCCCATCCAGCCTAGCATAATAATAATAATAATAATAATAATAATAATAATAATAATAATTTATTATTTGTACCCCCCCCCCAAAAATTAAAATACTCTAACACATCAAACATTAAAAGTTTCCCTAAACAGGGCTGCCTTCAGATGTCTTCTAAAAGTCTGGTAGTTGTTGTTCTCTTTGACATCTGGTGGGAGGGCGTTCCACAGGGAGGGTGCCACTACCGAGAAGGCCCTCTGCCTGGTTCCCTGTAACTTGGCTTCTCGCAGTGAGGGAACCGCCAGAAGGCCCTCGGTGCTGGACCTCAGTGTCCGGGTAGAACGATGGGGGTGGAGACGCTCCTTCAGGTATACAGGACCGAGGCCGTTTAGGGCTTTAAGGGTCAGCACCAATACTTTGAATTGTGCTCGGAAACATACTGGGAGCCAATGTAGGTCCGGTGTTATGTGGTCTCGGCGGCCGCTCCCAGTCACCAGTCTAGCTGCCGCGTTCTGGATTAGTTGTAGTTTCCAAGCACAATTCAAAGTATTGTGGCTTCCAATGTCCATGGAGAGCCTCAACACAGACAAACGCATGATTCTGCGCTGCAAACCATTCCTCTTGCCGGCTCCTTGGGAATGAGTCACATAATCAGATTATTCCTGTTGATCTTATTAACAAGTTCATTGATCTGTTGTGTGTTTATTCTGAGTCAGTTAACTCTTCTTCTACTTGATTGTAATGACTAAGCTTAAGAGACCAGGCAAAAGATCCATAACGGGGGCGTAGCACCATTTGCCGGCGCCTGGGCAGCTGTGCACACATACGGCAGGTGGGGGCAGAGGGTGCTCATTCAGCCCAGGCTGGGACAGGGCGCGGGGGGTGCTCTTCACCCCCCGCTCCCCAGCCCTCGCCACCAACGGGCGGGTGCTTGCACACCAGGTGGGGCACAGAGGGCGCATGCCAGAGATCTCTGCGGGTGATGCCTGGTTCACACACACCCCAGATT
Source organism: Podarcis pityusensis (assembly GCF_964106645.2). Taxonomy (NCBI): domain Eukaryota; kingdom Metazoa; phylum Chordata; class Lepidosauria; order Squamata; family Lacertidae; genus Podarcis; species Podarcis pityusensis. Next base: position 8,832,285 of record NC_138032.1, read on the forward strand.
GTGCACCCAGGGCATCGCCCGCCCTGCCCTACCACGCTACGCCACTGATCCATGATTAGGAATATTTCGCCTCATTCACTTACCAGGGCAAGGATTCTCCCATCAGTTGCCAGTGACATCATCGCTCCTGCTTTGAGCTTTTCTCCCCCTGCATTACTTCTCCACCACACAACAGCTGGGCACTGTGGACAGCCAACGCATGCACTCATGTACACACAGTGCACACAGCTACCAGTAGGGAGAACGGGTTGCAGTGAAGCACAGAAAGGGTGCATAGGAAGTGGGTGATGAACCATCAGCCCATAGCTAGGCTGAGTCTCGTGCAGAACAAAGATGTCTCAGTGTTCTGCTGTGGCTCAGCTGGTCTTTAATTAAGCAATAAGGCATTGCCCTGTCAATCGGCTGCACACAGTTCGGTCTTTCTCTCCAGCTGGTCATCTTTCTGGCAGTCATTTGGAGGCCATTAACATATAAATGAGTTTGGTTATGTTGAGGAGCAGGAGGGGGCAGCAGGACAAGATGATATTCGCTGTCGTGCACTTGGCTGGAGTTGCAGTGACCACATGTCCTGCTTCACAGAGGACAGTCGTCTGCTTGAAGGGCTGTTCAGTCTGAGTCTCATTTAGAAAGCTAAGAAGGGAGAACAGGAGGGGCTTTGAAGATGCCCATCACCAGATAGTACCTAGATAGTAAGACTGAGCAGGCACACAGGTCATGTGGTCACAGCCTTCCCTACTATTTTGAGATCATTGTATTTTTATTTACATTATACTTTGCATTTCTAAATTTGCATCTGTACACAACTATACATCGGTACCTGGTTGACAGCTGGAACAGAATGCAAGATTAGATGGGCTTTTGGTTTTATCCAGCACGTTTCTTATTATTTTTTGAAAAAATTACCATGGGCATATTCCATGGGAATCTCTTCTGCCCTCTTTTCCGCTGACACTTTCCCCTTTTTCCGCTATGTGTATGTGACCACCATAGTTGCAGCTTCTGCTCCTTGTGCAGTGCTCGGGCTGCCCTACTGTTAGACAGAGTGAGACAGCCCCTCAGGTGGCAGATGCTGGGGAGCAGCAATGGCACACACACACATATGCACAGCGGCTGTTTTTCCTGAGCCCCCAGCCGTTTCCCTCTGTTGGATGATAGAGCCTGCTGCATTCAGGTGTGGTGGAGGAGGCATAAAGCAGCAAGTACATAGAGGTGAAGGAGGAAGTTGGAAGAGCGGCTCTCTTTCCCACTTCCTCTTTCGGTTCTTTGTGCTTTTCAAGGCTCAGATTAATTCTGCCATATTTGACTTTTACCTGGATTCCTTGGAAAAGTGAAGGGTGTTCACACACGTGCTTTCTCTCTTTCTGTTTCTGGGGGAGATGGAGGAAGGGGGACCAGAGAGGGTGTCGCCCACAGCACCTGCTCAGAAATCCAGATATGCTCACAGGCCTAAAATGGTCGGTGACCCCTTAGTTTATCAAAACGACCCTTGAGATCCCTTGAATAAATGCCTCCCATTGTCACTGAATTAACCTTCTTCCTCTTCCACTTCCAACGTCTTCTTCAGAATTGGGGGGGGGGGGGAACCATGGAAGGGGGAAATGAGTCTGTGCAAAATAAATTAAACGATAGCGTGCTTAACTTCATTTTAAGTAGGGAATTGGGAAGCTCAGCTGTATAACTCTTTGCTCCGGGGGATTAGATGGTTATCACTTATGCTTCTGAACGGGACAGAAGAGTACTATCAGCCAGATGGGACATGGTAATTGCTTCTTCCTTTTTCTTTAGTGCCATAGCAAAGCAAGCATGCTAAAAGATGCTTCACTTCATCTCTGCAAACCTGGTTTTGCAACTGAGCATGCGCTTTACAGGGAGCTACAGCTAATCTTTCACATGCAGTGGGTTTTATTCAAGGCTGGAATCAGTATCTGGTACTGATACTGATTCCAGCCTTGGTATGAGGAATAAATACATTCACAGATTTAAAAACAGGTCTCATTTGTGCAGCACGTTTCTTAGGTGCACATTTACAAGTTCTACAAATGCACACCTTTGAAAAATATAAGACAGTATACAACTTGTCTCTCTGTTTATTCCATTTATGTTGCATCTCGAGGTTGATGAGAGATGTTGATCAGGGAGGTGTGTCAGAAGAAGAAGGAACTTATATGCATTAGTGTCTAAGTGGTTTTATTATGTATTTTTTATAACTTTTGTTTTAGTTTGTTGCACACTGCTTTAAGATATCTGTGTATATTTAGTGATATAGAAAAACAGCCTAAATAAATATAGTAAAATAAATACAGTATTGCAGCTAGCATTCCAGTTTCCTTTCCATTTTTCTACTTGATGGTTATTTATGATGTCTTTTGTTTGTTTTTTAAGTTGTTGCTGTTTATCAGTTTTGCGCCTTTCACTGATGTAGCTGCTTCGAGCATCTCCTGGCAAGACTCTTTGACCCCAAACACAATATCATAAATCACAGTTCCCGGCTTGCAACTCAGGCTAATTTTACTCTGCCGTTGCTTAAATGCACAGTCAGCAGCTTCCCTGAGCCCTTAATTCCACTGAGTAACTTTTCCATATTAATAAAACACACTATTGTGTATGTATGTGTGTGGCTGGCCTTGATATGTCACTCTTGACGGATTGCATTGAAACACTTAAGCTGTGACAACCCCCACATCGTCCCTCCCCTCCCTTGTATTAATTCTTGCACACATTATGATAATCCAGCATGCAGAAGGCGATTTGCTTGCTAAATGACCCAGATTTTCTCCACGGTTGTATGGTGAGTGGGATAGTAGGACAAAGTAAAGACCTTCTGAACCCTTACATCCCAGCTTAATCATTGAAATCATCTGGTGAAGTGCTGATAGTGGTCCCCCACATTACGGAGGCCTGACCGACCTTAGCTAGAAGTCGGATGTTTGGTGTCACCAGCCCTGTGCTATGAAATACTCTTCCGGCCGAGATTAGACAGGCAGACTCTCTCTATTAACTTTCGGGTGTCTCTTAAGGATCTTTTAAATGCCCACAGGTCATCTAGTCCAACCCTCTGCAATGCAGGAGTGGCAGTGAAAGATTCCCTGGGGAATTTGCCAGGCGGACGGTGAGATCAGGGATGAATGAGTGTGCGAAGGACGGGGAGAGCAGGATGGGAAAGGCACCGTCAGGAGTCATGACACGCGTCAGCCTGACAAAGTAGGCAGATTACGGAACAGGGCTCTTTACCTGGCAGGCTCCAGTCCCCTAACCCCCACCTGAGAGCCCACCAGCACTGCCCCACATACCTGTTCGGCCTCTTGTCCTGGAAAGAAAAGAGCAGCGATTGGGAGAAAAGGAGCAGCAACAGCTATGACTTCAGTTTGGGGCTGCAGTTAGGAAGGCAGGAAGCTGCTCTATAAATGAGTTATATTCCTGGTCTATCTAGCTCAGTATTTGTTATGTGCTGAAGTTCTCACCCTGGGCCAGCAGGGGGATACTGTAGATAGTTATGCAAATGAAGGATCGAAAGTGACGTTCAGTGATTGGATAGTTTTAGAAAGTTGTTACAGTAACAAGGTACTGGAGCTCTATATAAGCAGGCTGACTGAGCCCTTCAGTTCAGTTCAGTTCTGGCCTCTGAATAAAGAAGAGCTGTTTGAAGAATCACTGTGTCGTCTGATATGTTCACCCACAACTTAACAGTATTGTCTACACAGACTGGCAGAGGCGCCAAAAGGTTTCAGACTGGGGATTTCTCCTAGCCCTACCTGGAAAGGCCGGGGATCGAACCTGAGGCCTTCTGCATGCAAATTAGATGCTCTGCCACTGAGCCATGGCACCTTCCTCTATGCTGGATGTGTGAGAGAGAGAGGATGAGAGAGGGTGTTTTCAGTTTCTCAGTCTGTCTGGGTCTTCCTCTTCTCTCTATGTGTGTGTGATGCAGAGAGAAGGGGGCTGCATTGCCCACAGGCTCAGTTCCTTGAGAGAGTGCTTGTCTGCTGTGCTCAGTTCTGTCGCCACATTATTTGCTAGCTCGTTTTCTTATTTGAGAGATTTCTGTCCCATCCTTCAGGTAGAACCTTTCAGAGCAGCCAGCAAGGTAGAGCGCCTAGGGGTCTTCTTTTACAGGGAGCAACCCTGTAATTTGAAGGGCTGCCCGATTTAAGTCTGCTTTGAAGAGAGAGCAAGCAGCAATGTCTTATATTTCTGTTTAAATCATTCCACTTAAGAATTATTTCCAAACTTGCATCTGTGTGTATAAATTAGCACAACCAAATTTTATGTAGATTTGTGTCCTTTTTGTGGTGCCGCAATTCCTCTTTTTGGGCAATGTGCAAATCCCCTCCACCACCACCCCCCATAACAGGGTTAAGCATGGCAGCAAGATATACCATTAAGGCACCAAAAATGTTACTAAGCATTGTTGTTGTTGTTTAGTCGTTTAGTCGTGTCCAACTCTTCGTGACCCCATGGACCAGAGCACGCCAGGCACTCCTGTCTTCCACTGCCTCCCGCAGTTTGGTCAAACTCATGCTGGTAGCTTCGAGAACACTGTCCCACCATCTCGTCCTCTGTCGTCCCCTTTTCCCTGTGCCCTCCATCTTTCCCAACATCAGGGTCTACTCCAGGGAGTCTTCTCTTCTCATGGGGTGGTCAAAGTATTGGAGCCTCAGCTTCACGATCTGTCCTTCCAGTGAGCACTCAGGGCTGATTTCCTTCAGAATTGATGGGTTTCATCTTCTTGCAGTCCATAGGACTCTCAAGAGTCTCCTCCAGCACCATAATTCAAAAGCATCAATTCTTTGGCAATCAGCCTTCTTTATGGTCCAGCTCTCACTTCCATACATCACTACTGGGAAAACCATAGCTTTTACTATACGGACCTTTGTTGGCAGGTCTACTTTGTTGGCCTACTAAGCATTAGGAGACAACAAAGATGCAGTCAAATGAAAGATCTTCAGTTGGTGCCCAAAATATATCAGTCGTAATGCCCGTCAAGCCTCCCTGGGATGTTTGGGGTGCCACAACTGAAAAGGCTTTGGCACCCACTTTTCTTTTGAAGGGATCTTATTTTTTTAGTTTATTTTTTTAGTTATTGCTTTGCTAGCAGTGTTTTATAGATTGCGGTTGTTTCAGTGAAGACTACTCTGTATGATTTATGCTATATTTGTGATGTTCTATCACACGTTCTATCATGCTATTGTTATTTATTGTTATGGTTTGGCATTCATTTGACTGAAATGCGGCATAGGAGTATAATAAATCAAATCTTTAATGCTCAGGCAGGTACATAATGCATGTGTGTACAGTGGTGCCTCGCAAGACGAAATTAATCCGTTCCGCGAGTCTCTTCGTCTTGCGGTTTTTTCTTCTTGCGAAGCACGGCTATTAGCGGCTTAGCGGCTATTAACGGCTTAGCGGCTTAGCGGCTTTAAGAAAAAGGAAACAAACTCGCAAGAACTCGCAAGACGTTTCGTCTTGCGAAGCAAGCCCATAGGGAAATTCGTCTTGCGGAACTACTAAAAAAACGGAAAACTCTTTCGTCTAGCGAGTTTTTCGTCTTGCGAGGCATTCGTCTTGCGGGGAACCACTGTAACATGACGTATAATCTGTGGCTTGGTTCACTATTTCGAGTTATATACCTTGCCCATTTGGGGGGCTCCGTGCTTTCATGCGGGTCACGGAAGACAAACGCCCCGGGTTTGGGCTGCAACATGTTGGAGGGTATGGATTTGTTTTCTGTTTTCTGACTGTGAAACAGCCATCGGCTGGATTCTGTTGTGGTTTGTCAGGAGCGGATATCTTGTCTGGTACTGATGTCGCTGATATTGCTTGGCGACAGTAATCTGCTTGTAAGCGCATGCAATTCTCGTACACCTAAGATGAACATAACATTTTTTCCGTTAGCTCTCCCCTTAGATGTGGAAAGGGCCTCACCCAGGGACCAGCATTTTTTTGTTCCAAGAGCTGGCAACTCTAACTACCGTATTTTTCACTGTATAAGACGCACCAGTCCATAAGACGCACCTAGTTTTTGGAGGAGGAAAACAAGAAAAAAAATATTCTGAATCCCAGAAACCAGAACAGCGAGAGGGATCACTGCGCAGCGAAAGCCTCCATAAGACGCACACACATTTCCCCTTACTTTTTAGGAGGGGAAAAGTGAGTCTTACAGAGCAAAAAATACGGTACTTCATCTTTTATCCTTTTCCTACAAAATTCCTTTGGTTAGGAGGGTTAGGAAAGCCTTCAATACCAGGGACTAGTCTATTTTTAGAAGCAACCTCATATGAAATATACGTAGAGGAGAGTGGGGAGGGGGAACCCAAGCAAAACCACTCCCATTCCTCCAGCAAGCCTGTTAAGTGTTAGTAATAAAATTTTTCTTTCTTTCTTTCTTTCTTTCTTTCTTTCTTTCTTTCTTTCTTTCCATCAGGCAGATTCTCAGACAACAGGCATGCAACTGGAATGGCCTTTGAGGCCATTACCATTTTAAAAATATAGCTTAAAGTCATTTCTTGTACTTTATGCCGTGTGTGTGTGTGTGTGTATTCACAATGCCTCCCACTTCCTCCTAGGTCGTGTACTCACTATATCTTTAAAGCACACTCAAAACACATCCTTACCCTCAAAGAATTCTGGGCACTGTAGTTTTCCCTGAGCAGAGCTGCAATACCTAGCAACCCTGAACAAAAATACAGTCCCCAGAATTCTGTGAGGGAAATAATGTGTTTCAAGTTACCGGTACTTTAAAGTTGTAGCGTGTGCACAGCCCCAGTGCCAATTACTGAGAGCATAAGCTGATGATTTTGTTTTATTTTTATTTTATTTTGGGGTGGAGGTGGGACATTGGTATAAACCCAAAATAAGCATTCAGGGCAGGTGTACACTCCTTCTCCTGGATTAATCAGCCTTGGGGAGAAGTTGAGCTTTCCCCTCCATCAACTGTTGGCATCTCTATTGGCGAGGACTGTACCAGATTTTCAGAAGCCTGGCTGCAGTGGAAAAAGCAGAGAGGAGAGAAGAATTTGTTGGGATCATTGTGCGCTCTGTAACTTTTGAAGAATGAAGTGCTTGTTACTCAGATGGGGGGGCAGGCCTGCTTTACCAGTATTTTGCTCAAAAATAGGCAGTGCTGTTTCAAAGGACTGAAAAGGGGCTTTATCTCACGCCTGGACTTAATATAGTCCATGAAGCTCATCGCCCTCAGCTACACTGCGATCAGCACTGGCAAAGGCTCAGTTTATGAAGAGCCCGTTTCTGCAAAACGCAAGAGGACAAATGCTGAAAGCAATCAGCCTGGAGATGGGACTCTTCTGTCGACGGCACGCCACAAGTGTCTGTGCCGTCAAGAGTCATATGACCAAATGAAAGCCTATGGTCATGTCGAAAAGGTATCTTTCTTTGCGTTGCTGTGGAGATCTGCAAGAGAGCTTCTTCCCAGTTAACTGACTGGAGGTTTCCCTCATTTCCACCACTCCCACTCACTTTCTCTCTCTGTGTTTTTTGCGCAGATGAAATCATGCAACAGGAGATCAGGCCTCTCGTTGCTGTGGATATCATAGAACAGCTTCACCGGCAGTTTGCTATCCTGTCAGGTAAGGGTTGGGATTCATTTGTTTTATAGCTCTTGGTAGAACACACCCCTTTAATTGCCCGTTGACAGCTAACCAGGAGAAGCTCTGTCGCAGCTGCTAGGTAGAGGCAGGGGCAAAATTGGGTTTGGTTTGCATTTCAATGCAAACCTACCTAATTCTGTACTTCCTGAAACAGCATTCAAATTCAGTTTGTCATAGGTGACCGGGATACATGAGCCGAAACACAGATATCAGTTGATGTTCAAGTGCCTCTGAATTTCATAATGCAGTTCCCCAACCAAAAAAATGTACCCAGAACAGCATATGTTTGGGGGTAAGCAGGTGTAAAAACCCACGCTGGTGAAAATAAAATAGAACAATGCATTATATTGGGGAAATTGCTTGTAAAAATATGTATATTCGGCAGAATTGCATTAATATGTGCATACTAGAAGAAAAGGACCCTAAAATGTTGATGAATTTTTGTGAGGCCCTTGTTTGAAAACATTATAAATTGATGCAATAATGTGGATGGGGGAGGAAGGTTAATGGTTTGTTTTGTCATTGTTTTTATTATGTATCTGAGATCTACAGACGAAGGGCAGTATGATAATAATAATAATAATAATAATAATAATAATAATAATAATAATAGTAACAAGACCAATACAAAAATGTGAAAAACTGTCCCTACAACCAAAGTCCTAGGTCTCTTGAGCCTCATACCCTAAGATTTAGGGAAAGGGCCTGGGAGCTCTGGAATGGGGAGAACAACCCAGGTTTCAGCTGAGCAGGTGAGTTGCTTCTTCTTCTTCTGTTTAGCAGAAGAATTAGAGGTGAGGATGAGTTGCAGTGAGTGTGGTGTAAATGTGCCTCAACCTTTCCTCATAAGGCTCAGTTTCCAGACCCTTGAGCATCTTGGTCGCCCTCCTCTGCTTACATCCCAGCTGGTCCATATCCTTCAGAAACTGCAGTGCCCAGAATTAATGTATTATTATATTAATATTTAAATGTATGTATGTATGTTTCTAATGTACATAAAGCCTCTGTGAAAAAGATGTATAGCTGGAAGTTGCTAAAGCCTTGGTAGATTTTATTGTTTTTATGCCAGGAGAAAAAGGTAATGGCAACCCACCCTCTTCCCATTTCAACATCTTGTAATAACAGCCTGGAATTATGTGCAAATGAGTCCAGTGTGCAGTCTGCACCTATGTGACTGATCCCATTATGCACACCAGGAGCTTCTGAGACAAACTGTCACCAAAGATATTAGAGGGGATTTCGTTTCCTTGGCTAGCTTTCTTTCCTTTTGTCTTGGAAGTCGGCTTAGTGCCCTGTTTTCCCCTTCAACGGAAAAAGGGAAAGCCATATATGTTAGGTGGTGGGTTGACATAGCAGCCGGCACAGCGATTTCTTCAAGTAGCTCTTTATTATGGTAAGCTGGAATAGAACTAACTGCGAACAGCTCAGCCGGCCTGTATTTATAGGCAGCCGGCTGTCAACATTGTAACCACAACAGCCCAGAGTTCCCGCCTAAAATAACTGCCGCGGACCTGAGTGAAAACTATCTACAGACCTGAGTGAAAACTATATACAGTATCCCCCTGTTGGCCCAGGGTGAAACTACACTACATAACACCCCTCCCCACCGAGATAAGGCGTTAGTTACAATCGTAATGGTTTCCTTATATACAGCACTACGCGTAATGGTTCAATTAAGCACAAAAGCATATCGGTTACATTTCCCATACTTAGACCAACAGTGATACCTGTCCAACAACATAGTCCTTTAAATAAGTTGGGCGCTTGGAAACTCTGCCAGACCGCCGGGGACTGGTAGCCAAGTCCGGAGGGCCACACAGTTCTCGCTGAGGCTGTGGTGCGACCCTAGGTGGCGTTGGAACCAACTCCCCTGGATCCGCTGCTGTGGGTGGAGCCTCCGCAAGTGGAGTGGTCTGAGTCTGTTCTGAAACGGCTTGGTTCGGCTCCACGCTGGCAGTTTGTGAGGGAGGTGTAGGTGGGGCCTCGCCATCTGTACGTGTCTCTTCTGGAGCCGCAAGCGCAGTTGGGGGCACCTCGGTAGTGTCCAAGTCCCCAACCCTGCGCCTAAGCTGGTCTATGTGCCGTCGCCACAAGCGTCCGTCTTCGAGTGCCACCTGGTACGAGCGAGGTCCAGTGACTCCCACTACTGTGGCTGGCACCCAAGGGATGTCCCCCACATAGTTCCGGGCAAAGACCTGGTTTCCTGGGACAAATGACCGTGGTGCGTTGGCACAGCCTGGGGGTTCAGCCACGGCAAAGTCTGGGTGTAGCCGGTCGAGCGGTGACCTGAGGCGGCGGCCCATAAGCAGTTCAGCAGGACTCCTCCCTGTGGCCGCATGAGGGGTGATGTGTTGCACGAACAAGTATTCGGCGACCCGCTCATGCCAGTCTCCCCGGTCCAGGTGCGCCAGTGCCTCTTTTGTCGAGCGCACCATTCTTTCCGCTTGCCCGTTGCTGGATGGATGAAAAGGTGCCGTTAGGGCATGGCGGATGCCCAGTCCCAAAAGATACCGCTCAAACGTGCCTGACGTGAACTGCGGTCCGTTGTCAGAGACAAGGACATCAGGACACCCATGCGTTGCAAACAGGCCTCGCAGCACCCGGATGACAGCTTCGGTAGTGGTGGAGGGCATCAGGGCGACCTCCAGCCATTTGGAATAGGCGTCCACCACTACCATAAAGGTCCGGCCGTGAAAGGGGCCAGCCAGATCGATGTGCACCCTCGACCAGGGTGTCTTTGGCGTCTCCCAGGTGTGTCCCTTAGCTGCCGGTGGTGCAGGCCTCGACTCCTGGCACGCTTGACAGGCGGACACCCAGGCAGTGATGGCATCGTCCATATTAGGCCACCAGACGTAACACCGAGCCAACGCCTTCATTTTGACAATTCCCGGGTGGCCAACGTGCAGAGCCTCCAGGACGCGCTGACGGAGTCCCTGGGGAATCACGACGCGGTCTCCCCACAGCAGGTGCTTCTCTTCCATCTGGAAAACGGTGACTAAGGACAGCACCGATGCCAAAAGGTGAGGCGTCGCAGGCAAGGACCAGCGGCCTGGATTCACTGTACTGTACCAGCACACTGTCTGAAGAAAGGAGAGCCTTGACCGCGTTGAAGGCCGCCGTCTCCCGATGACCCCAGGCCCAAGGCGTCTTAGTGCTAAGGAGTCGGTGAAGAGGCTCAGCCACTGTGGCTTTGTGGGGCAGGAACATGTTATAAAAGTTCAGCAGCCCCAGGAATGCCTGCAACTCCGTTTTGTTCTTTGGGGTGGGGGCCTGCTGGATAGCGCGGATCTTGGATGTGGTTGGATGAAGACCGGAGGCATCGATAAGATAGCCCAGGAACTCTACCTGTGGAACGGCGATCTGGCACTTCTCCCTCTTTACCTTGAGCCCGGCCTCCTGGAACCTGGTCAGCACGGCACGGAGGCGCTCGAACAGCTGCTGGTGTGAGTCATCAAAATATGGTACCACGCCCGGAAGCCCTTGCAGGAGACGCTCCATAAGGCTTTGGAAGATGCCAGGAGCCACACTCACCCCGAACTGCAACCGGCGGCAACGGAAAGCCCCCCGGTGGGTGACGATCGTCTGGGCTTCAGCAGTGGCATCATCGACTGGCAGTTGTTGATAGGCTTGGGCAAGGTCCAGCTTAGCGAAGACCTTACCCTCACCCAGGGAATGCAGCAGGTGTTGGACAACAGGAACCGGATAAGCGTGCTGCTGAAGTGCCTTGTTGATCGTGCACTTGTAGTCAGCGCAGATTCTCACCGACCCATCTGGCTTGACAGGCGTGACGATGGGGGTTTCCCACTTTGCGTGGTCAACCGGCTCCAAAACTCCTTGGGCGATCAGTTTGTCCAGTTGTTCATCCACCTTAGCCTTGAGAGCAAAGGGAACCCGGCGTGGCTTTAGCTTGATGGGGGCGACTTGTGGATCAAGGCTAAAGGAGATGGGCGTACCTGTATATTGGCCCAAGGTGCCGTCAAAAACCTCGGCAAAGTCTTTGACCAGACCCTCAGTCTCTGCGTTAGAGATGCAGTTGATGCCGGTGACTTCCAGGCCGAGGGCATCAAACCAGTCTAGCCCTAGGAGGCTTGGCCGCTGACCTTCGACCACCACCAACCGGAGCAGGCCCGAAAAATCCTTGAAGGCGATCCGGAACCGGCCAACACCTACCACGGGAATGTCGTTTCCCTGGTAGTCTCTCAGGTGTACGCGGTGAGAGTCGAGTTGCCTTTTGGACACTCTGGGTACCAGTCTTTTGATGGTGCTCCATGACACGATGGACAGGGCAGACCCGGTGTCGATCTCCATGTCACATGGAGCTCCTTCAATGAGCACCGTGACGTTCAGCTTGCGTTGCGTAGGCGAGTCGGTTTGGCCAATCGTGGTTCCAGACGGGCAGCGGCAGTTGGTGAGAGCGAAACAACTTTCCTTGGCAGACTGGAGTGAAGACTTGGACTTGCGAATCGATGAAGGGGGGGTGTCAGACGGAGCCGATCGGCAGACCTTAGCGATGTGGCCCCTTCTGGAACACTTCCTACAGATGGCGTCTCTGAATCGACACTTGGCACGGGAATGGTTGCCTCCGCAGCCAGCACATTCCGGTTGGCCCTTGGACTTCTGTTGGAACTTCCTGCGCTCCCGCTTTGTCTGGTGCACGTCATCGTCTTCACTGGAGGATGCCTCCTCACTGCTGGCCTTTTCATGATGCACCGGAACTGGCTCCCTAGCAAGACGCGGGCTGCTGGACTTGCGGATCTCCTGGGCGGAGCGTTCAGCAGCTTCTGAGGCCACAGCCTCCTCAATGGCTTTCTGTAGCGTGAGGTCTGGCTTGGCTAGGAGGCGCCGTTGCAGATGGATGTCCCGGACCCCGCAGACGATTCGATCCATCAGGGCATCGTCTAAGTCTCGGAACTCACAGTGCATTGCAGCCTGTCACAGGGCGGTGGTGTAGTTGTTGATTGACTCCCCCTCTGCCTGGTTCCGGTGGTAGAACGCATGGCGGGCAGCAATCTTGGACGGCTTTGGTGCGTAGTGGTTGCGGAGCTTCTCTTGGATCGTGTCCCATGGTGTTGCCTGGACTGCTTCAGGCGCAACCAACGCTCGGGCCGTCTCAAACACCTCAGGCCCACAGAGGCTGAGGAATAGGCCCCGCTTCCGCTCCTGTGATACTTCTGTCAGCTCGTTGGCTTGGAGGTAGCAGTCGAACCGAGCGAGGTAGGAGTCCCATGATTCAGAGGCTGGCGCAAACGGCGGTAGAGGCACAAGTGAAGCCATGATTCCGATGCCGGCGTGAAGGGCGATGGATGGAACACAGTGCTCTAGCCAGAACAGTCAGCTCTGAATTGGTTCTGCCCAGTGATTTCGCTCAGTGATTTCGCTCTGTGATTCAGCTCAGTGATTCAGCTCAGTTCAGAGGCTGGCCGCATCTGGCTGTGCTCTGATGTCCATCAATCCCACCTTCGTCGCCAGTGTTAGGTGGTGGGTTGACATAGCAGCCGGCACAGCAATTTCTTCAAGTAGCTCTTTATTATGGTAAGCTGGAATAGAACTAACTGCGAACAGCTCAGCCGGCCTGTATTTATAGGCAGCCGGCTGTCAACATTGTAACCACAACAGCCCAGAGTTCCCGCCTAAAATAACTGCCGCGGACCTGAGTGAAAACTATCTACAGACCTGAGTGAAAACTATATACAGTATCCCCCTGTTGGCCCAGGGTGAAACTACACTACATAACAATATATATATATATAGCCGGGATGAATGGATCTAGAGCTCACTCTATCTGCTAAAACCCAGAACTGGAATGCCCAGAGTTCAAAAGCCTAAAAACCATGTTTACGCAAAGGATTTCCACATTTTAGCCCAAATCTGAAAGTGCAGGAAGCAGTGGTGGAATCAGAAAGGAAGGGACCAAGATGCATGTCCTTTCTTCTGTTCTGATGTACTCTTCTTGATGGTATACTCTTCCCTCACTTGAGAAGCAGTCAGTTCCTTTTTTTTTTTTTTTTTTGTAAGAAAGCCTTTATTGCAAACAAACATAGCTCAGAAAATAATAATAAAACATAATAATTATTATAATAATACATCTGGAATAGCCCTAAGGGGCCCGTCTGGGTTAATGGGGATTAAGTTATCAACATGTCGTAAAAGGAGGCAACTTATGGAGGAGGCAGGGGGAAGGGGGGGGCAAGGGAGGGGGCTTTCTGGCGATATCACAGAAATGTTTCCAGCCAACTATTGTTGGCTTGTTCCCCCCCGTCTCCCTCTCCAGGCTGGCTGCCCCCCATCCCACTGCAACCTCATTCCATCGGCCGGCTGCCTGCCTGGGCTAGAACTTGGAGGACCCCAACACTGCCAGATAGAAACCGTCAGTTCCATCAGCAGTCAGTTCCAGGGGCAGCTGTAGAGGCTCAGCTTCCTTGTGAAAAAAGAATCCCAGAGACCGTGTCAGCAATATCTGCTTGCAGACCGGGCAAGTGCGAAGTATGCCGACACACACACAAGCAGTGTTGGTCCTAGGTGTAAGCACACTGGAATATCCCTGCCAGGTTGTACCAAAAGCCTGTCTAGTCGAGCATCCTCTTTCCCATAGTGGTTAGCTGAATGCCCCTGGGAAGGCCACAAACAGGGCACCAGCGCAATAGCCATTCCCAGCACCTGGCATCGAGAGGCATGCTGCCACTAATCCTGGACTTCGTATTTGGCCATCATATCTAATAGAGCAATAGCACTGTAGAGTTGGTCATCCAGTCCAGCTCCCTGTAATGCAGGAATCACAGTTAAAGAATCCCTGGTGAATGGCCATCCAATCTCTGTTTGAAAACCTCCAATGAAGGAGAATCTACGGCCTTCCGAGAGAGTCTGTATTTTTGTTTCCTCTTCTGTTTGGAATGTTTCATACTTTTCTATTACTGGAAAGAGTCTTTTCCCTTGGAGCAACAGAAAGTAAGGGCCATAGTATTAATATTAATATTAATATTAATATTAATATTACTATAATTTCTCAAAGGACCTGTTGATGGCATTTTACCATTGTACTGTTGAGAGTGTATTAACTTATGGTCTGTGTGTGTGGTTTGGGAGCTGCCCGGTCAGGGGAAAAAACAGTGCTGTCCAGGGTTGTAAAGACTGGATCAAATCTATGCTTCCAGGTGCCATAAGAAAGCTGCAGGATAGTGCACACCCCGGAAATGATCTCTTTCAGCTTCTGCCTTCTGGAAGAAGGTACAGGGTTATAAAGACTAGGACTAGCCGCCAGAGAAACAGTTTCTATTCAAATGCGATCTTGGTTTTAAACGCAGTGTAAGGAGTCTCTATGGAAGTATACTGTATTTAATTATGGGGTATCAGAGTTTTTAGGGGGCTAACCAGGCTGGGATAGCTGGGATAGCAGGCTAGTTGGTTTCTGAATGTCTGATGTAGATTTTTTTCAATTTCATTGTTCTGTATGGGACAACGACAATAAAATTATCGTATCGTATCATATCAACATTTGTATACCACCCTATACCTGCAGGTCTCAGGGTGGTTACAATATGAAAACACAAAATACACAATAAAAATAAAAACAAGAACAACCCAATAATCACCCCACTCCTCAACACATTTTAAAAGGGCCTTGGATGTCAATCAGCCAAACGCCTGGTTAAAGAGGAACATTTTTGCCTGGTTCCTAAAGGTGTACAGCATCGTTTGTATGCAAGAGTGATTTGTGGGCATTGATAGCCTTATTCTCTTCAGAATTTGTCTGATCCTCCTGTAAAACCATCTAAGTTGCTGTGCCTCACTAATCTTGTGGGGGCAGTTTCAATAGTTTAGCTATGCACTGTGTGAAGAAGCCCCTACCTCCTTTAGCCTTCTGGCTCACCTGAGTTCCAGGGAGTGGGCAACTTTACTGTCCATGAATTTCTGAATGAGTCGTGAGACACAATGCTTATGGGTATAATTCATTTTGCCAGAGATTCCAGACCATTCCTCTTTTGCAGTTTCAGGGGAAAGGTGTC
Organism: Podarcis pityusensis; assembly: GCF_964106645.2. Taxonomy (NCBI): domain Eukaryota; kingdom Metazoa; phylum Chordata; class Lepidosauria; order Squamata; family Lacertidae; genus Podarcis; species Podarcis pityusensis. Next base: position 8,847,892 of record NC_138032.1, read on the forward strand.
CCTTTTTTCATTTTAAGGCAGCGGTGGGGAACCTCAGGCCTGCAGACATAACTAGTGCCCGCCACACCTCCCTATTTCATCCGTAAGGCTGTTATAGCTAAGCCATGACAGCTTCCCCTTCCCCTGACATAATATATTTGCCAAATTGGAGTTTGCAGGCACCAGCAATCAGCTGATTGGCAGCACCTTCAAAGTCCCTTGCACAGCATTTTGCAAGCACGGACAAACAGCTGGTTTTTGGTACTTGCGTAGCTCTGTGGATGGTGCTTTGCAAGCCCCGGTGATCAGCAGATTGTCTGGGCTTGCAAAGCACCGTCCGCAGAGCTATAGAAGTCCTGCATTGGGGCACATGGTTTTAAACTGTGGAGACAAAAACAGGTTACCTGTCAGACTTGGCCTGTGAGCTCTGGTAAGGGAGATTAATTATCCTGATCCTCAGCCCTGGTGAAAGGGATCTGTACCTTTTATACATTTTACTCCCCTGGAATGTCCTTTTTAGTAAAATACATGGGAATCACTACTATAAGTAATCTACTGTTGATATTTGAGCAAAGGAAATCAAATCCGTTTTTGTTTTTTTAAAGTGCATTATGCCTTTAGGAATCTAGAAAACAAAAGATGTAGACGACTGCAGGTTTCTGACCGTTGAGAAATCTGCAGGAATTTGCATAATCTGAGCACAATAAGCACTGCAGCAAAGCTCGTTTTAATTCATTTCCCCCTAAGACAGGCAGAGAGAGACAAATGAGAGAAGATTGAGGTTTGACAGCTGCGTGATCTGCTTCCTCCATCAGCTATCGTTGATGGACATCTTTTGTTAACTGGCTAGATGCAGAGAGCGATCTGAGAAGCTGCTTTGCTAAATGTGTCAATTTAGCTCCGGGCCTTGGTCCTGGGTGCAAATGCCAGTTCAGCCTAGGTGATGGCTAAACTGTTTTGGCCAACATGCCAAAGATAAATTCTGAAGTCTGAGCTGAGGTAATGCCACTGTGGAGCGGGCAAAAGACTCAGGCTTTGCCTGCATTGGTGACCCATGTAAAAAGGTAAAGGACCCCTGGATGGTTAAGTCCAGTCAAAGGCGACTATGGAGTTGCAACGCTCACCTCGCTTTCAGGAAGATGGAGCCAGTGTTTGTCCACAGACAGCTTTCTGGGTCATGTGGCCAGCATGACTAAACCGCTTCTGGCGCAATGGGACACTGTGACGGAAGCCAGAGCGCACAGAAACGCCGTTTACCTTCCCACCACAGCGGTACCTATTCATCTAGTTGCACTGGCATGCTTTTGAACTACTAGGTTAGCAGGACAGAGCAATGGGAGCTCACCCTGTCGCAGGGATTCGAATCGCTGACCTTCTGATTGGCAAGCCCAAGAGGCTCAGTGGTTTAGACCACAGCGTCACCCGCGTCCATATATATATGTCTGTGACCATGTAAGGGCTTATCCACTCTTACCATTTGACCCACTCTTTCCAGGCACAGGTCTGTGGTTTAAAGCTCCATGTCCAAGCATGTTTGGGGGTTATTTTCTGCCCCAGAGCCTTCCCCGAGAAAACCTGCTGTGATCCATCTCTGCCTCTTGGCCATCTTCCCCTCCAGCCTTGGAGTCTGAATTGCTCTCTGCCACAGCCTCTCCTGCTCACTAAGCCCTGGTACATCTTCAGATTCTGACACCTTCTCCTCCCAGTCCTTCTCCCTCTTCTCCCCATCACTTGCTGGGCTCCGAGCCTTCTTCCCTGGGGAGTTCCCCACCAGGTACCTCCCACCACTCCTTGGCCCCCAGCCATGACAACAAGGGCCCTAGGTAACTCAGAAGCTCAGCTTCTACAGAATTTTTTCCTGTGTGCTAATCAAGAGATTAATATGTATGTGTTTGTAACAGTAAGAATGCTTTGTGAGAGAAAGTTAAGAAGAGCAGCAACAATAACTGTTGTTGTTGACGTTGTTATTTTTCTCTCACCCTGAGGGGCCCATGGCAACAAACAACTAAACAGTGAAAGTAATACAGTATTTTAAAAAATATTTTGAAATGGAGGAATCAAGTATATATTTGCGTGGCTCTTTCTAAACTGAACAGTTACATGAGAGTAAGGGCAGCAAAACAAAGATGAAATTGATTTTTGGTAGAACACAAACCCTTTACTGGATTTTGGCAGAGCGTAGTTCTTGCTTCTGTCAATGTGCACATTTATTTAGGTTATTATAATGTTAAATTTATTGGGCTGTGTCCAGCATTAGCCATGTCAAGTCCATTGGAAATAGTGGTCACGGCCAACTTGGTGCCACTAATTTCAAGGGATCTGCTCTTGAGTACAATTTTGCATTTAGAACATTCCTTTTTAGTGTTATATAAAGGCACCTCTCTGCTTTGTAATTATCAAGGTGTGCGTGAATAACACAAGTATGATCCATTCCTGATCTTTTGCATTTCCCATTCCCCTCCCCCGGCCACAACATTACCTGTCTTCTCCACAAGGTGTCACTGATTCCCCTGCCTCTGAAGGTTTTTTTGGCACCAAAGCCATTTCGCTGCCATACGTCTGCTCCACATATTACAATCTTCCCCATGTGAAAACACTCTCCTGCAAGAAATAGTGTCAAACCATTGTGCAGATGTGGGGTCTGCGCATTCATGTGTTTAACTGCAGGCACGCACGGCTATGCACAGGCTAAGAAACTATGGCCAGTCATGCTTCCTCAGGGCATATGCTAAGTGTAAATGTGTGAAATCTTCACATGGGGAGCATGTTCAAATGTACTGTATGATGTGATTTGAAGTCAGATCATCTTTGGCTGTTTTGTTGTTGTTTAGTCGTTTAGTCGTGTCCGACTCTTCGTGACCCCATGGACCAGAGCACGCCAGGCACTTCTGTCCTCCACTGCCTCCCGCAGTTTGATCAAACTCATGCTGGTAGCTTCAAGAACACCATCCAACCATCTCATCCTCTGTCGTCCCCTTCTCCTTGGGCCCTCCATCTTTCCCAACATCAGGGTCTTTTCCAGGGAGTCTTCTCTTCTCATGAGGTGGCCAAAGTATTGGAGCCTCAGCTTCACGATCTGTCCTTCCAGTGAGCACTCTGGGCTAATTTCCTTAAGAATGGATAGGTTTGATCTTCTTGCAGTCCATGGGACTCTCAAGAGTCTCCTCCAGCACCATAATTCAAAAGCATCAGTTCTTCGGCGATCAGCCTTCTTTATGGTCCAGCTCTCACTTCCATACATCACTACAGTACTGGGAAAACCATAGCTTTTACTATACGGACCTTTGTTGGCAAGGTGATGGTCTCTACTTTTTAAGATGCTGTCTAGGTTTGTCATTGCTTTTCTCCCAAGAAGCAGGCGTCTTTTAATTTCGTGGCTGCTGTCACCATCTGCAGTGATCATGGAGCCCAAGAAAGTAAAATCTCTTACTGCCTCCATTTCTTCCCCTTCTATTTGCCAGGAGGTGATGGGCCCAGTAGCCATGATCTTCGTTTTTTTGATGTTGAGCTTCAGACCATATTTTGCGCTCTCCTCTTTCACCCTCAATAAAAGGTTCTTTAATTCCTCCTCACTTTCTGCCATCAAGGTTGTGTCCTCTGCATATCTGAGGTTGTTGATATTTCTTCCGGCAATCTTAATTCCGGCTTCAGATTCATCCAGCCCAGCCTTTCGCATGATGAATTCTGCATATAAGTTAAATAAGCAGGGAGACAATATACAGCCTTGTCGTACCCCTTTCCCAATTTTGAACCAATCAGTTGTTCCATATCCAGTTCCAACTGTAGCTTCTTGTCCCACATAGAGATTTCTCAGGAGACAGATGAGGTGATCAGGCACTCCCATTTCTGTAAGAACTTGCCATAGTTTGCTGTGGTCGACACAGTCAAAGGCTTTTGCATAGTCAATGAAGCAGAAGTAGATGTCTTTCTGGAACTCTCTAGCTTTCTCCATAACCCAGCGCATGTTTGCAATTTGGTCTCTGGTTCCTCTGCCTCTTCTAAATCCAGCTTGCACTTCTGGGAGTTCTCGGTCCACATACTGCTTGAGCCTTCCTTGTAGAATTTTAAGCATAACCTTGCTAGCGTGTGAAATGAGTGAAATTGTGCGGTAGTTGGAGCATTCTTTGGCACTGCCCTTCTTTGGGATTGGGATGTAGACTGATCTTCTCCAATCCTCTGGCCACTGCTGAGTTTTCCAAACTTGCTGGCATATTGAGTGTAGCACCTTAACAGCATCATCTTTTAAAATTTTAAATAGTTCAGCTGGAATACCATCACTTCCACTGGCCTTGTTATTTGCAGTGCTTTCTAAGGCCCATTTGACTTCACTCTCCAGGATGTCTGGCTCAAGGTCAGCAACCACACTACCTGGGGTGTACGAGACATCCATATCTTTCTGGTATAATTCCTCTGTGTATTCTTGCCACCTCTTCTTGATGTCTTCTGCTTCTGTTAGGTCCCTACCACTTTTGTCCTTTATTATGGTAATCTTTGTACGAAATGTTCCTTTCATATTTCCGATTTTCTTGAACAGATCTCTGGTTCTTCCCATTCTGTTGTTTTCCTCTATTTCTTTGCATTGCTTTGGCTGTTAAATGCGCTCAAATACAGGCAGAATTGGGGTGGGTGTTTCCTGTATTTGCATTTTTCATTTATGTCTATAGGTAGATGCATGGAATTTATATACCAGCTTAAGTGCCATGGCTTCCCTCCGCAAACCCTGGTAACTGTAGCTTGATAAGGAAACTGATCACTAGGGATGCAGGAGAAATTCAGTGTGTTTCACATTCTGCGCCAACAAATGCCTCTACAGTCATACCTCGGGTTACAGACACTTCAGGTTGCGTTTTTCCGGGTTGTGGACCGCCGAAACCCGGAAGTACCAGAACAGGTTACTTCCAGGTTTCGGCGGTCACACATGCGCAGACATGCTAAATCACGCTTTGTGCATGCACAGACGCGCCGAATTGCAACCCGCGCTTGTGCAGACGCGACGCTGCGGGTTGCAAACGTGCATCCCGCACGGATCACGTTCGCAACCCAAGCGTCCACTGTATACAAACAGAAACCTGATAGTTGTTACCCCACCCCTTATAAAAATTGCTTTAGAAATGAGACATTTTGGAGTGGAGAAGTAGCAGGCGGGGCTTAATACTCCCCCCAAAAAAATCCTCTACTCCAAATTGCCCCCCTCCAAAAATGGCTTTTGCTGAAGAATAGGAATGGGCTGTCAAGGTTCAGTTAAATGAGTTTCCATGTAAGGTGTGGGGGGGGGGGCGTGATTTCATGGGGATTCATTTTGTACAGGTGGCTGGGAGCGGGGGCGGGGAAGGGGTACAGAAAGAGATAGAAAAGGGATTAGGAGAGAGGGTGAGGGAGAGAGTTGGGTGCTAAGAAATTTTTTGGCTCCAGCCTTGCCCACTGCCATTATCTGGCTTCTGGTAGATTATTTCTAAGGGAATGTGGCCCTTGACAGAAATAAAAGTTGTTCCAACGGTGAGGTGTGTATACGGTCATGATCCCTGTTCCCAGCTGAAACAGAACCTTAGTAGTACACTTGACTGCATTTGCTTTCGTTGGTCTCTTACCATGCTTGCCCTCATCTCCTTCCCTGTAAGCATTTAGATTATACGTTCCTCAGGCAGGATAATTCACCCCAGGAGCAAATTTCCAGGGCACTGCAGTCGATTCATAAATAATAATCAGAACAGTTATTGGCTAGTGGGAAAAGTTGATGTATGTTGTTTTCGTTTTGTGAATGACACCAATTTGATGAAACGCTGTTGGCAGGGGAGAATTGACCGCTGTGATCTGTATTTAGCCCACTGAGGTCCCCTCTCTCTTGCAGGAGGAAGAGGGAAAGATGGTGCACCCATCATCACCTTCCCTGAGTACGCAGGGTTCAGCGAGATCCCTGATGAAGATTTTCTGAACGTCGTGACGTATTTGACTAGCATCCCCAGGTAAGTCTGACGCCAGTCTCCTCGATGGCTTGTGGGCCCAAATTAGCTCACCGCTTTCTCCAGGGCAAGCCCAAACGAACACCTTCTCGCACCTCCCATTTTGGCGTATTTCCCCTCTGACACCCAAAACCCACACAGCCTAGGGCAGGGTTCAGCAACCTTTTTCAGCCGTGGGCTGGTCCACCGTCCCTCAGACCATGTGGTAGGCCAGACTATATGTTGAAGGAAAAAAATTCCTATGCCCCACAAATAACCCAGAGGTGCATTTTAAATAAAGGGACACATTCTCCTCATGTAAAAGCATGCTGATTCCTGGACCATCCCTGGGCCAGATTGAGAAGGTGATTGGGCCGCATCTGGCCCACAGGCCTTAGGTTGCCTACCAACATCCCCACGATGCTCACTGGGTGGCCTTGGGCCAGTCACTGCCTCTCAGCCTAGCCCACCTCACAGGGCTGTTGTGAGGATAAAAACGTATGCCCCCTGAACATGAGCTCCTTGGAGGAAAAGTGGGGTTTAAATATAATACTAAATAAATGAAATAAAGGTAATTTTCATATGTGATTCTCCTTTGGGGAGCTTGGTTTATAGTGAGTAAAAAAACAACAACTATTGGCGTGACGTCTGCCTATATCTTTTGTGAGAGGAGAATTGTGTAATTGAACAAATGTCAGATTGAATATGGCATTTGTGTATAAATATATCCCCGTATACATATTTGGCAATGCAATTGAGGAAGATAACCACCCAAGGAGCTTCATTTCAGGAAGAAGTATTGTTGATGAGCTTTGCCTATAGCGTTTATAAAATCAAAATTCGGAAGAGGCTGAGTTTGTTGCTGGTGAATGTGGGAGCCGCCTTTGCAATTTCTGTGTTTACGTATTTGATAACACACTTTGGAGCTATGTTAACGGTTTCTGCAACTTTACCTGCTGTGGAGCTTTGGTGTGTTGTGCAATTTAATTTGCCCTGTAAGTGTAGCTGCGTGTTAATGCATGCAAGACGCGAGGCTGTCACCCAAAAATGTGTCTCCATGTTGAGTTATCCCTGGCAAATGTGTAGAATCACCTCATAGAATCATAGAGTTGGAAGGGACCACGAGGGTCATCTAGTCCAGCCCCCTGACATGCAAGAATCTTTCACCCCACATGGGGCTCAAACCCACAACCCTGAATTTAAGTCTCATGCTCTACCAACTGAGCTATCCCAGCTTTTGAGAGCTGGTATAGTGTAGCGGTTAGAGTGTGGAACTAGGACCTGGGAGACCAGGGTTCAAATCCTGACACAGCCATGAAGCTCACTGGGTGACCTTAGGTGAGTCCCTGCCTCTTAGCCTAACCTATGTCACAGGGTTGATGCGGTGATTAAATGAGATGGGGAAGAGCCACGTACACCACCTCAAGCTCTTTGGAGGAAAAGGCGGGAAATAAATGAAACAAACAAATCATTACTTTGGTCTTTCCTTCCCTCCATCATCATCATTATTAGCTTTTCATATGCCACTTTTCCAAATTAAATAAGTTGGAGTTCTTGTTATTAAATACACCAAGAAAAAAGCACTGACTATTGATTTGTGAGTAGGGACCACTCCCACTATTGAAACTTACACTGGCCTGAGTTCTTGGTGTACTTTTCCAAATTATGCTCAAAGCATCTCAGAAGAACAGTAAACAAATAGGTGCAACAGAAAGAACCATTCATAATATCATATTTAAATCCACATTTGGAAGCTAAAAAAAATGATTAAAAGTTTCCCCAAACATCATGGGCTGCTGCTGGCAATGGCAGGAAAACTCAGTTTGAGCCCAGATGAGTAAGGGGGCTTTATGGCAGGGGCTTAATTTGGAAAAGAGTCGTTGAGATGTCACAGACAGGTCAGTGGCAGCAGGGCTTTTTCTTAATGTACTGTATTGGATTTCCCCCAGAAAGGGTAAATTGGATTAAACCAGGAAATAATATGGGCTGGCATGTTGATATAAACAATGTCATGTGGATGCTAGAAGAAACTTCCATGTGTGAGAAGCACCCATACCATAATAAGCACCCATCTGAAAGCAGCTGAGATAGGACAGAAAATTAGACATAGGATACTCTTTTCAGTGACAGCTCTGTGTCATGAGTAAGGTGCAGTTCTGCCATAAGATTGTAATTTTATATATATGTATGTTGACATTGCATTACTAGCTCTTGGATTTGATTTTTTAAATACCGGTATCCTGATATAACAGGAGTGTGTAGTTCGGCTTTGTGTGAAATTCTGCTAATAGTCTCTATATAGTGAACAATGCCTGAGAGGTTTTAATGTGTTGATCACATTTTTAGTAGCTTGCACTGCTTCCATTTCCATTGTGGTTGGCAGATTGCCCACAGGCCGGCCCTACCATTAGACAGAGGGAGGTGGCTGCCTCAGGCGGCAGCTGCTGGATTGGTTTTGGACGACAGAGCTGTGTGTAGGGGCCTCCCCTGTGCCTCCTAAAAAAGCTTGAGTCCTCGAGATATGGTGGAGGATAATGTAAGATTCAACTTCTGATCTGGTTGGCTTTTGTAGGGCAGCTGCCTCATACAGCAAAATGTCTTGACACAGCTCCGCTGGTTACAATTGTACATTTCCTCTGTGCCACATAGCTCCACTGGCAGAGCAAGAGGGGGACTGGGGGCGCGCATTGCCCCTGGCACCACAATCCCAGTGAGTGCCATCGCGGCCCCCACACACGCTGGGCTCCACACCCCCAGGACACGCACCACACCACTGCGGGCGGCGTGACCCCCCCCGGACATGCGCCAGTCATGCCCCCGCCTGCTCTCCGCCCCCGGTGCCAGAGCATGAAGCTCCACCACTGCATAGCTCAGTACCAAAAAAAGGATGGTTGGATGTCATCATGACATCACCCCAGAAGGGAATTCCTGGGCCACCATATTTAATAGGATCTACTATTTATTCTGGAAAGTAGTTTGTCTCTTCACTATTCATTTGGACTTCTTTAAGATATTATAACCAAATTTTGCATGATGGTTCCTGAGATCATCAACGAGCAGGGTTTTATCTATGTTTGGATCCAATTGAATGCCCGGTTTGGACAGAGGGAGGCAAAGGGTAGTTCTCTCTGCAGGCGTTGGGGGGATTTGCCTGACAGGTGGCGCAGCATGGCCCTGCTTGGCTCCAGTGGGGTGGGGTATCGCTTCGGTGGCAGCGGCGGCAAGGACTGGGCTGGCAAGGCAGGCTCTATTCACCCTCTGTGACCTGCCTAGCGTGCCCTGGGCACCAGCAAACAATGCTACGCCACTGCCTAAGAGTCAAGAAGCAGGCGAGTGAGGGGTGGAGGAATTATTTCCCTGCCCATAGCTTTTCTTGCTCCAAATAATCCCATCAATATATATATATATATTTCTGCTGCAGGGTTAAATGCTCACACATTCGATTTTGTTTTGAGCACTATGGTGGGGGAAAGCTGCTGGGGTCTGAAGAAGAGAAACATGAGAGCAGGGAATTTTGTTAGGCATCTCTTTCCCTCCCCTTTGCTTCTCTACTCTAAATGACTTCCCGGGGCACAAGCCATTGGTAGTCCTAGCCTGCCCAGACAACAAGACCCCCATCTTGGCCTCACTGATGTGGTCCAAAGGAAAGCAGAGCGATATGTTTGGCACCAGTTTAGCTGCAGGAGTTGCCGGAAGGGGGCATACAAGGCACCATCCAACCGTTTTAGGGTGGTTTGCAGTATAAACATCAAAAAGAACCCAGTAGGCCCACAGGATATTGTGACATTCACTGCACTGTGGCTTTGAAGCACGCACAACAGTGACATTGATCAGATGGCTATATATACTTTAAAGAAGAGGCATAGCCCCAAATGGGAGGGGGGATGTCCTAATGTGCATGGCTAGGGAAGGAGATGTAGGGCGAGGACCAAAACCAGAGAGATGGGTAGAATTATGCTTCCAAACCAGCTGGTGCCTTTATCATCCAGATGTACCAATCTTCTCCAGTGTTTCTGTTGGGGATCGTCTTTAGTTCAAGGGAAATGCCTCCAGTTGCTAAATTAACTCCAAGTAGGTGGGTTTTCCCCGCAATTAAAGATTGCCCTCGCCTGGGGCCACCGAGCAATGGCACAGCTTTCTGCCTTGCTCACTGGGGTGCCCCTTGTTCTGACGGATTTTAGCATGTGAGCACAATATTTGATCGGGGCACAAAATCCAGTGTATGTAGGCCTGTGAGTAGTGCAATCTGTCTTACAGAGAAAGAACACCCTCAGTTTGGTCCTACATGTGGCAGATTTCACGTGTGTACATCTTTTTCAAATGTTATACCGCCCCTTCATAGGTAGCTGGCAGCTTCGCAGGCATGGCAGCTGCATCGGGGGGGGGGGCATGGCTTCACACCTCTCCCCCCAGAGAGGGGAGAAGCTGGGGGTGAGGTTTATATGAAACATTTCCAGGCTTTTTCCTCCCCACCAGCCCGAAGCGTGTAGGTGATGGCGAATGGTTCACAGCGCTGCTGGTTGGGAAATCTGCAGAAAAGCAGCCCAAGCAATCGGATGAAATATTCATGTATTGTGCAAGCGGCTAACCTGATGCTGGGGCGGAAGAGGGGAAAGGGGGGAAAGGAAAGAAGGAAGGAAGGAGGAGGGGAAGTCGCTTGCCTCTTCCTGCAAACACAGCTCCCGGTCTGGTTTGCTCACGCTGCTGCTGCCTACCTAGCCTGCTTGTTAATCATGAGCTCAGAGCGTGCCACGGAGCTTTTGCTGCAATACCATTGCTTGGAACGGGGCTGGCCCTGTGTAACCCCATATACCTGCTCTGGATATTTTGCAGTCTGGAGGCTGCCAGCATCGGGTTCATCATCATCATAGACAGACGGCGGGACAAATGGAGCGCAGTAAAGGCGTCCCTCACACGAATAGCAGTAAGTGCCTGGAATCCTTTATTTTCATTGCTGTTTTGCCTCCCGCAGATTGCAACTGCTACCCAGTTGTTTGCTGTTTACCTAGGCTGCGCTCCCTTGGTTGCTCGTGCGGCTGCATCCCCTTCGCTGCCCTACAGATTTCTGCCAACCTTGCATGCTGAGAAGCAGCGGAGGGTGCCAAAGCAGGACAGGCACATCTTGCCCTGTTTTCCTGCTGAATGAGAACGAAATCGTTCCAGCCCTGGGAAGAGAAAAGGGCATGGCTATTTCTATAGCTTTCTGCTGCATGCAAGCTGCTTTACAGTCCTAATCTCATTAAGTGTAGTGGTCCAGGGGGTCAGGTGAGGGAGCCTCCTAGGTCAAGCCCTAGCTTAGGTGATTTGAGATGGCGGTGGAGCAGGGGCTTATGCAAGCATCTCTCTCTCTCTCTCTCTCTCTCTCTCTCTCTCTCTCTCTCTCTCTCTCTCTCTCCCCTTCTGCTCTCTCTCCCCCACCTTCCCTCACACTTGCACCAGTACCTAGAGAACGGAGCTAAACACACTGGTTTATGAGCTTATTTGAAGGGTTTCGAACCTTGCTTTTCAGCTGAAAAAAGGCTCCCAGAGCAGAACAGCAATAATCAGGCTTTGCAGAACACAGGAGGGTCACAGGAGGTCTAGCTCAGGCATCCCCAAACTCTGCCCTCCAGATGTTTTGGGACTACAACTCCCACCATCCCTAGCTAACAGGACCAGTGGTCAGGGATGATGGGAATTGTAGTCCCGAAACATCTGGAGGGCCGAGTTTGGGGATGCCTGAGCTAGCTGCACGTATACATACACAATTCTATTAGTGTGCCGCCTTTCAACAGTTCAAACCGTGCTCAAGGGGGCTCACAATATGGAAGGAATACACAACTGCAGCATAACAAAAGTACTAATAAATGAGGTGTGACAGAGGAGACATGTGGAGTTCTTGCCCCTCCTCACGTCATTTTCCTAATCGAGAATCGCAGATGGAAAAAGCAGATTGGGAAGGGCAATTTCAATAGGGAAAATGTCATAGAATGGGAATGGAAAGGGACCCTGAGGAATATGCAGCTGTCACTTAGGAGGATTGAAGCTGCAGCCTTGGCATTATCAGCCCCAAGCAATAACCAAGCTCTAGCCAATTGAACTATCAAATTGAATTTTATTATTTTGGTCACAGACCAGTTCCAGCCCACATACAATATCAAGGAAGTCATAAAACACTATAGGGATACATTTCAATTTGCAATTAGGTATAACAGGGACAATACAGATATAGCAACAGTTTAAAAATATATAAATTAAAACTTAGTCACTAACATATAACCTAAAATTATCATTTAAGGCCTTAATAATTATGATAGCACAGCTATTGAACTATCCTGTATGTGTCCTGTGGGGATAGGTTCTGTCTTAGGTTCTGGCTCAATACAAATTTGGAGCTCGCTGCAGCTTTTTTGTTGTTGTTTAGTCGTTTAGTCATGTCCGACTCTTCGTGACCCCCTGGACCAGAGCACGCCGAGCCCTCCTGTCTTCCACTGCCTCCCGCACTTTGGTCAAACTCACATTGGTAGCTTCGAGAATACTGCCCAACCATCTTGTCCTCTGTTGTCCCATTCTCCTTGTACAGCTTTATTAAAGTAAAAGCAAAGAGAGCCATGGGTAGGCATAATGTTGGGCTCCCATGTTGCATTGTCCGTGGAACTCATTCTGCTGCATGTGCAAACCAGACTTCAAGCATGAATGGTACAAGAGCAGAGGCAGAAATACAGTTGGCAACCATACCTGTGACTCGTAGGGAAACGGTTTAGACAGAATATGATGAAGCTACAGAAGTACTTTTTAGATGGTCTTCTAAAGCAGGGTGAGCCAATATGGCAACCTCCGTATATTGGACTATCATTATTTATATTTGCAGCTATTCAAATTTCTTAATTGCTTTACTCATAAATGTCGCTCAAATTGACTTACATAACACAGCAGAAATACTAAAGCCTATTACAATAAATGCAATAAATAAAAATGTAAAAAACAAGCAAGCACATCTATGCAAATAAAAGAGGGTTCTAGCAGATCCCGTGCCACCAAAAGAGGCTGCAAATGCTTTTTTAAAAACCTTCAAACTAAGGACCAAAAGAACACAGAAAAAGGAAGCTTTTCCCTGGTGTGTAAAACTAGAGGGTGCCAGGCGAGCCTCCCTGGGAAGAGCATTCCACAAATGAGGGGCCACTACTGAAAAGGTCCATTCTTCTGTTTCCATCCTTCAGGCCTCCCATGGAGGGGGCGCACAAAGAAGGGCCTCAGATGATGGTCACAAGCTCTGGGTCAGTTCATATGAGGAGAAGCAGTCTTTGAGAGCTATAACACAATCTGGAAAGTGGCTGGGACCCTCTAACCAGCCAGAATAGCATTCTGGTGGCCATCTATACCTGGGGAAATGGTACAGCTATTCCATTCCATGGGGTTCCATCTGAGCTACAGAAAAGCAAACCAAGTGGAAGCTGAACAGAGGAAACATGAGAGGGAGATGTCCTATTAAAAACGAGGGAGCCAAATGTGTCTACTCTAAAGGAAATGCCCAGTGAGTGTGGAAGCAGCCTCAATCACTGACATGGATGGGATAAGGGGTAGGGAGCCATGGTGGTTCCTCAGCACCTTATATCTTTGGTCTCACCATCGACAAATCTGCTTTGACAGTTTTTCTGGATGGTTTTCTGGATTTTATATTCTGATACAAGCTGTCCTCTTCTGGACATCTGATTTGGTACAAATGCAGTGGATGGGCAGGCAAGAGCCCTCTTAAAATTCAGCTAAAAATGTGCATCCAGAACGCCATTTGGAAAGATGGTTCTATGCATAACGCTTATGGTTCTGTGTACTATTGATACAAATAGCTCTGATTTTTTTAAAATGAATAGCAGCACATAAATATATTTGTATACATAATTAAAGACAGGGCAAAAAAGTGAGATATGAATATTTAAATTAATTAGTACATGAAACAATGCTGTAATTAAGACATATATAAACCAATAATTAAATTGGGAGTGGGGAAGTTTAGTTTTTCCTATGGGGCCAGCGGTGGATGGAGCCAGAACAAAAATAGGAAGTACCATTGTTACTTCTAGTTTAGTATTGTCTACACACTAACTGGCAGTGGCTCTCCTAGGTTTCAGGCAGAGAGTCTTTCCTACAGGGGCATAGCATGCGGGGGAGGCTACCAGCACGGTGGCGCTTGGGGCATTTTCCAGGGGGAGGGGGGACTGCTCACGCCACCCTGCCAGCCCTGTGCTGCTTCGCAAGGCTGGGATCAGCCTTGCAAAGTGGCTCAGGGATGGCATCACTACAGCAGCATCGGTGGCAAGAGCTGGGCTAACGTGGCAGGCTCCATTCAACTTCCACGTTCTGCCTCCCGGGTGCCAGCAAACCATGCTACACCACTGCTTTCCTACTTGGAGAGTCACTGAGGATTGAACCTGGGACATTCTTCATGCAAATAATAATAATAATAATAATAATAATAATAATAATAATTCATTATTTATACCCTGCCCATCTGGCTGGGTTTCCCCAGCCACTCTGGGCGGCTTCCAACAAAATATTAAAATACAATAGTACTTCAAACATTAAAAGCTTCCCTAAACAGGGCTGCCTTCAGATGTCTTCTAAAAGTCTGGTAGTTGTTTTTCTCTTTGACATCTAGTGGGAGGGTGTTCCACAGGGTGGGTGACACTACCGAGAAGGCCCTGTGCCTGGTTCCCTGTAACTTGGCTTCTTACAGCAAGGGAACTGCCAGAAGGCCCTCGGCACTGGACCTCAGTGTCCAGGCAGGACGATGGGGGTGGAGACGCTCCTTCAGATATACTGGACCAAGGCCGTTTAGGGCTTTCAAGGTCAGCACCAACACTTTGAATTGTGCTCTGAAACGTAGGTCTTTCAATGTGGTCTCAGCGCCACTCCCAGTCACCAGTCTAGCTGCCGCATTCTGGATTAGTTGTAGTTTCCAGGTCACCTTCAAAGGTAGCCCCACATAGAGCGCATTGCAGTAGTCCAAGTGGGAGATTACTAGAGCATGCACCACTCTGGCGAGACAGTCTGCTGGCAGGTAGGGTCTCAGCCTGTAGATGCTCTGCCACTGAGCTTACAGCATTGCAAGACTGCATGGCAATTTTCTTCTCTGTGCTACTCCATCTTTTTGACTCTTGCACACACACCCCAGTATAGGAAGCAACTCCTTGAGGGGTGGTCTGGAGAGCGAAAGTTGGCCTGGGGGTTGATCATGCTGAGAACTGCATAACGCTAGGGCTCCTCCTCCCAGAATTCAATGAATAAAATAATTTCATACGGGGTTGTGATTTTGCCTGGGTTTCCAAAAGGGATTCTATAAAGAGATGCCCCAGAGAGCTCACAGACCTTCCATAGCACAGTGGCTTCAGATGGATCTTGTCCCCAATTCATGTCCTCCTCGGCAGTTTCTATCCTCTTCACCGCCTCACACTTCCATGCCTCTTCCAGGGCGCATTTCCAGGGAACCTGCAGTTGGTCTTCGTCCTGCGGCCGTCCCGTTTCATCCAAAGGGCAATCGCTGACATTGGCATCAAACTGTATCGCGATGACTTTAAAATGAAGGTACCGGTAAGCACTTCTCTTCCTTGCTGTGTTCCACATCTTCTCTTTCTTAACTGTCAGCAGGATCCCTTTCTCTCCTCCTCTTCCCCCCGGAAGTTGCAGCTTCGAGAGCGACATCATCCAGGGAACAGAGACAGGCTCCTGCGACGGTTTTGCTTTGATCACGAAGCAAAGGGTTTGGTTGTTTGTTCCTCAGCTGCACTGAGGAGAGGGCTGCAAAGAACCCAGGTGCAGAATGAAGTGACAGAATGAGGCAGTATAATTCTGGATTGTAGGAGGTGCTGTTATCTCCTCTGTCATGTCTAGTTTTTCCTCCTATTTTTCAACCTAACCAACTCACATGTTGTTGTGATAGCAAAGTGAAGTAGCTTCCATGGATGCCTCTCTGAGTAACTTAGAACAGGGGTGAGAAATGTGATAAACACAGAGTTTTCCTTCACTCCAGGTAAATTATGCAAAGAATGCAATTCATTCATTTGCGATTGTGGCGATCACACAGGGTCCCCGGACGTTTCACCGTCTATTGATCCCTGTGCCACCACTTTATTTCTCGCTGCCACCACCCAGGCCCTACCTGGTACAATACTGAGTCCAGTCAGGGTTAAATTGGAATATAAACTTCTGTTTATCTATTGTAGTTTAACAAGCGTGTGTCTTCATAAACGGTATCGGTCAATTACAGTCATGGGGTGCCTATCCAGACCTATAACCTCCGCTACCTGCTCTCACTCACTAAACCACCTCTCAGATATTTACTTGTCTTCCTAGCCCCTAACTATTCCTGACTCAGCTTATTTCGCTACACTAACTCAACCTACCCCCAAACTCTATCCCAATTCACTCCCACTCCAACCAACCACCCAACTCCCAACGAACTCCTCTTCTCCCCTCCCAGAGCTGGTTTTATAGTCCCTCTGACTCCACCCCCCTGGGTTCTGATTGGGTAACTTGTTTAACTATTTCACCTCCAGCACTCTCATATGTTAACGTCACATCGATATGCTTGCTCAGGTTTGATTCTGGACCAAATACCGTATTTTTCGCTCTATAACACGCACCCGACCATAACACGCACGTAGTTTTTAGAGGAAAACAAGAAAAAAATATTCTAAACGAAACAGTGGATGTATGATTTTTGTGGTTCATGCTGTGGCCACAGACATGTGATCTGGTGGTGAATTTGGGGTGACCCAGTGCAAAATTCCTGAGGATCCATGTGGATCCGAGCTTTGTAACCACTTTTTAAGTGGGGAGGGAAGGAAAAGCACTCAAGGAACAAGGAGCACGCGTGGGGTGGGTGGAGAAGGATGCTGCTAATAATGCAGGAGAGGGGTATAAGGGGAGAAGGCTCCTCTCCTCTCCCATTTTGCTCCTTTAAAGCAAGCAGGCTCTGCTTTTCTTCCTCCTCCCCGTTCATCCCTGGCTTAGCGAGCTGAAAAACTTTGCTGCTATGTAGCGAGCTGAGTGGGGTGGAGAGAGGGACAGAGAGCATGCTTGCTTTAAAAGAACCAACCAGACAGGAGCTGCTTACACTCGTGTAAGCGACTCCTCTCTTCTCCCGCTTTGCTCCTTTAAAGAAGCAGGCTCTCTGTCCCTCTCTCCTCCCCACTCAGCGGCTCTTCTCCCGCTTTGCTGTTTCAAAGCGAGCCACGGAGGAGGGAAGGAAGGGAACCATGGATCCTCTGCTCACGACTGCAGCAGATCCCCCCCGCCACCCATAGGCATTCCCTCCATAACACGCACAGACATTTCCCCTTACTTTCTAGGAGGAAAAAAGTGAGTGTTATGGTGCAAAAAATACGGTATTTTAACGTTTGCCAGATTTGGCCATTGTTGCAAGGCATGGTCAGATAGCAAAAGAAGAAGTAGGAGTAAAGGTGGAGGAGGAAAAATGAAGAGGATGAGCAACATGACATGGGGGATGTCAGGCGTGTGGTCAATAGAAAATCACCCAGGCAGCTGCTTACCCTGTGTATATTCAGATGCTCCATCAGTTGAATTAAGGAGTTTTGCATGTGTATCAGAGCTTCAAAGATCTGCCCACGAAGTTTAATAACATAATGCTAAATTGACAGAAAATAAAGGGATGCCACAAAACGGGGGTTAATGCACGGTGCTGCTAATGGTCTTTGTTTCGTTGGTGCAGATCATCATGTTAAATTCGGTTTCCGACCTACATGGTTACATCGACAAAAGTCAGCTTACCCGGGAGCTAGGGGGAACCTTGGAATATGGACACAGTCAGTGGATACATCATCGGACTGTAAGTTACACCTGTTTGGTTCCTCCATCTCTGATGGCTAAAAATGTAAATAAGCAAATAGTTTTGTAAATGGTAAGGACTTGTTCCGGGTCCCCACACTCCTCATTTTTATTAAAGAAAGTGGTAGGTAAGTGAGTTGTAGCAGGTTATGAAACAAATAGTAAAAAGCTTGGGTCATCTTTATTGGGCTGACAAAAGTCAGACAATTTGTCTAAAATAAAATAAAATCCAGTTTTTGCTTTCCTTCTCTAAGAAACATATGTCTTTTTAATTGGGGCCATAGCCAACATTTTCAAAAAGTCATCTGCAGATGATTATTATGTTATTGTTAGAAATAACTTATACCAAAAATACAATTTCCATACACACTTTAAATTTGTTTGGAAGATATTTAAAACTGCTCGATAACTCTTAAATGTCACATTTCATCAAAAATATCCTACAACTGGAAATGATTTTAGCTCTTTAAATGCAACTTTATTAAATTTAGGCAAGATATACATACATACATACATACATACATCATCATTTTATTTGTATTTCACCTTACCATAGTTAAAACTATGCTCAAGGTGGCTTACAACGTGAAAAAATTACATAACTACAAACATAACAAAAATTGTCATAAACAATCAATAAAACACATCAGAAAGTGCACAATCAAGTCAACGATTTCCACATTAAATCATAATAAGAACTAAAAATAAAGATACAAAAAACAGCAACAAGCCCTCTAAACAATACCCCAGTTCAAGGGTCTGTTCAGTTGAATTGAATTCAATTGAATTTAGCAAGGTGATTCCTTTATTTATTTGTCACCTGACTCTAGTAGGGTATCAAGGCAATATGCCTTAATCTAGGGCAACCTTCCCATTGCATCAAGAGAAAAGGAGATGTCAAGATGCATATATCTTTGATAGAGTATTTTGTTCTGTCCTTTGTCATGGCAGCTGAATTTGATCAAAGATTCGTGACCTCTAAAAATAACATCTGAGCACTTTATTTAAGTAATCATGTTTATTTTCATATTCTTCTGAAAGTACCTTTTTAATTCTGTCTTTACCCTGATCAATCTTGCAGTGTGCACAAAATAAATTTCAGGGCTAAATTAGGCATGATAGGAGCAGTTCCCTTGGTTTGCTATCTGCTGCATTCACCTTTAAAGCAGGGGATACTGGGGTCTAATTTTAACACGAAAAGGGTGCATGGATGCGGGGAACTGAACCTCTCCTACCTTCCTTTCCTGCGCTCTGCCGCTTCAGGCAGTTTTCTCCAACACTGTCTCACTTCTGTCACAGGAGTCAGTTCATTTAAGGAATCTCTAAGGTGGTCAGATAGGACACGGGTGGCGCTGTGGGTAAAACCTCAGCGCCTAGGACTTGCCGATCGTATGGTCGGCGGTTCGAATCCCCGTGGCGGGGTGCGCTCCCGTTGCTCGGTCCCAGCGCCTGCCAACCTAGCAGTTCGAAAGCACCCTCAGGTGCAAGTAGATAAATAGGGACCGCTTACTAGCGGGAAGGTAAACGGCGTTTCCGTGTGCGGCTCTGGCTCGCCAGAGTAGCTTCATCACGCTGGCCACGTGACCCGGAAGTGTCTGTGGACAGCGCTGGCTCCCGGCCCCTAGAGTGAGATGAGCGCACAACCCTAGAGTCTGTCAAGACTGGCCCGTACGGGCAGGGGTACCTTTACCTTTTACCTTTAAGATGGTCAGATAGGATCTTGTACGCCTCCTTCTGGCAACTCCTGCAGCCAAGCTGGTGCCAAATGTATTGCTTTCCTTTCCTTTGGGCCACATCAGAGAGGCAGGGTGGGGTATTGCTGTCTGGGCAACCAAAGACACACTGCCCAGGCTTGCGCCCCAGGGAAGTCACTTTGGTGCTGCTAATGCAGCAAAAACAATGTGGGACGCAGCAGTTACGAGTTACTGGTCTCTGCAGCCACAGCAGGCGCTGTGATTCTGCAGCAATTTGACTTCAACTCCAGAGGCATTCTCTGGAGAAAGATGGATACCAACTTTCAAGGAATTTGAAGTGACAGAGCGCAGGGAGGCAAGGGGAGATTTGGCTCCCCGCACCTACACATCCCTTTTGATGTTAAGATTAGACCCTCCTGCCCCTCACTTTGTACGCAAACAGGACAAGCGTATAAGCAACAATCCCAGCCATCTATTATTGTGCCTGCTTGGTCTTTTAGCTGGAGGTTTGAAGAGATCGGAAAGGAGTAAATAAGCAGCATTCTGCAAGGGTGACGGAACTTTTCAGCCTGAGGGTTGCATCCCTTCTGGGGGCCACAGGCAAGTGGTCGATTTGGCCAGAGGCCAAAGCAGGTTAGAGTAGGGGATGTGATTATTCCCTTAGTGCAGTATTCTGTATTCCAGGCTTGGGCTTGGTACTCAGGTCTGTGCATTTTCCAAAGTCTTTCCACCTGCAAAATTCGCGGCCTAGGACCCTCGTACCTACGGGACCGCCTCTCCCGGTATGCCCCATGGAGAGCCTCAAGGTCCATAAATAGCAACACCCTAGTGGTCCCGGGCCCTAAGGAAGTTAGATTAGCTTCAACCAGAGCCAGGGCCTTTTCAACACTGGCTCCGGCCTGGTGGAATGCTCTTCCTCATGAGACCAGGGCCCTGCAGGATCTGATTTCTTTCCGCAGGGCCTGTAAGACAGAGTTGTTCCGCCTGGCCTTTGGCTTGGAGCCAATTTGATTCCCTCCCCCTCTTTCTTTTTCCTTTTTCCTTTCTCCTCCTGTGATGAGGCTGCATTTTCACATTTTAATGTTTCAGTATTTTAATTGTTGTATTTTAATCTTGTTTTTAAGTTGTATTCATTCAACTTGTTTTTATTATTGCTTGTTAGCCGCCCTGAGCCCAGCCTTGGCTGGGGAGGGCGGGGTATAAATAAAAATAATTATTAATTATTATTATTATTATTAAAAATCCTTCCAGGCCATTGAGAATTTCGCCATGACTGTGAAAACAATAGCGCAAATGTTGCAGACTTTTGGAACGGACTTGGCGGAGACGGAACTTCCCAACGATGTGCAGTGTACGGAGGAGCTCCTGTCTTCGCACACAGACCAGCACAACAAGCTGAAGGTGAGCATGCGCAGAGTTCCAATGCCGGGAGAAAGGGGGCGTTCAGCACATAAGGCCTGCCATCTCTGCACACCCCTCCAGTTCATCCTTAGATTTCTGGGATGGAGGTCAGGTCCAAAGGCTGGAGATAGAGATGGGTGAATCAGCTGCATCACTTTTGTGTGTGCTCATTCCTAAGTCCGTTCTGTCTCATCACCACATTAATCTGCAAATTTAAAAACACACACATGGAAGTTCATATTTAAATAAAGCATTTTCTCACAAAATAAAATTCCTCTCAAAACAGCACATTTCCAGTTACAGGTAGATAGCCGTGTTGGTCTGACGTAGTCGAAACAAAATAAAGAAATAAAAAAATTTCTTCCTTAGAGACCAACTAAGTTTGTTCTTGGTATGAGCTTTCGTGTGCATGCACACTTCTTCAGATACACTGAAACAGAAGTCACCAGACCTTTATATATAGTGAGAGGGTGGGGAGGGGTATTACTCAGAAGGGTGGTGGGATTGGGTGATTGGCTGATAGGTGTGGTAAGCCTGTTGACGACTGTTAACGACTGCAATTGGTCTTACAGGAAAAAGCACATTTCCAAATATTCAAGTCTTTCTTTATTGAATTTCTATCCCGTGCTTCCTCCCCAAGAAGCCGAGGGGGCCAAACTGATGCACAATTTAAAAACAAAAACAAGCAAAAAAAATCAGTATAAAAGAAGTAAAACATTCTAAAAGCAATTACAATTAAAACACTCCTCCCAGATTGAACCTGGGACCTTTTGTATCTGGTATGTAATTCAACATTCAGTTCTCCAGTAATCTTTTGCTTTTTTGGATGGCCTCGCAGAAGCTTCTTAAAGTGTTTCCGGATAATTATTGCACCCACTCACTGTTGCTCTTTTTAGCATTGTTAAAAATAATGCAATTAGTCAGTGCCAACACTTCGATCTAAAAACAACTTTTTCCCATGTACTATCCTGTAAAGCACGGAAGGGAGAATGGATGTATAGTCCTTGCATTATGCTACACCATTGTTTGCCAACCTGGTGCCCTACAACTACAACTCCCATCACCCGGCACCACATAAAGTCCTGCTGGCAGGACAGGGCAAGAGTTGGATTGTGGCCAAAATGCATATTATTCTTTGACTTAAATGCTCTTGCAAGTTTACTCAAAACACTTACACCAGTGTGAGATGGTAGATTTGCCTGCCTCAGGCATCTCACATGGGCCCCTTGATCATATAGTCGGCTTATGGCTATTAATATAGTGTTACAGTCAGTGATGTTTTCTTTTAAGTTGGGAATAATTAGGCTGTCAAGACTCAGAACGAAGTATTAATGCCAGTGCCACCATTAGTGGCTGGACTATGGCCCAGCCCAGGGGACCCAACTGATGCCAGAGAAATGGTGACAGCGGTGGGAACAAGCTGTGATGCACCAGGAAGCGAACCCCCCTTGGCTGCAGCCACCTACTGCCATTCTAATTCAAATCCCTTTCCCCAAAGTGAGGAGGGTTGCAGTGAGCCAAGCCAGTCAAATGCTACCTTTGGGGAGATGGGGCCAATGAGGGCACTTTCCAGGTCAGGGAGAGCCAATAGCTGGTTTGGGTAGGTGGGTGGATCTTAATAAGTAACTCCTAAGGAACATTTTTGAGGGACGCAGGTGGTGCTGTGGGTTAAACCACAGAGCCTAGGACTTGCCGATCAGAAGGTTGGCGGTTTGAATCCCCGTGACGGGGTGAGCTCCTGTTGCTCGGTCCGTGCTCCTGCCAACCTAGCAGTTCGAAAGCACGTTAAAATGCAAGTAGATAAATAGGTACCGCTCCGGCGGGAAGGTAAACACCGTTTCCGTGCACTGCTCTGGTTCACCAGAAGCGGCTTAGTCGTGCTGGCCACATGACTGGACAGCGTTTCTGTGCACTGCTCTGGTTCACCAGAAGCGGCTTAGTCGTGCTGGCCACATGACTGGACAGTGTTTCCGTGCACTGCTCTGGTTCACCAGAAGCGGCTTAGTCGTGCTGGCCACATGACTGGACAGTGTTTCCGTGCACTGCTCTGGTTCACCAGAAGCGGCTTAGTCATGCTGGCCACATGACTGGACAGCGTTTCCGTGCACTGCTCTGGTTCACCAGAAGCGGCTTAGTCATGCTGGCCACATGACTGGACAGCGTACAGGAAGCTGTACGCTGGCTCCCTCGGCCAATACAGTGAGATGAGCGCTGCAACCCCAGAGTCGGTCATGACTGGACCTAATGGTCAGGGGTCCCTTTACTTTTACCTTTAAGGAACATTTTGACCTGTGTTCTCAGTGACTTATTAGAAAGGGCAGCAGTGTACAGATCTGGTAGGCCTTAGGTCTAGCTGTAGCAGCTCCTGGTGATATTATGGGATATTCTGATGAAATGAGGACATTTCTTCTCTCCCCCGCCTCTCTCAACAGGATGAGCTGAAACTTGCGGTGAAACAAGGGGCCACGCTGCTGACTTGCATCAGAGAGCCTGTCACTCGCAGTGCCACCAGCAAACTGAGCCCAGACGAGCTTGAAAACGTGGCAACCGTGGAAAGGTCGGAGAAGAGCTCAGCTTCTAGCCAGCTTTCTGATTAACCAATTGATTGATCATTATATTTGCATGCCGCCTTCCAAAGATGAAACCGTGCTCAAGGCGGCTTGCAACCATACAGAAAATTACAAATGTAACAGAAGTAGTCATAAACAATAAAAGCATCAAAACGTACACAGCCAAACTGAACCCTTTCCACATAAATCATAAGATGATAAAATAAAGGTACAAACAATTAATATCAATAACAGCAACAACCCCCTCCTAAACAACCCCCCAGCCCACGAGTCCGTTCAGCAGCCTCAGCTTTTGTAGCTGGAGTCAGTCCGGGCTCTGGCTTCCTAGGCCAGGTGAAAAAGGCCTGCAAAGCAGGGAGCAAGCCTTCAAGGACTCACAGCCAAGATGGTCTCTGGCATCTTCATTAACCTCAGCTTTCATAGCTGGAGTCAGTCAGGGCCAGACAGTCAGGGCCTCATCCTCCCAGGCCAGGTGGGGAAAGGCCTGCAAGGCAGGGAGCAGGTCTTCCAGAATTTCACAGCCAAGATGGTCTCCTTGAGACAGAGTGAATTTGTCTTCAGTTTCAATTTGCACTGTCGACAAGTCTGCATGTGTTGTTTCTTAGAGAACATAAGAAGAGCCTGCCAGTGTCCTACCTATAGCATCCTGTCCTCACAGTGGCCAACCAGATGCCTGTGGGAAACCAGCAAGAGAAAGGCAAGCAGTTTGTAGTTGGCCCTCTAGTTCTGTCATGTCCACACTGCCTGACAGTGTCTCTCCACGGTTTCAGACAAGGGTCTCTCCTATCTAAACTTGCATATTGCTGAAGATTGAACCTGGAAACTTCTGCATGCAAAGCAGATGTCCAACCTCTGAGCTACTGCTGCTCCCTCATCTGGTTCTGCTTGATCTCATTGCTCTGAATTCGAGGGAAGCATTTGCCTACCCAAATCAAATGCCGTTCTCTAATTGCCTCAACAGGTTGCTAGCTCAGCTGGACGAAACAGAGAGAGCCTTTGATCAGTTCTGGTCCAAACACCACCTAAAACTTGAACAGTGCTTGCAGCTCCGACACTTTGAGCAGGATTTCAGAGAGGTATTTTTGATTTATCCCGCACAGTTTTTAGAATGGCTCTCCCTCGCCCCTTTCCCCCCTCCTAGTGAAATATCTGTTGAGGGTGATAAGCATTAATTAATACCACAATAAGGTATAAAAATGCAGCCTCCTTACAAGTGCTATACATAATGTTCATAACTGAGTTTGGACAGCTCTTTGGAAAGGAAGGTATATTCAGAGTCCCTTGAGCTGAAAGAAATTTTTCCTAAACATTTGCTGTTGGCCCAAGCAGTGGGTTCACCAGTCAGGTTTAGCATACTGTTGTGTGGCGAGTCTTGGTTCCAGTTAATATGTGCCTTGTATGAAATTCACAGACAAAGACACATGGAATCATGGGATTATAGAGCTGGAAGGGACCACAAGAGTCATCTAGTCCAACCCCCTGCAATGCAGGAATCTTTTGCCCAACATGGGGCTTGAACCCATGACCCCATGGGACATATGTCAAACAATTCACATTACATTGTGGAGGCATAATGCATAGGCAGTGACCCAGATTGTTTATCTCTGCCGCAGTCAGCTGTCTCAGTAGCAAGCCTGGATTTACTCTGCATTTGGAGAAATTTGTAAACTGCTTTGAGGTTTTCTAAAATCAAGTGGTATATAAATTTTGTGAAATAAATAAAAATAAATGTAGAGCTCTGTTTTCTCAAATACCTGCCTAGCTGTTAATATTTTGATGTTATGTTTAATGGTGCTGTTTTAGCATACCCAGATGCTATTTTAATAATTTGGAATTCTGTTTTATCACAATTGTGTTCTTTCATTTTTTATTTGCTAACTGAGCCCATAACATAGTTCTTTGCGAGACCATATGGTTATTGTACAGGAAAGCCACCTTCCAAGGATATATACTTTATTTTATTTTATTTTTAGTTATTAAATTTATATACCACCTTTCATCTGAGGATCACAGCGTGATTTACAGTATAAAAACACAAAAATACATAACATAATAACAAACAAAACAGTAATACCCCCCTCCAGTTTAAAAGGTCTTAGATTGTTTAATCAGCCAAAGGCCTGTTTATAAAGGAATGTTTTTGCCTGGCACCTAATGATATGTAATGAAGGCGCCAGGTGAGCCTCCCTGGGGAAAGCATTCCACAAATGGGGAGCCACCACAGAAAAGGCCCCACAGTTGCCACTCCCCAGACCTCATAAAGAAGGGTCTCAGATGATGATTGCACATACCATATGATGATCCTATATACATCCATCCTAAAATGTGGGGTAGAAACGTTTTGTATTGCTTTAAAATGTTTATTTTCTACATTACATAGATAGATTTGTGCGATTTGCGGTATGGAAATTGAAGGAACAGGCAAATACATAGTAAACGATTAGCAGAATTGTCCTATTCCTATGGCCATTTCTAAATGGCCTTGATTATGACCAGGTAACAGCCAGGAAGCTTGTTAATTTGTTCCATCTGTGTTGTTTTTTTGCAAATATTCTTCTATAGGTCAAACTGGCCCTGGACAACCTGATAGAAGTGCAGGCAGGTCTCACAGATATTGGAGACAGTGTCTCCCGCGTGGAGAACATTCTGAAGGAGCGGAAGCAATTAGAAGAGAGAGGACAGGTTTGCCTCCTTTCATTTTGTTTTATAGACCTTATAAAAGCAAAGCAAGCTACAGACCTTATAAGAGCGTATCACGGATATCAGAAACTGTTTGTTTACTTTAGCGTTGTAAAAGTACGGGGCACATTGCAGAGTTTCTCAAGCGAAAAAGAAAAAAAAGGATAGGCCCCTGGCACAAAGCACTTACAGTCAGAAACTACAGAGGGGAGGTGTGAGAGGAAGAGACAGGGCATCAAAGGCTGGTGGCGAGGAAATGCGGCTATAATACTTAGTTACAGGACCCACATCAAGAGCTGGAAAAGTTGGGCATCTGCCAAGAGCCCATACGCCAGCAGGGGGAGCACGGACAAAGAGGCCTTCTTCATCATTCATGGAGGAGAGGACTGTTGATGGCTGCGAGTCATGATGGCTTGGCTCTGCCTCCACAGCTGGAAGCAGCAATGCTTCTGAATACCAGCTGCTGGAAGCCACAGGAAGCGACGAGAGTGCTCTTGTGCATGAGTCCTGCTTGAGGGTTTCCCGCAAACATCTAGTTGGCCACACTGAGAACAGGATGCAAGACTAGATGTGCCCCTGGCCCTTCTTCTGTTGTTATCATTGAGAGTTGCTCGCCTGGAGGCGGTTGGAGGATGGATGGCGGCTAACAGTCCTGTCTTTGGGGGACAGGAGTTGGGCAGGTGTGGAGGACACCCTGGTCCTGAATAGGGTAGCTGTGTCCCTGAAGAACCAGGTGCGCAGCCTGGGAGTCATTTTGGACTCACAGCTGTCCATGGAGGTGCAGGTCAATTCTGTGTCCAGGGCAGCTGTCTACCAGCTCCATCTGGTACGCAGGCTAAGACCCTACCTGTCTGCAGACTGTCTCGCCAGAGTGGTTATCTCCCATTTGGACTACTGCCTTTGTGTCCGCTTCACCTGAACCTTATATCATAATATCTTAAACCTTTAAAAATGCTTTTCATGTTACATTTTTCTTTTCACAGGAGCCGTTGGAAAAAGCCCAGTCCTTAGCGCTCCATGGAGACCAGCTGATCCAAAACAACCATTATGCAATTGACTCCATTAGACCAAAGTGTGTTGAACTCAGGCGCATCTGCGATGATTTTGCCAACGAGACCAAGAAAAAATACGATATTTTAGGGAAGTCGCTGGAATTGCACAAACAATTAGATAAGGTAAGAAGTGTGGAACTAGCAGACACAAGGGCAGGGAATGTTGATTTTTCATAGTATTTAACTGAAGATGAACAGATTAACCTGACGGCAGCATGAAACAGGCAAGTGATGCACACCAAAGAGGCAGCCACACAAACAGGAAACACAAACCCACTATGGGAAACCAGCATGTTTCATGACTTTCCTGGGATAGAACCATTTCTTTGTGAAATCAGTGGCTTCCTGTTGAAGGCTTCTCTGTACTTTAGCATTCTGGCTGGGAGTTTTTGAAATATGAAGTGCAGGCGTCATATTATGCAGGTGTACTTTGAGTGGGGGAAAGGATTGGTGCCTGTGGCGTTTGCCCTCCTAGGTGTGTGACATCATACTGGGTTCATAGGGAAAGGGTTAACTAATTGTAAAATGATTAACCAATGGGAACCTGGGGGCAGTTAACTGTGTATAAGGTTTAAGCACAGAGGGGGTTTTTTTGGGGGGGGGAGTTATAGTTAGGGTGGAGAAGACAGATAAGGCTGTGGGTTGGGCTAGTCTGGTGTGAGAGAGTGAGAATTTGTTAAGAGCAGTCAGTCAAACAGTTGAGATAATCAGTCAGAAGGTATTAGGAAGGTATAGGCCGGTAAAGAAAAAGTACTGACAGGAATATTATCGGAGAAACCATAAACTTGTTAATGTTTGTAAAATAAACTTGGGGGTTTTTTTGTTCACTTTTAACAACTGCCTGGACTCAGTGTTTTACCAGAGAGTAACTGGTTGGTGGCAGCGGGGAAGCGAGCACAGTGGTGGCACAGGGATCAATAGACCGTTAAACGTCTGGGGACCCTGTGTGATCGCCACAGTGCCCATCGCCTATCATACCCATTGCACTTCTCAATGAAACCTCAGGCCCACCAAGCATTTTGTTTCCATGCCTACCCACCCCCCTCCACCATTATTATGGGATACTTCTTCTCAGTGCTCTTTTTCTAGAAAAAGAGGGGGCGGAACTCACCTTGAACGCCTCTCTTGTTCGCTCCTCTTGTTCGCTCTCTTGGCGCCCATCTGAGTGGTGCCAGAACTGAGTTCTGGTGAGTTCCAGCTGAAAAAAAAGCCCTGCATGTACTCTTGATTTTAATTTTTTATACCAAGAGTCACTGGTTGTGTACACACCGTACATTTAAAGCACTCCCTTCCCCCCAAAAAAGAATCCAGGGAATTGTAATTTGTTAAGGGTGCTGGGAATTGTAGCTCTGAGTAAACTACAGTTCCCATGAGTCTTTGGGGAGCAGTGCTTTAAATGTATGGTGTGTATGCAGCCACTGTGTAGAACCAGTGAGTTGGCCCAACATGTAGGTCCTTCTGAGGAATAATGTGTGGAATCTGCAACACAGCAATGGTGTTGGATTGCCTCCCTGCTGCTCATGTGGGGTAGCCAAAGAGGACAAAGCTCCTGCACATTTAGTAGTTGCATTGAAGGTATGCACTTATTAAAGGTACAAGAGCTCTCTCCACTTTTTTCACTGGGCTGCTCTTTGCCCAGACTAGAAAGACTGAAGACTCCTTAACATTAGACGTTTTTAACAGCACACTTTTTCCTCCTTTCAAGGCAAGCCAATGGTGTGAAGCTGGGATCTACCTCTTAGCTTCCCAAGCTGTAGACAAGTGTCAGTCGCAAGAGGGAGCTGAAACGGCACTTTGTGACATCGAGAGATTCCTGGAAACTGCCAAGGACCACCAGCTGTTGACAGCAAAGGAGTTCTACAATCAGTTTGATACGATTCTGACGCCAGAGATCAAGGTAAGGGCACTGGAAGAGCCTGGCTGCTGGTTCAGACCAAAGGCCTTCCTGCTTAGGCCAGTATTCTGTTCCCCAGAGTGGCCAGCTAGATGCCTCTGGGAAGCCCGCAAGCTGGACGTGAGGGCAACAGCACTTTCCCCCCTTGTGATTCTGGCATTCAGAGTCATAGGCTGGCTCCGGCCTGCCAGTATTTTGCAAGAGGGATTCAAGCACATTCCGGAAATTTAGGTTTCCCCCATTAAAGTGGGTTAAAGCTCTCTGGTGCAAGAAAGTCGGAATAGCGAGGGACTGCAGGGGTTCCAGTGTTTATCCAGGTTTGGTTTTCTTGGAGTGAAGGTCAATGTAGACTGTGGAGTCTTTAGGATTATTTACAAACCTGTGCAACCTGAGCATAGGATGGAGGGGTTCACAGTCTAAACACCTCAACAGATCCTTCTTCCCCCCCTTGCTTTCCAGGGGAGCTGCAAGTCTAGCAAAGAGCAGAGCAATAACTATCCATCTCTCACACACAACTCCCACATGCCCAATTCCCCTTGGCATATTGTTCTGCGTCCTAGAAGAGGTGAGAAAAGGCTCATCCATTTGTGTCTATAGCAACAGAGCCGACGTCTGTGCATATGGTAAATAGTAGTACTTAACTGGCCAGCCAAAGCCATCAGTTTCACAAAGGAACTGGTTTGGTTGCTTTTGTCTTACAGTTTCAAAGCAGGCCTGGAAGGGGTTCAGGGTGTCATCCAGATTGACACACACACACACACACCCTCCCCCAAACCCATAACAATACTCTGTACCTGTCTTCTTCCACCAGAGCAATGCCCAAAGAGTTCTACAAAAGCTGGAAGATGTGCAAGAAATGTTTGACAAGAGGCAAGTGAGCCTGAAGAAGCTGGCAGCCAAGCAGACCCGCCCAGTGCAGCCCGTTGCCCCACATCCCGAGTCGTCACCAAAGCGAGCGTCACCCAAAAGCATCCGGCCAGCCACATTAGGTAAGGCACTGGAAAGATTTAGCCAGGGCTACCCTCTTAGCATGGCACGACAAAGGGTGGGAAAGAGCCCTGTTGGAAAAAGTTACCTGTGAATTAAGAGTTGCAAGAGAACCAAACAAAAGAAACCAATTCTTTGGAAGATGGTATGGTTTTATTGAGTATGTAAAGGATAACTCGCACCATTTGAACCCACACCCAGCATTCAGAAGTCTGTGGTTGGTTTGATGAAATACATATGATGATCCTCCCTCTCCCTACACGCTGTCTCTCTATACCAATGTGTAAACTCAAAACATGACTTTCCATTTTCTGTTTGTTAAGTAATGTTTAAATATGCGCCGAACAGTCCCTTTCCCCCACTCCAATCCTGACCACTCCTTTGTTTATTGCTTATTTTTGTACTGCACATTTTTTAAACAAAATGCCAGATTAAGATTTGTAAGCTACATTGTACGATTATCCCAAATCTTTGCATTTTCTTAAAACCAATAAAAATTGCTTTTAATAATGTTAATAATAACAATAGACATTAGGTATGGCACAGAATGGGATGTTAAGTGAGCCTTCTGTCCAAGGCTTGAAAGACATGCCTGCTGGCATTTATAACTGATTGATTCCGCCTTTCTCCCGAGTATAGGACCCAAGGCGGCTCGCAGCATAAATTAAAATGGACAGAGCCAAAGTACACATTACAAATTTATATTTGTTGTATGTATTTTGGCTCTGTCCATTTTAATTTATGCTACGAGCCGTCTTGGGTCCCTACACTCGGGAGAAAGGCAGAATCAATCAAGCCATTTAAAATCATAAGGGGAGGAAAAGTATAGCACCCACCCTCAGGAAACCCTGCCAGAACAGCCAGTTAGTGGCCAAATACATGTTGGAACAAAGAAGTATTTGCCTGCTGGGGAAAGGATTGTAAAGGAGGAGCTGGCATAACCTGCAGCAACCTTGTTGATGGAGCGTGAGTCTAGATAGAATGGATCCATGCACCGATATGCTGAGGCCATCTTCTGCGCACCCAGTTTGCCCTTCAGCTACATTTACGATGCATGTGGAAGCAATGTCACAACTCCTTTAGCACGCCACAAACACCGCGCCTGTGTGCTCAAGTCCATATCCACAGATTTGTGCAGTTCAGCTGCACCAATCAGCTCCCGGAAGCTGACATAGCAGCTTCGTTTTGAAGGGAAATGCAGCTGGAGTCCGTCCAGTCCTTCTAAGCATAATAAAACCCGAAGCGACTCATATCCCATGTCCAAATATCTGGCTGCCTGTTGGATCCATCATGGCATCCCACAATGTTGGTGGTGTGCAAAAAGGAAAGAAAATCGCTTAATGAAAAGCGTCTGGAGCAAAGATGAAAGTAGAAAGAGCCAGGGGGAGATTAACTGACTCAGGAAATGCTGCAGATGTGAATTCCATCGCTGTCTCTTGGGGAAGCCACTAGCTTCTTACAACCTTGAATGTTTATTTTAAAAATAGAAGTGAGGGAAAGACCTTCTCTTTCTTTTTTGGCTCCCTCTGTATAGGGAAGTTGTAACATATGTCAAAGTTAGGATGGGAGATTGAAACCCTGATCACCAAGGTTTCCTCTTACCCAGGGATGCTTTTATAGTATAAGTGGCCTCACTGGAGATTCCTCTCAAAATCAATAAAAAGAACAAAGCCCCTATCATTCCTGCCTCCAGGAATAGCTGAATTAGCTATTACAGTATAGTTTGTTTATATACTACTTTTTAGCCCAGAGGTTCCCAAAGGGTTGAACAGCATTAATATGTATTTGCCAAAATAAATATACAATAAAAGTACAATATATAAAATACGTCAATCAAAATAATATAAGACAGTGGCTGCATTTTCTGTGGTCAACATCATGAATGGCATTATTATGCTAAGTGCCTAACAGAATACAGTCTATACAGATGCAGTGTTGTGAGTTTTGGTGGAGTTGTCAGGCACTGGCAGAATAATGTGAATGTTCCTTATTGGCTGTGAATGATCTCTAATACACTGGAAATCGAACTCCCCTTTCCTGTCTAAGCAGTAAAAACAGAGATTCACTGAGCCCTCAAAACATGGTTAGTGCCCTGGGATTGGCCCGGTTCAAAGCACTACTGCTCAAACCTTATTTCCATAAACCTTATAACAAATGTTTACAAGAAGTTGGTATGATCATTGCCTCATTGCAGGCTAATGCTGAGAGAAAGAGCAGCTTTCCTACAGCCATGCAATGAGCTCAGTGAGATATGAACCCATAGAGATTTGGGGGTCTGGTTCTTGGCCACATGACACCATCACTTTCCATTAAGCTGTGCAGATCTGCCAGTTTCATTAAGAGTCCTCATCCTATTGTTGCCTATTCCCGGCAGCAAGTTCTGGGGTTCTCATATGCATCTTAGTTGGCCCCCGTTGAGAACTGAGAGCTGCACTTAGATGGACCTTTGGCCTGACCCACTAGGCTTCTCTTATGATCTCAACTTCTGCAAACTTGGAAATTCGCTGTGCTGGCCTTCTTCAACCTGGTGCCCTTCAGATGCTTTGGCTAACGAGTCCCATCACCCCCAGCCAGCATTGGAAGGTACCAGGTTGGTGGTGAAGGCTGCTTATGCAATCATGCTTATCCACCTGGTAATCAGCTAGCAAATGTTACAGCTACCCAATCTCCGACCTAAGAAGTGCAACACCATGTCCACATGATGGTCAGTGGCTACCTTTCCAACGAGATTTATCGTATTTTTTCGCTCTATAGGACGCACCGGACAATAGGACGCACCTTGTTTTAGAGGGGGGAGAACAAGAGGGGGGAAATTCTCCCCCTCTCTGCCCAGCACCCCTTCAGCGAAGCAGCAAGAGGTGCTGCGCAGAGAGGGGGAGAATTTCCCCCCTCTTGTTTCCCCCCTCTAAAACAAGGTGCCGTTCAAGGTGCGTTCAGCCGCCTTCAGGCGGCTACCTTGGAAGCC
The DNA here is from genome assembly GCF_964106645.2 of Podarcis pityusensis. NCBI lineage: Eukaryota > Metazoa > Chordata > Lepidosauria > Squamata > Lacertidae > Podarcis > Podarcis pityusensis. The sequence continues at coordinate 8,880,875 of NC_138032.1, forward strand.
TGGAGAGCGAGAGGGGTTGGTGCGCACCGACCCGTCTCACTCTCCAGGCTTCAGGTTCCTTTCAACCTGCTCTTTGGGGCTGGCGGGGGGAAGCCCACCACCAGCCCCTAAGAGCAGGTCGGGGAGCAGCGGAAAGGTGCGCAGCGGAGAGGCTCCTGCCATAGCCGCACGTCACCTCTCCAGCCGGGAGAGGGTCGCGGGGCTATGGCTTCTTCACTCCATAGGACGCACACACATTTCCCCTTCATTTTTGAAGGGGAAAAAGTGCATCCTATAGAGTGAAAAATACGGTAGTCTGCAGCCCTATTCAGGGTTTTTTGTTGTTGTACTTAATGTATCAACCTGGGAAGGTAGTCTAGGAGGAAAACTCTGACCCTAAGTTTCCACTGCCTTTTGTGGCATTTTGTGAAAGGGAATTTCATTAGTGCAAGCAGTTTCTGAGCTCTGGGCGCAGTAGTGCACCTAAGATTTCAGATTAAAACTGCAGAGTGGAAGGAAAGGAGGACTCCCCACTTCTGGCTACTCTCTGAAGACTGAAGAAAAGACCCTCTTAAGAATATTAGGGGGTGGGCAGGAAAAGGACTAGACCATGTGAAAAATGAACTTAATATTTTAGCTGCAGTTCATTTGTTTTCAGCTTTGTATTCTTGTTATAAAAAAGCGTGCCTAGGCATTCCATTGTTGCACCCATAACGTAGGTTTAAGCTGTCATTCAGCTCCTAGCTTTCATATCTCAGTTTCTAACACTGCTTGTGGGATAACTTCGGGAGAAGACAAGACTAAGGAATAAACCAGGCATAAGCAAACTCCGGCCCTCCAGATGTTTGGGACTACAATTCCCATCATCCCTAGCTAACAGGACCAGTGGTCAGGGATGATGGGAAATGTAGTCCCAAACATCTGGAGAGCCAGAGTTTGCCTGTGCCTGGAATAAACCCTACACAAATCCAGAGTGGAGTCCTTAAGATGGTTGGATGAAGCTTTGTACGCCTCATTCTGGCAACTCCTGCAACCAAGCTGGTGCCAAATGTATTGCTCTGCATTCCTTTGGACCTCAGCAGTAAGGCCAAGAGAGAAGTCTTGTCTGGGCAGCCCAGGACCTCCATACACACTGCCCAGGCTTGCGGTTTGACGTCACACCCAGAGGCGCACTCCATTGTCTCTCGAGAAAGATGGGTGCCAACAACAACCTATGCATCACAATGGTCATAGTCCAGGAGGAACCAACATGGAACCCCCAGAGATGTTGTTGAACTACAGCTCCCATCATCATCTTTTACCCATTGATCATGCTGGTTGGGGATGATGGACATTATAGTTGTACAACATATGAAGGATACCATGATGGCTCCTCCTGCAATAATAATCAGATGTTTCAGATAAAAGAATACATATTCCATGCTGTCATGTTGGCACAGGTACAGGGAGGGGGAAACTGGAATGGAAGGGTGGGTGATTCACATGCATGCTCTCGGTAGCAGGGTGCAAGGACGCACCTGAGTAAGGGAAAGGCGCCATATAAAAACTAAAATGTTCATATTATTTTGATGGGCAACCTTGAGGAAGGCAAACTGGTTTCTCTCTCACCAGCATTACTGGCTGTGAAGGAGGTTTTAATTAAAGGCAACTAGGACCTGTTCTCTCTCTCACTCTCTCTCCTTCATTCCTTCTATGAACGTCTTTTATGCTGCCATAAAAGGTTTGCACATTTGAGCTCAAAATGCAAGCCCATAACATTCTAAATTGCTCTTCCATTCATCAAACTCTTCACTTCTAAGGCAGGGCAGTTTCTTCCAACTCCATCTGCAGACCCCTTCACTATATTCCACCATAATCCATCCCTAAGGGCTTCCCTGTTTTCGAGGGACAAGTGAAAGGAAGAGCGAACATGAACTCAATTTTCTGTACAAATGGGCTCAGATCCAAGTCAAACACTATATAGCTGTGTCCTCTCACCCCTTATCCGTTCAATAACAACAATAGCTGGTTCATTTTTCTACTCTCATAGTAACTATGTTGTTTCATCCACATACAGAACAGTTATTTCCCATGTTGTTTTTCTGTGGGTAATTTCAACCCTCCCTGCATTTCATTAATGAGAATGAGCCTCTCATACTTGGCTGGATTGAATGATCATACATGGGTGAAGCAATATTTATTTAATGTGTTCCAAAATTACAGCAGCTTCTAAAAAGCTCCATTCTCACCAGCTGGGATGAATGACTGTTCAAATGGCAATATAAAATACAATGTAAGAAATAAAAGCAGCAATTAAATGCAATTAAAAATCAATAGTAATATTTAATCCTGCCCTGCCACGGACCACCCAGATGAAGTTCACAGACTGCAGATTACAAACCCCTGATCTGAAGTGACCCAACACTATGGTCTTGGTTTCATGGGGGGGGGGGGACTTTTCTGGTAGTGCTGCATTTTCTGATACTATATGGGGCTTTTTGTCTTATTTCAGCTGCCAACAGGAAATCAGTAGAAATTTCTAGTCCTCCCAAATCCATCTCTGAAGCAGACTTGTCGAAAAAGAAAAGTGTAAAGAAGATGAAAGGTGGAATTAAGGTAGGAAGGTAGTTTTTTACTTTGGGTACGGTCTCCAAACGAGAAAAACCAAGTTACCACCACTATTTTTTGCTTAGTGCCTAGCTTTTTGATAAAAAGATTCATGGCAGAGTCTTAAACTCTGAAAATGTCCTAAGCTGCTTCCATCTCTCCTTGCCCCCATTCTGAGCATTAAAAGATTTTAATTTAAGGGGGCAATTTTTCAATATCACTGTCTCACAGTAAACAAAGAGGCAATTCACACTTAGACCCATAAATTATGAGAGTCTCCTGCTTTGTTTATCAGCTTCATTGTTCTAATCCACATGTTTCCTATCTGTGGCTTCTTCCGCAGACTGTTGCTATTTTGCGAGTGGAATTCAGTTGACAAGGTCAATTCTAAAAGGTCGTTAAAAACGTCTCCCAAGTGCCCTAAAATGGCACATGGCACTCCTCCTGCTACCGCTCTGCCCCACACAACAGCTGATGAGCGGGAATCACTCACTGCTTCCCTGATCTGCTTTCCCTTGTTTGCAAGCTGCTTGAGGCAAGGGAACAGCAGCAAAAAACACAGTCTCTCTGGCTCAAAATAGGACGTGGGAAGGGAGCGGGAACAGGTGACGAAACAAAGCCTTAGAAAGCAGGAAGTCCACAGAAATAAATTAAATCCAGGTGGAAGATGAAGAAAAGCTCTAAAACAAGTAACTGTAGAAATTAAAATTCCAAGTCCAAGGAAGAAAGTTTCTAAGATCTGTTAAAAAAACAACACGGAATTATTTATTCAGCACTTAGAATTGGGTCATTTAGCAGCCTATGGGAGGTGGTGACGGGGTCAACCACGTCTTTTTAGGCTATAATAAAAACTGCAGCAGGGAAGGGGCCATAGCTCAGCCATAGAAAAAAACACTTTGGATGCAGAAGAGACCAGGCTCAATTTAGTGCAGAAAGGATGAAGAAACAGGTGGTGACTCTGTTCGAGATCCCAAAGAGCCACTGAGAGTTGTCAGAACAGAAACCCAACAGTCTGACTTTATATAGAACAACTTCCTATGAGCTTACAGATATTAGAAATCTTTTCCACTAGAATTCTTCAGCATGAAAATCATTGTACATACAGCAACTAAAGTATATTATCAGCATACATATGACTTCTTATTGATCTACATCACGAATAGGACATGCTACTAAACAGGAATTTTGTAGCATGTGTGTCTCCACAATACTGGCTGTTCTGGAGACAGACCACACTAACAAGCCACTACTGACAGCTTTCTGGCTGTTATTATATAGAGCAATGTATTGTAGATGAAAAGAAGCCTTTAGTCAGACATCTCTGCTTTGTGTTCATTTTCCAGATTGAAGTAATGCATGAAGCAAGTCAGGGAGGTTCCAGCAGAGTCTTAGTGATGAGTGAAAGTGAAGAAAATCTTTCCACCAGGAGGAGGTAAGGATGAAACCAATTTCTACCAGAAGAAATAATTGGTTTAAAGAAAATACATTTTTTTGCATCGCAACCCATGTTTTGCTGATATACTGCATTTATATGCCACCTTTCTGCAAAGGCCCCCAAACAGGTGATTTACAGTACAACAGACTGAGTTATAACTTAGACCTGCTCTGCCAGCAGACATTTACGACCTTTTAATGAGTATTCACAAACTTTCTTAATGCCTTGAATAACAAGCTTCTGCGCTCAAAATAGGGTAACACTGCCCACCGTTTTCTAGAGTTAAGGCAGGGAGTTGAAAGCACCTGTAGAAAGAGCAAATGAAATGGACTGTATGCATTAGCTACATTTGCTTGTAATGGTAAACTATGGCTCAGTGCTACGTAGATGAGCCTGAACAAATTCCTGCATAGTGGTGTTTTGCTCGTCTTCCCTCATCCTCTCTTGGGAGAGTTAAGTTTCACTTTTACTTAGCATGTAAGAAAATAGTAAAATAATAAAATCTGTCATAAACAAATATGAAATGGTTTTTCAAATGACGTTCCTCTGGTATTTGTGACATTTAGTATTGCACAAAGCACACTGCAAAAACTGATAATCCTCTTGCATGCAAGTAAGGGTGGGAGAGGTTTAATTTTGAAGTTTAACACATCTAGATTTGGTAAATTCTACACATTATTAGTAAAAAACATCTCTTTGCCTTTGCACAGCAGACTGGTAGCTTACACTGTAAAGGTGGTTAATGGTTAATTCCATTTGAGAGATGGAAACCAGATCTTTCTCCCACCACCATTCTGGAGTGCAATTTCCTAAACCAGGAAGTAAGATAATCTCTCACTAAAGGTCACATTTCTGCAACAGGACCAAGTGAAAGGGCCCAGACATTGTTTTGATATACACTTTCCGGTCTGCTGGAAAGTGTATATCCTGATACGTGAAGACTTTAGGGATGTGCACAATTCAGTGAAAGATTGGAACCTGCCAGGGGGAAAGCAAGCCTTTAAATAAATTGAGTTACTCTATCTATGCCTTTAAACCAGCTTAACTTAAACTGTGTTCCCAACTTGTTGATTATGCTGAATGGCCTTAGGATCCCATCATTGCCATACCCCTTTTCAGGGCTTATGCTGGTTTAAAACAGGGGTCAGCAACCTAAGGCCCATGGGCCAGAAGCGGCCCGCGGAGGTCATTTGACCGGCCCACAAGCCGCCCCCAAACCGAGTTGCCCACTCACACACTGCGCTAAACTGGTGTGGCGCGGGGACTCGCTTCTGTGGCGCCAGAAGTCGCGTCTGTGCAGACACAGATGCTGAAAATCACGTCTGCACAGAGACAGATGCTGAAAATTGTGGGCACGCACGCGATCCGGCCCACGGAGGGATCTCCGCAGGACCATTCTGGCCTAGGCAAGATAAACCTTGCCGACCCCTGGTTTAAAACGCTAGCTAATCTGGGACATACCCCAACCTATCTTCTGCTAAACCAGGTTGTGGGAGTTACCGTAAGATGGTGGCCTTCCAGGTGGGCCAGAGATCCGCTGGTTCCCAATTCTGCTCATCCCAGCAGATGGAGCCTTAAGATTGTATCCTCAGTGACTTCAGATATCAAAGTAGAACACATTTACAAAATAACACAAAATTGTTTATTGAAAACAAGTATTTTACAAAATGTGATACAGAGCAAAAGTGTCACGAATAAATAGTCATTTCTGTAATAAAAAAAATCATATCAAATAGCTGCAAACCAAACAAGTAATTGCTTTAAATAAACACTTTTGTGCAACAGTGTCAAAACTAGTACCCGAAGTTACCATTCAGGCTGAAGCAATTTTACCTGTGAAGTGGAAAAATAAAAGTCTAACAACCTTGCATCTGGAGCACTGGCAAACTCAAGAATTTCCAGTTTCAAATATATAAAGACAATCAGTGTTCAGAACCCAGAAGGATAAGAAAATGTCGAGCTCTCTTTTCCTGGAAAGAGTGCCTTCATAACTTCTTTAAATTGTTAAACATTCTTCTGCAAGCTAAAGTAGTATGAAACCATCTCCATGTCCCTTTAAAGCTAGCTAATAAATACTTTTAAAAGCAGAACATACCTGCTGTAAAACACAAAACACATACAGCACTTCCAACAGTCAACATAAGTTTTAGGTGCTAGCTATACATTAGGCCTTAAATCTTGTGGTCACTTGAGCATTGTGGTCACTGGACTAGCACTTCAGACAAAGCAAAGGCCTGCTAACAAGACCCAAACTCTTAAGCATATTTCGACTGTTATTGGATGGCATTAAGCTAGCTGTCAATGGGATGTCTGTTTGAAACTGGTTATAGCAATATAGAAATTAAACACCAATAAAAATCCATGTTCCATTAGCCCTACATTGTATGCAATTTTGATTTTAAAGCAAAGCCAGTAGCCTGGGGGAACAGGGCGATGAGGAGAGACGGCCAAGATTCTCCCCTCCCCAAACTATGCAAACCCTTTTGCCTAGAACCTTATGCGGCATGGTAGGTGCAAGCAAATAAATTCAGTTCCAACCCACCCTGTAAAACAGCACTGGGGAACCTGTGCCCCTCCAGATGTTGTTGAACTACAACTTTCATCAGCTGTGTTCCAACTGGCATGGCCAATGGTTAGGGATGATGGGAGTTGTAGTCCCATATCTGGAGAGTCAGAGGTTCACCATCCCTGCTGTAAAACAGGACAGCATACAACTAAGAAACAGCTTCCACTCCCTCTTCTTTCCCCATGTCCCCCAAATTTGCTCCAGAAGTTTGAGGGAACTCTTACAACATATTTAGGGGGCAGAGAGGAGAGGGAGGGAGAGTCCATTTCCGCGGGCAAAAGTTCTTGCACTAGCAGAACTTATGCATTTTCTATTTCGGATTCATAGATTGATTGCAAAGTCCCTTAAAACATGAATTGGTAGGGAATTTACTCATGTAAGTAGCTGACGTGGATTGGTGTGTTTTACACCTTTCTGAACTTTAGAAGCCACTCTTGTGCTGTGTAATCCTACACTTTCAGATAAAACAGTGTCTCCTGCTGATTAAGTTTAACAGAAGTGAACAGGATGAAAATATATTTGCAGTGAAGACCAACTGGGAGGCGAAGAATAATTAAGTGTGATTTTTTTTTGTTCAGAGATCAGTGCTTCGGTTGCAAGATTTTACATTTTTTTAAGTTGTTTTACAAAATTTTGAAATAGAGATGAAGTTTTTCATGATTCATTTGAACCAGTGCTTGAAGCCAGCATGAGCACCACTTGTATAGGATCAAGGTTTGTAAAGTTAGGACTGAATTATCGCTGTGATGGACTGTGATGTAGTGGTAACAGGCACAGTGCCATTGGATTGATAAGACATACAATCAACATGTGATTGTGTATGGGAGTGGGGGAGAAAACATTTACTGGTACATCAATACTTTCATCATTGCATTTATTTGAGCTGCCTACTTTACCTGCTCTTTCCAAATCGTATTATAAACAGAAGATGTACATGGTTTTCAAATAATCTGTTTTCCAAATTCAATTCCATATGGTAATTACAGCTAGTTTAGAATTGGAAGTGTAAACATAGTTTTCAGTAACATCTAGCCAGTTCTTTAGGTCTCTTGGACAAATACACTCTAACATATGGGAGCAAATGGTTCAATAGAGCCAAGAAAACTTTGTTGAAGCCATTAGATTAGTGTGGGATATAGGCAAACATTCACATTTAAAGTTTTCACATAATATTTTATGTTCATTTTTCATGTGTCAAGGGAGAAAAGAGCTGGAGATTTCAGATTTTTGGCTCAACAAGTCTATTCAAGTATTAGGAAAATGCAGCAACACAGGGATATGTGTCCTGATAGTCTAATCTGCAAAGAAGCATAACATTAACCATTCTACAATATATTTTACCCAAAACTCCAGAGGAAATGTTTTTCACTTTTGGATCCGTAGCCTGCTTCCAAAGGTAGCGAAGGTCTTCTACATGTCCGTGAGAAGTCATCATTTTGTTGTAAATGCATGGGTGATATGGAGCCCTCCCTTCCCCAGAAAAAAAGGGGTGGTGCTGTGGTTCAATTCCCATTTTGTTGGCACAAAGACCCATGAAAACATCATCTATGTAAAGGCTTGAATTAAGAGTCTGTGAGGCTGCATATACTTTAGCTGCTACGTCACTCGATATTACATACGCAGCTCCTGCTGTGTAATCCGGATACGCAGGCCAAGGATACATTTCATAGGGAACGTAGTATTTGCTTCTCTTGTCTCTTACGGGAGGTGCTCCACGATGGACACGCCCAATCCAAAAATTCTGAACACCAACTTGTGCTAGATTTTGGAGGTATGCAACAAGATTTGGCATGTGGATGAAAATGTCATCATCTGCTGACATAACAAACTTGGCGTGAGGACAGAACTTATTTACCCAGCTAAATTGCATGAGTAATTTGTGGGTAAGGTTGTAGAAAGTATCTAAGAAGTCTCCTTGAATCAGGTCGCCATAAAACTTGTCTTCTGTTTGAAGCCTCATTTGCATATAGTTTCTGTCTGTAAGGTTTCTTGGCTGCCCCAACACAAACAGGGTCTTTATGTTGGCCTGAAGATAGTAACCGACGTACCTTTCATTACCCCACGTTTTCCGAATAGAGTCTCTCCGGTGACGGTTCTCAGGTGAAGACTTCACAAGCAGCAGCAGCAGAACATCTTGCTTTTGACATTTCTCCTTGTGGTTGATCAAGTATTGACAGCCGGCTACCCTATCCAAGTCCTTACTGATAGATAAGCTTTCATTCACAAAATCATAGCTATTTATGAGGTATCTATAAGAGTAAGACTTCATGTGGCTCACAATACTATTGTCAAGTGGTCCCCAAAAAACCATGAGAGACAGCACAAAACAAGTGGCAAATAGCTGTACAAATTGGCATTTTCTTACTCTTCTATGATTAATGTACATTCTGATGCACTCTTCTTATGTCCAACTACAGTTAAGGATCTTTATTTTTAAACAGAGTCCTTGTTTTCGCAAAAGAGTTCACAGTCTCTCCTTCAGGGGAAGTGTTCATCGTAGATGAATATTTATTTTGGACAGCAGCCTTAATAAAATCCTCATACACCAATTTTTATAAGTCATTTTGCTTCAAAAGTTGTTTTGCTGGAATGGAAGGTGTGAAGTAGAGTCTGGCCAACAACACTTGCTGAATATAGTCTTTGCTCTGCTGCATCTTTAGCTGATCGAAGAATTACCTTGCATTTGTTCTCTTACGGCTTAAGACATCTGCAAAGTATAGGAAAGAAAACACTTTAGCCAAATGCTATTACATTTTAAATTACATTTATAATCCCATAGAAGACCCCTAAAAATACAAAAACACAACAAGTGAAGGATAATTACTCAAATTTTGGACTTATTTGTATCAAACAGATACTAGCACTTCCCCATGCATGGCTGAAGTCCATGCCATTACAGAAACCAGGGGTGGGGAACTTGTGGTCATCCAAATCTTGCTAGACTACAACTTACATCATACCTGACCGCTGGCCACGCTGGCTGGGGTTGATGGAAATTGGGGAGTCAAACATCAAACTGCTGCAGTCATAAGTTCTTGACTATCTGATACGCAGCAATCAAGTACACAGAATTTCATCGCACTACAGAACATTTATATTGAAGTTCAATGGTTCACTTCAGACAAATTCTCATTAATTCTTAATAGTTCTCCATGGCAAGTCAATATTATCCCAAAATTGCAGATAGGGGGAGCAGAAATAGCAGCTCGCCTTATTCATTCTTTGCTAATTTACAAGACCAGTTTACACCAGTTTCACGAAAAAGACATGTAGTATCCTTTTAAAATGATATTCTGACATTGTTGAAATAATGAAAAACGAGGTATTCCTGGTATGTACATTTCTTTGCCAGTATTCAGCCTTACATGGTGTTTTGAGTGTAGGGCTTGGCGATACCAGCTTTTTAACATCACCAGCCAAACATCGCAATCTGGCAATATACCAAATTTCTCCCTCTGCGCAGTATGAGGGCAGAGTGGGATGGCGGTTTCACCAGCGATATACAGCTGAGTGAAGCCAACATCGCTGTCTGCTCCACATACCAGTCCTGGGTGATAAAATGTTGATGTATCGTCCAGGCCTATTTGAGTGTATGTGTAATTTTAAGGGAAACCTGACAGCATGACGGAAAAATGCAAGTAGTATTTCTCTACCCGTGGACATATTAACAGGCACTCTAGAAATTAAAATATCCATGTGTCAGGTACTCTGCTATCCTATTCAGCATGCACCCATAAAAGCTTCTTCAGTACAGGACTTAAATCTGAGGAGGGGGCCGGAAGACGGCCTCAAGCAGATTTTTACAAGGAAAAGAAAGAAATAGCATCTTTCATAAGGCTGCATAAAAAAAATCTTCAATTGTCCCAATGTAATTCTACAGTGGTTGAGTCATTAAAACGAGATTTAGTAGATCCAGAACTTGCAGAAACCAGCAGAAGTACTTAGGTTTCTGGTCACGAAGCATTAAAAATGGCCCTGTACTGAGAAAGAACGTGGTTTTTGTTTGTGCCATAGTTTGCTGTTTAATTACAAACACCGTCTGTATGTTTGGATGCAATGGAGGTCATAAATGGAGCTAAACACCTGTGCTGTCTTCAGCTGGCCCTCTGCTCCCCAAAATCAGACGCCCTGTGCTTCAACAGGGGGCAACTGTCCCCCCCAACTGTGACCTCCTAGGAAAATTCATCCCTTTCCAGGCCTATTAGGATTAAAATCTGTTGTGTGGAGTCCCAAATGGGTTGTCTAAAATGAATTTATCTGAAGGCTGCAGGGCTGTTAACCTGTGTGGGCAGGGATGCTTTTATTAATTTTTCCTCTTGGTTTTAATGTACTTATGTGTGTTGGGGGACGGGGTTGGGGGTTCTGTCTGTCTGGTTGTTTTGGGCTGTCTTGCGCAGGATTAACTAATTAAAAAACAGAATACCTAAAAGCGGAAAGCTGCGTGTGGTAAGCAAGGAACTCTTTCTTTGCCCAGGGTGCAGCTGAAAGATACCATCTGAAGCCAATGGCTGGCAGGAGATTTGGTTGTTTAAAAGGCACATATAAAAGCCAGCCTTCTGTGTGAGGACTGGGGACAGTGGCCTCAGGGGCGAAGGGGTGACAGCAATGCCCCCCCCCCCTGTCTCTCCTAAATTTCCCTCAGGCTGCCTGAGGAGAGACTTCAGTGAGGAGGCTAGGCGGCCATAACGCTTTCTGAGGAGAAACAGCCGCCTGCTTCCATAAACAGTCCAAGTGGGGGAGGGGAAAGAAAAGTGAAATTTGAATCTCAGGCCCTTCTTCCATCTCCATTGCATGCGCTAGCTCTTCAAAAAAAGCAGCATTTGTTCAGACACAGGAAGCATGTTCATAGCCACCACTGCCCACAAAAACAAGAGCCTTTTATTACCACACCTGAAGGTAATCACAGGGCAGGCAGACAAGCGTTTTCTTCACTCATTCTCCACAATGCAAGATCTGATCTCTATCACTACCCAGTTTTTCCCAAATGAAGCATAAAGCACTGTGCTGTGACGATTTGAAAAATAAAATCTATAAAGCACCATGCTAACTTTATTGCTAATCACCCTATCAGACTAATCGCTACGTCACAAGGCCAGAAATTTAATAAAGCAGTTGCCTCTGAAATAGCAGTTTCACTATAATCTGCCCCTTGTTTGCTAGGGTCCAGTTAAAGCTACTTTTGGTCTCCATTTGGGTCCATGAGAGGCCCTAACTACCATTTCAGAGTGAGTGTGCCTGTGTGTGTAATAGGCAAGATAGACAGGGGACTCTATTCCTCTGCCCTCTCAGTGTTTTAAACCACTTTGACTTTGAATATATCTCATGATCAGGACTCCGATCCCCCTGCCTAAAAAACACAAAAGCCCCTTAACAAATATGAAAGCAGAAGTCATGCAAAACAGCATTGTACGAGTGTGACCACTGTCCCGCCAGTGAAGCTCAGGACTACCAACCAAAACAACCTGCAAGTCACTGACTACACTGCGGCTTGGTAATGTGGTGAAGCAGGAATCCACACCGGTATTACTCTTCCCCAAAACCTGAGGCAATGTGAAAGAGCCCTTTGTGACAGGAGAAACAAAACTAGAAACAAATACAGGTAAAAAGCCTGTCTTCCTATAAGCCAAAGCTGCAGAACTCTCAGCCTCATGGTGGCTAGAAACACAATTTTGAATTTAAAAGCAATGCACAGCAACTGTATTTTGCATTATAGTGCATATTCCATGTACAAGCAGGGCTGGCTTACAGCCAGGCATCTCTGGTTTCCAACTTTTTTTTTTTTTGCCATGCCCCACCTAAGCATCTCTAAAATCCCCGTGACACATAATACTTAATATTCAAAAAGTGAACTCCTGTTCACGTGGAGGAAGCCTAAAAGGTCATTAACTTGGTCTAACTCATTCACGAATTGCCCCCCTGTTGGGTGTGTGCCCTACGTTGGGAACCACAACTCTAGGCCAAATTAAAGAGTTCAGCTTGGTCTCCTCTCACAAGTAACTCACAAATTCCTGTAGTTGTTTGGAACGTTATCTGTGAAGTAGTTTAATTAAACCGTGGGTGGCCAACCCATAACAGACAAGCATTATATTCTAAATAATATTCATCACAGCTGTTATTTAACCATTCCTCAGTAGAGGTTTAGCAAGAAAGGGAATTGCTTGCAGAACTTGCAACAGCCTAAATGCCTTATAATTTCAGATTTATAGTAAGAGGAGTACAGGATCTTTGTCTCGGTTCAAAGAAATTCAGGCATCATGTGAGATGCCGCTGGCCTGAAGCAGTCTTGAGGTGCTCCAGCTGAACACAACCAGCACATGGTATTTACCCTCCTAGCGGAAAGGGAACCGTTTGGTTTTTTTTCCTGGTAGATGGCCTGTGCTATGATTAGCAACTTGGACAGACGTAGCCAAGGTTTGCAGCTTGTGGTGTGCAACAGGAGGGAGAAAAGCTGCAGAAGCAGTTTTTTTTAACACAGTTGAAATCAGCACTTTCCGCAGCACGAGTCAAACTCTATTATTTTGGTTACATAAAATTACACAAACAAATGAAACACTCAGCAACTTCCTAGACAAGGTTCGTTTCAGCCTGCATGCTAAAAAAAATAAATGCTAGAAAGCAGCCCTAAGTTATTGGGGGGCTGGGGCGGAAAGAGAAGCAACGTTATTTTGCCCAATCTATCTGGATTGCCAGGGTAACTCTCTTCTTATCCCAGTTGCTAATTAATTAAACAAGTTCATCTTCCAGTGATGCTCACCCCCACCCAATTTTTTCTGCCAACAAACCCCTACAATTCTCACAAGATTTAGGGGAATGTTGTGGGCTAGGGAGCATATTCAGTTCTTGTGGGGCACTGGCCAAGCCTTCAGGGCCTCAGATCTAGCACATCTCAGAACACTGTTTGAAAACCACTGTCAGATTCCCTTCTTAACACAGCGCAGGCAAGTACCAGTTATTTCAGCTGCATGCTACTGTTGTGGTATACTTCTACTCAAGCACTCGTGGTTTTTACATCCTTCCCCAAAATGGCGCATCTCCACACTACAAGTCTGCTGATGACTAGTGACAGCAACTAGTGGACATTAATAAGCACAAAATCCATTGTGATTTTACTCCTCATGCCCAATAACAATGCATCTTGGAAGGCCCAAATAATCCCAACACTGGGATCCCAGCAGCTCTCCCAAATAACTCGTGATGGTATACCTAGGATTCTCCCATATTTATACTCGCAATGCAACAGGGGAGATTGGGCTGGAAGATAAGCTTTCTGACCATGAAACTTGTTGAGGGTAACTAAACGTGCATGGAGGGTTTGGGGGAACCAGGAGGCAGAGAAGGAAATGGAGAGGCGTAATGACAAAAGGTTTGCTCAGATTTTCTTCTGGCAACAAGTAAATAGTCTTTTTTTAAAATGTAAGAACTGCCCTACTAGATCAGACTAAAGATCTTACCTAATCCAGGATTCTCCCTCTAGGCACTCAAGGCAGCTTGCCCATTTATCCCCAGGAGAGGTATAAACGATTATCAGTTTGGACTACATGCATCAATTCAAAACAAAGTTAGAAATGCTGGTACTTTTTAATCTCCACCCTTCCTCCAAGGATGACACGAGTAGCAAACAGAGGGCTCTAATATTTAAAGTGTTCAGAATGCCATCCTAGTGGCATTTATTGGAGAACGCTCTTTTTCTTGCAGGAGTTGTATAAGCTGTTCTTTAAATAGAGAGAAAGAATAGTGAAAATGTCTTAAATCAGAAATATGAAAGTTCTACGGGAATGCACATTCACTATTTCTTGTTAAAATATTTTCAGTGCTTATACTTAAGCGCATACTTTATTGCCAAAAACAAAGATTTTTTTCCCCCAGGTGTTCGGATTCCAGTTATAATTAAAGGACTTTTTAATGAAATATGTACACACGCCCAGTTTCTAGTTCATTACAAACATCCCTTTGGTACAAGTTGTACTTCAATCACAAAAAAATACACCCTCTGATCAAAAGTACAATATTTCATTAAATATCGGGCTGAGCTTTGTAGCCTTTGCAAATCCACTGTGTCATGCAACAGTTACGCAAGTGTCAGGGCATGGAAAGCTTCTGTATGTAACAATTTCTGAAGCCTTGCTCAGACAGCGTGCCTTGCATCCAGGTGGATTAATGGAATAGTAATGTAATGACACATGAAGGAAACCATGAGAAAACTGTCAAGGTAGAAGTGGTTTTTAAAGTCTTTTAAAGCGTAAGTGTAGAAAGCCCACAAGGCACACAATGTGCAATTCCAGGAAGCAACTCCGATTTGAAAAGGCTTCACTTCCTCCCTTGCACTCCCTATAACCTTTAAAACTATCAGTTTTCATCCTCACACCCTTGACTGATGCATTTTTGTGCCCTCGATATGCAACCTTTTATACATCTTGGGGAATGGAATATTACCCACCCCCTATTTGACCTTTCTGGATGTTTCTACCAATTTGCCCAAGCAGTCACCTACTGACTGTGTAACTGAGTACCTGAGTGGGGTTACCATGCAAGCTGGTTTGCATATTACTCTTGTATTAAAATGTGCAATGCAAGACTGGAAGCTAGACTTTGCCCCAGAGCGTAATCTGAAGGCAAATGAGGCAACCACCTTGCTAATGGTAAGCAGGTCCGAGTCTGGTCAATGCCTGGATGGGAGACTGCCTGGATTACCACATGTGGTGTCTTGGGTTCCACAACAGAAGAAAGTCTGGATATAAATTTAAGAAATTAACAAATTCATGCTGAACACAGAAAACTAGATTCCATAGTGTTTTATTTGACACCTTCACTTCAAAAGTGTCTTCAGATGAAAAAGGTTGCAATATAGTTTATAGTTTTCAGGTTTCTAATGTCAGCAACCCCATCCCAGGGTCGTCTCTGTGTGTCTCTCACACATTAGCCACACAAAAGACACCTCCCCATTCTGCTAGGGTAAGCAGCAGAAAGTATATATCCCCTCTATATACACTACACCGTTTGTACATGGATAGGATAGCATAGAAATGTGCTAACAGAAACAGTATGTGCACATGCATCTGGCTCCCCATAAAACCACTCAGCACACTGTGGTTTTCAGGCGGCTTCCAACCTGTCACTGGTTCTTAAAAGAATCATTTTATTTTACTCATTTATGAAATTTATTCCCTGGTTCGAAGGTGGGCTTCAAGTGAAACAGTTCCAAATGGAACAGGTCAGTACAGATTCAGCTAAAGAGGTGCGTCCCACAAAACAAAACACCTTAACTTTCAAAAGGCCACGGTGAAGAGGTGCATCTTCAGCATATGGTGAAAGCTGTACAATGCAAAGATTCCTGCACTGAAGGGGGTTAGACTAGATGACCCTTGGGTTCCCTTCCAACTCTACAATTCTATGAAAATGCTAGATGCCCTCCACAATTGGGGGGTGCGGGGCACAAGGAAAGCCCCCTATGCAGACCTTAACCTCTGAGAAAATGGACAGGGAAAGTATTTCAGATATTTTGGACCTAAATCATTTATTCAATTACCCTAGGTTTTTTTATATATACACACAGGATAAGAACAGAAAGAGCTGTCTTACATTGAATCAAGACCATCTGTCCAACTAGTGCAGTATTGTCTACAGGCCTTCAGGCCACAGCAGATAATTCAGTTAAGATGTTGACCCTGTGTGTGTCAGTGTGAAAAAGGGCAAAATCCATGCTAGGGATCATTAGGATTTCTTATGCTTGGACCACACACGGAATACTGTGTGCCGTTCCAACGGTTTCACTACAAAAACGATACTGCAGTCCTGGAAAAGGTTTAGAAAAGGGCGATCAAAATGATTGCTGTGGTCTGTAGCAACTCTCTTACGAGGAAAGGTTACAATATTTGTGCCTTTTTCCATTTAGAGAAAAAGCAAGTGTTTAGCGGGGCATAAAATTACACATGGTGCGCAAAAAAGCGGACAGAAAAAATATAATAATAGTAATAATAATAATAATTTATTATTTATACCCTACCCATCTGGCTGGGTTTCCCCAGCCACTCTGGGCGGCTTCCAACAAAAGATTAAAAATACATTAAAACATCCGTCATTAAAAACTTCTGTAAACAGGGCTGACTTCAAATGTCTTCTAAACGTCAGGTAGTTGTTTATTTCCTTGCCATCTGATGGGAGGACGTTCCACAGGCCAGGTGCCACCGAGAAGGCCCTCGGAGCTGGACCTCAGTGTCTTGAGTTGAACGATGGGGGTGGAGACGCTCCTTCAGGTATACTGAGCCGAGGCTGTTTAGGGCTTTAAAGGTCAGCACCAACACTTTGAATTGTACTCAGAAACATACTGGGAACCAATGCAGGTCTTTCAAGATCGGTGTTATGTGGTCTTGGCGGCCATTCCCAGTCACCAGTCTAGCTGCTGCATTCTGGATTAGTTATAGTTTCCAGATCACCTTCAAAGATAGCCTCATGTAGAGAGCATTGCAGTAGTCCAAGCGGAGATAACCAGAGCATGCACCACTCTGGTGAGACAGTCCGTGGGCAGGTAGGGTCTCAGCCTGCATACCAGATGGAGCTGGTAGACAGCTGCCCTGGACACAGAAAAGTTTTCCCTCCCCCCTAACACTAGAATTCAGGGACATCTAGCGAAGCTGAATGTTGGAAGACTCAGGACTTCTTCACAAGTGGAGAGAGAGCTGTTGCACTCAGGTCCTGCTTGCAGGCTTCCCAAGGGCACCTGGCTTGGCCGCTGTGAGAACAGGATGCTACTCTAGATAGAACACTGGCTCTGCCAATGTCCTTAACCTAGGGTGTCAAATTTTGTGGTGCCTTTTACCCAAGTGAAATAGCTTTCTCAAATCAATACACACCCCCAAAATAGTATGGATTATTCCATTTGCCAAGATCAGTTGTCACTGAGCCCTGGCTCGCTCTGCCCCCCTACCATGTTTAAGCACAAAGCTTTAAGAGTACGGGCATACAACCCACATGAAACAAAGGACCTTACAGGGTCAGAAATGGTTTCCTCAAGGCACAGAAAGCCTATTTAGCCATCTATAGAAGCATTACCCAACCAGCCCTAGCTTCACTCCTCAGTACTTATTTTTACATGAGCATGTGATGGTCACAGGAAAAAGTTAGTCAGTGTTAACACCCATTACATACCAAGCTGCTCGCATACACCCACTGCTGTGTGCGGAGCTCAGCTTTTACAGCACATTGAAACTTGCAAGCCCTCAACATCTTGGTTCCTTCAGATTATATTGATCCAGCCTTCACCTAGCTTGTATCTTCTGGCCTACAGATTACTTCACTGGTGCCTTAGCTCAGAACAAACTTTGCCTGTGGAAAACAGCAGATTCGCTCAACCTGGACATCAAATGAACCTCAACGATACCAGCCAGTTGCAGGCCTTGGGTCCCCCCCCACCTGCTGGGCACTAAATGAAGGCTGCTAGCCAGACTTTTTCTTAGAACTACAGCTTTGGAACAAAAAGCACACGTAGCCAGTAATTGACAAACAAAGCATCCTATGTGCCTCCCATAGCTCAGTTTTAGAGCTTTGCAAGCAGGGATGAAACACAGCACCTCCAGTTAGAAGGATCAGTTAGGTGTCAAGAAAGAGCCAATATTGAACCACTAACGTCTCACATCAAACGAGACTGATCTGTAGAAAACAACCTGAAAAAAGAGACAATGCACGTACAGTGGTACCTCTGGTTGCGAACGGGATCCGTTCCGGAGGCCCGTTCACAACCTGAAAAGAACGCAACCCGTGTCTGCACGGGTCGCAATTTGCCGCTTCTGCGCATGTGCATGACATCATTTTGCGCGTCTGTGCATGCACGAGCGGTGAAACCCAGAAGCAACCCTTTCCGGTACTTCCGGGTCGCCGCAGGACGCAACCTGAAGCAAACGTAACATGAGGTATGACTGTACAAAAGTAAACTAAGAAATCTTGAATTAAAAAAAATTAGAAAAATAAATAGAGCCAATATTGGATCGAGCCAATAACACATCTTGTCTGGCATCCTGTTCCATGGGTCACCAAAAGCATTATTACTTCAAGCTGTGGAGGCAGAGCTTGGTAGACATGGTAGCCAACAGTCTTTGAGTGCCCTCTCCTCCATGAATTTGTCTAATCCTCTTTTAAAGCCATTCAGGTTGGTGACTGTCTCCTGGGCGAGGGAGTTCCATAGTTTAACCATTCCCTGAATGGAGAAGTGCTTTCATGGACCTGTCCTGAATCATCCCAACATTCAGCAGCAAGACTTCTACCCAAGAGTTATTGCCAGTAGATACTACTGGACTGGTTGGACCAACAGACTGACTCAATACAAAGCCTGAAAAACAAAACTACATTACAATCAAACTTATACTACTTGGCAAATAGCTTTTAGGTGTTTTTAAAACTCAAATAGCTAGAGCACACTATAGTGTATAGGCGCACAACTTGATATCTGGAGCTACTCGTACAACAATAGGCTTACTTTCGCTTCTGTCATTTGCTGCACTTTCAGCATGCATTAGTTTTGCCATTCACTTATCCAGTTTGTAACTGGAACAGTTATCTAGGCCAGGAGAGGAGAATGGAGAATCTCTTTGTCCGTCAAGTTTCTCCCTGTTCCATAGCTCAGACAGACACAAGACTGAGTTCTCTGTAAACTGAAAATTTGGAGGATGGATTTGTGTGCATTGCTGACCAAAGCAGAAGCAGACCTGTGAGTCTTTGTGGAGGCTGCAATAAGAGACTGGCAACATTTGCATATCACAGCAAGCCATGGTTAGTGGGCTGCCATGAATGCACAGATTGCTTCATTCCTCCCTGCTAGCAAGAATGATCACCCAGCAACAATCCCTGGTTTACCTGTTATGTCCAAGCCAGGAATTGTGACCGGTTTCATTCAAACACACTGTCATTCAGATGAACAATTGGTAAGCCAAGAACAAACCTTTAGGTCATGTTTTATTTGGAGCGAAGCATAACCCTCCCCCCCCCCCAAATTTGGACACAGGATCCAAGGATTGGGGTTTGTTGCATCTGCTTACAAGCAGGGAGGAGTCAGGTGTGAGCAATCTGTGCATTCTTAAAATAAAAAAAATCCTTCCAGTAGCACCTTTAAGACCAACTAAGTTAGTTCTTGGTATGAGCTTTTGTGTGCAAGCACACTTCTTCAGATACACTGAAACAGAAGTTGCCAGATCCTTCTATATAGTGAGAAGGTGGGGAGGGGTATTACTCAGAAGGGTGGTGGGAATGGGAGATTGGCAGATAGCTGGGATGAGCTTGCTGACGACTCTTAACGACTGTAATGGGTCTTACAGGAAAAGGGAGGGGTGAGAAGGTGAGAAATGGCTTAGTCATGTATAATGGGATAAGAATCCAATGTCTTTGTTCAAACCAGGTTTCTCCATGGTTTTAAGTTTGGTAATGAGTTGCAATTCAGCAGCTTCTCTTTCCAGTCTATTTCTGAAATTCCTTTGTAGTAAAACAGCTACTTTGAGATCTTGTATAGAATGTCCTGGGAGATTAAAGTGTTCTCCTACTGGTTTCTCTGTTTTGTGATTCTTGATGTCAGATTTATGTCCATTTATTCTTTGGCGTAAGGTTTGGCCTGTTTGTCCAATATAGAGAGCTGAAGGACACTGTTGGCATTTGATGCCATACACAATGTTAGATGATGAGCAATTGAATAGTCCCGAGATGGTATGTGTGATGTTGTTGGAGCCAGTAATGGTGTTGTCCGGGTGTATGTGGCAGCAAAGTTGGCATCTGGGTTTATTGCAGGTTCTGGTGCCAGTGTCCGTGTTAAGTCTGGTTGTAGTATTATTGTGGGTTAGGAGTTGTTTAAGATTGGGTGGCTGTCTGTAGGCAATGAAAGGTCTTCCTCCCAGAGCTTGAGAAAGAGAACTGTCATTGTCCAGGAGAGGTTGTAGATCTCTGATGATGCGTTGTACTGTTTTAACTTGGGAGCTGTATGTGATGACTAGAGGTGTTCTGTTATTTTCTTTTTTGGGTCTGTCTTGCAGCAAGTTCTCTCTGGGTATAAGTCTGGCTCTGTTGATCTGTTGTCTAACTTCATCTGCTGGGTATTTTAGTTCTGAAAAGGTTTGCTGTAGATCTCTTAGGTGAGAGTCTCTGTCTGTAGAATTGGAACAGATGCGGCTGTAATGTAGTGCCTGGCTATATACAATGGACTGTTTGGTATGTTTGGGATGGTAGCTAGAGGCATGAAGTGTGCTTGCACACGAAAGCTCATACCAAGAACTAACTTAGTTGGTCTTAAAGGTGCTACTGGAAGGATTTTTTTTATTTTGACTATGGCAGACCAACACGGCTACCTATCTGTAACTGTGCATTCTTAGTAAGCCATAAAACATGGCTTACCATGACATGCAAAAAGCAGCCAGCATGTAGGATGCAATGTCAGATAGCCATGCCAATATGAAGAATCCTCCAAAGAATGTTTCACACAGGAGTTTCATCATATGCAGCAGTGTGTTGATGAGTAGGGAAGAGCAGGCTGGAATCATGTAGAAATTGTTGTGAGAACCGGCCTACAGGAAATATGCATACTGAAAATGATAGATGAACTGTAGCTGCAGCATGCCAAGCTGGCTTTAAGGCAAGCCACCCAACAGTTACTTAAGAGGCCTTTTTAGTTTGCAAACCTGTCCCAAAAGGGAATTCAGCCCAATTCCATTTGATAACAGAAAGTTGCCCAGCAACCAAGGTCAATTTTCATTGACTCATTTTCTAAGATTGTGGGGTGGGGAGGCCTGATTATCAGTAGTTCAGGAAAGCAAAGAACAGTTAATTATACCAAAAGTTTTCAGTCCACAAAACAAGTGGCAGCTACCAATTACATAACTAGATAGTTCCTGATGCACCCAGCTCCATGCTGTTCATAACCCAATGTCAAGCATACAGTGCAGCTTGAGACTTGCTTTCTTTTCCTTTCCAAGACATCAGAGCGCTGAACACGCAGAAGAGAAAATATAATTACACACCACCCCAATCACCACGAGCAGTGCGAGATTCTAGGGGTTGCAG
The DNA here is from genome assembly GCF_964106645.2 of Podarcis pityusensis. Classification (NCBI taxonomy): domain Eukaryota; kingdom Metazoa; phylum Chordata; class Lepidosauria; order Squamata; family Lacertidae; genus Podarcis; species Podarcis pityusensis. The sequence goes on from NC_138032.1 coordinate 8,902,474, forward strand.
GCATGCTTCCCAGAGTTTGTGTTCCCTTTGGGGACAATGTGGCACTACAGAGAGTAAGGTTTTATTTACACATACAGTGGTGCCCCGCAAGACGAATGCAAGACGAAAAACTCGCTAGACGAAAGGGTTTTGCGTTTTTTGAGTCGTTCCGCAAGACGAATTTCCCTATGGGCTTGCTTCGCAAGACGAAACGTCTTGCGAGTTCTTGCGAGTTTGTTTCCTTTTTCTTAAAGCCGCTAAGCCGTTAATAGCCGCTAAGCCGCTAATAGCCGTGCTTCGCAAGACGAAAAGACTCGCGGAATGGATTAATTTCGTCTTGCGAGGCACCACTGTATATGCAACCTGCACCTGGGTGGAGGGATTGCGGTGCATTCACATCCTAAGAGGGTCTGGCTTCCCCCTTAATGGCAGCATTAAATCCAAAGGACAGCAAAAAGCCATCCGCTGTGTCTCTTAGTTCAAGCCTGTCATCCCACTAGTACCCAGCAAAGAAGGGCCCCAGTCACCCTTGCCTGGCAGTCTTGCCCTATGTTGATTTATTGTTGAACCCGCATCTGGCTGGGTTTCCCAAGCCACTCTGGGCGGCTCCCAACAGAATTAAAAGCATAGTAAAACATCAAACATTAAAAACTTCCCTAAACAGGGCTGCCTTCAGATGTCTTGTAAAAGTCAGATAATTGTTTATTTCCTTGACATCTGATGCGAGGGCATTCCATAGGGCGGGCACCACCACCAAGAAGGCCCTCTGCCTGGTTCCCTGTAGCTTCACTTCTCGCAGGGAGGGAACCATCTGAAGACCCTCAGAGCTGGACCTCAGTGTCTGGGCTGGTGGTTTCCTTGATGGACCATCACCGACTTTGTCCTCCACTAATGGCCCATTCACCTGACTCTGCCGAGGTGGCTTGGCTCCTCAGCATAACTAAATCCAGGGGCTTTCCCAAAGTTTAATCAAACCTTTACTAATTTGAACTTTTACTAAATCCGGGAATTATGGGGTGACCCAACCAATTCATAACAGTATCTTTCATCTCTATGATGGGGATTTCCTGCAAGGAAAGTCTGCAATCTCTTTTCCATGCCATGCTCCTTACAGAGATGCAAAATCCATCCCTTGCCACCCCATTAGGAGTGCACACTTTGCTCATCTTAACAGCTGCATGCAAGGAGGCCACTGCTATACTCATGAAATCTGTAATGATCTACAGCCTAGGAACAAATACTTAAAATCAATGCGGCACATCCGTGGCCATGCAAGGACTGGATTCCAGATCGACTAAGCCAGGGATGAGGAACATGTGGTCCTCCAGATACTATTGGATTCCAGTTCATATCAGCCCCGAGCAACATGGCCAATGATCAAGGAAGGATAAGAGCTGCAGTCTAGCAGCAGCTAAAGAGCCACAGGTTCCCACTCTGTGTTAAATGCAGTTGTTTAGCCACTATCTTTTGTAATGGGAATGCAGAAGTATCCAAGCATCTCCCAGGTTCCCTTTATCTTACTCAATAAGCAAGAGAGCTTCTTATTACCACACCACACCAAATCTCTTAGCAAAGCTACAACGTAGGAGGATAGAGCAGAGAGCTAATGGTATACGGGAAACATTTTTTGAAGGAGTAACTATATGGGACTCTTATCAAGGCAAGATGTTCCCACTGCCATTATGCTTAAGCCAAAGCAAAGCTACACATAAACCTGAACTGATGCAACAGTTATTCTCTTCCCCAGAAAACTCCTGGGAACTGTAGTTATGCAAGGGGAGAGGACTAATCTCCGCCACCTCACCATACCATAATTCAAAGATTTTTTGTGGGAATACCATGATAATTAAGTTGATATGAACATAGATGTGCTTTTAGTCAAGATAGCACAGTACTAAGCAGAAAACACACACAAAGACCCACCCAAATAATCAGAATAATCTTCAATGCTATCAGCACCAATGAAATTGTCTGCAAAAAACAACAAGGCAGGTGTTTGCAAAAAACAACAACAAGGCAGCCTCCATCTATGGGGTTATCTGTAACAAAAAATGTTCCAAGACTGCACCTTTACATTTGACAGGTACCCACCATTGCAGCTGACACACAAAATAATAGGAACAGTGTAGACCACGTACTTACAGCATTTTAGACAAAAGACCAGCGACCTTCACATTTTTTCCACGTTCTGCTCTCCCCTCAACCTTTGAGCTCTTTAACCATTCACGCTCACATCACTCAGTCGGCTAATTTAATGAAAGATACATAAAGGAAGTTTAACAGCAGGAAACACTGGTGGAGGAGAGGTGTCTGTGTCTGCCATAAACAGATGGCTACTATAGGAAATGAACTAATTTTGCAAGCACAGTTATTACCACAATCCCTAAGCTCTATATTCAGCACCGTACAACAAAAGTCTTTAGCCGTGTTCTTAATAAAAGCAGCTGCTTAAATGTACACATTAGCTTGTTTCTTCTTACCAAAATTAGCTGATGCTAATTTTGTTGGCATGAGAAATATACAATGCTGAGAAACACGGAACTTTACTATGTTTTTATATGTGCTGTAAGCCACCCAGAATGGCTGGGGAAACTCAGACAGATAAGCAAGGTATAAATAATTAACGTCACATGCAGAACATCTTTAGAACCATCATATCCCATCAAATGCAGGGCAGCACAACAATATTTATCTTAGTTATCCCTCGAGTGAGTCTTACTATACAGCTGTAACAACTGGGAATGGAAGCAACAGTGACTTAATAAGCGACCTAACGAGGCTTGGATTTGAATTCACATTTTGCCTTCTAAATACAGTGTCTACCCATTCATGGTACAGGATGGAAACAGAGGCTGGATGTAGCCATAAACTGCTTTGTTACAACCTGTTCCAAGTATAATGCAAGTTATTTTGCACTTCTGCTATCATATCAGCGTATATATCCCTGCTTATCACCACACCTCAGGGAATTATTTGCACATATTCCATTTTGTATATACAATAAATACCCTTGCCTTTAGCAATATTAAGAATAGAGGAGGTTTTCTTAAACCACCATCCAGCCCAGTACAGTCTCTGATGGCTGGCCACAACTCTCCAAGGAAGGGGTCTTTCCCAGCCCTACCAGGCAATCCCTGGCATTGAACCGGGAACTTTTTTATTTGCAAAACATGTACTCTACCAGAGAGCTACAGCTCTTCCCTCTCATGCAGCCTTCCACAACTTGGTGCCCACCCACCCCCAGATCATAGAACTGTAGAGTTGGAAAGCACCCAAGTGTTGTCTAGTCCAACCCCCTGCAATGCACAAATCTCAACACATCCAGTTTTTTTTTAAAAAAATGTATTATTAATTAAATCTGCATGCCACCCTATACCCGCAGGTCTCAGGGCAGTTACAACATATAAACCACAATACAAAAATACAAAATACATAATAAAAACAAAAACAACCCAATAACACCCCTCTCCCCAACACATTTTAAAAGGGCGTTGGATGTCAGTCAGCCAAAGGCCTGGTTAGAAACGAACATTTGGCACCTAAAGGTGAATAATGAAGGCACGGTTTGAAACCATACCAGAGCCTGCTTAGCTTTGCAAATGTTGAGACTGCAGCTCCCATCAGTCCCAACCATAATAGCCAATGGTCAGGAGTGAGGGGAGTTGTAGTCCAACATATGGAGAGGACCAGTTTGATGAAAGGCTGCTGCAATGGTATAATCGCTGCCAGTGGTTATCAAAATGCAATGTCACCCTCTCCTTGGAGAGCCTCCTAGATATATTCCTGGGCTTGCTCTACTGATGCCTTCACAGGCATGGAATGCAGAGGAACCACTCGCTTCCACCATCACTCCAGGAAGTTCTTCATGTTGTTCCACAAGCTGACTGTCAATAAATCAGCAAAGTACCTTTTTTTTAGCATAAACTTCCCTATAGGCTCTCAACCATATTAACACACACTATGGAAATTTTTGTTCTCAGGATGGGCACAAAATCATATTCTGAGAGTCATCGGCCTCCATTAGCAACAGGAGTGAGGGGAGGGAAGAGGCTTAATGTGTGTGTTTTTTTACAACTTGAGAAATGCCTGTGAAAAGAAAAAAAGGAAAGAAAAAGGCCTCGAGTAAATTCAGATTGACAAAGTTAGCAGAGGCTTACCAGCGCTCAAAATGTTTTCCCCACCCCTCTCTTCACAGGTCCCGTAATTCACTCGCAAACAACAAATTGTAGACTTTCATGTACACTCCAGCCAATTAACTTTTCAATTACAGGTGTGGAAAACAGCAAAAAATAACAATAATAATGAAAGTAACAAATACCCAGCTGTATACTCCAGCCAATTAACTTTTCAATTACAGGTATGGGAGATCGCAAAGAGAAGTGAAAAAAAAAAGCCCTTAATTGAAGCATCTCTTGTGTAAACAGCCTAAAGCAGAGCCAAGCAGGGCCCGGTCCCTTCTCATCAGCTGCTACAACTAAAGGACAGGTGTTACATACACTCCCCTAAGTGCAAAGCTAAGTTAGAAGGATGGTTACCCATTTTTAGTCTGCAAGCCCTGAAGGAGCATCTTCACCCCCATCGTTCAGCCTGGACACTGAGATCGAGCTCCAAGGGCCTTCTGGCGGTTCCCTCATTGCAAGAAGTAAGGTTACAGGGAACCAGGCAGAGGGCCTTCTCAGTAGTGGCACCCGCCCTGTGGAACACCCTCCCTTCAGATGTGAAGGAAATAAGTAGCTATCCTATCTTTCAAAGACATCTGAAGGTAGCCCTGTTTAGGGAAGTTTTTAATATTTAACGCTGTATTGTATTTAATACTTGATTGGGAGCTGCCCAGAGTGACTGGGGAAACTCAGCCAGATGGGCAGGGTATAAATAATAAATTATTATTATTATTATTATTATTAGCCAGAGAGTAGCACACAGACTGCAACCTGGCACCCTCCAGATGTATTGGGCTGCTGCTCCTATCAACCCCAAGCCAGTGGGAGTAGTAGGTTAGCATCCACCTGTCTCAGGAACCAATGGAGAGTGCACCTTTGGGGATGAAGTCGAACTGTTGGAAGGAATTGCAGTGTTGTTGCTCTTTAAAAAAACCGACTCGGAGAGCCCCAAGGTGGGAGTGGATGTGCTACAGTAACCTCTTCATATGTTGCTGCAGCACATACAGGCTACCTAGATCCTCTCTCAAGAGAGTCATAGAATTGTAGAGTTGGAAGGGACCATGGAGATCATCCAGTCCAACCCCCTGCAATGCAGGAATTTTTTGCCCAAGGCGGGGCTCGAACCTCCGACTCAGATTAAAAGTCTCTGTACAATTTAAAAGATTACAAGAGGGGGGAGGGTCATGCGATCCATTTGGGATCCCACCTGCAGGGGACAGCAGAGGCTGCCAAAGGAACCAGCAAATTCCATCCACCGTGCAAAGCAAGGGAGCAACTCCTCCTCCCAAACCAAACAAGACACTACTATGGAAACTCCACAGGTCGTCTTAAAAGACCAGCAATTTTTATTTTTTTTAATGGCGCTGTATGGGCCTCCGGCTTACAAAAGCAGATGCCACAATGGACTCTGTTGCTCGTGCCCCAGGACTCTTGTCGATTTTGCCGCAAAGGATTAAAACTGTTACTGTGGGAACTCTCTTGTTTCTTTGCTCCCACTCCCATCCCACCCCAAAAATAAAATGCTGAACGAAGAAGGGGCGAAGTCCCCGCTCTGCCCTCTTAGTTGGGGGCGTGGGAGAAACTAGCCCGCTCCGGGTAGCTTGCAAAGTATAATAGCCCCAACGACGCAGAAATGAGAATGCGTCGGATTGCCTAAGCAAGGAAGCTTGAAAGCGCACTCGCCTTCCCATTAAGTGTTAGAGGGTGGGGGGGAAAGCAAGATTTGCACAACAGGCAATTCCAATGAAAAGCAGAGGGCAGGGGGAGGGCCTTCTGCGGAGAGCCGGCTGTGCAAAAGTTTTTTATCATGCGGGGGGAATCGGTCTCGTTCCCTAAGGCTGGAGGAGTAAGGAGGAGGCGGCTCCTCTCTGTGCCTTTGGGGTCGACGTTGCAATTTTCGCCAGAAGCCACAGGCAGCTGGATCGGCTCGTTTTTGCCGAGAGGGAACACCCGCAACCACACAAAGCCGGGAGGCACTGCCGCGAGAATGTGCAAAACGAGGTGAAAGATCAGTCGGGGGTAGCGGTAAAAGTCCCTGCAGTTGCATTTAAGAGTTATTTTGCGGGAGCTGTCTTCCTTTTAAAAAAGGGAAGAGGAAGAGGAATGGCGATTGCAAAAGCAAACCAAGAAAGACACTCGATTCAGCTGCAAATAACTCTTCCCGGAGCGAGCGAGTCAATTACCACACCTACTTTCGGGAGTTTAAAAGTTAATGGTCGCGCGCATCCAAAGGAGAAGGGAGCCCAAACGAGGCCATAAAAGGGACCCTCTTTTTTCAAAGGCGTGAAAGGGGAAAAATCCTAGACAATAGGCTGGCCTCGTGAACTATTTGCAGCATTTCAGGCTCCGTTAATAGTCACCCTTTCCGAAAAATTCATGGGGTGGGGCGGAGCGCAGGAACTTGCTCGGAAGTTTCGAAATAAAACTTTATATGAAGTTCCTATCGTGTTTTCCTGCTGCAATGTGAAAAACCCAGAAAAAACTTCCGATCAAGTTGCTGCCTTTTACGAAGGATCTCGGCAAAAGCTCCCCAGCCCATCTCCCGAAACGAAAAGCATTCTGTCCACACACAGTATTTTTAAAAATCGGATATGTAATTAATTGAATGGCTTACCCTCGCAAAGGCAGGAGAAACCACCCGGCTGCCAAGGGGACGCTCCTTCGGCCTCTCTTTGGGAGCCCCAAACCAAAGGCGCGCCTGCGAAGGACCACGCGCGGAGAGAGAGGAAAACCCCGCATTCACGCTCCTTCTTCCTCCCGGCCGGGCGCGCCACTGAGCTCCATTCGCTCCTGGGCAGGATTAGGCGAGCTCTGGGGAGGAAGCTGATTGGCCAGAATCACTTTGTAAAAGCGGAGGCAGTTCCCCCGCTTCATACAATTCGCATTCCGCCCTCCTCGAAACCGGCAGGCCTGGCGCTTGACTCAGGAGTCAGCCTCCCCGGCTGCCACTTGCCTCCCCGAAAATGCGCCCCAGGACTTCACCGTCTCCAGCTGGATCTGTTTGCCCCAGACGCTGCTTGTTTCATCGTTTTCTCACGCTGAGAAAATCGCTTGCCTTTGGGGAATGGCTTAGCTCGTTTTTGTTTTAAAGATGCTCGAGAAGTTAAATCTCAGAAGACAATTAATTTGCAGTGTCTGTGCACGCCCAGGAACCGATACCAGGGCATGGTTTGCAATTTCTCCCTCCGCAGTTGCTGAGGCACATTCTGAACTGTTGGTCAACCTGTGTTATGTTTTTCTCTAGTATCTTTAACCGAGCAAGCACAACGTCTCCAACTCTAATAAGTGGCAGTAAACTGAATGCAGGCAGCTGATTGTTCCAGAGACGTTTATTTCTGGGGAATATTCTGGGGACATTTATTTCTGGCGTGTAGCTCACCTCAGATGCTTCCCATGCAAAAAGTCCCCAGATTCAATCCCTGGCATCTCCAGGTAGGGCTGGTTGAAGAAGAGTTTGGATTTGATATCCCGCTTTATCACTATCCGAAGGAGTCTCAAAGCGGCTAACATTCTCCTTTCCCTTCCTCCCCACAACAAACACTCTGTGAGGTGAGTGGGGCTGAGAGACTTCAAAGAAGTGTGACTGGCGCAAGGTCACCCAGCAGCTGCATGTGGAGGAGCCGGGAAGCCAACCCGGTTCCCCAGAATACGAGTCTACCGCTCTTAACCACTACACCACACTGGCTCTCAGTGAGACTACTCTCTAAATCCCTCTTGAGACCTGCTGCCAGCCAGTGTAAGCAGTACTGAGCTAGATAGCCCTGTGCTCTTTTTGACAGCACATATGCTAAATTTGGATAGCCCAGTGCTCTGACTTAGGTTGTGTACATGATGCCACCTTAAAACAAAGCCTGATCTTTCTTTTAGCCAGTGTAGATCAAAGCTGGAACACGGTATTTAATAAGAAATGACAATATATGGATTGTCATCCCAGTGGTGGGATTGCACTGGATGCAGCTTAAGCACAGGTGGTTTCCTGTGTTTGAGTGGCCTTCCAAATGTTGTTGGACTACAACTCCCATCCACCCACGGCTGGGGAAGATGGAGGATTTCAACAGCATCCAGAGGGCTACAGGCAGGTGTGTACTGTTGGGAAAAGGTCAGTGATCTTTGCTTTGAGGCTGAGGTGTAACAAGCGCATCCCTAAATTCCGGTTCAGGCAGTTAAAGAATGATGGCCGATTTGATGTGGAGTTTGTCTTCCCAACTGGGAATTATAAACCCACACACACCTTTAGTTTGGGTTTATGTTGGCATACAAGTGTACAACCAATATAGCAATCAGTGTGCTATATATAAGTACTAAAACAATTTTGATAATGAGGAAATCGTTCAAAGCCCAATTAACAGTTTCATTTGTGTTTTTTTGTTTTTTTTTATATTTTATTAAGGATTTTCTTGTTTTACAGAAGTGTAGTGCCTCGTATTTTTTTTCTCATGTAACATTTTTACAAATCCGTTTCATTTGTTGAGGCATTAGGGGGAGAAGAAAGAAAAAAGAAAGGGGGGTGGAGAGAGGGAAGATGGATGGGGGTGGGGTCAGGTGGCGGTGTTTCTATTAAGTTTAATGTATGTAGAGTTTGGTGTCAGCGTTGCTTGTGTTGTTCACTTGTGTTCCTTTGGTGGTGAGAGAGGTTGGGGTTGGCCTAGGGTGTGATTGTTTGCTTGTGATTGGCTGTGGTGATCGTAGGTTTGTACCTTTGTCCCACTCCAGGTATGTAGCACACAAACAAGGTCCACATTTGCATAGGTTCTTCCTTAATAGGCTGACAATCACTGACATCATTTTCTATTGATGGTTAACTTGCATTCTGCCATTGTTTCGCCTTTTCGAGTCCCTTAGTCTGTCTGTCTCTTCTGCTTCTTTCAGTCTTGTCCTGGCTTTTCCTTCCCTCACACTCAGGCACTCAGCAGGCCACTTTTCTGGTTAGTTTTTCTCTCTGTGTGTCCTTCCTTCCTCTCCAATTTAGCATGCCACAGGCTCTCTTTCTACTCAACTCCTGTTTTCCATCTCTGTGTACTACCTATGTAGGGCACCTGGTGCTGTTAGGCTATATAGAACAGCGGGAGGGGTTGTGGTGCCAAGGCCCATCTGAAAGTGGGTTGAGGTCCAGATTGAGAAACGCTGGCCTGGGACATAATGGAATTGCATCTTTTCCCTACCACGCACAACCCAGCACAAATAATAATCTGTTTTCCACAGGTGAGTGTGGGAAATTTTGCAGGCAGTTGTATTTGGTATGCTACTGCAAACAAGGATCTATAATCCCAAAAATAGCCATAAAGATGAATGAAACGGGATTGTTCTCACCAGCTCCTGAAGTCAAGCATAAGGAAATGTTCCCAAAAGTTCCAGAAGCGGGCAGAATGACAAACCTAGACAGCATCTTAAAAAGCAGAGACATCACCTTGCCAACAAAGGTCTGTATAGTTAAAGCCATGGTTTTTCAAGTAGAGAGGTATGGAAGTGAGAGCTGGGCCATAAAAAAGGCTGATCGCCGAAGAATTTATGGTTTTGAATTATGGTGCTGGAGGAGACTCTTGAGAGTCCCATGGACTGCAAGAAGATCAAACCTTTTTGGGAAAAGAGAGGACCCAAATAATTACCACCCAGTCAGGCTGACATCAATACCAGGGAAGATTCTGGAGCAGATCATTAAGCAAACAGTCTGTGAGCACCTAGAAAGGAATGCTGTGATCACCAATAGTCAGCATGGATTTCTGAAAAATAAGTCATGTCAGACTAACCTGATCTCGTTTTTTGACAGAATTACAAGCCTGGTAGATGAAGGGAACGCAGTGGATGTAGCCTACCTTGATTTCAGCAAGGCATTTGACAAGGTGCCCCATGATATTCTTGTAAAGAAGCTGGTAAAATGCAGTCTTGACTATGCTACCACTCAGTGGATTTGTAACTGGCTGACTGACCGAACCCAAAGGGTGCTCATCAGTGGTTCCTCTTCATCCTGGAGAAGAGTGACTAGTGGGGTGCCACAGGGTTCTGTCTTGGGTCCGGTCTTATTCAACATCTTTATCAACGACTTGGATGATGGACTCAAGGGCATCCTGATCAAATTTGCAGATGACACCAAATTGGGAGGGGTGGCTAACACCCCAGAGGACAGGATCACACTTCAAAACGACCTTGACAGATTAGAGAACTGGGCCAAAACAAACAAGATGAATTTTAACAGGGAGAAATGTAAAGTATTGCACTTGGGCAAAAAAAATGAGAGGCACAAATACAAGATGGGGGACACCTGGCTTGAGAGCAGTACATGTGAAAAGGATCTAGGAGTCTTGGTTGACCACAAACTTGACATGAGCCAACAGTGTGATGCGGCAGCTAAAAAAGCCAATGCAATTCTGGGCTGCATCAATAGGAGTATAGCATCTAGATCAAGGGAAGTAATAGTGCCACTGTATTCTGCTCTGGTCAGACCTCACCTGGAGTACTGTGTCCAGTTCTGGGCACCACAGTTCAAGAAGGACACTGGCAAACTGGAACGTGTCCAGAGGAGGGCAACCAAAATGGTCAAAGGCCTGGAAACGATGCCTTATGAGGAACGGCTAAGGGAGCTGGGCATGTTTAGCCAGGAGAAGAGGAGGTTAAGGGGTGATATGATAGCCATGTTCAAATATATAAAAGGATGTCACACAGAGGAGGGAGAAAGGTTGTTTTCTGCTGCTCCAGAGAAGCGGACACGGAGCAATGGATCCAAACTACAAGAAAGAAGATTCCACCTAAACATTAGGAAGAACTTCCTGACAGTAAGAGCTGTTTGACAGTGGAATTTGCTGCCAAGGAGTGTGGTGGAGTCTCCTTCTTTGGAGGTCTTTAAGCAGAGGCTTGACAACCATATGTCAGGAGTGCTCTGATGGTGTTTCCTGCTTGGCAGGGGGTTGGACTCGATGGCCCTTGTGGTCTCTTCCAACTCTATGATTCTATGATTCTATTCTATGATTCTAAACCTATCCATTCTTAAGGAAATCAGCCCTGAGTGTTCACTGGAAGGACAGATCGTGAAGCTGAGGCTCCAATACTTTGGCCACCTCATGAGAAGAGAAGACTCCCTGGAAAAGGCCCTGATGTTGGGAAAGATAGAGGGCACAAGGAGAAGGGGACGACAGAGGACGAGATGGTTGGACAGTGTTCTCGAAGCTACCAGCATGAGTTTGACCAAACTGCGGGAGGCAGTGGAAGACAGGAGTGCCTGGCGTGCTCTGGTCCATGGGGTCACGAAGAGTCGGACATGACTAAACGACTAAACAACAACAACTGACAGAATGGTTTGTCAACAGTCACAACAGAAAAGCTTTACAGTACTCCCCTTTCTAAATTAGGCTGTTGAGATGAAAAAAGGTTGGGAGGAGGAGATCTGAAGGGGATTTTGGTGTGACATTATTGTAAGCTCGGCTCTGATACTGATTCCTTGGCTGAGAATGTGCTGAGAGGGACCCTGTCCTTTAATTTGGTGTGCTCTTCCTTGCACCCCTCCCCCACAAACCCATATTTCAGTTAGTGAAATATGGCTCCAGTTAGTGAATCTTGAGGTTCTAGCCTGAGAGCTACAGGTCAGGGCATTTTGTTCTGGAATTAGCAAATACCATATTTGCCGAGTACCCCTAATGTAAAAGATGCAATCTTTGCCATTTCTGGGCTACAGATATTCAAGATACACACAGTGGCCATTCAGAACAGCAGTAACTGATGATGACACAGTTAATTGGCCTAGCTGATGACATTAAAAACATTAAAAATCCAGCTATCAACTAAGATAATTGTGTGTCTGATGAAGTAGACTGTACTCCACCCTTAGGGGTTTTTTTTAAGATACCATAATACTCTTTACTGTAGCGGACTTTCTTGATTCTGTATTTAGGATGCTGCAGCTCTTTGTCCAGTCTCCCTTACCTCTTTCAATATCTCTCCTCACAGTTTTATCTGCTCAGACTTCCTCTTCTGTCCAGCTATTAAAAGTCCAGGAACCCAGCGCTTTTTTGCATACGGCCTCATTGACTGTGGGCACATCACTCTAAGTGACACTGCCAACTGACTGCATGGGACGAAAGTGGATTACTTATCATATCCCTGCCAACTCTATGAGTCTATAAAGCAAACCTTCAGGTTTGGGGGTGGGCGATGGACAGGAAAGAGATTTAGGGAAGGGCTATATGCAAAAGGTCCCCGGTTTGATCCCTGCTGTCTCCAGGTAAAGCTGGAAATCATTCCTGCCTGAAACCTTGGTGGGTTGCTGCAAGTCAGTGTTGACAATTCTGAGCTAGTTGGACTAACTAGGTAAAAGGTAAAGGGACCATTAGGTCCAGTCGTGGCAGACTCTGGGGTTGCAGCGCTCATCTCGCTTTATTGGCCGAGGGAGCCGACGTACAGCTTCCGGGTCATGTGGCCAGCATGACTAAGCCGCTTCTGGCGAACCAGAGCAGCGCATGGACACAACGTTTACCTTTCCACCGGAGCGGTACCTATTTATCTACTTGCACTTTGATGTGCTTTCGAACTGCTAGGTTGGCAGGAGCAGGGACCAAGCAATGGGAGCTCACCCCGTTGCGGGGATTCGAACCGCTGACCTTCTGATCGGCAAGTCCTAGGCTCTGTGGTTTAACCCACAGCGCCACCCATGTCCCTAACTAGGTATAAGGCTCCTCTAAAGCTAGGGACTGGTGTCTGAATGGTGCAGAAAGGCTTTTGAAAGTGCTCCCATTTAGAGGATGGAGGCATTTGCAAGAATTTGCAAGAATTTAACTACAATGATATCTCCGGTTATGAACTTAATCCGTTCTGGAGGTTCGTTCTTAAGCCGAAACCGTTCTTAACATGAGGTGCACTTTCGCTAATGGGGCCTCCCACTGCTGCCGTGTGACTTCCGTTCGCGTCCCGGGGCAAAGTTTGCAACAAGGAGCATCTACTTCCGGGTTAGCGGAGCTTGTTACCTGAAGCATTCGTAAGGAGGACAGTACATAACACGAGGTTCCACTGTAGTCCACTCCTTCTAAAGAGCAAGTGAAGCTCTTCATAGCAGGAGATGAGCATTATCCCCCTCCAAAAGTCTGCAGATGAAGCAGCTTTTAATGCTGACTGGGACTCTTTGGGCTCAGTTGGACTTGCATGCGAGTAGACCTGCAGAGGCTTGAGTTGCCCATAGGACAAACCTCAGGATTAATGAACCAATTACATTTCTATCCCACCATTTTCTCTAAGGAGTTCAGAACTGGTGTACATCCTTCTCCCCTTCCCCTTTTTTCCTCCTTGTCAGGTAGTAAGGTTAAGGTCACCCAGGGTCATGCAGTGAGCTTCATGACTGAGTGAGGATTTGAACCCTGGTCATCCGAGTCCTGCTCCAACACTCTAACCACTACACCATGCTGGCTTTCCCCTGTAGATCAGTGCATGCACATCCCTCGTTGTGATACGTGTAGAAGGACAACATTAAACTCTACTAACTTCAGCATTTGCAAACGCTACCAACTAAATTTGACCAAGCCCTCTCAAATATTTGCAAAGTAATATATTTGCATTTGGGTGTTGCTCAGTTTTGAAACCCAAATCCATTTGCAAACTGACCCATACTGATTTCCCTGCTTAGGGGATTTAAGGGTCAATACGTAACTCAGTTTGGGCTTTAAATACTGAGTTTCTCCTCCACAAAACTATTTTTGTTATTTTTGTGGTCAAGAGGAATGAATACCCAGACACTCTGAATCTTAAAGATGCAAATATAAGGCTGGTAGCCTTGTTATTGAAACCTACCATAAGCGTCATTTTGATGTTCCTGAAAATCTGAATAAGAGCCAATGGCCTTTATGCAACCCTGAGATTGCAGGTGCTCAATTTGGTTGCAAAAGGACAACCAGGGGATGGGGAGTACCCACCCCACAATTCCCATAGCCTCATCTTAAGAGTTTACACTTTTTCTGTGATTCTGAGTGCTTGACCCTTATAAAGAACCCTGCAAGATACGTGAGTTTTATTAGTCCCATATTACAGATGAACTAAGGCCATTGAGTCAGCAGTGCACCTCTACAGCTGAAGTGAGATTTCAACCAACAACTTCCAGATAGGTTAGCCTGATGGAAAAGGGAGAGGAATCCTGCACTATTAAAAGAGGGGATTTTAGCAGATGCACAGACTACACCAGCTGGAATTATCTTTGCTACCCAACTCTTAAAAGAGCAGCAGCCTTGTCCTCTCTTGTATCTGCCCACCCTGCGATCACTTCCACACTGCCTGTTTTGTTAAGCATTCATCCTGATTTGTTTGCACAAACCTTCACTGGAGGTTTTAAAACAGAGGTTGGATGGCCACCTGCCATGGATGCTTTAGTTGCAGTTCCTGCATTGCAGGGGGTTGGACTGGATGACCGTCGGGGGTCCCTTCCAACTCTATGATTTCATGATCTATTAACTGAGAATTTGTTCTGATTTGCTTGCAGGGAGGTTAGACAGCACTTCATCAAGCATTATCCCACATTTTTGCATTTCTTCCTCATTTTCGTAATCTCTAAAAGTATGCTTGGGGGTGGGTGTTATTGCAAAGCAGCACCAATTCAGCTTTAACTCTGCAACCTGGATTTTGGGGTGTATGACTGAATCATACCCAAAAGTACTTACAGACTAGAAATGACTTGTGCTTCCTTGCCCCTGCATTACAGCAGTCAGCCTCAGATTCTTAGTTAATTTCCACAGAAACTGTGTGGAAATTGCCTGTGTAATTGCCAACATTCGAACCATTTACACTAGAAAAGCCTCAGAGGTTTCACTGAGTGTACTCTGTCACACTTGATTTTGGGAAAGGGAAATTATATAGGTACCCCTTGCCTGAAATAAAACAATAGATACAAAGAGAAACAGGATATGGAGAATGTTGCTGTGCTGTGTTCTTCTTCTGAGTCATTGATCATAATGTTACTGTCAACCCAGACGTCAAGAGTGGAAATTGCTAAATTTAGTGTGGGACCAGTTCCTGAAATCAAGATATCTTGTGACATCATCATTTACAGCTCAGAAGCTTATGGTTGGAACAGGCTGCAGTTGCAAACCACACTTTCCCAATCTGTCATCTGTTAACTTGAAGAATCCCTCTCTGCTTTATTTTCAATTCACTTTTGATTTGTATGCTGCCTTAGAATATTGCTAGGCACACGGCAATTTACACGCTACTCAGAACAAAATGTGCAACAGAGATCACACATCCTGTCACAATCCAATCAAATGTGAATGTCTTAATGAAAAATGAGACTTTAAAATAAGCAACTTACATCAAATTAAGTAATTCAATAACCCGGTTAGAATATAATATTGTGCAATAATATTAACGGTCAAAATGCCAGCAAATAATAATTAAACAGAAATTCACTCTCAGCAATGACAACAAATCATTACTGCACCATGATCCGGAAAAATAACAGCAACGTCACAATTCATAAAATACCACAATACATAAAAGACCATGCAGAAATTTACAGCTCTTCACTCTTCCTGTCTTTCCTGGATGGGGGTGGAGGAAAACACCATTTTGTGGTTCACTTCAGGTGCCAAAATGTCTTGGGTACAAATGTACACACACTGTTCTTGTTTCACACTAGGCTGCTATCTGCAGAAGATGACTGGCCCAACCCACTGGCTCTGCCCTCATCTTCATTCCTCAACACTCTCTTGTTGAACTTTCACCTGCCTTCCCCAGAAAAGACTTGCACGCCTTGCCAGATCCTGCTTCCTTCTACTGCTTATTTTAAAAATCCCATCTTCAGGCACCCAGTTCCCACAGGAGGGGCCTCACTGTCCATGAACCTTGACTTGTAACCAAAACATTATCTCCCTTGGGAGGTGGTGGACTCTCCTTCCTTGGCGGTTTTTAAGCAGAGGTCGGATGGTCATCTGTCCTGGATGCTTTAGTTGCAGTTCTTGCATGGCAGGGCTTGGGACTAGATGACCTTTGTGGATACCTTCCAACTCTATGATTCAATCTATTAATTGAGTATTCATTCTGATTTGCTTGCAGGCAGGTTAGACAGAACTTCATCAAGCATTATCCCACATTTTTGCATTTCTTCTTCATTTTCGTAAACACTGAAAGTATGTTTGGGGGTGGGTGTTACTGCAAAGCAGCACCAATTCAGCTTTAACTGTATAACCTGGAATTTCGGGTGTATGACTGAATCATACCCAAAAGTACTTACAGACTAGAAATGCCTTGTGCATCCTTGCTCCTGCTTAGCCCCTATGTTACAGCAGTCAGCCTCAGATTCTTTGTCAATTTCCACAGAATCTTCTGCCTGTGTAATTGCCAACATTCAAACCATTTACGCTAGAAAAGCCTCCCAACTCTCCAATTCAATAATAATAATAATAATAATAATAATAATAATAATAATAAAATTTATTATTTCTACCCCGCCCATCTGGCTGGGTTTCCCCAGCCACTCTAGGCAGCTTCCAACAAAAGATTTAAAATACATTAAAACGTCAGTCATTAAAAACTTCCCTAAACAGGGCTGCCTTCAGATGTCTTCTAAAGGTCAGATAGTTGTTTATTTCTTTGACATCTGATGGGAGCGCGTTCCACAGGGTGGGCGCTGTTAGGATCGTCCTACTCGCATGTAGGACCCTGGTAGAGACACATGCCCGACTGGCACGTTCTCTCCCTCCTGATCAGTCGTTCTAGAGCTTCAAAAGCTTTCTCCAGCCCGAACATCACAGCAACTGATACCAAGAGCCATCAGCACACTTACGGATCCTGCAGAGTATTAGCGGTTTGCGTAACAGAACTCAGTAGCACAGTATTTTGGCTAATCTACTTTATTTACATATAATATACTCGGAGCGTTCTGACATAGCTCCTTCCTCCTTCTCATCAGACAGCAAAGAGAAAGAACAAAGGACAATATTCCCACTTCACGGAACACAGTAACATAAATATCCTGTCTCCGTAACTTCCCACACTGTGGAATGAAAACATACACCGTCATGTGATAGACAACAATCCCATGACTGCAAAGAATCCTAACGGGCGCCACTCCCGATAAAAAGGTGAATCAGTTCCTGCACCACCCTGCTGCACTTACAGGCTAGTATGCACTGGGATGGGCTTTCGGGTGGATGCATGTGCCCGTATGAGATACTTATTTACAAACACATGCTTTCATTTTTAGGTGTATACCTAAAACATTATCATGTGAAGTGTCCCACATACACAAAGCCTCAAATTGTTTCTTCTTTAACCCAGGGAGCTTTGCAATGGAAAAATCTGAGAGTCTGATGTAGTCAGTAGTACTCACAATAAGTAGATGCATGTTTGTTTTCTCGGGCATTTTCTTGAACCCTGCTTTGATACAGCAGGGTGGATCCTTTGCTGTATCTGTGGAATGCAGCTTTGCAAAGATAGTTTTTTTGTGAGGCTATCGGACGAATCTGTTTGTTTGTGGGGGCTGCAGCAAGAGGCCTTTGCCCCTTTGCCAGATACCCTTGGAATGTTTGTCTGCAAAGAAAACAGAAGGACCCACAGTCATTGATCCTCTGATTTAGCCAATTGTGCATGGTATCAATAGCATGCTTACTGAACTTGAGAGCAAATCCTTCTACACATGGGGCACACTTAGCTGAGAGTTAAGCTACACTGGATATAGTGGGGCTTTCTTAGGGGTAAAGATCCATAGGACTGGGCTGGATGTCTGATTGTTTCAGATAATCTGGATCCCAGGCACATGTTCACATAACTCAGGTGGAGTCGAACACTACCGATGTTATTATGTGAACATATAAATATTCCCAACGCCAGTGATATATTGATCAACAGGTTTGTTTTTTCAAACAACAGGAATTAAGTATATTAACCTCTCAGTCTCGCCTTTCCTCAGTCTTTAGACTGAGCATTTGTCCTGATTTGTGTGAGGTTATATGAGGTCAGCTGTTGATTGAGCATTCATTCTTATAAGGCCAAGTCAACCAGCTGTTATCCTATAATAATTTATAATAATAATAATTTATCACACACACACCCAATCTGGCTGTGCCTCCCCAGCCACTCTAGGCGGCTTCCAGCAAAATATTAAAATACAATAATTCATCAAATATTAAAAGCTTCCCTAAAGAGGGCTGCCTTCAGATCCTACATTTTCCAGTGCATTTTCTCAACACTTTCTGTACCGGGGGGAAAAGAAAGAGTGTGATTTTTAAAATGTGTTTGTTGCACTTTAATTGTGCAACCTGAATTTGCCAATGTGGAATTTAATCCCACCCAAAAAACAGTGAAAGTCGGGGGGGGGGGGTACTGAAATAAGTGAAGACTGTAAGACTTTCAAACGACAGGCACCAGGAGCAAAAACAAACTGCCCACTCACAGTAATCTTAACCTTTGCACAGTTGCTTTCGGATATTCAGATATTCTGTTACACAAGCTCCAAAAATATAACATGAGCTATACCTCAAGGAAAGCTTTGGAGCTGTTTATTTTTTTTAAAAAAAAGAAGAAGAAGTGGAAGCTGGTTTTAGTGTTTGTGCCAGGGTTAAAGAGCCAACTTTTTAAAAGAGTTACAAAACTTTTTGGAGATGGAGCCAAGACAGCTCCACAGGGAGGAGATAGAGGCAGAGCTTAATGAAGATGCTCAGCCAAGGGCAGGTTGTTCAAATTCCCCCCCCCCCCCGGGTTTGGAGCCAGCACAGAAACAGATGGTTTGAAGGTGGAGCCTACGGAACTTGATGAAACACAGACAGAGAATGTTAGTTGTGGGGTGTGTTGTTCGTAAGAGTAGCAGAGTAACCGAACAACGAAGGGAAAGTCCTGGCTCTTAATCCTCGTTGCCGTTGTTGCTGCTTTCAGTGAGGATTATGAACAATGGATATATAGCACCATCTATGTCCGTCTTATCCAAAGACATGGGGGCAAATCCCTGCCCCAAAGCGTTTACAATCTAAAATCCAATACAGTGCAAGGTAGCCGAGGGAGATGAAGGCAGAGGAAAGACGAGGGTTGTATTCAAAGCAGCACCAGCAGAGTTATGCGGAAACTTCTGTTTTCTTCTCCCCTCGTTCCTCCCCAACTTATCCAGAGGATCCCCCCACTTCCAGAGCTGATTTTGAGTGTAGGTGGGGGCCTGCAGGGTTGAAGAGGGGGGAAAGTTCCATTCCACAAATCCACATACCTTGTACTGGCAGAATGGGAGTGCCAGAGACATTTTTTTCAACTATGTGTACTTAGGTTTATTTATGGCAGGTGACTGAAACCAAAGGATTGTAAGAAAGGCTTTGAATATATATATATATATATATATATATATATATATATATATATGGGGGGGGGTTTAGAAATAAAACTTGAAAGCAGATGTTCTGGAAGGGTGTTCTGGGAAAAGCAGCAGCAAGGGACCGATGGCAGATTTGTTTAAGGGCTTAGTGTTAAATACCACAGAGCTCTGTTTTCCAAATATTGCTTTCTCAAAGTCAAACACTTGTGTCTCTTAATTGAAACTTTGCTATGATTGTAACTCAAATACTGCATAAGTTTCCCCTGCTGGAAAACAAGGCTCTGTAACAAAAGATTCGTGTACGGTTCTGTTCGTTTAAGCCGTTTGCTGGCAGGTGCCCTATCCCACCCTTATTTTATTTATTTCTATTGATTATTACATTTATATCCCATTTCTTTCTCCAAGGAGCTTAGGGCGGCGTACAAATTTCTCCCCCTCTCCTTCTTATCCTCCCAAGAACCCTGTGAGGTGGGTTAAGCAGAGAGATAGTGATAGGTCTCCCAGTGGGTTTCACTCTAACCACTACGCCACACTGCCTCTCTTGGCAAACCTCCCCTACTGACCGCATCCACTGGTTCTCTCAATTACCCATGCCATCATTTACCCCACCGCGCAGCAACTTGCTAAAAGAAGCACCAGAGTTTGCCTACATTTCCATCAGGCTCAAAATAGAAAATCCACTTTCATGCAAAGCAGGCACGCATCGTTGAGTGTAGAAACACATTACGCAAAGCGCAATTTTTTTTTCTTTAGTCTGTCGCAAAGAGCTGTGACCCTGTTCATCCCACAGCGAGTGGCTGGAACGTTGATTGTCCTCCTTGCCAGTACTGCCCCTTGGACTTCAGGGTTGCTATTTACGTTGCCTCCGCCTGTGAAAACAGCAACTAACTAAAGATGCTGTTGACTAACCCCGAGTTTTTCATGTGTTTGGGGCATTTGCGTCTTGCTTCCCTGGGGACTCCATATCAACCAGGTCTCTCCCCCCCCCCCATAGAGTCACAATAAAGTGTCAGCTCAACAGGCTCGTAGTTTGATTTACACACAACAGCATTTACAGTTCTTAAGTGATGAAACGAGAGCTGGCAGCAGGCTCCAGCGTGCTTAGGAAGTAGCCAAGATGATCCCAGAATAAATCTGCAATACAATTTAATATTGCAGGGCACTTGTGTAAGCACTGCATGATAATGCACAACCAGTCCTGGCACCTTTTTTGGGCTGCTGCAGACACGACGTCATCCCCCCTGTTGTCCCCGTTTATATAGAGAATTGGCTTACGTATAAACATAGGCGGGTTGCGTGGAAATATTAACATTTGGACTCATATTTTTGACACGATAGAAGTTATTGTGATTTATTTCCTTTCTTGTTGTTGTTGTTTAGTCGTTTAGTCGTGTCCGACTCTTCGTGACCCCATGGACCAGAGCACGCCAGGCACTCCTGTCTTCCACTGCCTCCCGCAGTTTGGTCAGACTCATGTTTGTAGCTTCGAGAACACTGTCCAACTATCTTGTCCTCTGTCATCCCCTTCTCCTTGTGCTCTCAGTCTTTCCCAACATCAGGGTCTTTTCCAGGGAGCCTCAGCTTCAGGATCTGTCCTTCCAGTGAGCACTCAGGGCTGATTTCCTTAAGAATGGATGTGTTTGATCTTCTTGCAGTCCATGGGACTCTCAAGAGTCTCCTCCAGGACCCTAATTCAAAAGCATCAATTCTTCGGCGATCAGCCTTCTTTATGGTCCAGCTCTCACTTCCATACATCACTACCAGGAAAACCATAGTTTTAACTATACGGACCTTTGTTGGTAAGGTGATGTCTCTGCTTTTTAAGACGATGTCTAGGTTTGCCATCGCCTTTCTCCCAAGGAGAAGGCGTCTTTTAATTTCGTGACTGCTGTCACCATCTGCAGTGATCACGGAGCCCAAGAAAGTAAAATCTCTCACTGCCTCCATTTCTTCCCCTTCTATTTGCCAGGAGGTGATGGGCCCAGTGGCCATGATCTTCGTTTTTTTGATGTTGAGCTTCAGACCATATTCTTTCTTATTTTAAGCTTCAGACCATTTCCTTTCTTATTTTAGTAATATCTTATTATATTTTATTTATGTTATTAAATTTTATTAATAAATTCTAAATTCATAAATTATTCATAAATTAAATTTATTAAAGTTTCAAAAGTTTCACATATACACTCCTATACATAATAAGTTTTTCTTTTGCTTTGTCGACTTCCCACCCCGTTTTCCAAGGTGGTTTTTTTTATTTCTCCCCCTTTGCTGCACCCTATTTTCTATCTCTTATACCATATCAACAATACAATAATCTCTAATTCCTTCTGTTGCTTATCGTTCAATTCCTGCTCAACCAGTTCATCATCCTATGGTATTAGTTTAGGTAGTCTGCAAAAGGCTTCCATTCTTCCACAAAACAATCATCATTAGGTTCTCTTATTTTAGCTGTTAATTTTGCCAATTTTGCATAGTCCATATCTTTACTTACGGTTTATTTCCTTTCTGAATGGCTTCCCACGAGACATCGCAAAGTGGTTTACAATAGGATAACATATAAAACAGTTACATATATAAAAAGAGGGTCTCCACCCCCATCGTTCAGTTCCTAGGTCCTTCTGGCCATTCACTCCCTGCGAGAAGAGAAGTTACAGGGAACCAGGCAGAGGGCCTTCTCGGTAGTGGCACCCGCCCTGTGGAACACCCTCCCTTCAGATGTCAAGGAGATAAACTATCTGACTTTTAGAAGACATCTGAAGGCAGTCCTGTTTAGGGAAGATTTCAATGTTTGATGTCATATCATGTTTTAATATTCTATTGTGCACACACAGAATCATAAAGTTGGAAGAGATCTTGAGGGTCATCTAGTCCAAACCCCCTGCAATTCAGGAACCTTGACATGCCATCTCCCATCCACTTTGAAACCATACCGGGTCCTGCTTAGCTTTAGCAAATGTGCTGGCAGTTATATCGCTGCACCAGTTTAAAAACAACAACATAATGACTTTAGCAGGCTTGTGGGAAGAGGCACATGGTAAGAAAGCTCCTGAAAATGCAGTAGAGAAGGTGACTGTCCGATATGTCAGAGACATTTTAATTCATTCAGCCTTAATCACTCCAGGATGTATTTAGAAGAAGAAGAAGAAGAAGAAGAGTTTGGATTTGATATCCCGCTTTATCACTACCCGAAGGAGTCTCAAAGCCGCTAACATTCTCCTTTCACTTCCTCCCCCACAACAAACACTCTATGAGGTGAGTGGGGTTGAGAGACTTCAAAGAAGTGTGACTGGCGCAAGGTCACCCAGCAGCTGCATGTGGAGGAGCGGGGAAGCAAACCCGGTTCCCCAGATTACGAGTCTATCGCTCTTAACCACTACACCACACTGGCTCTTAGTTTTACTTTTATAAGGAAGAAAGCACAACCAATAGGGCTGCCATAGAAAGGCTAGGGGGGCGTTGTTCTGTTTTCTGCAGTGGCACCTCGGGTTAAGAACTTAATTCGTTCCGGAGGTCCGTTCTTAACCTGAAACTGTTCTTAACCTGAGGTACCACTTTAGCTAATGGGGCCTCCTGCTGCTGCCACCGCGCAATTTCTGTTCTCATCCTGAAGCAAAGTTCTTAACCCGAGGTAATATTTCTGTGTTAGCAGGGTCTGTAACCTGAAGCATCTGTAACCTGAAGCGTCTGTAACCCGAAGTACCACTGTACAGGATTGCCTTCAGACGGCTTGGGGTTCAGATAACTCCATACCCTCCAACATTTCTCCAATGAAAATAGGGACATCCTAAGGAAAAGTGGGACATTCCGGGATCAAATCAGAAAGCGGGATGGCTTCTCCAAACCAGGGACATCCCTGGAAGATAGGGACACCTGGAGGGTCTGCATTGCATGTGTGTTGCGTGCATGATGTCACTCATGTGCAATGCGGCCAGGATGTCACGGGTGTGCACTGCACACTGCGCCCCCTCCTGGATGAGACCTTCCTTCCTTCCTCCCTCCCAGAAAACATCTCCATCACCTGGCCCCCTTTACCCAGCATGCAGTGAGTTGCTGGCATTGATCCAGCCAACCAGCTGTGGCACAGCTAGGGGGCAGGAAGCACTGGGCAGCCTGTGGCACTGAAGCTCACCTGAAAGTGTCCGAAGGTCCACCAGTGGATCTTGTCCCATTGTTTGAGAAGCACTGGTTTATACTGGCTCTCCAGGGTTTCTATCAGGGGTCTTTCCCAGCCCTAGCTAGAGATGCTAGAGTTTGACCCTGTGACCTTTTGCATGTAAAACATGGTCTGTACCACGGATAGGGCCTGGTGCACACTTGGGTTTGTTGCAGAGGGAGTCTTATTTCCACTCTTCCAGTCTTATCGTTGCTGTTCAGGGAAGATCTGCTACATTCTTTTCTCCCTCATTCCTGCCTCTGAAGCATTACCAAGCAAACTTGTGTTAAGGCTTGAGAAATATTTACATGGGGAATTAGTCCGATGCCTCCCCATTGCTTAAACATGAGTCAGCAGTGCTTGCTGCTACTGTTCATATGGACAGGACTTGGAGTTTAGGGCTTGGCAAATTTGGCAGAAAGGGATATTTCCTCATATTTTCTCTGCGTCTCTCTCTCTCTCTCTCTCTCTCTCTCTCTCTCTCTCTCTCTGTGTGTGTATTTACTCATCCATTTTCATATACTTCCTCCTCCCACACCACAACTTCTCCCTTTTCATTCCCTCATACAAACCCGCCCAGGTTTTGAGGTCTTCAGGAGAGGCCCTTCTCTCAGTCCTGCCACCCTCACATGGGTGGTGTTATGTATCCAGTGGTCTGTGTTTGCCTGAGCTTGAGTCTGGACTAAGGATTCTGAGCTCCTATGTTCTGAATCGATACATGATGCCCAATCACAGAACATTTCAGGATTTGGACCTCTGCCATTGGCCCTTGAATTGGTCGTGATTCGCAGCTTGGGAGTTTAGACAGCCAATCACGTTGGGAGTGGGAGTGGCCCAGACTTTCAGGAACGTATATAAGCAGTTGCTTTGCCCGTTTCCCAGTTACGCAGTTCAATAAAGGTTCTTGCTGTTATCATTGTGTCTTGCCTTGTGGGAACCCACCTACCCTTCAGGTGGGGACACGGAACTCCCTGCCTGGAGAAGTTAGACTGGCTTCTTCCTTGTAGTTCTTTCACCAGTGAAGACCTTCTTGTTACAACAGGCTTTGGGGGACCAACTGCTTTTAACGAAAGAACAGGCGCCATGCTGTTCTTATTGTAATTATTTGTATGCTTTAAACAGATTTTATATACAGTTGTACCTTGGCTCCCGAACGCCTTGGCTCCTGAATGATCAAAACCTGGAAGTGAGTGTTCTGGTTTTTGAACGATTTTCAGAAGCCGAACATCCAGCATGGCTTCCGATTGGCTGCAGGATGCTCCTGCAGCCAATCGGAAGCCACGCTTTGGTTTCCGAACGTTTTGGAAGTCAAACGGACTTCCGGAACAGATTCTGTTTGACTCTCAAGGTACGACTGTATGTTGTAATACTATTAATGTCTAATTGTTTTTTAACGATAGCCTTTTCTATGTTTTTAGTGATTCTTGTTTTTTGTTTGGTCTGTAAGTCACCTTGAGTTCCATCAGGGGCAAAGGCAGGGTATAAATAAATATATCATCATCATCATGCAGTTCACGTTGGGGCTCCATAAAGAAACAGGTACTCCACCTTACTTGCTAACTGTCCATACCTCCCTGAGACCCCCCCAGGTATAGAGCGGTATGTATGTATGAATGAATAAATACATACATACATACATACATACATACATACTTTTATCAACACCACCATTCAGTCCATCACGGAGACTAAATGGAGATAAGTGGAAAATATTAACTGTTAATCTGTCACTGATGCTTTAGCTGAGATTTCTGCATTGCAGGGGGTAGGATTAGATGACCCTGAGGGTCCCTTCCAACTCTTAAGATTCTATGATTCTATGAAATGTGATTTATAAGAAAAACCCTCCTGGATGTTCCTCCCTCCTCTCCTCCTTGCCTCCAGTTCATGAATGGAGCGGTGAGCTTGCTTAGCTTGACCAACCCCCCTCTTCCCTCTGAGCAGGGGCCTGTTCTGCTCATGCGGTGCAATTCCGGCATTCTGAGCCCATACCGTTCCCTAGCGTGGAACAGAACAGGGCAGCTGTTGTGCACAAAGAGCTCCACGTTTGCGCAGGAGGTCCAGGGAGCTTTGGGCTATGAGTGGTGTTGCTCCTGCATAATGAATCAGATGCAATTCTGTGCTCATGTTACGCCTGCATGAATGAGCTGCAATTTCTATAGTCTGTGTCACTTGCAGAATTTATTTCTATGCCTGGGATGCCAAAGTGCGCTCGTGTTTCTTGGACAGCAGAACCGCCCCCCTCCAAAAAAACCAACAACAACCAAAAGGCAAATTTGCTTTGGCAATTTGCTGAGAACATAGTTCCCTCAATACAGGCAGTGAGGTCATCTGCAGCAAGGAGCAGATCTCTCCCTCCCCACCCCACCCACCCCCGGAGTGGCCCCAGTGCAGTAAAATAACCTCCTTTGAAAGCGTGATTGTGTACCTCTCAGACCCTCCAAATGTCCCAATTTTTCCAGGGACAGTCCCGGATTTATGGAAGCCGTCCCAGTTTGAGCTCAGAATGTTCCGCTTTCCCTTAGGACGTCCCTATTTTCATCTAAGAAATGTTGGAGTTATGCGACTCCCGAGCCAATAAGATAAATACTATGCAACCTTTAGAAGACATCTGAAGGCAGCCCTGTATAGGGAAGTTTTTAAATGTATAATGTTTTATCATGTTTTTATACGTGCTGGAAGCTGCACAGAGTGGCTGGGGCAGGCCAGTCAGATGGGTTGGGTACAAATACCAAAATGAATAATAATATTATTATGGAATAAAGGTAAAGGGACCCCTGACCATTTAGGTCCAGTCATGACCAACTCTGGGGTTGCAGCGCTCATCTTGCTTTATTGGCCGAGGGAGCAGTCATGTGGTCAGCATGACTAAGCCGCTTCTGGCGAATCAGAGCAGCGCACGGAAACGCCGTTTACCTTCCCGCCGCAGCGGTACCTATTTATGTACTTGCACTGGTATGCTTTCAAACTGCTAGGTTGGCAGGAGCAGGGACCAAGCAACAGAAACTCACCCCATCGCGGGGATTCGAACCGCTGACCTTCTGATTGGCAAGTCCTAGGCTCTGTGGTTTAACCCACAGCGCCACCCGTGTCCCAGTGTTATGGAATAGCACCTCCCTATTTTCACCGGAGACATGTTGGAGGGTTTGTTCTTTCCTGGCCTTGATGCCATTGTATAAAGGCCACCTAAGATCATGCAGCTTATTATGGTCAGATGTGTAGACACCACAAACCCACATCTTCCCAATAATGTGTACGGTGTGTGTGTGTGTGTGTATGTGTGTGTGTGTGTGTGTGTAAAGATGTCGCCCAACATCACCATATCAACTCTTTCCCACCCTGCTTCACGCAATTGGCTGCTGCTTCCGATGAGTATATAAACTCAATCAATCAATCAATCAATCAATCAATAAATGAGTCTGTGGGTGGTCTTCCCATTGTTTGTTTGCTTCTTTCAATTACTGTATTTTTCGCTCCATAAGGCGCACTTTCCCCCTCTTAAAATCTAAGGGAAAATGTCTGTGCGTCTTATGGAGCGAATGTGTGGTCCATGTGAAGCCCCCCCCCCAGCCCCGAACTGCTCTTTGGTGCTGGGGGTGGGGGAAAGCTGGGCTTACCGCCAGGCCCACAAGCTCGGGGAACAGTGGGAAGGCTGTGCGCAGCCTTTCGGCTGCTCCCTGACCTGCTCTTTGGGGCTGGCAATGGGGGAAAGCAGCGCTTCCCTCCGCCAGCCCCAAAGAGCAGGTCAAAAGGAACCCGAAGCCGCCGGAGCGCAGCGGGAACTCCCGCCGCGCTCTGGAGGCTTCAGGTTGCCTTCACTAAAGGCGACTGAAGGCACTGAACGCACCTTATTTTAGAGGGGGAGAACAAGAAAAAAAATTCTCCCCCTCTCTGCGTAGCGCCTCCTGCCGCTTCGCTGAAGGGGCACTGCGCAGAGAGGGGGAGATTTTGTTTTCTTGTATTCCCCCTCTAAAACAAGGTGCGTCCTATGGTCGGGTGCATCCTATAGAGCGCAAAATACAGTACATGTTATGATAATGGCACGTGGGGCAGGGGACGCCATGGGAGCCATCAGACCCCTGTGTAATGCATGACTGTAGGCAACCTAATTCAAGGAAATAATTGGGGCATTTTTCTGTGGGTTTGGGGCAGGGGTTTGGCCTACTTTGGGTTACAATTGGTGGAGTAACCGGGAAAGAGAACAAGAGCTGCCTTGCAACAGGCTCAAGGAGACTGCTTTCATTGCTGATTTTTTTTTATTTTTTTTTATTAATTTCCAATAAAAAAGAATAAAGGTAAAGGTAAAGGTACCCCTGCCCATACGGGCCAGTCGTGTCCGACTCTAAGGTTGTGCGCCCATCTCACTTAAGAGGCCAGGGGCCAGCGTTGTCCGGAGACACTTCCGGGTCATGTGGCCAGCGTGACGAAGCTGCTCTGGCGAGCCAGCACCAGCGCAGCACACGGAAACGCCGTTTACCTTCCCGCTATAAAGCGGTACCTATTTATCTACTTGCACTTGGGGGCGCTTTCGAACTGCTAGGTGGGCAGGAGCTAGGACCGAACGACGGGAGCTCACTGCACCACGGGGATTCGAACCGCCGACCATGCGATCGGCAAGCTCTAGGTTTTACCCACAGCGCCATCTGCGTTCCCAGATTACTTTAACCTTATTACACTCCCACCACATATGATAAAATGTAAAACAGGATGCTACTCTAGATGGAACGCTGGCTTAATCCAGCAGGCACTGCCAATGTCCTTAACCTAGGGTGTCAAATTTTGTGGTGCCTTCTACCCAAGTGAAATAGCTTTCTCAAAGGAAACCATTTCGGACCATGTTTAAGCGCAAAGCTTTAAGAGTATGGGCATACAACCCACAACAAAGGACCTTACAGGGTCAGAAATGGTTTCCTCAAGGCACAGAAAGCCTATTTAGCCATCTATAGAAGCATTACTCAACCAGTCCTAGCTTCACTCCTCAGTACTTATTTTTACATGAGTGCATGAGCATGTGATGGTCACAGGAAAAAGTTAGTCAGTGTTAACACCCATTACATACCAAGCTGCTCGCATACACCCACTGCTGTGTGAGGAGCTCAGCTTTTACAGCACATTGAAACTTGCAAGACCTCAACATCTTGGTTCCTTCAGATTATATTGATCCGGCCTTCACCTAGCTTGTGTCTTCTGGCCTACAGAGTACTTCACTGGTGCCTTAGCTCAGAACAAACTTTGCCTGTGGAAAACAGCAGATTGACTCACCCTGGACATCAAATGAAGCTCAATGATACCAGCCAGTTGCAGGCCTTGGGTCCCCCCCACCAGGGGCATTAAATGAAGGCTGCTGGCCAGAGGTCTTCTTAGAACTACAGCTTTGGAACAAAAAGCACACGTAGCCAGTTAATTGACAAACAAAGCATCCTATGCACCTCCCATAGCTCAGTTTTAGAGCTTTGCAAGCAGGGATGAAACACAGCACCTCCAGTTAGAAGGATCAGTTAGGTGTCAAGAAAGAGCCAGTATTGAACCACTAACGTCTCACATCAAACGAAACTGATCTGTAGAAAACACAACCTGAAAAAAGAGACAATGTACGTACAGTGGTACCTCTGGTTGCGAACGGGATCCGTTCCGGAGGCCCGTTCGCAACCTGAAAAGAACACAACCTGCGTCTGCACGGGTCGTGATTCGCTGCTTCTGCACATGACGTCATTTTGCGCGTCTGCACATGCATGAGTGGCGAAACCCAGAAGTAACCCTTTCCGGTACTTCCGGGTCGCCGCAGGACGCAACCTGAAAACGCACAACCTGAAGCAAACGTAACATGAGGTATGACTGTACAAAAGTAAACTAAGAAATCTTTAATTAAAAAAAATTAGAAAAATAAATAGAGCCAATATTGGATCGAGCCAATAACACATCTTGTCTGGCATCCTGTTCCATGGGTCTCCAAAAGCATTATTACTTCAAGCTGTGGAGGCAGAGCTTGGTAGACATGGTAGCCAACAGTCTTTGAGTGCCCTCTCCTCCATGAATTTTTTTTTATTTTTTTAAAATTAATTTCCAATAAAAAAGAATTTTTAGTCATACATTTTCAGTACAATCACAAATACATATTTTTGACTTCCATCAGTTCATCCGTGAATCCTCCGTGTTCTCGTCTTTATACTGCAAGTTCAAAATTTGTCATTGTCTTTTATCTTAAAATCCACCTACTCCCCCTCTTCGCTTTTTTACAATGTTTCTATACATATTTCTTCACAAAGCTTCCTGTAAACCCACAAACGTTATTTGTTCATCACATATGCTTTTCATATAATCCACAAATTTACTCCAGTCCTCAGTGAACTTGTGATCTCGTTTGTTTCGGACTTTCCCTGTTAATTTATCTAGTTCTGCGTAGTCTGTTAATTTCATTCTCCACTCTTCTATAGATGGTAGTTCCTCCTGTTTCCATTTTTGGGCCAGTAGTATCCTTGCTGCCGTCACTGCATATAGAAATAATTTCTGATCTTTTCTATTTATTTCATTTCCAACCATTCCTAACAAAAAAGCTTCTGGTTTTTTAGCAAATGTATATTTCAACATCTTTTTCAACTCATTATATGTCTGTTCCCAGAATAGAATAGAATCATAGAATCATAGAATCATAGAGTTGGAAGAGACCACAAGGGCCATCGAGTCCAACCCCCTGCCAAGCAGGAAACACCATCAGAGCACTCCTGACATATGGTTGTCAAGCCTCTGCTTAAAGACCTCCAAAGAAGGAGACTCCACCACACTCCTTGGCAGCAAATTCCACTGTCAAACAGCTCTTACTGTCAGGAAGTTCTTCCTAATGTTTAGGTGGAATCTTCTTTCTTGTAGTTTGGATCCATTGCTCCGTGTCCGCTTCTCTGGAGCAGCAGAAAACAACCTTTCTCCCTCCTCTATGTGACATCCTTTTATATATTTGAACATGGCTATCATATCACCCCTTAACCTCCTCTTCTCCAGGCTAAACATGCCCAGCTCCCTTAGCCATTCCTCATAAGAATACTTTAACCTTATTACACTCCCACCACATATGATAAAACGTTCCTTCTTTTTCTTTACATTTCCAACATTTATTACTTACTTTATACATTTTTGCTAGTTTTACTGGAGTGATAGACCATCTATAAACCATCTTCATCACATTTTCTTTCAGTGCAGTACAGGCTGTAGATTTTATCCTTTCATTCCATAATTTATTCCACTCATCCAATTGTATATTATACTCAAAATCCCTGGCCCATTGAATCCTTACTGATTTTACCTCTTCATCTTTAGTATGCCATTCTAGCAACAATTTATACATTTTTGACAGGTTTTTAATTTCATTATTCACTATTTCTTTTTGAAACTTTGACTCTTTTTTCAAAAAGCCTCTCTCTTTTAACTCTTTTTTAAACATTTCATTAATCTGATAGTAATGCAACCAATCATTAACATATTCCTTGACTTCCTCATATGGTTTTAACTTCCATTTTCCCTCTTCTTTAATAATCAAATCCCCGTAAGTTATCCACCCCCCTTTCATGTTAATTTTTTTCACACTCATAACTTATAGAGGTGATAACCAATGGGGTATTTTTACTTCTAATAGGTTTTTATACCTATCCCATACTTCTATCAGAGATCTTCGAAAAATGTGGCTTGCAAAACCTTTATGAACTTTTTTCTTATCATACCATAAATAAGCGTGCCATCCAAATCTATTATCAAATCCTTCCAAGTCCAACAATTCCGTATTTTCTAATTTCACCCACTCCTTTAACCAACAGAGGCAAGATGCTTCGTAATATAATTTCAAGTCCGGCAGGGCGAAGCCTCCTCTTTCTTTCGCATCTGTCAACAATTTAAATTTTATTCTAGGCTTCTTGCCCTGCCAGATATATCTTGAAATTATTTTTTGCCAATCCTTAAATATAGTTGCCCCTTTTATAACCGGAATTGTCTGGAATAAAAATAACATTTTCGGCAAAACACTCATCTTTATCGTAGACATTCTTCCCCAGAATGATAATTTCATCCTTCCCCACACCTCTAGATCTCTTTTAATTCCATTCCACATTGGTATATAATTATTTTGAAATAAATCAATATTTTTGGGGGTCACCCAAATTCCCAAGTATTTAACTTTTTTCACCACTTCAATCTCAGTCTGTTGTTGCATTATTTCTATCATATCTTGAAAATAAAACCTGCCATTTTACCAAATTGTTCTATTTCCTCTAGTACTTCTTTGGTACTTTTTAACGGTTCCTCCACTGTTAAAACCAAATCATCAGCAAATGCTTTAACTTTGTATTCATTTCGACCAACTGTAACTCCCTTAATTTTTTCATTTTTCCTTACTGATCTTAGAAGAACCTCCAGTACCATGATGAAAAGTAACGGTAAAAGAGGACAACCCTGTCTTGTGCCTTTAGCTATTTTAATCTTTTCTGTTAGTACATTATTTACTATCAACTTTGCTGTTTGTTCTGGATATATCACTTTGATACCATTGAAAATCCCTTGACCTAAGTCCATCATCTCTAAATTCTTCAACATAAATTCCCAAGATATATTATCAAAGGCCTTTTCAGCGTCCACAAATATTAGCATAGCTTGTTTATCATCCCTGGCAGTCAGATATTCCACAATGTCTATTATATTTCTTATATTATCTTTCATCTGTCTGCCAGGTAGAAAACCTGCTTGATCTTTATGAATATAGTCTTGCAATGTTTTTTCCAACCTTTGCTGATTTGTGAGCCACCTGGAGATTTTCGGAGAGGTGGGAGCAAGAGGGGGAAACACTCCAAGTCATAAACAACTTTTGCAGTCACCTTTTGTCCCCGCAAGCAGTGTTGACGGTGGTAATCAGCGGGTGAACAGGATCTCCTTTACAAGGAGCGTTGGGTTACACTCATTTGCTCATCGCATTCAGGACAGAGGAAAAGTTCCACACACACCCCCAGCTGCGTGCCTAGCAAATGGGATGACGTGATGGCAGATGTGTTCTGCTTGGCTAGATGCATCTCAGGTGTCCCTCGGTCCTGGACATCCGTTCTGAATTAATACACAGGCCTGCTTATGCGACAAGACCCCTTCTCCCCGATGGGCAGTTGGGAGGGAAGCGCCCTTTGAAATACTTCCCTGTGATTCTGCATGCTTTCATGCTGCTGTGGGGAGTACCTGTGAGTCAGAAGCGGAGGATGAAATGGGAGCTGTTTACAATACAGCATTTCTATAGCACCGCACCGTTAAAAAAATTCTGCGAAAGGTTGCACTTTTGCTTTGGAAGATCAGGTTCAGCAAGATTGGTAACCAGATTGGCTGGTGATGACGTTTGTCTTCTACCTTGATTTGTGTCACAGTACAAATAAAGTCAGGGTCTAACCTACCTGTTACGTTAATGGTGTGATTTAGCAATCCAATTTTTTTTTAATACCAACCATGCTGGCGGGATTGGGGAGAAATTGTTCTTGCCAATTCAGAGTAGAGATGTAAGGTTTAAGGTTTCCTTTTCCGGCATGACAATTAGCATTAAAAAAGAGGGGGGAATCCCATTGGCCCCAATAGCAACTTTTCCCCCAAATGTTAATTGTCACATGGCAGGGCGGTTTTCAAGAAGGTGGAAAGCTTAAAAGCTTCAAGTCGTGTTTCTAGGGCCAATGATAATACAGTAGTACCTCAGGTTACATACACTTCAGGTTACATACGCTTCAGGTTAAAGACTCTGCTAACCCAGAAATAGTGCTTCAGGTTAAGAACTTTGCTTCAGGATGAGAACAGAAATTGTGCTCCGGCAGCGCGGCTGCAGCAGGAGGCCCCATTAGCTAAAGTGGTGCTTCAGGTTAAGAACAGTTTCAGGTTAAGTATGGACCTCCGGAACGAATTAAGTACTTAACCTGAGGTACCACTGTACACTCTTCAGAGACTCTTTAACTGTGGTTCCTTCTCTGCTTGGCAGGGGTTGGAGAAAAGCAACTACCAGACTTTTAGAAGCCATCTGAAGGCAGCCCTGTTTAGGGAAGCTTTTAATGTTTAATAGGTTATTGTATTTTAATATTCTGTTGGAAGCCACCCAGAGTGACTGGGGAAACCCAGCCAGATGTGCGGGGTATAAATAATAAATTATTATTATAGATGACACTTTGGGTCCCTCCAAACTCTACAATTCTATTATTTTATTCCAGTGCTTTCCATTAGCAGGAACAAAAGTGCACCCTAATAGCAAAATAAATAAATAAATGGATTTCTCACTACCTTAAGAATATATATATATTCTGAGATCTTCCTGGTTTTCAGAAAGAAAAGCAGCCCCAACCAACACACTAGCCCAAAACAGCTGGAGTTAAAGAAATTGGAGTTCTTGTTGAAACTACACTGAAAAGGATATATCAAGAACTCTGGCCAAAAGTTTCAATATAAGGAATAATTCCTACTCAAGAGTTGAAATGAAAAACGCACAGAGAAACGCAAGAAAACTTGGATGCAATTATCTAAGACGCATGTCGAAATAGAAACATAAAAGAACTAAATGATACAGACTCCCAACAGATTTATAGTCGTCAAAAAACCGAGCTGAAGAAGGCGTGTACTCCGAAACAGGGCCCTGTCCTGGTTACCACCACTGAACCGTACATCTGATTCACACTCCGGATACTCCTTTTTGGCCCCATTTGATCCTTCATTCTTTATTCTTTATTCTAATTTTATATAATGTGGACTCGTTTTGACTGCTATTGAGACTTGTATAAAACAATTGTTGTGCACTGGTATTTCATGTACCTTTGTACTATATCATTGTATATTTGAAACGACATTATTTCTGCACTTAAACGTTGTATCCAAACTTACCATTACTTTAAAACTATCATACTTATACGTTGTGTTTAAATCTACTACTAGCTTCAAACTGTTATTCTTAGCAGAATACACACGTTTTTCATTTCAACTCTTGAGTAGGAATTATTCCTTATATTGAAACTTTTGGCCAGAGTTCTTGATATATCCTTTTCAAAACAGCTGGAGGACATCAGGCTGCGGAAGCCTGTGGTGTAGCAAAAGCTTTGGTTGTGTGCACGCCATTCATTTAAAACACATTTAAAGCAATCCTCCCCCCAAATAATCATGGGAATTATAGTTTATCCTTCTCAGAACTACAGTTCCCAGCACCTTTAAGAAACTACGGTTCCCAGGATTCTTTTGCAAGTGTTTTAAATCCCATAAAACAAGCTTCCTTGCCTTTCTTTCAAACATTAAGTTTCACCATATGCGAAGCAAGATCCAGTTATACTGGCTTTGGCAGGCCTAATTAGGGACTTGTGCAACGTTCTGAAGCTGAAAAACCATATCATTATTATTTGTGGTATACCTGCCGGCTCACGCATATCTCGTGTGCCTATAAACAGTCAGATTAGCTCTAATTAAGAAATGCCGCAGTTCCTTTGAGCTTCCCTGGCAAGCGCATGTTGCCAAAACAGCAGTGCTGGGGTGGTTGGGCAGTCATGGTTGTTGGATGAATGAGGAGGTTTCATAAAGAGCTTAGAGAAGAAAGGAAGCCAAAACAGACTTCTGACGACTATGAGCTTTTTTGGTGTGTGTTGTTTGGGTCAAATGTCTCCCCCGCCCAATCGCTCAGAGAAAAACAACCACACACCATTGCTGTAAGTGAGGGATGGCAGAGCAAGATGATGTTTGCGGAAGTGCACTTGGTTGGAGTCGCAGTGGTCACATGGCTTCCTTTACAGGTCCTCTCTGAAGATGTAAAAAGGGAGAGCAACAGGGCCTTTGAAATGGCCCATCAACAGCACCTGAATAAGCAGGCTGAGCATGAAGAAAAAGCTCACCTGGACACAACCTTCCTCCTCATAAGTCATTCATCCAAGAATCCAGGTCCCATAGGTAAAGGTAAAGGGACCCCTGACCATTAGGTCCAATCATGGCCGACTCTGGGGTTGCGGCGCTCATCTCGCTTTATTGGCCAAGGGAGCCGACGTACAGCTTCCGGGTCATGTGGCCAGCATGACTAAGCCGCTTCTGGCGAACCAGAGCAGCACACAGAAACACCGTTTACCTTCCTGCCGGAGTGGTACCTATTTATCTACTTGCACTTTGAAGTGCTTTCGAACTACTAGGTTGGCAGGAGCAGGGACTGAGCAATGGGAGCTCACCCCATTGCAGGGATTTGAACCGCCGACCTTCTGATCGGCAAGTCCTAGGCTCTGTGGTTTAACCCACAGCGCCATCCACGTCCCATGCTTTCCCCTGATACGGAAGGGGGGGGCATGTCTTCTTCACCTTCTTCTTCGCTACAATATATCCATTTATTTCCAATTGTCAATGTCAAAAGGGACTAAAATCTATAAAATTCATAGAAAATCAACGTGCCAATTTGCTCAATTTCTCTAGGACTCCATGACACTTCCCCTGTCCTCCATAATCCCTCAAGCAAGGTGTCAAGACCCTAATCCTGTCAAATCGCTCTGCCAAGCCCTTCCTCCGGGCGATGCCAGGTGACAGACTATGCATACATGGACCATTGTCTTCTCAGGATGTGCTTATCTGCGCATATCTCCAGCTCTGCATATTCCCCCCTCCCTCCTCCATATGTTAATCCGGTGTAACCCAACCTCTTCCTAATGTATTCGTGATGTAATCTGTGTAACCCAACCTCTTCTTAATGTATTCATGATGTAACAGGGATGTATTTTGCACTGTATTCTGGGACATGGAGGGAAATTTCAAAAGTTCATGTCACCCCTTTCTCGCTGTTCAATCTCGCCTTGAACCTGTTGCGCAATAAACTCGGATCTCCTGCAACTTGCTCCTGTCTCCGGCTGAGCTCATTTTCTTCCGCAGGGACCCGCGGACTTAGTCCGACGAGCTGGGTGGCAGAGTAACCCCGCACCCAGATTTTACCATAACACCCCATAATAAGGACTGGTGGCGTGAGCTGTTCATTGAGGGTCGGAGAGCCCCTGCACTGTTGCCGCACAGGCAAAGCCTCATCTCAAGAGCAGGCAGAAGCAACATTTGGGGAAAGGGAAATAGAGAACGCAGTTGCACACTCATTTCAAAACATGCCCACCCACGTGCACAAACAACATGGACCGTAGCTTTCACTTTAGATCATTTTATTGCAAACCACTATGTACAGAAGCATGCTGTGAAACCACCCCACCCCCACCGGCTCCTGTGCATTTCAAGGCAACGTGTTTGTACACACACAGGTAATGCCAGATAGCTATATTTGGGCAAATTTGGGTGCAAAGTCAACATCCACAGCTCTATCCCTGCAGCAAGACAATTAAATGTTGCAATCGTTCTGTTGTGTTCTCTGACTTATCTCTTAAACAACAACAGCCACCCAGCCTTTTGTTTTGCTGAGCAAGGGTTACTAAGAAACCAGGTGGCAAATGATGGGTTTTGTGCGCCCTGGTTGTTATCAGCATTAGGCTATAAGGATGAGACACCATGGCATGTTAATCACACGCAGTTCCTCCCTGCTCAAACAGCAGCTGCTCTGCATGTTCCTACAAGAGACTTCACCACCATTTCCCAATCTATTCCTGCTCTCCCACTTTGCAGCTACTTTTGAACCCACTGGGCTTTCTAGAAGCCCAGCACCCTGGTGCTTTCTGGCTGAGAGTCAGCCTGCTATTGCTGCTCACATTTACTGTGCCACTGAATGCCACTCCTAGAATCATATATAGAGTTGGAAGGGACCACGAGGGTTTTTGAATTCTGAATTTTTTGTTATTCACGTTTTATACTGTATTTTATGCTGTTTTTTGTTGCATCAATTAAGTGTTTTAAATTTGTTGTTAGCCTCCCTGAGCCCGGTTTTCTGAACTGGGAAGGGTGGGGTATAAAAATATTATTATTACTGTTGTGATAGGAATTTTATGGTTTTAGATATATGGCAACGTTCATAACCACACGTACATAGATCAGCACAGGAAAGCCAACCTGGAACCATTTTGATTCCTAAACTGAGCAAATGTTTCTCTGCATGGTAAAAATGGAAAAGCCTCCCCATTGTCTCTTCCTTCACAAATCCTGTCTTAATCTGTGTTTGAATAAGGGTGTGAGCCTTATCATTACAAAAGACTGCCAAGGCTCCCCAAGAAATCCAATCAAGTAACCTGCCAGACAGGAAATAAACAAAGCGACAGGAGAAAACAACATGCAAATGTTCTGTTTTAGACCGCCTTATCTGAGGGGTGGTCTTAGGTTACACCCCTTCTGTGATGAATGCATAATGTTTCTGGGGGTGGTCTTGATCTAGAGGATGGGAATTTCAAAAGTCTTTATAAGCCCTTGCATAGCATTTTTGGGGGCCTCCTCCTCTCCTGCGTGTGAGGGGAGTACCCTGTTGCAACAGATCAATAAAGATCAAGCTTACTAGCTGCTTTGCTTCTCAACATTCTCTGGTTGGCCTCTGCTATTTTCTCCTACCAATAGGGAACCTATGTAAGGACTCTATATGGGCTCTTGGATACCCCATAAGGGAAAAGGGCATATTTTTATTTACAACACTGTTATTATTGTTGTTGTTATTATTATCATCTAATGCAGCCCCCTGCAATGAAGGAATCTTTGCCCGACGTGGGGCTCAAACCCACGACCCCGAGATCGGCCTCATGCTCTGCCAACTGAGCTATCCTTGATAGTTTACAAAATTTACCAGCTGCCCTTCACCCAAAACCAATTCTAGGGCATGCATATACGAGGTAAAAATATACAAGCAAACATCAAAGCATCAACATGCATAATGAGTCCTCATCCCCTTGCCTCCCTGCCGTACCAGGCTGCAGGTGAGAATTTCCAGGGAGAAAAGCGAGCACCCATATTTTCCTCCCCACAAGATTAAAGGCGTCATGATTGTGCAAATGAATCTGGCTAAATGCTTAATAAAGAGGTTTTCTGGAAGCAACATCAGACTTGCACTCCAGCAGTTGCACCTGAAACCAACCTCGCTATAACCCTCACAGAAGCTATTTTCCTTTGGTTTGATCTGTAGACTCTCACATATCACTGTTTATTTCTTTACAACTGGGAAACCCAGGAAGATGGGCAAATCTTTTGTTCTTCCTCTTGGTTGCGCCTCCCTGGGATCTTCCTTTTATATTCCTTTATTTCATAAAAATATGCAGCCTGACTGCAAAAATGAACAAAGCACTTTACAAAAAGAATAAAGCAATAAAATAATAATAATAATAATTTTTTATTTATACCCTGCCCTCCCCAGCCAAGGCCGGGCTCAGAGCGGCTTACAAGCAATAATAAAAACAAGATGAATGATTACAACTTAAAAACAAAAATAAAATACAACATTAAAATAATGGAACATTAAAATATTAAAATGTAGCCTCATCGCAGGAGGAGAAGGAAAAGAAAAAAGAAAGAGAGGGAGGGAGGGAATAAAATTATCAATAAAATTATCAATTAAAGCAGTTACAAACAGCAATTTAAAACATTTTAATGAAGAATTAAAGTCAGTGATGAGCTCAAGACTGATTAAGACACATGGAGATGTTAATCCATATCTGCATAATCTTGTCTAAATGAAAAAGATTTAAGCAGGTGCTAAACAGAATAGACACAGCAAACTATGGCAAGTTCTTAAAAAAATGGGAGTGCCTGATCACCTCATCTGTCTCCTGAGAAATCTCTATGTGGGGCAAGAAGCTACAGTTAGAACTGGATACGGAACAACTGATTGGTTCAAAATTGGGAAAGGAGTACGACAAGGCTGTATATTGTCTCCCTACTTATTTAACTTATATGCAGAATTCATCATGAGAAAGGCTGGGCTGGATGAATCCCAAGCCGGAATTAAGATTGCCAGAAG
This sequence comes from Podarcis pityusensis, assembly GCF_964106645.2. Lineage (NCBI taxonomy): Eukaryota > Metazoa > Chordata > Lepidosauria > Squamata > Lacertidae > Podarcis > Podarcis pityusensis. Next base: position 8,941,896 of record NC_138032.1, read on the forward strand.
AAATATCAACAACCTCAGATATGCAGATGACACAACCTTGATAGCAGAAAGTGAGGAGGAATTAAAGAACCTTTTAATGAGGGTGAAAGAGGAGAGCGCAAAATATGGTCTGAAGCTCAACATCAAAAAAACGAAGATCATGGCCACTGGGCCCATCACCTCCTGGCAAGTAGAAGGGGAAGAAATGGAGGCAGTGAGAGATTTTACCTTCTTGGGCTCCATGATCACTGCAGATGGTGGCAGCAGCCACGAAATTAAAAGACGCCTGCTTCTTGGGAGTAAAGCAATGACAAACCTAGACAGCATCTTAAAAAGCAGAGACATCACCTTGCCAACAAAGGTCCGTATAGTTAAAGCTACGGTTTTCCCAGTAGTGATGTATGGAAGTGAGAGCTGGACCATAAAGAAGGCTGATCACCGAAGAATTGATGCTTTTGAATTATGGTGCTGGAGGAGACTTCTGAGAGTCCCATGGACTGCAAGAAGATCAAACCTATCCATTCTGAAGGAAATCGGCCCTGAGTGTTCACTGGAAGGACAGATCGTGAAGCTGAGGCTCCAATACTTTGGCCACCTCATGAGAAGAGAAGACTCCCTGGAAAAGACCAGGGAAAGATGGAGGGCACAAGGAGAAGGGGACGACAGAGGACGAGATGGTTGGACAGTGTTCTCGAAGCTACCAGTATGAGTTTGACCAAAGTGTGGGAGGCAGTGGAAGACAGGAGTGCCTGGCGTGCTCTGGTCCAGGGGGTCACAAAGAGTCGGACACGACTAAATGACTAAACAACAAACAGAATAGAGCAATGAGCTTGTCTGATATCAAGAGGCAAGGAGTTTCAAAGTGTAGGTGCTGCGACACACACACAAAAAGATTTCTTACAAATGAGGAACAAGTATTAGGTGGCACCTGTTAAGTGCCGGTTCTGCTAATCAAAGCAGTTGATTGGGTAAGGTGATCTCAAAGGTAAGCTGGTCCCCAGTTGTTAGGGGCTTTATATACTAATAATAACACCTTGAACTGGTAGCAAACTGGTAGCAAATTAGTAACCAGTGCAGGTCTCTGAGCACAGGTGTTGTATGTTGGCAGGATCTCACTGCTGTCAGTAATTGTGCTGCAGCATCCTGCGCCAATCCAACCCAATGCTCCTCCATAAAAGGAAAGTGGGTCTCCAGGGCCCCAAACTCTCCTGCCCTTTTAACTTTGTCAGTTCTGCCTCCCTGCCTGTTCCCAGAACATATTCTCCAACACTGCACAGACACTTGTGTGCTTGGGACACACATTCCAGAGGGGTAGCTGTTATTAGCCTTGTTACAGCAAACAGAAGGATTGCGACGCCTTAAAGACAAACATATACATTCTCTCTTCTTATTCTTCTCTTGGTAGCAGCTTCCTTGGAACCAGAGCCTAATAGAAAAATAAAATTGTAGAGTTGAGAGGGATCTCAGGGGTCATGTAGCCCAACCCCCGCAATGCAGGAATCTCAACTAAAGCACCCATGACAGCTGGCCATCCATCTTCTGCTTACAAACCTCCAAGGAAGGAGAGCCCATCACCTCTCGTGGAAGTCTGTTCCACTGCCAAACAGCTCAGAAAGTTCTTCCTGGTGTTTTCGTTGGAATCTCCTTTCTTGCAACTTGAATCCGAGTTGGGTCTTACCCTCCAGAGCAGGAGAAAAAGAGATTGCTCCATGTGACAGCCCTTAAGATATCTGAAGATGGCTGTCGTATCTCCTCTCAGTCTCCGCTTTCCCAGGCTAAACATACCCAGCTCCTTCAACTATTCCTCCAATCAGGCTTGGTTTAAAGACCCTTTAACATCTTGACTGCACACACATTCCAGCTTGTTGTCAATATCCTTCTTAAATTGTGGTGGCCGGAATAGGACACAGTACTCCAGGTGTGGTCTGACCAAAGTAGAATAGAGTGTACTATGACTTCCCTTGATTTGTACAATTTACTTCTGTTAATGCAGCCTAGAATAGCATTAGCTTTTTTTGCTGCTGCACCACATTGTTGACTCATGCTCTGAGTATAGAGACAGCTGAAACCACAAGTCTTTCCCTCCAGCTGCTTCCTTCTTGTAGTTTCCAGCCCTTTAGCAGGTTTCCGTAGCACCGCCTCCAGTTTCCTGTGCATCAATGAAGTGATTATCCCCAATACTAAGTAATATTGTCTCTCTCCCCACCAGGACTTAGTTTGAAGCTCTCCTGATCAGGTTCATGAGATTCTGAGGAAGCACATTCTTCCCAACTGTTGTGAGGTGCAACCCATCTATCCCCAAAGCCCTTCCTCAAAGAATTAGAGACCATGGTCCCAGAAGCCAAAACTTTTATCACAATGCCACCTGTGCAGCCAGTGGTTTTACTTCCAGTATTTTCCTCTCTGTCCTGCGTCATGACCTTCAACAGGAAGGAGTGGTGAAAAAGGCCCTTCAGCTTCCTACCCAGAGTCTCTTAGTCCCTAAGACTAGATCAGATGCAAGATAAAGTATTGCTGAGGAAGTGAGCTCCTGGCAACAAAACCCCAAGACTATCATTGCCTCGCATCTTTGCAGCCTCTCCACCCCCTTATCAAAGATTTCCCGATTTCCGCCCCTTTCCGCAAGCGCCTCTCCATTCATTTGCTCTGCAAACATCTCCCTGTATAGGCTTTTGAGGCAGGGCGTGCGAATAAACAATTTACCCAAACAGTTTGCTTATTTAAAAAAGCACACAAACTTCGGTGTTCAAATAGAATGTCTAATCCCACAATCCCTGTTCCCACATTCCCTTCCTACGCCACCATCTCCTGCCCCCAATGTCTGTGGGCCTAACCAGTTCCACCCCTCTGACCTTGGTGCATTCAGACAAGGTCTGAAGCAGGAACTGGCTATACATGTATCGGATCCACCTCCATGTGAATCTGGAGCCCGAAGGCTCCACTATTAGAGCCAAATCCCACTTCTGGTCTTTGCTGGGAGGTCAGAAGGGCAAGAGCCAGCTGGCTGTGCAAACATCTGGGCACTAGGAAATGCAGCCCCTGCAACTCCCTCAACGCATTAGCTTTTTTATTATTATTATTGCATGGAGGGAATGCCTGCAAATGGGTGAAGCAGTGCACTGACATGAGGACGAGAATCGTGTCCACACCCTGGAGATTTAACAGGGCAGTTTTACAGTTCAGCCTAAAAGTGTCAGACCAACCAGCCTCCTTCTCTTCCACAGCAATTCCTTTAAACACACCTCTCCCTACCTCTAACTCACACTCCCCTTCTTTCATCCCCAACCCCCCTCTTGATCCTCCATAGCACCACAGATCCCACCTTTAACCCCAGCCACTTCCACCTGCCCCCTCTCCAATTCCTCCTCCTCTCTGGCTCCCCCACCCTCACTGGAGGCTTAAAACTGCCATGCTTAAAACCTCCCTCTCTCCGATATTGCCACTCATTCCGCCTTGACTCCCAGCCAGTTCCACCTGCCCCTCCCCAGTTCCTTCTCTTTCCCTCCCTGCCCACCAGAAGACTAAAACTGTTATATTTACCTGCCCTTGCTCACTTTCCTCCCCACCTCCCAGCATCACACTGTTTTTACAAGAGCAACCTTACTCTGCCCCTGCCTTTATAACCTTGGGAAACAGCCAATGAAAACAGACTGATGATGCATTGCAAATTTATTATACAGTAAGATAAATCATTTATGTGACAAAGCAGAGAGCCAGTCCAAGAAACAGAAAGCAGAATTGTTTATATTAAATCGTAGTGGTGTGTACCAGTCACCAAATCATATCATACTGAAAACGATCACACGCACACATGCAGTTAAGTTAAACGTTGCTTATTTGTGTCACTTGTTAATGTTTCTTTGTTGTGAAGAGCAGTGTTGGGAGTCCTGGAAGTAATAATTAGTGCTGACAATGAATGGGTGTCCAACTACTCATTAAAAAAAATGTTTTAAGAAGGCAAACCCAAAATCCAGGCAAAACAGGGACAAAACTGAATAATGATTTGCCTGTGCCAGGTACAATCAGGACTGCAGAGGGAGATGACTGATGATATTTACCACCCCAAACCTTTTGTCCTTGATTCCCCATAATCCACAGGAGGTCTGGAGGGTGACAACATGAGAACAGGCCATTTCAGTGGTGGTTCCCCACTTGCGGAATGCTCTCCTCAGGGAGACTCGCCTGGCACCATCATTACATAAATTTAGATGTTTGTTTTCCACCAGGCCATTGGCTTTTAATTATCTGTGACCTTCTTCAGTGAGTAGGATTTTTTAATCCTGCTTTAAAGGGTGGGGTGGGGGGGAGAACCTGTTTTAGATTTATCTATGTTTTGCTTTATGCTGGTTTTAATGTATGCTCTTTAGTTATTGTTGTAAGATGCTTTGTGTTACATTGGTATTTTTTATTTTTTTAAAGGACCAATAAGTTTAATATAGATCAATTCATTGGATGTGGCATGGCAGAACAGGATCTAGAATTTATATCCCAATGTGAAAAGGGATCCTCTCTTTTCTTTGGCTACTTCGAAATCTGGAGTACTTTGCATCAACAGTGTGGTGTAGTGGTTAGTGTGTTGGACTGAGAGTCTAGGACTTCCGGGGTGGCGCCATCGGCAATGGCGGACTCCCTCTGAACTGGAGGGACTAGCTCCGCGGGAAACGGGTCTTCTCCGCTACGGCGAAGCGGGGACCCTTTTAAAAATCACAGGCGGATGAAGCCTGTGACCATGGGACTCAGCGGGCACCTTTAGCACCCCCCCAACTCGCTAAGGAACCCACTAACGGGCTCCGAAGTGAAGAGGGGGAAGTGGCGCGGTGCTGTGAGTCAACTGCTATTTCCGTGGAGCGAAGCCGCATAGCCGTTGCCGGAGAGCGCTGCCTTTTTCCTGGGACAATTTGGACTCTAAAATAAGCACCCGTGAGTACTTAGACTTTGAACAACTGGACATTAAATGGGGACTTGCGAGCAGAAAGGAATTGGATCTTAAAAATCTATTTCAATTTGGTACGGAACGGGAAGGTCTAAACAGGAAGTCAGCCTTCCGTTCTTTTGTAGACAGAATAAAGCAAAGACAACGTAAACTAGAGCTCAGAAAATCGCCTTTAAAGGATTGGATTTCATCATTTAAAATTGTGGAACCCCCCTTCGACAGCAGGAGAAGAAGGGGGATCTTTTCGGACTGTTTAAAGTGAGTTTAAAGTAAAGCAACTTTCCTCCGTCCTGATCCTGGAACGGGGTGTCAGGACTGACGTTTGAAGTTCATTGACCAGAGACAAACGTTTTTGACAGATAGCTAAAAGAAGAGAAACATAGTGATTCCACTGTTTCCCTTCGCACTTTAAAGGAATAAATATTGACAAAGTATCTCAAAAAGGGAAACTTTGTTGCAAGAACAAATAGAAGTTTTCCCCCTAGAGGGAGACTGTGAAACTGTAACCAACTCCAGGGAGCCGGCAGCTGTTACAGATTACAGTCGTGGGAATAGGCATTTGACCTTGCAGGACAATGTATTCAGAAGCTTTGTTGTGTGCTTTCTATAAAACAAATGCCCTACTGGAACAGTTACATGAGAAGGTGAATTTGATGGCGACTTCGACTAGAAATTTTGAACAGGCAGTGGGAAATTTTGAACAGACAGTGGGAAAATATGTGGAGCCCACCCAGGAATTAAATCAGGAGTGTGTCCTGACAGAACAGGCCCAACAGGAATATGAGTTTTCGGATTTGACAAATGAACTTGGAAAAAGCCAGATTTGGAAAGAAAAAGTTTGGTTTGGCTTGGAAATGGGGGGCTGGATTGACCCCCCTATGCTGGGATGTTTGGACTTTTCAAATCTGGCAATGGGCCGTGAGATGTTTGGGATTGTGGGGGCTCTTAATTTTGGAGGGCCTTTGAAACATGCTTTTAAATACCATATGGAATTCAGTGCTGAATATGGAAAAGGGGCTGATCTGTTGAGAAGGGTTAAAAATATTGCCAAGCTGGAGTTACCACGAGCAGGAGACAAGGGAAAATACAGTTACAAATATGAAGAAGAGCTGCGGAAGGGACATGGAAGAGACTTGAGGGCCTCGGATATAAGGTTGCCAGGTTAATGGGCTAGATCGAAGGGATAATAAGGACTGACAAAACCCGGAACCAGGAGGAAGAGACGTTGGATGAAGATTGGATCTGTTTGTATTTCTTTTTTTTTACCATTAGAACTGTTTTATAAAATTGATGAATGTCAGAAAAATGTTGGAATGAAATTACTCGGCTTTAGTAAAGATGTTTAAAGAATTATGAAAGAATATTATGGTTATGAGAAGTTGGTAAGGATAAGATTTAAGTTTTAAGCTTTAAGGTTTATTTTCCTATAGAAAGATAAGATTAAAACAGTTTAGGGTAATGTAATGACAGAATATTATGAAATATGGAAAGGATTTGCTGGGATAATTAATAACTAGGATACAAAGAAAGGGAGGAGGAGGTCAAAGAAAGAAGGTAATGACAGTTGAGGATTCGAGAATAATGAATTTGTTTTTAAATGTTCTTAATTGTTTGTGGTGTATTTTTGTATTTTTTTTCTGTATCTTTTTCTTATTTTTGAATTTGTATTCGTATGGTTGGAAGGGGTTTGTTTTTTTTCTTTTTCTACTTTGTTAACTATTTTTATTTTGTATTTTCTTCTGCTTTTATTTTATTTTGTAACACTTTGAAAATTTCAATAAATATCTTATATATAAAAAAAAGAGAGATTCTAGTCACGACTCAGCTACCCACGGAGTGACTTTGGGCCACTCACTGACTCACAACCTCACCACACAGGGTTGTTGTGAGGATAAAATGGAGAAGAGGCTTGGGTTCCTTGAAGCGGGAGGGGAAAGGCAGGATATCTGAGCCTTTGGGCTTGCCGATCAGAAGGTCGGCGGTTCGAATCCCCACAACGGGGTAAGCTCCTGTTGCTCTGTCCCAGCTCCTGCCAACCTAGCAGTTCAAAAGCACGCCAGTGCAAGTAGATAAATAGGTACTGCTGCGATGGGAAGGTAAACGGCGTTTCCGTGCCCTCTGGCTTCCATCACAGTATTTTGTTACGCCAGAAGTGGTTTAGTCATGCTGGCCACATGACCCAGAAAGCTGTCTGTGGACAAATGCTAGCTCCCTTGACCTGAAAGCGAGATGAGTGCTGCGACCCCATAGTTGCCTTTGACTGGACTTAACCATTCAGGGGTCCTTTACCTTTACGTATAATGTTTTTAAAATACTGTGCAATGCTCAGCCTTGAATTTAAATTTATTACTTCACCTTCTGCAAAGCAACATGTATTTTAAAAGCACGGTTTAGCCGAAGAAACAACTATAAATCTCTCTCTCATCTTTCTCTTTTCTTTAGCCATATAATAAATGAACTGATAGAAACAGAACGGGTTTATGCAGAGGAACTTCAAAGCATAATAGAGGTAAGTTGAGTATTTGCGGAAACTGAGGGTGAAGACAGATGGGAGGGAGCTTTCACATACCCTCCAACATTTCTCTGATGAAAATAGGGATGTACTATTCAATAATATTAATAACAATATACTGTTATTACAGATTAGATTATTATAGATTGTGGGTGTGATGCTTTGCTCAGATTCATGGTTGAGCTTTATATGCAAACCATTGCTTTTCTTAATTGGCAAAACAGCAGCAATAACAACATCCTAACCTATATTATTACCCTTTTGTTCTCACCATGTAACTCTTTCCCCCCTCTTATCTTAAACAGGGCTATGTATCTGAAATGGACAATCCTGATTTAATTCACTTGATCCCAACGGCGGTGTCAAACAAGAAAGAAGTTCTTTTTGGAAACCTCTCAGAGATTTATGAATTCCACAACAGGTTTGCACACTTCCTGACATGCTGTTCTGTTGGGACCACACATGGGTGCTTTAAAACAGAAGTTGTGGAGCAGCCCACATGGACGCAGTGCCTTTTGTCTGCAGCCTTTGATATGTGATAATTTTGCCTTGCAAACAATCATCTTCCAGCACCAGTCTCCAGGGCTAACTTCTGATCATCCTTGGCTGAAGCTATAGACCATGGGTAGGCAAACTAAGGCCCGGGGGCCAGATCCGGCCCAATCGCCTTCTAAATCCGGCCCATGGACAGTCCGGGAATCAGCATGTTTTTCATGGGTAGAATGTGTCATTTTATTTAAAGTGCATTTCTGGGTTATTTGTGGGGCCTGCCAGGTGTTTTTACATGAGTAGAATGTGTGTTTTTATTTAAAATGCATCTCTGGGTTATTTGTGGGGCATAGGAAGTCGTTCATTTTTTGTTTCAAAATATAGTCCGGCCCCCTGCAAGGTCTGAGGGACAGTGGACCGGCCCCCAGCTGAAAAAGTTTGCTGACCCCTCCTATAGACCAACCTGGTGCTCTCTGGATGTTTTGAACTACAGTTCCCCTCATTTGTAGCCAGCAGGAGGGGGAGTAGCAGGATGGTCCCAAACACGATGTAGAATCCTTTACAATATCCGCAATTGGCTTCTGGTAGATATTTCCCACCAGGCCTGGATCCAGATGGGGGTTTGACACACAAATGCAGAATGACATAACTTCTCCTTATGCCTCTTTTGCTTTTATCTCCATTCCAGAATCTTCCTCAAAGAGCTGGAAAACTGCATTGAAAACCCAGAGCTTCTCGGTCGGTGTTTTTTAAAAAGAGTAAGTGAATGTCAGTTGCTTGGTTAATCTCGTTTGTGAGGCAGGTGTGTGAACTAGGCTTCAGCAGCATTTGGTCACTCAGCAGTCAGTGGCCATTAGCCAGATTGTCAGGGCTGGCACAAGTAATTATTTAAGTTATTGTTATTTAGTGATAGTATTCCGCAGGGCCTGTAAGACAGAGTTGTTCTGCCTGGCCTTTGGCTTGGAGCCAGTTTGATTCCCTTCCCCTCTTTCTTTTTTCTTTTTCCTTTCTCCTCCTGCGATGAGGCTGCATTTTAATATTTTAATGTTTCAATATTTTAATTGTTGTACTTTAATCTTGTTTTTAAGTTGTATTCATTCAACTTGTTTTTATTATTACTTGTTAGCCGCCCTGAGCCTGGCCTTGGCTGGGGAGGACGGGGTATAAATAAAAATTATTATTAGTAGTAAGGGTGGGCCCAGATGTTCTGAGGGGCCACTGGCGGCCCCCCCAACTGGAGGCATGGGTGGCCGGCACCGTTGTTGCACCAGGACTTCGCTATTCACCTGCCAGGAGCACAGAGTACATCCTTCCAGGCAGGCCCCTGGAGCCCAGCGTTTCAAAAGGCAGCATGAAAGCCCTGCCAGAGGTGTAGGAAGGTCAGGTGGTAGGTACCCAGTGCGGAAAATTTCTTGTGTCCCCCCACACACACATTGATTATTTTTTTTTGCCTGCAAAATTGGTTTTACGTTATTTCATATTTTCTTACAAAGGAATAATAATAAGTAGTAATAATAAAAAACTTTTATTTATATCCCACCCTCCCCAGCCGAAGTCACGCTCAGGGAGGCTAACATCAGATACATAACATTGGTATAAAATCAAACAATTATTAAATTACCTCCTAAAATGGTTGTAAAATGGCGGCGCGTGTAGATGCTGTGGCTGGTTGCTCCTCAACTCAGAATCTGGCTTTTTTGTCCTGCCAAAATAGACTTGTTTATAGTCGGCAGGGCATGTTATCTATTCGGCTACGGAGTGAATGCTGCACAAATTGTGAGTGTCTCCGCGTCTGCAAGGAAGATTTTTTGACTTCAAAGAACTGGGGAGTAAAGAGACACAGGAGAGACCGTAAACAGAAGAGAGGCTGTAGAGGAGGAAGGCGATTAAGGCAATTAAGGTTGAAGACACAACATTATAACTTACCGCTTCCCAGCATTTTCTATGCGAATGTGAGATCTTTGGTGAATAAGCTGGAGGAGTGGAAATTGTGGATAGCAACGGAGGAAACTGTGAGTGAATGCTGTCTTCTGCTGCTTACAGAAACTTGGCTGACACCAATTATTCCTGACTCAGCCATAGAGCTAACAGGCTATACAGTGTTCCGCCATGATAGAACAGAGGACTCTGGTAAAAGAAGGGGGGGGAGGTTTGTGTGCATACGTGAATAACAGCTGGTGCACAAACCATGCTGTGATAGCTAGCTATTGCTCCCCAACTGTGGAATTTATGACGCTTAAATGCAGACCTATATATATCCCCCGAGAATTTACAGCAGTACTGATAACTATAGTATACATTGCACCTGATGCGAACATCAATGAGGCAACGGGTCTTCTGCATGATGCCATTAGCAGGCAACAAGGCAAGTACCCCGAGGCTGCATTTCTTGTATGTGGGGATTTCAACCAGGCAGATTTGAAAGTGGTCCTACCTAAATTCTATCAACACATAAAGTGTGCAACCAGGGGAGAAAAGACTCTGGACAGGCTGTATACAAATGTCAAACAGGCCTATAAGGCCGAACCATTGGCACATCTAGGCCAATCTGATCATGTGTCCCTGCTCCTGACTCCTGAATATATTCCATTGAGGAAACGGATTCCAGCTATAAAGAGGGATATTACAATATGGCCAGCTGAAGCATCCCGACAACTACAAGACTGTTTTCATGACACCGATTGGGAGGTATTCGCTCAACAGGATGTAGAGACTCATATTGAGCAAGTGTTGGACTATATTAGGTTCTGCACTGACAATGTAACACGGAAGCGCCGGATAAAGATCTACCCAAACAGGAAGCCCTGGATGACAAGGGAGGTCCAGGGGTTGCTAAAGGCAAGAAATACTGCTTTCAGAAGTGGAAATAAGTCGCTGTACAGCTTAGCTAGAGCCGATCTAAAGAGAGGTATTCGTGTAGCAAAGGAGGCGTATAGACAGCGGCTGGAGAATCATCTACAAAGTAACAACACCAGGCAGGTGTGGCAAGGTGTACAAGAATTAACAGGGTATAAATCTAAGGACTCCCTGGCAGACGAGGGAGGGGCATCCCTCGCAGAGGATTTGAATGCCTTTTTTGCCCGTTTTGAAGTAACATCTGCAGCAACACCTGCTGAGGCTTTACCAACACCACCACCACTCGCTGTGAAGGCTTTGCCATCATCACCACCATTACCATCATCAGTACAAAGGAATGCAGTAGTCACTGTGGAAAAAGAAGAGATGAGGAAGGTGGGAATCAACCCAAGGAAGGCCACAGGGCCAGATGGGGTAGCTGGAAGGGTATTGAGAGACTGCGCAGATCAACTAGCAGGAGTTTTCACTGGGATTTTAAATCGATCCCTAGCCCAGGCTATTGTTCCATCCTGCCTAAAGTCCTCTATTATCGTTCCAATAGCAAAAAAATCTAACCCGGAAGATCTGAATGATTTTCGTCCAGTAGCACTCACACCTATAATCATGAAGTGCTTTGAAAAGCTGGTATAAATTATGTCATTGCCTGCCTACCAGAGGGACTGGACAAATTCCAATTTGCTTATAAAACAAAAAGATCGACAGAGGACGCTGTTGCGATTGCCCTCCATGCCGTCCTTGCTCATTTGGAGCAGCGGAGGGGTTATGCCAGACTGCTTTTTTTAGATTTCAGCTCGGCATTTAATACCATTCTACCACAACGTCTGATGTCTAAACTGGAAGATCTGGGGCTTCCGTTATCACTTTGTGGGTGGATATTGGACTTTTTGTCAGACCGCCCCCAGAGGGTTCGGTTGGGCCCTTATACCTCCAATATGCTCAAGACTAACACAGGAACACCACAGGGATGCGTACTCAGTCCGCTCCTCTATATTCTCTACACGTACGATTGTGTCGCTATTCACCCTAGTAATAGGGTTGTCAAATTTGCAGATGACACAACCGTGATTGGGCTCATCCCTGAAAGGGAGGGTGAAACGGATTATAGAGATGAGGTGAAGCGGCTGACAGAGTGGTGCAGAGCTAACAACTTGCTCATAAATACAAGGAAGACAAAGGAGCTTGTGGTGGACTTCAGGAGACAGAAGAGCAACGTCCAGCCACTTTTGATTGATGGGGTCTGTGTGGAGAGGGTAACTACGTTCAGATTTTTGGGCATTGAATTACAAGAGGATCTGTCCTGGAGTGTCAACACAAGGCGCAGCAGAGACTGTACTTTTTGAGAATACTAAGGAAAAACCATCTTCCTCAGAAACTGCTGCTTGCCTTCTATCACTGTGCCATTGAGAGCGTGCTCACTTATGGCTTATGTGTGTGGTACGGAAGCTGTACTACCCAGGACAGGATGGGGTTGTGCAGGGTTGTTAAGGCAGCAGAGAGCATTGTTGGCTGCCCACTCTCTACCTTAGAGCAGATTTATGCCACAAGGTGCCATAGGAAGGCACTGGACATAGTAAAAGATCCATCGCATCCTGGTCACTGTCTCTTCGAGCTCTTGCCGTCGGGACGGAGATACAGGACGATGAAGACAAGAACGAGCCGTCTTAAGAACAGCTTCTTCTCCAGAGCGATCTCGGCCCTGAATGGGAAGCCCGGACTTTGAAAGTCATCTAATCTCCCTTGCTGTATTATACTGTATTGATTAATTAGTGTTTTTATGGAGCAGTCAAGTAATTTCGTTGTCCCCGAAGGGGGCAATGACAATAAAGATATTATTATTATTATTATTATTATTATTATTATTATTATTAAAAACATGTCAAAACCAAACTGACGTCTAATTAGATGGCTTTCGGCCGGGTTAGGGTTGGGAGCAATAAGTGCTCCACTGAATTGAAATTTCAGCCTTCATGACAGGAAAACGGCCAAGTAAAGAGGAGGGTCAAGATATTAACTGATATGCATGAAATTTCATATACAGCTATATAATCCCTAGTGTAGTAAGTTAAGACCTTTGGAGCAGGCATTTTCTAAAAAAAAAAGTTTTTTATGAACTGCCCTAGTAGGGCAATAATTGTTCCTTGATAATTTGTCACCCCCCTCCATGATGGAACCTGGGGTGGACTGCCCCCCCGCCTCCTGCCGTCCCCATCCTATGCCCCTGAGCCCCACACTGCTTTTTTTGTTGCTCCTACTGCATATGTTGGAGGGATTGTCTCTAATGCAGAACACTAATTGGCAGTAACATAGAAGCATAGAATTGTCAAGTTGGAAGGGGCTCTGAGGGTCATCCAGTCCACCCCTGCAGGAATAACATGGCCAGGGCTTTGGTACACTGCATGCATTAACACAGATGACACCAGTGCATTCCTTTTTCTGTGTGGAAAGTGTTATATGTTGACGACGTCTCTTGTCACACTGGGCTGCAAGAAAGGTCTGTGGTCAGCTGTGGGACCTGCGTTTCGATTTCTGTTCTCAACTCTTATCGTGAGGGGTCCCACTGCTTACACAAAAGCAGCATCAGACAATGTATAAATTGGACTCGCAGACTGTCTGTCTGGACTTCATATGCAATGTGCTAAAAGACAACCCTCACTTTTGCAGGGAGAAACGTGAGCATAGATGCATTTGTCATCCTGTATCTTCATAAAGGCTGTTTTGCACCATAAATGATTTAACCTAGCTTGTGAAATAAATACACTGAGGGACGGTTATCTGATCTCCACCACTCCAGCCTTCCACCCCCTGCACTGATCATGATCCTTTCATTTTATTGCAGCTTGATATAAACAGGTAGCTGGTGAAGCTTCTCCCACGATTCATCTTCCTGCAGGAAAAAGTTCCCCCACTTACATTCTTGTGTCAGGCAGCTGTTGAAAGAGCAGAGCCAGTTTTTAAAAAATGCAAGTTGTCCAATATTAGGAATAAGTTTCATTTGTTGTTGTTTAATCATTTAGTCGTGTCCGACTCTTCGTGACCCCATGGACCAGAGCACGCCAGGCACTCCTGTCTTCCACTGCCTCCCGCAGTTTAGCCAAACTCATGTTCGTAGCTTCGAGAACACTGTCCAACCATCCATCTTTCCCAACATCAGGGTCTTTTCCAGGGAGTCTTCTCTACTCATGAGGTGGCCAAAGTATTGGAGCCTCAGCTTCAGGATCTGTCCTTCCAGTGAGCACTCAGGGCTGATTTCCTTAAGAATGGATAGGTTTGATCTTCTTGCAGTCCATGGGACTCTCAAGAGTCTCCTCCAGCACCATAATTCAAAAGCATCTATTCTTCAGCGACCAGCCTTCTTTAGCGTCCAGCTCTCACTTCCATACATCACTACTGGGAAAACCATAGCTTTAACTATACAGACCTTTGTTGGCAAGGTGATGTCTCTGCTTTTTAAGATGCTGTCTAGGTTTGTCATTGCTTTTCTCCCAAGAAGCAGGCGTCTTTTAATTTCGTGACTGCTGTCACCATCTGCAGTGATCATGGAGCCCAAGAAAGTAAAATCTCTCACTGCCTCCTTTATAAGTTTCATGGAGCAGGATTATTGCTGCATTGTTAGGCATGGTTCCAGTAATTACTAATGGTAGCAACTGCAGGAAACTGGGGGTGCCATATTGCAGGTGTGGGGAACCTTCTTGCCTCCCAAATGTTGCTGAACTACAACTCCCACAATCCTTGGTCCTTGTCCTACTTGCTGGGGCTGATGGGAGTTTTAGTTCAGCAAATATCTGGCAGGCCAAAAGTTCCCCACCTGCCATATTGCTGGTTTTAGGAGCGGGGCCAAGAGGGTTAAGGAGGGGAGGGAAAGGAGGGGAGAGGCCAAGAGCCCCCAGAAACCTGAAGCCTGCCAGGCATGTTTGGATAGCTCAGTTGGTCGAGCATGAGACTCTTACTCTCAGGGTTATGGGTTCAAGCCCCACGTTGGGCAAAAGATTCCTGCATTGCAAGGGCTTGGACAAATGACCCTTGTGGTCCCTTCCAACTGTGATTCTATGACCACAAGAAGGATGGGGGTGATGAGAATAGCACCCTCTTTGTGCTAGTCCCAAGCATCAGGCAGTCTGCTGGCTTTCGCAGATCCAGAGGCTATTCCCTAGGCCAACCTGCTCTTCCCACAGCCTTCTCAGTAGTGGCACCCCATTTGTGGCGTTCCATCGTCAGAGGCAGGCCTGCCTGGCATCAACACTGTTTTCCTTTCAGTGCCAGGCAAAGGCATTTTTCCCCTCCCATACTTTTCAACATATTTTAATGGGGCAACCCTATCTATCTATCTATCTATCTATCATCTATCTATCTATCTATCTATCTAGCTATCTATCTATCTATCTATCTATCTCTATCTATCTATCTATCTATCATCTATCATCTATCTATCTGGAAGTAAGACTCAATGAGTTCAATGGGACTTACTGTATCAGGTATGTGAGCATAAGATTGCATCCTCAATGTGCATTTATTGTTTTAATATGTCACTTTTTAAGTGCAGGGTTTGTTTTGATTTTGTAAACCTCCACAGAAGTGTGGACATTATTTATTTTAAATTTTAAATGAATAAATTTTAAATGCATAAACAAATTGTTAAGTCCAAGGAGCAGACCATACAGAGTTGCTCTCCCCCAACTCTGATAAGTTGGCAACCGTATGGAATGATTTATCTCCTTATAATGTAGTCTGGATTCATTTATCTCCTTTCCCCTTTTTTTCTTATTTCCTTCTGCACATTTTGAGAAACTAATAGAAGCCTCTCTCTCTCTCTCTCTCTCTCTCTCTGTGTGTGTGTGTGTGTGTGTGTGAGAGAGAGAGAGAGAGAGAGAGAGAGAGAGAGAATTCTGAAGGACAAACCTTCCTTCCATTTGTGCGCAAATGGCAAAAAATAAATGCAGAGAATTGCCTGCAACTGTTGTTTCATTGAAGTGAGACAGTTCCAGTGTATTCCTGCTCATTCAGCGGAATATTGACATCCATCCTGCTGTGGATTTCCCGTTCATCGTGGCCAGAGACAAGTGCTTTGCTAGAGACAGAGAAAGGAACAGCATGGGAAGGCTGGACAAAGGCTTGCTCAGACTGGAAACTCCATCACTGCAAAACGATGTTGCCTAGGAAGAACAGCTTGCTTTTAAAAATAGGGCTCTGCTATCTTTAACTATATTGTGTCTATTTGTGCAGATGGAGACAAACCCTTTTATGATACCACAGGGGTGGGCAACCTCCGGCCTAGGGGGCTAATTAAGCCTGCCAGACCTCCCAGTTTCAGCTGAAGTAGACACTGCTGGGCCAAAGGGGGTTTGCAGGCACCTGCAAAACCCGTGTCCAGCGCTTCTTAAGTGCTGGCAGTTCACTGGCCATCAGGGCTTTCATAATATGGTGCCTGAAGCATTAAGCATGCCCCCACAAAGCAAGACACAGTGATAACAGCACAATTTCTGTTCTCATCCTGAAGCAAAGTTCTTAACCCGAGGTACTATTTCTGGGTTAGCGGAGTCTGTAACCTGAAGCGTCTGTAACCCGAAGCGTCTGTAACCCGAGGTACCACTGTAGAGCTAAACCCAAACCTTATAATCACCTCCAAGCTAAATGCCTGCTCAATCCTCTTACCTAGGAAAGGTTTCCTAGCCCTGAGTAGAGCTTCTTCCTGGTCCCATACTTACATGTATCTGTGTATGTAAGTACATGTGGTGTTAACATGAGCCTCATCTCTCTGAGTGGTGATAAGCTTCAGGGGGACAGTGCTGGACCATGACTGGCTTAGAAGGTCTGTTGCTCATTGAATAGAGCATTTGTCTGGCACGCAGAAGATCCTTGGTCCAATCCGCAGCATCTTCAAGTAGGGTGGGAGAGACTTGCTGGCTGAAATCCTGGAGAGCCACTACCAATCCGTGTAGGCCAGGGCTTTCCAAACTGGGGTCCAAAAGCTTCATTCAGTTGTTCCGTGGCATGTCTGTAAGAATACAATTAAAAACCATACAGCATCTAGCACAGGGCATTGCAATGGCTGCAACAGGCAGAAAAATCATTTAGTGGCTCTCCAAGACTTCAGCCGTTTTCATGTGGTCCATGATGGGGGGAGAGGGATAGTTTGGGAACCACAGTGGTGAGGGCAAAACTGATCTAGATGGACTCAGTAGAAGACTGAGACTTCTTCCTGAAGGCCTTGTTCCAACAGGCTTTGGGGAACTGTCTGCTTTTAAGGAAATGGCTGCTTTAATTATAGCTATCTGTTTGTTTTTAATAGATTTTATCTATGGATATAGTTTTAATTCTGTCGCTGTTTAATTTTTTTAATAAATGATCCTCCCCATGTGTTTAGCAGTTCTTCTTTTTATCTGTAATCCACCCTGAGTTGTGAACCACCCTGTGATCTTTGAATGAAGGGCAATATACAAATTAAACAAACAATCAGAGTCTCGTCAGGGAAAAAGTCAGAATATAAATACATAAATAAAATAAGACTGTTCCCTATGTTCCTTCAGAAGGAGGAAATTGGAGACTTGCTGGCATTTTGTAATGCTTGTGTTTACTTAAAAACAGGTTGAGCAGATCATGTAACTTCTCCGATGTCTGATCTCTTATCAGATCAACCAGCACCCAAAGATGTTTACAGGACCCAAATCTCTGTGTCTTTTCTCAGTCTCTATCAAAGCTGCAGCCTCTTGTTCCTCTTGCAGACAGCTGGTTCTCCACATCCCTGCAAGGAAGAGGTGTTAGGGTGGCCAGGTGAAAAAGAGGTCTGGCCCCCTGTGCTTTTAACTGGGCAGAGGGCCTTCTTGGTGGTGGCGCCCACCCTGTGGAACGCCCTCCCATCAGATGTCAAGGAAATAAACAACTATCCGACTTCTAGAAGACATCTGAAGGCAGCCCTCTTTAGGGACGTTTTTAATGTTTGAAGTTTTATTCTGTTTTTAATGTTCTGTTGAAAGCTGCCCAGAGTGGCTGGGGAAACCCAGCCAGATGGGCGGGGAGAAATAACAAATTATTATTATTACTATTATTATTTTATTTATTTTATTTTTATTGTGTAAAAAATTGAGTTTCATCTGGTGCAGCTGGGCACAAGTTCTACACTACCTGCCCTCCTTTCCATCTGGTCTCCGCCATGTGGAGGGTGGATGAGAAAATCATGCCCATTTTCCAAAACGGATCCCATCTTCTAAAACAGTTTCAGTGTATTTGCTATGCATTGTGGACCATTTGCCTGTCATTTCCCCAACAAGTGAGATACTTGCTAGCTAGTAATCTTCAGTGGTCCTATGGGCTCCATTAATTCTCTGTTGTGTGTATTAATATAACAAAGGTGTTTGTTTGTTTGTTTTTAATCAAATGAATGTCGGTTGGGGGGAAAAGCAGCATATTTTTATGGTGCTGTTTTATTGGGGTTTTTACTTTCAGAGATTTTAAATGTTAAGTGGTTTACAAATACATACAAATGAAATAAATACATACAACCATAGCTGTCAACCTTTCCTTTTGGGCGGGAAATTCCCTTATTCCAGCGCCGTTTCCCGCTGTTTCCCACTGCTATCCCAGATTGTTAGATATCCCGTAGACTGTCCCCGGGACAGGTGAGGCTGCTGATCCCTTATTTTCAAATCTGAAAGTTGACAGCTATGCATACAACATGGCAAATAAAACAGGCTGTGCATACATTTTCAGCAAATACTAGACATATCCCGGTTCGTTAAAGACTCAGGGAATTAAAAGGTCGTAACTAACCTAAATCTTGACAATGAAGGAACTAGATGTGGGGAGAACAGACACTGTTTCCTAAAAAGGCTCTTTCCTCGGTCAACTGCCTGAGATCTTCGGATGAAGGGTGGTATACAAATTTATTAAATAATAAAAATAAACAATAATAGCCATGACACAAGCGTAGTGGTGGGGGTACATTTTACAGGGTCCCAGAGATTCCAAGGGGCCCAGCTCAGGAATCAATCATATTACTATGAGGAAAGAAACTGAGTCTACATTGTTGACCGTGCTTGACTATATTTACGGAAACTTATTTCCAGGTAATCTGCTTTACAGATCTTGTTATATTTGCTGGAGTCAATCAGGAGTATTAGAGCAGAACAAGCAATGTTCCTTACATTGCTTGTCCCAGGCTGAAGACTCAGAGAATATGCCTGGGCAGTTTGAGATATACAGATTTGTGCTTTTCCTATGTGACATCATCTCTCAAAACCGTTAGCTCCAGCGTTCCTTGTGTAGAGCGAGGAGAGTCGGTTGAAGAGAGGGACAGGGCATCATAACAAGCCAGGCAGATGTTCCAGGGATGCAGCTTGTAGGATCCGCAGAACCCAAATATAAATGAGTAGATGTCTGTTTCATAAACAAGCTTTTTCAGAGAATTTCCCACGCGATATCTTGCACCTGAGAAAGAAAGAAAAAACCTACTTCTGGAAAAAGGCATGAACTATCTTCACTGGTGTTATTTATACATAAATAAATCCTGCAACTGACATACAATGAGGTCTGCATAGCTCTATGGGGCAAGGATATTTTTTCATCAAGTGTGTACCTGCAAGAGAAATTAACATCAGGGAGATAATTCATGATTTTGCTAGAAAGAGCACCAGAAAAGCAAAGCTTTAAAGTTAATTATTTATCAAATGTTTGTACCTGCATTGGTCCAATAGCATTAAAAAAATAAAAAATAAAAAATGACATGCCTTTATTAGGACCAACTAAAAAGCTTGCAAAATAAATAGCAAGCTTTGTAGGGGCTTCTCTAAGCTGCTCCATAAGCAATAAGTGCCTTTGTGTTTCAGTCTAAAAAAGTAGTTTGAAGGGAATTAGCGCATTGATTTTATTCAATTGTATTTATCCGAGGGGACGCGGGTGGCGCTGTGGTGTAAACCACTGAGCCTTGGGCTTGCGATCAGAAGGTCGGCAGTTCGAATCCCCGCGACGGGGTGAGCTCCTGTTGCTCGGTCCCTGCTCCTGCCAACCTAGCAGTTTGAAGGCACGTCAAGTGCAAGTAGATAAATAGGTGGGAAGGTAAATGGCGTTTCCGTGCGCTGCTCTGGTTTCACCAGAAGCGGCTTAGTCATGCTGGCCACATGACCTGGAAAAAGTGTCTGCGGACAAACATCGGCTCCCTCAGCCAGTAAAGCGAGATGAGTGCTGCAACCGCAGAGTCGCTGGCGATTGGACTTAACTGTCAGGGGTCCTTTACCTTTACCTTTACCATTTATCTGAGAAATGCATGCATTGCCTTCTGCTAATTTATTTATCTAGTTATTAAAAGTAGCACCCCACCCTTTCTCCAGGTAATCTCAAGGGTGCCAGTAGTAGATATGAAAAGGATCTCGGGGTCTTAGTGGGCCACTACTTAATACGAGTCCACAGTGTGATGAAGCAGTAAAAAGAAAGAAAGAAAGAAAGAAAGAAAGAAAGAAAGAAAGAAAGAAAGAAAGAAAGTAGTTCAAGCTATTCTAGGCTGCATCAACAGAACTATAATGTCCATGGAAGTAATAGTAACTCTATTCTGCCTTGGTCAGACCACACCAGGAAAGAGTACTATGTCCAATTCTGGGTGCCACAATTTAAGAAGGATGTTGACAAGCTGGAACGTGTGCAGAGTAGGGTGACGAAAGATGATCAAGGGTCTGGAAACCAAGCCTGATGAGGAACGGTTGACGGAGCTGGGTATGTTTAGCCTGGAAAAGAGGAGACAGAGAGAAAATTTGATATGGAAGATGGAGCAAGCTTGTTTTCTCCTGCTCCGGAGGGTAGGACCCGAACCAATGGCTTCAGTTTAGAAGAAAGGAGATTCCAGCAAATCGTAAGGAAGAACTTTCTGACAGTAAGAGCCGCGTGACAGTGGAATAGTCTCCCTCGGGTGGCTCTTCTTCCTTGGAGGTTTTTAAGCAGAGGTTGGATGGCTATCTGTCATGGATGCTTTAGTTGAGATTCATTGATTGCAGGGGGTTGGACTAGATGACCCTCGGGGTCCCTTCTATGATTCTATCTGCAGAGGAACCGAACCCTCAGAGAAAAAATCTAGCTGGAAACCTGCAAGCATCAGAATCACAGACATGATCTGGTTCGCGTTGCCTTTTGTGTTTGTGGAGCTCCTTGGTTTTATTTTCCTCGTTGCTTTGGTTACTTTTGTGGTCTGTCAGGCATGGAAGAGAACACGATGAGTTATTTAGATTCCCGAAACAAATTTACTGTTAATTTTGCATTAAACCAGACCATTAATTTTGATGCGCTGTGTATTTAAAAGTCCCGTGCGCTGTCTTCGCCCAGTGAGCAGAAACTGTGCAGCTATTTTTCTCCACGGAGGGGAAAGAAAAATTAGGGTGTTGTGTTTTTCTTTTTTTAAAAATCCGTTAACGTGGTCCCTCATAAATTGGGCAAGGCTATAAATCTTGCAGAGGCAACGAGAACTGCTCACTTGTGAAATCCTTGCAGCTCCTGTGAGGAATAGCCTTTTTTTGTTTCTGACCATCTTCTCTGAAGCATTAAAGCATTCCTGTTTTAATGGCGAAGCTGAGGCACGGAGGCACGATCTGCGCCAACCTTCTACCACAATTCAAGCTTTGTTTCCAGGGAGTGAAGAGGGGCCTGGTGCTCATCCCAAAATGTAATTCTCTTGGATTCTTGCGCTCTCCCTGACACAGCACAAAAAATCCAAGCTGAGGGAGACATGTCCGCTCTTGAAAGATTCTTCTTTTCTTGAGGCAGCAGCTGGCAGAAAAGAGGAGGCTGGGTTCTGTTTATATGGTTCCTTTCCCAGAGCGTTTGGTGCTGCTTCTAACCAAGGCAGCATTCTGTCTACTTTGGCACAGATAGTTCCCCATCTGTGGCTGTGAACGACAAACTTGATTTCAGACAGAAAATGAGCAACTCTTTTTGTCCTGAAGCATTCCCAGGGCTTTCTAGGTGTTCTTAAAGTTGGGCCGTACCTTGGTGTGATTCCGTCCTTTGCTGTGATGCAAGGTTTAAATATCCGTCCTTTTAGTAGTATTATCGGACGAGCGCTTTTTAGCCATTTTGTCCTTTTTTTTACTTACTTTTTCATGCGGTTTGGTTTTTAACTGCCTTGTATTTTATGGTACTGTAAGGACTCAGCTACATTAGTCAAGAAACAGCTTTTTGAATGTGTTGTAAACATACAATGCCGGGTGGCACCAGAGAGAGAGAGAAAAAATTCTAAGCTATTTTCCATAGCATTTTTTTCTTTTGTTATAACAATTTAATTTCTGAATTATTTATAGTTTTTTTCCTCTGTGTGTAGATCCACCCTAAGTCACTTGGAGAGATTCTATGTGTAAAGGTTTTTAAATCAAATTTATTAAAATTCGAACTGAACTAAAAGAGAATTAAAAAAACAGTATATCCAACAGAAATAACTATAGAAAAGAATACATTAATAAAAATCCTCATATGATTCTCATAAAACACAAAATTATAAATATGTCTATGTAGCACTCAGGCACCATTTTATCTTAATCTTCACACAAATGATTTTGTTGTTGTTGTTGTTGATGATGATAGAATGATAGAATGATTATTTCATAGCGGCTGTTGGAGTAGGACCCTTCTCCCATGTTCCAGCAGCCTGTGGAGGCCAGAACAAAAATGACTGCCTTCATCAGAGCGGCCGTTTCCTTTTGAGACCACATCCACACCACACGGTTAAAGTACTTCTATTTCTGCTTAACAGTCATGTCTTCCCCACAACGAATCCTGGGAACTGTAGCTTGTTAAGGGTGCTTAGAGTTGTTAGGAGACCCCTATTTCCTGCACATAGATGTGATTTTCAGAGTTCCCAAGGAACAAGGATCGACTGTTAAACCCCTCTGGGTTTTGTTCTCTGTGAGGGGAATAGGGGTTTCCTAACAACTCTATACAGTGGTACCTCGGGTTACAGACGCTTCAGGTTACAGGCGCTTCAGGTTACAGACTCCGCTAACCTAGAAATAGTGAAGGACCAAGCACATCTGCTATTGGGTCCCTGAAGCACAGATTCACACAAAGCGGCAAAACGTCCTTGCAGGTTATTAACAGGATTTTTATTTGAAGTGCATATGCAGACCAAAGGTACATGACCATCAGTACGCAACCTGCACATCCAGTCAGGGTGTGCCCCCTTTATATAGATTTGCAGAATAGAATACCACCTGATCTCTTGTAAGTCACCTGATTTCTTGTAAGTCCCTGATTTCTGGGAAATCAAAACTTATAATAAGTTCCTATTACCATGTAAGTTCTTGGTCTTCCCTCCCTCCTTCCTGCAACCTCCCTCATCCTGGTATTACAATAAATCCTTGTTCCTTATCTCTATCTGCCCAAGCTAGACATTCCAACGAGAGGCCCATTTGCACTGTAACATTTAAGCATGTCCATCTGGTAGAAACCTCCCCTTTTAGGATAATAATAACAACAATTATATTGTAATATGCCCCTTCAATAGTACCTCGGGTTAAGAACTTCGCTTCAGGATGAGAACAGAAATCGTGCTCCGGCGGTGCGGCAGCAGCAGGAGGCCCCATTAGCTAAAGTGGTGCTTCATGTTAAGAACAGTTTCAGGTTAAGAATGGACCTCCAGAACGAATTAAGTTCTTAACCTGAGGTACCACTGTAGCGCCAGTGGTAAACTCTAGTTCCCATTTTGGCCGAAGAAATGACTGCTATAGTTGTGCTTTAAATGCGGGCTGATTAAGAATTATTTTGGGTGAACGTGCTGGGAACATCACCACAAACCTGTTTGGTGTAGTTTGGAAAGTGGCATCTAGGCTAGCCAAGATTTCCCCTTAAACAGGCTCTGAAATTGTGATATGAATGTGGTTCAGATCTGAATTAAGGGGAACCCTGGTTAGCCTTAGCCGTGGTTAACACTGGACTTTGTAAAGAGAGCTGAGGTCGGGGGAGAAGACATTAGTCTGCTGGAGGGGCCGTGCAGAGGAAGCGCATGTTCCTCAGCCTGGTTTCCGATTTGTTAACCGTGGTTAGAAGGCAGGCAGAATTATGAAACACCCCCATTCCTTGCAGATTTCATTTGAAATATGAAGTGGTATGCAAATCACCTAATTTAATAAATAATGTGGGAACGAAGATGTTCGGTTGCTTATTTTTTGTTGTTTAACATTTGCTTTCTTTTTGATTCAGAAAGAAGATCTCCAAATATATGAGAAATATTGTCAAAACAAGCCACGGTCGGAAGCTCTCTGGAGACAATGTGGAGACAGCCTCTTCTTTCAGGTAGGGATTATTATTATTATTATTATTATTATTTAAATTTACTAGATGCTGCTTCTTGTTGCAGGCAACTCAGAGAGGTTTACAAACAACCACCCATCCACCCACCCAACCACTAAAACCGAGAAGAAGAAAAATACATTAAAAGCACACGCACACAAGCAGTTAGGTCCAGGCAGTCAAGCTCGCACAGGCTTCTCCTATTTCTGTATTCATTATGCTCATACTCTTGAACCAAGTGCTTATAAACCCTACAGGGGGAAAGAACAGCTGAGTGCCTGGGTTCATCTGTCCTTCCTAAGCTCACACCTTCCCTTTCTCTTATGGAGGCTGCTGCCAAACGACATCTTTATTGATTTGTTTGCACAAAGTTTGCAAAGAGATTATATGATGTCTGCCATTCATTGAGCATTCATTCTGATTTGTTTGCGAGCTTGTAGCAATAACTTGTTACCCCACACTTTTAAGTGCAGTTTCCTGATCGCAAAAAGGTCTCCCCTTTTCTTTTTGGAAAGCGGGTTTCTTGCACAAGAGTGCTGAATCTAACTTAATAAAAACACCCTAAATGTGCTGGTTTGGGTTAAATCCCACTTGCAAAATAGCCACAGTCTGGAAGAGGCCTGCGTGAAAGATTTCATCTCATCCTTGTTTGCTTCTTCGAACCTCTAACCTTCCTACATAGGGACATACTTGGTTCCACAAGGCTTCTCGGGTTTCAGAAGGAATGTATAGACCCCCAAAGTGCACACACCTCAAAACACATTATTTGTCAGGGACTGTGCTGAAGAGGGCTGCACTGAGGAAGAAGGATGGGAACCACCCCCTCCCCCTGCTCCTGAATCTTCCCAGGAGCAGGAGGACAGTATAGATTTGGAACAGTGGTTTGCAGAGGGGCATAGTTCTGAAGGTCCGTATAGTTAAAGCCATGGTTTTCCCAGTAGTGATGTATGGAGGTGAGAGCTGGACCATAAAGAAGGCTGATCGCCGAAGGATGGATGCTTTTGAATTATGGTGCTGGAGGAGACTCTTGAGAGTCCCATGGACTGCAAGAAGATCAAACCTATCCATTCTTAAGGAAATCAGCCCTGAGTGCTCACTGGAAGGACAGATCGTAAAGCTGAGGCTCCAATACTTTGGCCACCTGATGAGAAGAGAAGACTCCCTGGAAAAGACCCTGATGTTGGGAAAGATGGAGGGCACAAGGAGAAGGGGACGACAGAGGACAAGATGGTTGGACAGTGTTCTCGAAGCTACAAACATGAGTCTGACCAAACTGCAGGAGGCAGTGGAAGACAGGAGTGCCTGGCATGCTCTGGTCCATGGGGTCACGAAGAGTCGGACACGACTAAACGACTAAACAACAACATAGTTCTGAAGGGAGAAGCTGGGAATTACTGGGTGGGGAACAGCTAGAAGAAGAAACAGGAGAAGAGAGAGAGAGTTAACAGATTCACAGTCTCTGTACAGCATTCACCCCCCTTCTCCAAAGGCACAGAGAGCTCAGAAAGTGTTAGAACAGAAAGCGCAGAGGGTACAAGCTCAGATTACAAGACCCAGAAGTGACGTAGATTAATAGGGACAGAGGAGGGAGGGACCGCCATTTCTAGGAGATGTGTTCTTTGTTCTCTCTCTGTGATTATTAAAGATTCTAAGTGGTAAGACGTTCCTTTCATTTGATCTTCTTATCTACTTCCATGGGGGGGGAGAAATCGATTTCCCAAAGCCTGACAGTATCCCTTTCTTCCTCTCCCCCACCCTAGATTTTCCACATAGGAATGATTTGTTTTCTACGACCATGTGCCCCAGAAGTCTCAGAGTTATAAAGCCAGATATAAAAGCTATAAACAAAGCCATGTTTATCTTAAACGTCCAATTGAGGTGTTAGGAAAGCCCAACTTCTAGACTCCGACCTCCCTCATCCCTTACAGGATAGGCACCCTCTTTTGGAAAAGTGTTTAGTAGATGGTGACTGCCCTTTTAAACTTCATAGATGGTGACCCAGAGGCTGGATCCTTAGATGGCGAATACATTGTTCAAAAAGGATCATGTTATAAAGGCAGTCCTTTTGATATCTGGAGCTGTTATCATGTTCCTTAGATACAGAGAGGTGGTACTTTTAGCTTGGGGTATTTATTCACTCTTAGTCAACCTTACATTATCACTGGAATAAGCCTTCCAGATGATAGTGGTTGCCCAATTCCTATCAGCCTTAGCCAATACAGCCAAAGGTTGTGCACAAAGAGAGTTATCCAGTTTTTCAGAGCAGGAAACAGAAAATCCACTTCAATTTTAGTGCAAGGATGGGGAGCCTTGCAGATTTTGCTAGAATATAGCTCTGCTCATCAGTGATGACCATTAGCCATGTTGGCTAGGACTCATGGGATTTGGAGGCCACAACGACTGGAAGGCCACAGGTTTTCCATCCCTGTTCTAGTGAATGATCTGAGGAAGACATCCATTTTTATTATGGCGCCACCTATCTCTATAGGGCCAAACTCTGTTGAAGCCTAAAATGAGAATACGAACCCTTAGAAATCAGGGACATGATGTTTTCTGAATTGATCACGTTCGTTTCACAGGGTATCCACTAGCTCCTGATCTTTAAATTAGGCCATGGGCCTCCTCTTCATGTTCCCACAACCCTGATAATGGGTTCTGTGATAATGGATTCGGCGTCCCTGTGGAACGCCCTCCTGTCAGATGTCAAAGAAATAAACAACTATATGACATTTAGAAGACATCTGAAGGCAGCCCTGTTTAGGGAAGTTTTTAATGACTTATGTTTTAATGTATTTTTAATCTTTTGTTGGAAGCCGCCCAGAGTGGCTGGGGAAACCCAGCCAGATGGGCTGGGTATAAATAATAAATTATTACTACTATATTCTCTCAATGGGTTCTGCTGGAATCATGAAAAACAGCGTAAATGAATCAGCGATCTTAACTAATCTGGGATAAATGATGAGGAACTTTGGAATAAGCCTTTCTTGCTGTTAACCATGAGACACTCTAAGCATCAATCTTGGGACAGACAAACATAGTCCTTACAGCCTACGAAACAGGCATTTGGACACTACTGCTAAAAGGGAATGGTTGTCCTAATGGGCCCTTTAAGATATATTTATAAGATTCTAGCGTCGGCTAATGTAAATCTAGTTCCTAATTATGCTTCAAAGACACGGGGACATAATTTGAATTGTATTATTCCAAGCTGCATGAAACCTCATTTTGAAAGCTACCAAAGGACATCTGTGTTTGTGAACCGGAAAGGATGTTGTTGTAAATAAAAATATGCCCTTTTCCCTTATGGGGTATCCAAGAGCCCATATAGAGTCCTTACATAGGTTCCCTATTGGTAGGAGAAAATAACAGAGGCCAACCAGAAAATATTGAGAAGCAAAGCAGCTCGTAAGCCTGATCTTTATTGATCTGTTGCAACAGGGTGCTCCCCTCATACGCAGGAGAGGAAGAGGACCCCCAAAAATGCTGTGCAAGGGCTTATAAAGACTTTTGAAATTCCCATCCTCTAGATCAAGACCACCCCCAGAAACATTATGCATTCATCGCAGAAGGGGTGTAACCTAAGACCACCCCTCAGATACACCCCACCTACATCACAGAAATTTAAATGTTGTTTTTCTCCTGTCACAGTTTATCTCCTGTCTGGCAAGTTACTTGATTGGATTGCCTGGGGAGCCTGGCCATTCTTTTGTAGTGGTAAAATACTTATTTCCTGGGCCAGGTCACAGGCTCACACCTTATTCAAACAGACATATCCTTGAGACAGGATTTGTGAGGAAAGAGACAATGGGGAGGCTTTTCCATTTTTACCATGCAGAGAAACATTTGCTCAGTTTAGGAATCAAAATGGTTCCAGGTTGGCTTTCCTGTGCTGATCTATGTACGTGTGGTTATGAACGTTGCCAGATATCTAAAACCATAAAATTCCTATCACAATGTTTACCTCATAAAAACAACAAGCTTCTCACTTATAAAAGTCATTAAACTGTAATTCAGTCCTTGTGTTTAGGGCTGCCATACGTTTGGGTATGTCCGGGTATCGGGCAGCCATTCTGAGTCCGGGCAGATTTTCGGCGAATTGGCAAAACAACAACAACCTGGCATCATTTCATCCCCACCTTTTGCTTTGTGTTTTCCAGGAGTGCCAGCGGAAACTGGACCAAAAACTCTCACTTGACGCTTATCTCTTGAAGCCAGTCCAGAGAATTACCAAGTACCAGCTGCTGTTGAAGGTATGTCTTCAGCTTGTCTTCAGCTACTGTGCATCCGCCCCACAGAATCCTATGACTGCTCAGCCTTGAAGGGGAGGGGAAAGCTGGTGTTACATAATGGTACCCGAGAACACTGTGCAGTTCTTCGCAGCATTTTATGATGGACTTGCAGGTTTTGTGCATGATGTTGTCCTCGTCAAAATGCTCTTCTGTGTTATTTACCTGCTTAATTTGGATTTACTGTAGATTTGGAACACCTTAAGCATTGCGACCCCACAATTGAGGATTAGCATGTAGATTGCGTAGAAAGGCCTGGGATTTGGGGTGTGTGAAAAAGGACTCGTGGCTTTAGAGCAGGCATCCCCAACCTTCGGCCCTCCAGACGTTTTGGACTACAATTCCCATCATCCCTGACCACTGGTCCTGTTAGCTAGGGATCATGGGAGTTGTAGGCCAAAACATCTGGAGGGCCGCAGGTTGGGGATGCCTGCTTTAGAGGCTGAGCCAAAAGCACTTGCTGAGTAGCTAAAACCACCACTTTTCTTTCTAGCAATGCTATGTCAGGGGGTAGCGCTGCTCCTTCTAATAGACTGGTCCTTGCTGACCTTGGGTGGGTGCAAATACTTCCAGGACAGCTATGCCATGTTTGTTGTGAGATAGAGCTGCCATACGCCTGGAATTTCCTGGACATAAGCAGGATTCGTCCGTCGAAATTCGTCAACGTCAAAAATCGTTGAGAATGTCTGGGAAAAGCTCAACAACTTTGCCAAAAAGTTGCCAATAAGCAGAGCCCTGGGTAGTGGATCAGGGGGTCTGCAGTACTTAGCTAATTGGGAACCACTGCTTTAAACCCTTGTTCATGGCCTCATCCTGCCTCTGTATTCTCTTCCTCCTTTTCTCTATGGCAGTAAGCTTGCTTGCTCCTGCCTACAGAATTGCAGCAAGGTGAAGCCTTGGTCTCTGATGGCCGAGCTACAGATTACCTAGGGATGCAGTGAATTGTCTTCAAATACTGTACTTTTATCTTTCTTTTTTAAAACAAACTTCTTTTTTGGGCTTTATAAACAGGGATCGTAGAATGAGAAATGATACAAATAAATAGACCACATCTTCTTGTGCCATTTGTCTATCACAAAAATAACAAATTTGCAGTAATCTCTACAACATATGGTTCATTATTTGTGGTCATTGCACAAGTTTTTGATTCGTGGAGTGGTTTTAAAAAACCAATAACAATAACAAAGGGGAAAGAGAACAGAGTTAACATTCAACATTGCATAGCTAAAACACTTAATCAGGAGTCCTTGCGGTTGTGCTTAGATTAAGTATGAGTAAATACTTTTATCTTTTTTAAACAAAGGATTGCTGCTGTGGGAGACTATCTGTTTGAGCACAGGAATGGCACTGTGGGTTGGGGTATCTTTAGCCATTTCTCCTGGTTCTTCAGCATATACAGAGAGAGAGGAAAAAAATCAAATTTTCAACAAAAGCATTTGAAACTTTTATTTCCTGCCATCTGTTTGGGAACTAATGTTTGCTCACTAGAATATACAACTGACTCTGAATTTGATTAGTATGCTCGGTATTGATAAGGAAACCTTCTGCCAATTCATCCCCCACTACTATCTTTTCCCTGTTTATCTATCACAGGGGTCAGCAAGGTTTATCTTGCCTGGGCCAGATCAGTCCTGTGGAGATCCCTCCATGGGCTGGATTGCACGTGAGAGAGAGAGAGCCTGCGATTTTTGGCGTCTGTGCAGACGCGGTTTTTGGTGCCACAGAAGCGAGTTCCCATGCCAGTTTAGCACAGCGTGCAAGCAGGCAGCTCAGTTCAGGGGCGGCTCATGGGCCAGTCAAACGACCTCCGTGGGCCGCTTCTGGCCCATGGGCCTTAGGTTGCTGACCCCTGATCTATCACAACACGTTTTTATCTTTGTTTTAACTCAGATCTTGTATCTTTGGTTCGGTGGCTTTTGTATACAGTGGTACCTCGGGTTAAGTACTTAATTCGTTCTGGAGGTCCGTACTTAACCTGAAACTGTTCTTAACCTGAAGCACCACTTTAGCTAATGGGGCCTCCCGCTGCCACCGCGAGATTTCTGTTCTCATCCTGAAGTAAAGTTCTTAACCCGAGGTACTATTTCTGGGTTAGCGGAGTCTGTAACCTGAAGCGTATGTAACCTGAGGTACCACTGTATCTGCAAAGGAAATTATTTTAAAATGGAAAAGAAGAGGAGGAAGCTTTCCTCTTTTCTTTCTTACTTTGTTGGGGAGTGCATTTTTCATTATTTTGTATACATTATTATTGTTAATTGTTAAAAAAAAATTATTATGTATTCTGTGTTTTGTGAAACTTTGTGCTTTGAACTGCCCCGAAAGCCACGGGCGTAGGGCAGTATACAAATTTAATGAATGAGTAAAATAAATCATTTCAACTCATACTACCTTCTAGTTCACCTCCTGAGTGTGAAAGATGTATTTAAGTTAGTTAGAATAATAGAATCGTAGAATTGGAAGGGACCCTGAGGGCAATCTAGTCCAAACCTCTGCTGCGCAGGAATAAAATAGTTTTAGTACTATTGTGCTACACTAACCAGGTAAGCAGAGTCCCTACTTATTTGCTAGCAGCGTGTTTGATATAAAAATATATATTGGTTGTTATGGTGTTCTTTGTTTCATTTCCCCGAAGGCCATTTGTGCCTCTGTAGCGAAGCATGCATTGCAAATACCTTTCCTACTTAGGGGTATTGTGGTGCTTATAATATCCCATAGAGCAGTGGGAAATGTGAGCAAACATAGACTTACTGAGCTGATGGAGGATGAGACGCGAATGTCTTTGTCTTCTCACCTGGCAACCAGCAAATGCGGACTTTTCGTAAACAGGTGAGCACCCGGGTCAGAAAAGGGAGTGGCCTGAACACCAACTTAAAGTGGCATAATAAATTATAGTTTGCTCTCTTGCCCCTGTTGGTGAAATGATGTCCTTTGCAGATCTGATCAGACAGATGAATTTAGCGCAATTTACAGGGGGTGCAGCAATTTCATAAGGTTATAAGAAGGGTGGTGCTGGATCTGACTAAGTCTCCCTTTCTGGGGCTTCAGATGCAACGCTAGCTGTGCCCATTCATCAGATGAGGGTTGGGTCTGTATCCTCAGTAATTTTTCATGGAATATAATGTCAAGATGGCAGAAGATGACCCTGACCCAAGTGATCATTTATTTTAGTGTGCATATACCCTCTTGATTGTACCGGCTTGCTAAATGGCAAGGAGAATCTTAGCATTCATCTGCACCCATGAATTTCTGATCCAGTGCAAAAACACAAGATTTTCCTCACTGTTCAAGCTGGAAAATAAAACTTGACAAGCGGCTATACTAAGGTAAATTCCACTTGAGCGAGTGGTTGCTTTGAATGCACTCAACCTTCTGCCACAAATCTGTGCCTAAAGATGTTTTTGTAACGGGAAATGTTAAAGAGGTCTCCTCGGGCATAATAAATCTGTCTTTTGTATCCATTTCAAAAACAGGAAATGTTGAAATGCAGCAAGAATTCAGAAGGCACAGCTGAACTGGAGGAAGCTCTAGCCACCGTGATTGATATCATCAAGTCGGCGAATGACTCCATGCATCAGATAGCAATTACAGGTTATGAGGTGTGTCTTTTAGCCAACGTAGAGTATCATATAGATCAACGGCTTTCAAACCCTACTGTTCTTTGCAAGCTTGTTGGTTTCCTCCATGACAAGATAAATCTCCAGGGCCCCAAATCAGAGCTGCCTAACCTTTGACTCCAGACCCCAGATGTTGCTAGACTACAGCTGGTAGCATCCCTGACCATTGATCAGGCTGCCTGGGGCTGATTGGGAGTTGGAGGCAGTGGCGGAGGAAGAGGAGAGCATGATCCTGGTGGGGTGCCATCGTGGCTGGCCCCCCCGCGAGCTGGGCACCACACCCCCGCAGACAGTGTGCCACGCCCCCAGGCAGCATGCCACGCCCCTGTGGGCGGCACACCATGCCCCCGGGATGCACGCCAGCCCCGCCCCACCTGCTCTCCGCCCCCCGGTGCTGGAGCATGAAGCTCCGTCGCTGGTTGGAGGGCCACAACATCTGGAGGGCCAACTCTACCCTACCCTAAATAAGCTTGGAACAGGATATCTGAAATGCCACCTTGTCTCGTACAAACTTTCCCACCCTCCTAGGGCTTCATTAAATGCTCAGCATCCCTGCAACTTTGGGGATCAGGTGGGTAGATACACAGAACATGCCTTTTCTGTGGTCTCATCCAGACCTTGGCATTATTGTTTCAGGATGCTTGCCTGCCTGCCTTCCAGAGGGCGCAAACATGAGAACGGGCCTTTTTTACAGGGGGTCCCCGCTTGTGGAATGCCCTCCTCCAGGAGGTTCGGCTGGCGCTTTCATTATAGACCTTTAGGCACCAGCCAAACAGTTCCTCTTTAACCAGGCCTTTGGCTGCTCAACATCCTCCACCCCTTTTAAATGTGCTTGTGGGAGAGGGTTATAGGAGGGGGTTATTGATTTGTTTGTTGCTCTTATTTTTATCATGTATTTGGTGTTTTCATGTTGAATTTTAACATTGTGAACCACCCTGAGATCTTCGGATGAGGGGCAGTATACAAATTTTATAAATAATAACATAATAATAAAATAAATTTAAAAATTGTCCTTAGAGACCAACTAAGTTTGTTCTGGGTAGAAGCTTTTGTGTGCATGAACTTTTTAATAATAAAAAAATATTAAGGTATTTCCATTTTAAATAGCACAATTTGATTAAGCCAGTCATTTAATTTTAAGTCATTTGTATGATAGCTCTTTTACCTCTTTGGAAAGCAGACCACCATCATTATTAAAAAGCTGCCGCCCTTTTGCTTTTTAACCTTTCTACCCAGTACAAGGCCAACCTAACTCAGTATGTTCTTCAAGCTATGCAGTATAAATTCCGTGTTTGTAGGCAGTCGTCTAAGTGCCCCAGGTACTTTGATGTCAGCAGTGTGTCAAATCAGCTCAACATTCCACTTATGCTGGCTGACAAAACAGGAAGTGATTTCCGTCAGAGGGATTATGACCCGGGGGATAATTAGAAAGTGGAACCTTTTTTCTTGGTGGTGGGGGTGTGCAGGGGTGGAGGAAGGGGTGTGTGGTGGGGGCAGGTGGCCTGGGTGTCTTTGCTGAGGGGGGTGACATTTGGCAGTTGTGGGTGGGCAACGCGCCGAATGTCCACCATCGGCGGCTCGTTCCGCCCCCAGCTGCAAAGCGCGTGCGCCACTCTGTGCATCCGAGCAGCTATCCCATGCCTGGGAGGGCACCTTCTGTGCCCCGCCCCTGCCCCCCCTCGGGAGCACGCCTGCCTTGGGCAGCGTGGGCATATGCTCTGCCGCTGGGTGTGTGGAGTTTGAATATAAACAACAAAGACTCATGGGGCACCTTAGAGGCTAACAGTTGTATTAAGGCATATGTTTTCATGGACTATAGCTATTTATTCAACTGACCTATGGGTTAGCATCTTCCTTCATACAATTCTTCCCTCTTTCATTAGGGAGATGTGCATGAGCTTGGGAAACTGCTCCTGCAAGGCTCCTTCAACGTTTGGACGGACCACAAGAAGGGTCACAACAAAGTGAAAGATTTAGCCAGGTTCAAGCCAATGCAAAGGCACCTCTTTCTCTATGCAAAGATCCTGTTGTTCTGCAAGAAGCGCGAAGAGAATACCGATGGCCACGAGAAGTCTCCTTCGTACAGCTTCAAAAATTCTCTAAAGGTAAGTGGTTTGTCGTGGTTGAAAGCGGTGTGGAAATCTGCAAGCCACCAACTGTTTTAAAGTGCACATCTGGAATACCATTGGGATATCGGAAGCTGCCTTCTACCTTGGTTATTCTAATGGCATCACTGGCACTGATCAGCAGCAGCTCTTAAGGGTTCCAGACAGGGGTTAATTCCGGGGAGATGGCAGGGACTGAACCTGCAAAGTTCTGCGTGCGAAACAGATGAGCCTACCACTGAGCCTACCAAAATGGCCTGGAATAAACTTGTGCCTGCCTGCTGCCTGTAGAGAGCTGTAGATGGGAGGAATACTGTTATGTACTGAGATTGGGTCCTAGAACAATAGGCAGGTAGGATCCTAGAATGCAACAACTGATTGGACTGCAGGAGCAGCCCAATCAGGCTCCAGTAGGGAAGCAGAATCAGCCAATTACACGGGACCTATTGTGTAAATAATGTATACAAAGCCAGTGGTTTTGGGGAAAATTCATTCACTGTTCTGACGAGCTGCAATAAAGAGCATGAAATCACTACGCAACTCCAAGTATATTTCAAATACCGTCACCTTTTTTGGAGGAGAGTACTGGAGACTTGTAATGGTATTGCGAGATCTGTGTTTATCTACAAATTCGGTAGAAAATAATGGGAAGAGATCCCTGCAGCAGCCAATGAAACTGCTGGTCCTACATCAGATTCCACAAAGCAAGAGCAAGCCAAGCCGAAACTGAGATAGGTCAGGGGTGGGGAACCTCTGGCCCTGGTCCCAACTTGACCTGCCTGACTGGTATGCTCACCTGTCCCAAACCTGACATCATATGTGATGTCCCTAACCCACGGAGAACTCATTTGCACACCCAAGCAGAAAGTAAAATATTGGTAAGAATCAATAGGGTAGTGCTCCCTCCACCCCTCTCTCTATAAAGGTGATTGATCAGGGCGACCAAACCAATTTATCTGCTGAAACCAGGGTGGAATCTGGATTGAAAAAGACCCAGATACTCAGCTTCATCCAGGCACAACTACATTTGCTCAGACACCACCCTCTCAAATCCCTTATCCTTGTTGTTGTTGTTTAGTCGTTTAGTCGTGTCCGACTCTTCGTGACCCCCTGGACCAGAGCACGCCAGGCACTCTTGTCTTTCACTGCCTCCCGCAGTTTGGTCAGACTCATGCTGGTAGCTTCGAGAACACTGTCCAACCATCTTGTCCTCTGTCGTCCCCTTCTCCTTGTGCCCTCAATCTTTCCCAGCATCAGGGTCTTTTCCAGGGAGTCTTCTCTTCTCATGAGGTGGCCAAAGTATTGGAGCCTCAGCTTCAGGATCTGTCCTTCCAGTGAGTACTCAGGACTGGTTTCTTTCAGAATGGATAGGTTTGATCTTCTTGCAGTCCATGGGACTCTCAAGAGTCTCCTCCAGCACCATAATTCAAAAGCATCAATTCTTTGGCGATCAGCCTTCTTTATGGTCCAGCTCTCACTTCCATACATCACTACTGGGAAAACCATAGCTTTAACTATACGGACCTTTGTTGGCAAGGTGATGTCTGCTTTTTAAGATGCTGTCTGGATTTGTCATTGATGAGTCCCTTATCCTAAAAAGGGGCATTTGCAACCTAATACCTTTGGGTCCTGAAAGGGCTTCTTCAGGAGGGGATGTACTACGGTCTCCTTCAAAGCAGTTGGAACCATTCCCTCTCAGACTGCAGCAGTCATCCCTCTAGCCAGCCCCCCTCTTCGAGATTATGCAAGCCAAGATGTGCAGGGGTTGGCAAGGTCTGTGGTCAGCTGAACCCTGCAAATATTCTGTCCACATCAGCAGGCTATACGAGAACTCAGACTGATCCCACAAGGTGTAACTAAACGGAACTCTAGGGATAGTGCCAGGATTTGCATTAACTGCAGTGTCATTCATGCCAACCAAGTCAGTGAAACTTTCTTTGCCCCGGGGCGAAGAAAAGTGCCCAGACATGGCACTTTAAATCATGGGTGTGAGTCTAGAAATGCTGCACAAAAAAGTCTCTGGCAATAGGGCACCCAGCTTGTGGGTGGGTGTGCAGGGCAAGTTGCCTGGCATAGACAGCTCTGTCCTTCAACACCTTGCCGTTCCTTTCTGCCGCCCAGCATCTTCCACCTGAGGCAGCTTTCTTACTCTGCCAAACAGTAGGACTGGCCCAGGGAGGGTCATTAGAGCCTTTGAGCTCCAGGGCTACTGAAGCCATACCTCTTTTCCCTGGCTTCTGACATATGTATCTGCATATCTTTAGGACCCACCCTTTTATGATTATAAAGTGTTTAAAACTGTTTTTAATGTTGTGTTTTAATTGCTGTAACCCACCCCAAGAGCTGAGATTGAAGGGTGGGTAATACGGTAAGCTAAAACAATAGCAACGGTGAAAACTAAATTTGTCTTGCAAACTCTACATAGTCAAGGAGGATAATTCTGCATCTTTCTTGTTTTAGAACTGCTTTTAGCATTGCGTTTCCACACTTGCCTTTGGGTTGCTGTTTTGTTTTTTTATCGGAGAGAGGGAAACTGTACAACTTCTGCCTTCACATCGAAGGAGAAGGGGGATTGTACACTGTAAACAAAAGAAGCAGCAATTTCAGCTTTGTTTTCACTGGTGCTTGTAGCATTTCAGCGTCACTTCTTGTGTAAGACTTTCAGTAATACAGCAGGCTCTGCCTGCTTTTGAAGTATTTTCTTGGCCCCAGGAGAAAAAATCCAGTTTCGTAAACAGTCTGACCTGCTAAGCTAAGATTTGAGGCATGATCCACCATGCACTTGCCTGTGATCAGACCTTTTGTAGATCCCCATCGTTCAACCCGGACACTGAGGTCCAGCGCCGAGGGCCTTCTGGCAGTTCCCTCACAGCGAGATGCGAGGTTACAGGAAACCAGGCAGAGGGCCTTCTTGGTCATGGCTCCCGCCCTGTGGAATGCCCTCCCATCAGATGTCAAAGAAATAAACAACTATCTGACATTTAGAAGACATCTGAAGGCAGCCCTGTTTAGGGAAGTTTTTAATGACGGATGTTTTAATGTATTTTTAATCTTTTGTTGGAAGCCGCCCAGAGTGGCTGGGAAAACCCAGCCAGATGGGTGGGGTATAAATAATAAATTATTATATCATGTTGATGATTATTTAGATTTATATACCACCTTTATCTTCCAAGGAGATCAAGATGGTGCACATGGTTCTCTTCCTCTCCATTTCATCCTCACAACAGTTTATATATAAACTGAGGCAATGATTCACAGTCTCTGTGTGAGTAGGCTTGGTTATCGTGGAGTCGACAGGCCAGGCACATTCATAGAATTGTAGAGCTGGAAGGTATCATGAGGTCCCATCTAGTCCAGCCCCCTACAATGCAGGAATCTCTTTGCCCAACCCATGACCCTGAGATTAGAGCCTCCTGCTCTACCAGCTGAGCTATCCTATTTGCGCTCTTACCTTGCCTTTTTATCTTGTGAACTGCCCTGAGATCTTGTGAAGAAGGGCAGTACAGTGCTACCTCGGGGTGCGAACGGGATCCGTTCCGGAGCCCCGTTCGCATCCTGAACAGAACGTAAGATGCGACAGTGCGTCTGCACGTGTGCGGGTCGCATTTCGCCGCTTTCACGCATGACGTCGTTTTGACCGTCTGCGCATGCGTGAGCGGCGAAACCTGGGAGTAACGTGCTCTGTTACATCCGGGTCGCCGTGGAGCGCAACCTGAAAATATTTATCCTGAAGCGTATTTATCCCGAGGTATGACTGTATATAAATCTTAATCTTAATAATAATAATAATAATAATAATAATAACAACAAATGCATGTTGTACTGGTTTCATGTGCTCTGTTATATGAACTAAAAAGGGTTAGGGAAGGCAATATCATTCTATATTGTGGAGGCAAAATATTGTGTTCAACATTCAAGGTTCTCTTTTCAACAGATGAGCACGGTTGGTATTACTGAAAATGTCAAAGGCGATAACAAGAAATTTGAGATCTGGTACAATGGCAGAGAAGAAGTCTATATTATTCAGGTACTGTAAGCCATGCTTTTTCTTATCTCCACCTGCCTTTCCTCTAATCTACTCCCAGATATTATTAATTCCACGGTGTGATAGTTGAGCAGGTGTGGAGATGACAGAGGGAGTGAAAGAGAACCACACATGGCTCCCAAGACATAAGACATGTCTCATAAGAACGTGAGCCGAGCTGTTCCTAGCTGAGATCTCCACAGCTGCAAATTCACTAGACAGTGTTAAGTAAGCCACTATTCGCTTAGGGTTAAATGGAAGATTCCATCCCCACCATATGCCTTTTAATTTATTTACTTGTTTATTATTGCATTTATATCCCACCTGTACTCCGAGGAGCTAAAGGTGGCAAACACAGTTCTCCTTATCATCACAGCAACCCGCGAAGTAGCTAGGCCAGACTGAGAGACAGTTGCTGTCCCAGGGTACCTCAGGGAGCTTCAAGGCTGTGGACTCTTGTCTCCTAGGGCTCAGTCCAGCTTCCCCCTCACAAATTCTCCCTGCTCCACACACCAGTTGCCTTGCTCCTAGCTGTCTGTGATGGAACATGCTCATTTACCCCATGCTTCAGGTAGGTTTTTAAAAAAACACATTCCCCAGGTTCCCGAATATTCATCCAGCCGGATTTTCATCCAGCATATTTTCTTTTTTTAAAAAACAGCAACACACAATATTTTCCTTCCTCATTGAAACACTGCTCCAAGCCAAAAGAGGGGTGGGATTAGCTTCACCACCAAACCTTTTGCCTACAGAAATCATTTTTTGAGGACGGATGTCATCAACAGAAAGGGAAGGAATCGTATATCTGTGGGTGCAGATTTCCTGGTGGAGGAATACTCTCATGATCTGAAAGAGGGCATATGGCAGCGCAGATGAATTCACATGAACTATTCAAGGCTATTCAAGGTGACTGCCTAGATCACTTGTGATTTACATCTGTCTTTTTTTTCTCCGCTAGGCTGCTTCCGTGGAGCTGAAGAACACCTGGGTTTCTGAGATTAGAAAGGTCCTGACGGGACAACTGGAAGCTTGCAGAGGTAGGGCACTGCAGAGGGAATGGTTTGATATGTGTGCGTCACTGCTGTATTCCCCATCCCTCCCTTTTCCGAGGGCTTAATATTTCCCAAACTGCCTGTCACAATTGTTCATGCAATGAACAATAAATTAATTGTATTTTTATAGGTCCTTTTGAGCTCACAGATCCACCCATTGCTGTGCCTGCCCACTGTGTCTCTGTGTGAGTCACTGTTCTGGCCTTGCCGTCACCTAATCTGGCTCCTTGGGGAGGTTTCTTTTGCTGCAGCTCTGCCTTGATCAGCTCATTTAATCTCTCCTGAATTTCCATCAATCTCAACCCATAGTTTTGCCTGGTGGGGCTGATGGGAGTTGTAGTCCGAAATGTCTGGAGGGCACCAAAGTTGGCACAGGCTGGGTTAAAGCTGTGTGCTGGATGCTTCCTAGGAACGACACAGCTCTGACACTTGCTGTTGACATTATTGACACCTTTTGCATTTATACCATCATGAGTGTGCACACACTATGCATTTGAATCCTATGGCCTCCCCCTAAGAATCCTGGGAACTGTAGTAAACCCCCCAGGATTCTTTGGGAGAAGCAATAATGCTTCTCACATATGGTGTGTTTGGCATTACTGAAAATGTCAAAGGCGATAACAAGAAATTTGAGATCTGGTACAATGGCAGAGAAGAAGTCTATATTATTCAGATACTGTAAGCCATGCTTTTTCATATCTCCACCTGCCTTTCCTCTAATCTACTCCCAGATATTATTAATTCCACTGGTTGGCCCTCAGCTATCAAAAGAGCAGGAAACATTGACATTGTGGAAGGGGCTGTAAGTCGGGCTTTCTTGCAGAGCATCCCAGCTGTGCTTTGCTCCTGAGAAACTATTTTACAGTGGGTGGGAGGGGAAGCATGTGAGGACAAAGTGATTCCTGTCCCTCTCTTCTTGCGACAAATCACTCAACTGACATTGAGCCAGGTGACGTTGGAGGGAGGATATCTCTGCCAGATACAACTCATATGCCTGGAAAAGAGCATCCCTGACCTTCAGGTACACCCGTCTCCTTTGTCACTGGATTTCCATCCAGGGTGTAACATTCGAATCCTGCCTATGCGCATAAAATCCGGTGCACAGAGATCTAGGTCACACAGTCATGAATGGAATCCAGCAATTGGCCACATGATCTGGGCCTACGTGTATTGCGTTTTACATGCGTAGGTAATATGAACTGTAACCTGCATTTGGCGTCTGAAGATGCCACAGGCAAGACAGATGAAAAAAGGAAGAGCTTATTCGCACATCGCATATTAAAACTATGTGATTCACACCATTCTGGTAGCCGCCAGCAAAGGGTGGCTTTAAAAGTGGGTTAGACAGATTCACGGTCATCAGCAGCGACTCACCGTGATGGCTGTGCCTTTGCTGTAATTGCTGCATGTCGTATTCTCTAATGCAAACGAAGATATATCTCAGTGCAACCATGTTAAGCGGTTTGAAGATGAAAGTGAATAAAAACAATGTTCCAAAAAACTTCAAACTTGCACAAGCGGGCAAACAGGAAGGGGGGATTAAAAATACATTAAAGCATCGGTCATTAAAAACTTCCCTAAACAGGGTTGCCTTCAGATGTCTTCTAAAAGTCAGGTAGTTGTTTATTTCCTTGACATCTGATGGGAGGGCGAGCACCACTACTGACAAGGCCCTCTGCCTGGTTCCCTGTAACTTGGCTTCTCGCAGTGAGGGAAACGCCAGAAGGCCCTCAGCGCTGGACCTCAGTGTCCAGGCTGAACAATGGGGGTGGAGATGCTACTTCAGGTATACTGGACCGAGGCCATTTAGGGCTTTCAAGGTCAGCACCAACACTTTGAATTGTGCTCGGAAACGTACTGGGAGCCAATGTAGGTCTTTCAAGATCAGTGTCTTGGCAGCCGCTCCCAGTCACCAGTCTAGCTGCCGCATTCTGGATTAGTTGTAGTTTCCGGGTCACCTTCAAAGGTAGCCCCACGTAGAGCACATTGCAGTAGTCCAAGCAGGAGATAACCAGAGCATGCACCACTCTAGCAAGACAGTCCAGCAAGATGTTTTTCATTTGGCAGATGGAGGGCACAGTCCCCTGCCCTTCTGCACCCACCACCTGAGGCACATGGCCCAATGAGGTTCATGATTCATCCGGCCCTGTTAGCTCAAGAACCTGGGAATGGTGTTCATATCTGCCTGGTTCACACATACTACTAAAACTGTGGGTTATTGTTAAGTGTGAACCCTGCCCAATAGCTTAACTAAGGTTTCTTTACTGTCTGGTGATCTGAAGCCATGGGTTGTTTCTGGCTTAGAAACCTTGGTTTGTTTTAACCATGGTTTGATGTTGCATGTGAACACAGCAACCTTCATTAACCATGGTTTGCTTGGTCACCTGGCCATGTAGTCAGACCGGCTGGAAGACAAACTTTGGAAAGCTATGCTATGATTGGTTTGATTGCCTGTGGGGCAACTCATAGTTAACTTGTAGTATGTGTGATCTAGGTCACTCTCTTTCTGCTTGTGTGCAACAAATCACATAGGGTGGCACTTAATAATATTTTTTATTATTTATACCCTGCCCAATCTGGCTGATTTCCCCCCAGCCACTCTGGGCGGCTTCCAGCACATATAAATTCATAGGAAAGCACCAAACATTTAAAACTTCCCGATACAGGGCTGCCTTCAGATGTCTTCTAAAAGTTGTGTATTTCCTTATCTCCTTGACATCTGATGGGAGGGCGTTCCACAGGGAGGGTACCACTCAGAGTGAACTTATTAAAATTAATAGACCTAACTTAGTCATGGTCATTAATTTCAGTGGGTCTATGCTGAGTAAAACTTTGTTGAAAGCTGCACAAATCCAACCTTTCCTTGTTTTCTTTAACAGAGGCAAGCCAACTACACCAAAGAATTACCGAGAGTGTGTACCATGCACCCATGAATTCATTCAGCTCCTCCAGGTAATTGCTGTCTAGTATGCTATTTTATAGTACAGTGGTACCTCAGGTTACATACGCTTCAGGTTACAGACTCCGCTAACCCAGAAATAGTACTTTGCTTCAGGATGAGAACAGAAATCACACAGCAGGAGGCCCCATTAGCTAAAGTGGTGCTTCAGGTTAAGAACAGTTTCAGGTTAAGAACGGACCTCCAGAACGAATTAAGTACTTAACCCGAAGTACCACTGTATGCTGTTTCATTTTTGAAAGCACATGGGTGCCATACAATCCACCTTCACTGCAGAGCGTACCAGATATACATACATACATAATTTTAGGGTGGCACTGTGGTCTAAACCACCAAGCCTAGGGCTTGCTGATCGGAAGGTTAGTGGTTCGAATCCCTGTGACGGGGTGAGCTCCCATTGTTCAGTCCCTGCTCCTGCCAACCTAGCAGTTTGAAAGCACATCAAAGTGCAAGTATATAATTAGGTACCACTCCGGCGGGAAGGTAAACGGCATTTCCGTGCGCTGCTCTCCTTTCGCCAGAAGCTGCTTAGTCATGCTGGCCACATGACCCAGAAAAACTGCGGACAAACATCTCCTCCCTCGGCCAGTAAAGCGAGATGAGCGCCGCAACTCCAGAGTCGTTCGCGACTGGACTTAACGGTCAGGGGTCCTTTACCTTTACCTTTTTATGCCACCTTTCCACAGTTCAAACCATGCTCAAGGCTGCTTACAACATGGGGGAGGATGTTTATTGATTTGTTGTTGTTTATATTATGTATTTTGTGGTTTTGTATTGTATTTTAATGTTGTGGACCACCCTGAGATCTACAGATGAAGGGCCGTATACAAATTTAATAACAAATACATAAATATATAAATGCATAAATAAGAAAATACGGAACTGCAATGTGACAAAAAGTCATGCCGTAATACTACTACTACTACTACTACTACTACTAATAATAGAAGCTATAAATAAATAAATAAATAGTACACAAACTGAACAATTTTCGCATAAATCACAAGATTTGAAATACAGATACAAAAAGGCAGCAGCAGCAGCCGCAACTCTCCCCGCAACAATACCCAAAGCCAAGCATCTTTAGCAGCAGCCTCAGGTTTTGCAGGTGGAGTCAGTCGGGGCTCCTTCCTCCCGAGCCAAGTGGAGAAGACCTGCAAGGCAAGGGGCAGTTCTTCCAGGATTCACAGCCAAGATATAACCAGGACTACAGGAGAATAGCACCTTGGGTGGGGCCGCTTTGCATCTCAGTTTGCTTCACACCTAGAGGCTCATGGAATATACTGAAAACCAGGAAGCCTGATTAAATTGATTAGCAACCTGACGTGCTGTGGGGACCTGTTGGCATCTCCTCGTCCTGCTTGCTCAATCCTATCTGCCCACTATTGCTAAACTGTTCCTTACACAGTGCAGGCACCTTTCCTCTGCTCCCTCTGGTGTTCCCTGCTTATTGCTCCATATATTCTGGAGCTGTTGCCTGATTCCTCCCTTCTTTGCTCATGTACAGTGGTACCTTGGTTTACGAACTTAATCCGTTCCGGAAGTCCGTTCTTAAACCAAAGCGTTCTTAAACCAAGCCCTGCTTTCCCATAGCAGCGGGAGACTCAATTGACAAATGGAACACACTCAACAGGAAGCGGAACATGTTCTGCTTCCAAGGCAAACCTACTTCCAGGTTTGCAGCGTTCTTAATTCAAGTTGTTCATAAACCAAGCTGTTCTTAAACCAAGGTACCACCGTATCCGCTAGGGGCTCTTTCAGAACGCCCCCTATCTCAGCCTCCACTCGCTGCCCCTTTCCCCAGTAGTCACTTCTGTTAGATCCCAGTTAGATGCTGGTGGCGCGCTCGGTGGCTGTGCTGGAGCAGCTGGAGGGCAAGCTGCGTGCCCCTGTCCAGCACTCTGCGTGCGCGACCTGCCTGCCAACCTGGCCTCGGGCGATGAGCTGCAGCACCTGGGAGCTCCGCGGGGACGGGCTGATGGAGCGGCTGCTGCTTGTCAACAATGCCGGTG
The DNA here is from genome assembly GCF_964106645.2 of Podarcis pityusensis. NCBI lineage: Eukaryota > Metazoa > Chordata > Lepidosauria > Squamata > Lacertidae > Podarcis > Podarcis pityusensis. The sequence continues at coordinate 8,985,974 of NC_138032.1, forward strand.
AGTGGGCGGTGCCGAGACGCGCTCCTGAGCACGTGCAGGGTGCGTTCCTCCTCCAGGTCCAGAGGCAGCTAAGGGACCGGCTTGCAGGGCAGCTTCCTGCAGGGGCTGCTCTGCATCCTTAGAAAGGCCAGATCTCCCCAGAAAGGGCTAAGGCAGGGCTTTAGGAGGATATAACACTAGGGACATAAGCCACACATTAATAAATCTTTCTCCCAAGATCTGACAAAAGCTGCATCCTACAGATTTCTCTCCCTCTCCCCCCCCTTTCCCCCCCCACTTCTCCCTTTAATAGCTAAAACTTGGCATCTGCTATTTATAGTTATTTTTGCCCCAGTGCATCAGCTTGAAGCTGCCAGGTACTTAAATTCACTGTTTGCGTTTGTAAATTTATTTGGAAAGATAAAGTGTAATCAGTGGATGGTGGGATTTTGGGGGGGGAGGGGGTGATGGGATTTCTTTTCTTTCTTCCGGGAAAGAGATTTATTTGAACCAGGAGAAAGCCAGACGCCAGATTGTATTCTCCTCCCCTCCTCACACTTCCAAAATTGTAATTTTGATGGGTTCATTCTCTTTTGACCCCCCCCTTTCCCTCCCCAGTTGCTCTGATATAAGACCACTGAGCATTTTAAGGAATCCATATTTTTTATATCCTGATTATTTTTTAGGTGAATCATATAGAGATTTATTTTGTATATAATTGTTTACAGATCTCTTTTTTACATCGAGATGTGTATTAATTATATAGATGAATATAAATTATATAGATAAATTCTACACACGTGGGCACCCAGGGAGCATATGACCAACTAGGTGCAGTAGTAATAAGCTCATATACAATCCTGACACACCACCTCAGAAATGTACGGGTCTGAAGAGGTGTTTAAATGTACGCCATTCCTCTGAAATCATGCTCTTTGGGACCATATGATGTCTGGCACCAGCCGTTTTATTGCTGCCATAAATTCTAACTGGGTAACATCTCTTCAGGGAAAGTGTCCTTGGGTTAGCAAGTTGGAAGAGCGATAAAGTATAATGAGAAGTAATCCCAGTTTGCTTGGACTTTGAATATATATTTATTTTGGCGGTGGTGTTTGCAAAGGAACTGAGGCAGGGAAATAGCATGTAAATAAACAGTCGGTCGAGGTGGCTCAGAGGCAATGGGTGGGACCAAAGACCAAAGTGGCCAAGGCAACCCCCACAGGGGGTTGGACTAGATGACCCCTGGGATCCCTTCCTTATTCAATGTCAAGCTGAATAACTGAGAAAGGGATTATGTGCTTGCACACAAAAAGGTCCCAGATCCAAACCTGGCATCTCATCCAGATAAGACTGGGTATACCCAGAACAAACTTAGTTGGTCTCTAAGGTGCTACTGGACAATTTTTAAATTTATTTTGAGTGCATCAGACCAACACGGCTACCTACCTGAATCTAGATAAGGCTGGGTAAGACTTCTGTCTGAAACCCTAGACAGCCACTGTTGGTCAGTGTGCACACACTAGATGGACCACATCCATACGAGTTTGCAACCCACATTCCCATGCAGTTCGTGTGATCCACATTGTACATGGATCAGGCAGACAGGTGTAGTTCTCCCTGCCACGTCTGCTTTGCCCCTTAGTTACCTCTGGTGACTAACTGCAGAAAAGAGCAGGAAATTTTGCAGCAAGACACTTTCCCTTCCTACCTACCATTCCAGAGAGCAGCTATTGTGCTGGTGAGAGCAAGGTTTATGCAGCCTCTATGCAAACGAATTGGGCGTGAGTGAGCCAAACTGCCTGTGTGAGCAGTTCAGTAGTGGGGGTATTTTCCTTTGACTCCAAAGCAGTAACTGCTGTTGATTTGCGCGTCCTGCACTCTGCTGAGAGCACCGCTGGCATTTGAGCCCTGCAGTTTGTAAAGCAGTATAATGGATGCATGTTCTAGAAGGCTGGCTGTGTTTCTGTTATCTCTGCACTATATGTTTCAATTATTTTAAACATTCATTCCCTTTCACGAGAGAACCATGCAGCCTGTAGTTCCCAGAGGGAGGCAATAGAGATGGGCAAATATGCCAATTTCAGTTTCTCTCGTTTCTCCAGATTTAAGTTCAGTTTGGCACATCAGTTAACAATCGAGTTGCCATATTTCAAAAAGTAAAATTCCTGACACCTGCAAAGTTGTTGAGCTTTTTAAAGGAAACCTAACCCTAACAGCTTTTTGAGCTGTTTCCGCTGCTTTTCCCATCCGGTTTTTCCCTGCCGTACATTGGCATTTCCCCTGACATTTTGCTGATTCGACGTATGGCAAACCTACTTAACAACTTAAGAAAAACAATTCTCATGAAAAATTTTCAGCATTTTCATGCATGTATCTCCTTGACTTCACATTTTTGCAAGCAATCTCCCTTATTTAATGCATTTGGGTATGTCATTTTCATTTATATGTGCATTTTTAAAGTCACACTTTCCTCTAATATATGCTTTTTTGTACACATTATTGGTTGGATAAGTTTTGCATTGCGAGATTTGGAGAGGTGCAAATTTCAGAGGATAGCTTCATTCCAGTTTGTGTACTGTATCAAGAAAATGGGACTTAGGGAAGTTTGCATTAAAATCTGAACCAAACCCAAATTTCTTCCCCATCCGCTAGTGCAATCTGCTAATTTTGTGAATGGTTTCTTATCTAGTTGTTTGGTCCACAGATGACTGAGCCTGGTTTGCTGCGCTTGTTTATATTACCATGCTCATTATATGCCCAGCAAATTATCTTCCATCTCTCATTGTACATTTTTACAGTCCAAAGCTCACTCTGACAGGAAGGTTTTTAACTGGGGTGACATTCATGGTGAGATGGGGAAACTGCAACAAGAGGACCATCTCTGATGGTGCCACGAGGGCTGGGCTTTAGGGCAGAGGACCTGGGCAGGAGGGCCCCCAGATGTAACAGGGCATGTTGAAGCAAGTGGAATAACAGACACACGGTGCTCTGGAAAGGACCCTCCCTATAAGAGCATGAAGTCCAAAGTCTAGAAATCGCCTCAATGCACCATTGCACATTGATGCCCTTTTAGTGCCTATTTTAACAACGCTTGTTGCATTTCTTTTGTCTCTAAAGGTACGGCAGGAAATCCATGAGTTTGTGCGAGAACAAATCTGAGCTCTCAAGCCTGGAAATGTCCAACAACCGGGACAGGAACATCAGCCCCAACGCCAGACAAAAAAGAGGTAGGCAGTGCTGAGACGGAAGAACTCTAAGGAAGAAGCCTAGAGGAGATGGCGCGCATGCCGTTTCCCTCTGCAAATTTCTCCTTTCCCACACCAGCAGTTTGACAAGAGGCAGAAATTGGGGCTTCAAAGTGACCTGCATGAACTGCAGAGTGCCTTCTGGTCCTGATCCACACTTTTCAGGCACAACACACACAGGGATTTCTGTAAACACATTTGAATGACAACACAGGGCTCGCCCTCACTTCTGCTTGTCCCATGCCTAGAAAGCACGGGTTCAAGTGATTTTCCACTTGACCCGCTCCTTTCCCAGGGGAAACCCACTCTTTGGTGCTAAATCAGAGCAAGCATCAATCCAAAGAAAACTTGAATTGCCGATTGCTCTTGGGGGAAGGGGGAAGCTGCAGGACAAGAAGTGTGAATGAGCCCTTACTGAACTTGCCTTGGCTGTTATGCAAAGTGCTGGGCCACTTCACACAAGAATGGACAGGACATCCTTTCATCTTTTATCACTTGATTGCATGATGCTTGGGACTTCTATCACTTGGAACATCAAGTGATGAGTGCAAAATCAAGCGATGGCTTGGGCACATAGTGCTGGACTTTCATGTCACATTGTATGCAGGCAGGCTTTCCCACTCAAGGCGCTTTTTAACTGGAGTTGCTGAGGATCAAACCTGTGGCCTTCTGTGCTCTGCTACTGAGCTAAAGCTACTCCCTGAATGGTTACGATTTTGACACAGGGGCCATACAAAGCTTTGACAGCAAGTCAATCGACTGGTGCTCTGTATTATCTCAGCCACTGTTGTCTCCCCTGACTAGCAGTGGTTCCTCAGGACCTCAGATAGAGGACTTCTGAAGCTAGCTGAGCATCCTTTTAGCTGGAGGTGCCAAGGGAGCAGAATCTGAATTCAACTGGCAGCTCATTTGCATGGTGGAAAGTTTATATCAGGCAAACATTTCTCTAGTTTACAGCAACTTGTTTTGCAAATGCTGTTATGCGGGGAGAGGGCACAAGGCAAACCACTCACCGTGTGGTCGTGTGAATTCTTCATTCATTCTCCAGTGAAAAACATGTACTGCAATTCCATTCATCTGAAGCATTCTGTAGATTTGGAGAGCAAGAGTGCTGTTACCTTAGGATTTTTCAAAAATATGAGGCTACACATTATGCATTTAGTAAGCTAGCAGTTTCAGCCGTTTGAGGTTTGGTCAGTCTTGCCAAGTAGCAGATTCCAGACCATTTGAATAGCAGGAGAGCTGCTCCTCAGTGTTAACGTTATTTTTCAAACCAACCGTCCAATAGTTTGGTGCACCCTCTGCTGGCTGAATTGGGATTTAATTTCATGTTCATGTCAGGGATCCTCAGTCATTTTGTGGCTGAAATTCTGCAAAAAGTCGTGAAAAGCTTGAACCTAGTTCACAGGTGTGTCATAAGGAAAAGCAATATGTTTCTTTAAAAAAAAGGGGGGTAAATTAGTGTGCAAACGATGGCACTCTGGCATGAGCTAACCTAGATGACTCATCTCTTGCAGAAAAACAAGGAGGGGCCATGGCGTTTTGGTTATAGTTGCTTTATGGCTCCCCAAGATAGTATTGCCAGGCAGTGCTGACTCCAGGATATGGGGGGGGGGGGCTTGGGCAAGACACCTTCAATGGACCCCACTTTCCCCCCTGGAATGCAGAACCTGTGGCCCTTCCATCTCTCATCAGCCCCAGCCAGGATGAAAGCCAGAGTTCAACATCTGGGGGACGGAGGGAAGAGCACAGGTTCCTCATTCCTGTTCTGTCCCTTCATTGCCGTTGTTGTCTGTTGATGCTGCTCCTGTGCCGCGTCATTGACCCTGCTGCTGGCAACGCCATTTCAGATTTCAAGGTAGAAAGCATTTCTCGGGGAGGGGAGAGGATCCCCACTACGACCCAGGAAACCCCGTGTCTCAAATGTATGAGCAAGTCAGGTTAGCCAGAGCAGATCCTTGATCTTCTTTTGCCAGCAGTCAAAGGCAACCAGCCTCCCAAAGGGAGCCAGCTAATGGAACACCCACCAGATGTCAAAGAGAAGAAAAACTACCAGACTTTTAGAAGACATCTGAAGGCAGCCCTGTTTAGGGAAGCTTTTAATGTTTAACAGACCACTGCATTTTAATATTTGTTGGAAGCCTCCCAGAGTGGCTAGGGAAACCCAGCCAGCTACGCAGCATTCCTGAGAAGGGGTCCTGGTGTTCTGGGACTCACAGCTGCTCTCTTGTGAGCACCCGGTATAGCAGAGTAAAAGCAGCGCAGACGGAGATGAGGAGGTATCTGGGCATACCTACTTTATTTCTACTAATTACAGATTAAAGAACATAACAAACACGTATGAGAGGAGCAGCCCTCATACAGACATCCCATCTCGTCGCAAGACAGAGCAGAAAGAAAAAGTACAATAGTACCAGAGACAGAAGTCACACAGACTAGCTTCCCTTCTCACGGAACAGAAAATAAACAAGAATCAGGTGATCCTTGCAATGGGAGGAGTGAAATGCTAACACCAGCATGGTGTAGTGGTTAAGAGTGGTAGACTCATAATCTGGTGAACCGGGTTCGCTTCCCCGCTCCTCCACATGCAGCTGCTGGGTGACCTTGGGCTAGTCACACTTCTCTGAAGTCTCTCAGCCTCACTCACCTCACAGAGTATTTGTTCTGGGGGAGGAAGGGAAAGGAGATTGTTAGCCGCTTTGAGACTCCTTAAGGGGAGTGAAAGGCAGGATATCAAGTCCAAACTCTTCTTCTTCTTCTTCAACCTTTTCGTATGCAGAAGCGTACAACATGGACACTGGTTATACAGATTTATAGATATTTATCTTGATTTCAGTTGACAGATTCTTCTTTTTTTTGGTACTGAGTTTTCCCCGTGATTTTTTCTTTCAGCACGATATTATTTTTTGTAAGTAGCATTGTGAAAAGTCACTCAAACATTTGTAAAAATAAATAATATTTTGGGAGGATTTGCTGCGCCAGGGGCACTTGCAAAGAGACGGCTTTGCTTGGGCATGGCTGCTGGTGAGCGCATCATGAAGGAGGGTTTTCACCTTCATACATGCAGCTCATATTGTTACACTGGAAGCCCTATTTCAGAACAATCCCTGCATTGGGAATGGGGAATCTCAGGCCCTAAAGATTCTCCCCCTAGGCTACAACCCTCACCAACCCTACTCCTCAAGTGCCCTCCTCAAGTAACTGTGACTATGCCTGTTGCTTGCCTGGTTGGAGGATGGAGAGGTGTGAGAATTTGCAGAAACCTCTGGCTTTAGCGTGGTCTACTGCACAAAGGTAAGAGCCACACCCATTGCTCCACCCACTTTTGGTTCTGGCTCCGCCCACCCTGGATGGTTGCCAGCAAGGGAATGTGGCCTTGATGCTTTAAAGGGTTCTACTCAATGGTCCATAATTCTGTGAGCAGCCTTGAGTGTTTTGTGGACACTAGGTTTTTTGGGGTCTTTTTTTAACTGTTCGCTTTTCACTTACTTTCCTGCCGACTTGTCTTCCTTTTGGAACTGTGTGTTCCCTCCCTCCCCACAAAGCACCTCCCGCCTTCTCCATTTTGCTCCCAGGTGAAACCTAGCTAGTCAAATCTATCCCTTGCATAACAAGAAGGATGTTTGGCTCAGCTAGTTTGCTTCCTTGTTTCCACAGCCACCTTCCCAGCTAGTCACTTGCTGCGCAAGCTCACGGCTGGCCAAGCGTTCCAAATTTTTAATCACCTCCCCCTTTCGCCCCCCCCCTTCCACAAGCTCTTAACTTTGCTCTCTCCACAAGCTGCAAGGCTGACCCCTCTGCCCTGCCTCACCTCTCTCTTCCCTCTGCCTCTTTCTCCTAGCTGATTATTCCACCAGCCTTAATCTTGAGCGCTCAGCTCTTGCTAGAAAGCGGTTCACATTGCAAGGTCTTTCCAACCGCAGAGCTCCACCCAAAGGTAAAACCACCGCCACTCGCAGCGCTTGATCGCCAGCCACACGTCTCCTGAGCACGGTGTCCATCCCATAACGTCATCCATCGCACCCCGCAAGGGTGACCGCATCCCATCATAATGTCCTCGTCCGTCGTACCCATCCCCTAGCTTCACCCGGGCTGTGTTCACATGACCTGCTTAAAACACAGTGAGGCCATTTCCCCACGCTGCGTTTCAAACTGCATTTGCATGCTGTTGCACAAATCGGTCTGGCAGGATGCTTCCCCCCCCCCAAATTGCCCACTTTTCTGTCTGTACCACCAGTGGGTGGAGAAGGGGTGCGGATGTCTTCATAGGGCTTACGTCTCCAAATCGGATTGAAGCTAGTTGGCAGGGAAATGCATCAAAACGCAATATTTCTCAAGGAACTACAGGATAGGTGTGGATTGTGGCTTCAAAGCAATGGGAACACTCTGGATTCAGAGAGAACAGGGGTGTGTACACAGCCTTAGTGTTTTCTTCTTGGTGGTGTTTTTCAAAGGTACCAGCTCTGGATTTAGGATGGTGCAGGTGGTTCCCCCCTCACAGGGCCCTGAGCCGAGGGGATGCAAAACTGAGAAGATCCAAAATTGAGACGATCCATTTTGCAGGTGGCGCTGTGAGTTAAACCACAGAGCCTAGGGCTTGCCGATCAGAAGGTCAGCGGTTCGAATCCCCACGACGGGGTGAGCTCCCGTTGCTCGGTCCCTGCTCCTGCCAACCTAGCAGTTCGAAAGCACGTCAAAGTGCAAGTAGATAAATAGGTACCACTCCAGCAGGAAGGTAAACAGCAGTTCCGTGTGCTGCTCTGGTTTCTCCAGAAGCGGCTTAGTCATGCTGGCCACATGACCCAGAAGCTGTACACCAGCTCCCTCGGCCAGTAAAGCGAGATGAGCGCCGCAACCCCAGAGTCGGCCACGACTGGACCTAATGGTCAGGGGTCCCTTTACCTTTATCTTTATTTGGGGGTGCCAATTTTTGGCCTCGCTCAGGGCATCATATTACGAAGGATTGCCAAATCTGGGGGCACTCCCTGGTTTTACTCACCTGCCTCAGACATACACAATAACTTCGCCTTCTCAATTTCTGTTGTCAGGCTGCTGTTAAACGCCTGTTAAGAGGAGCAGCAACCCAAGCTTTTAAACGAATTCCCTCCTTTTTTTAAGAGCTGGAAAGAGCAACCGAAACGATGGAGGGGCTGGAGCGTCTCCCCTATGAGGAAACATTACAACTTTTGGGGACTTTTTTAGTTAAGGGGGGGGGGGAAGTAAGAGGAGACACAGTAGAGTTCTAGGAAACCGTGCATGGGGGGGGGGGAATGAATAGAAAAAAAGTTTTCCTTTGTCTCTCATAACACTATAGCCTAGAGCTGTCCAACGGAAGTGCTTCTTTACAAAGTGTGAAGTTAATCTATGGAATTTGCTCCCTCAAGAGGTAGTGATGGTCACCGACTTGGATGGTTTGAAAAGATGATTAGATGAATTTAGGAGGTGTAAGGCCTGTTGGGATGCTGCTGGGGAGACGGGGGCTTCAGGCAAGCCCCCAGCTGGCTCCAGCCCCCAGCCGGCAGCTGGGCGAACTCCGGTCTCCCTCGGAACAGCATCAATCAGCGACTCGTAGCTTCAGAAGCCTTCAGAAACTTGAGCACGCTTTATCAGCAGAGTGAATAAATCTTCACAACGGAAGTGGCGGACAGAGACATGTGTAAGCATTATTTACAGGCGTTTATTCAGCATAGTTCAGGAACAAAGGGAAAAACATGTCTGCTTCCCTTCGTGTTCAAGCACACAGCAATAGAGCAAAAGCAATATACAAACGGAAGGTCCCAGCAAGCCTGTGCTGGAAGTAAACAGGCACGTGACACACAACAGTCATGCTTGTTCCTTTTAAGGTGGAATGGAACTATATCCCAACATCCACCCGTGACTGTGAGCCACGATAGTCATGTTCCACCTTCACTGTCAGAGCCTTTGAATACCTATAGCTGGAAATCGCGGGCGGAGTGTTATTGTGTTCAAGTCAGGTCCTACCTATGAGCTTCCCACAGGCACCTGGTGGACCACTGTGAGAACAGGATTCTGGGTCCAGCAGGGCTGTTCTTATGTCCTGGAGATGTTCTAGAAACGGTGCAGAAAAAACTGGAGCAACTGCTATATGAGTCAAGACTAGAGCTTTTGTATTAGATCCACTTGCAAGCCGTACCGTATGTTATATTAGCTGTGTACCCTAAAGCACCAATCCAGATTGGAACTCTGGCATGGGGGTAGTGGAGCTCTATGGAAAGGGCCTAGCTCAGTGGCAGAGCTTCGGATTTAGATGCAGAAGTTCCCTAGGTTCAATTCCTGGCATCTCCAGGGAAAACCCCTGTCTGAAAGTCTGGAACATCACTGCCAATCAGGATGGACAATCCTGAGCCCAGGTGGACCACAGAATCTTAGAATTGTGGAGTTGGAAGGGATCCTGAGGAGCATCTAGTCCAACCCCCTGAAGTGTAGGAATCTCCACCCAACTTCTAGGAACGGTCTTGGTCAGTATGAAGATAGCTTCCTGTGTTCCTAGTCTGTATTGGACTCCCTGTACCTCTAGTTTGTATATGGAGAGGAAGCTCACATTGATGCAAATGAGAGAGTCATCATCGTCCCCCCCCCCGATGCAAATCACAAATATGCAGGGGGGGCTGATCCAGAATAAGACCCTCCCTCCGTCTCCCAGCTACCTAGCTAATCTAACCCATCATTTTGCCCTAAAAGTGATGGCCCAGCCTCCATGGTGGCATTGCAAGGTACAATTGTGTGGCATTGTATGAGGTACACAACTTAGGGTCCATCTCATGGGAGATGCAGGATCAGATCTCCCAACATACTTTTTTTAAAAAAGCCTTAAGAACACCATTTAAGACTTAAGAGCACCATAAGAGGGCCTTCTCGGTAGTGGCGGCCGCCCTGTGGAACGCCCTCCCATCAGATGTCAAGGAAATAAACAACTATCTGATGTTTAGAAGACATCTGAAGACAGCCCTGTTTAGGGAAGTTTTTAATGACAGATGTTTTAATGTATTTTTAATCTTTTGTTGGAAGCTGCCTGGAGTGGCTGGAAAACCCAGCCAGATGGGTGGGGTATAAATTAATAATAATAATAATAATAATAATAATAATAATAATTCCAACAGGAGGGGACAGAGACAGGCAGGCACAACATGGACATTTGCCTTCCTCTTATATGTGGCTATTAACAGCTTTTTGGGTGGGATAGGGGTTGATTTCAGTCACAAAAAAAGTCACAGGGGGTAGGGAGAGAATTAACCTCCTCTCTCAGACCTCTGATCAAAATGGATTTATTTAGAGGTGTGCCGGCTGAGGCCAATGTGAGTTGTGGTCCAGCAACATCTGAAAAGCACCAGGCTGTTGAAGGCAGACTTAGGACACTTTTAGCTGGCTTTTCGTGAAAATAAATTCCAGAGTGGAGAAATAAACGTGTGGCTAAAAAGGCATTGAGAGATCTAAGCAAGGGATCTCCTGTGCTAGGCAAAGTTTGCAGCTCAGATGCTTCAGTGCTTCACTGGTGGTAGTGCAGGATGCTACCCAAGATAATGGGTGATGCTACTCACTCTGTGGAACTTTGTCCAGCGTAGTTACCTTGGGAGGCAAAACATGGTGGGTTGGTGCTGGGAGCTCACTGGACAGTAGATAAACGCAGGGCTCAGTGAAGGAGGATGGAGGGGAGACAGAAATAACTTGGCCTACATATTTTATTTTCAGAACTCTCTCTTGCCAAAGGCCTGTAATAAACCCTGAGCCAATTTCTATTTAGCCTTTCCAACATTCCAAACAGATACTAAATCCAGACCACTAGGTATAAACATGCATGTGGAGTGTATTCAAGATCTTGCATAGATACTGGGCTGGCACAATAACTCTTTTTAAGTTGCCAGTAAATATGAATCCTCGCGGTGGTACTGCGAAGATGTTCATTTGCCGTGCTGCACAAATCCTGCAGTTGATCAGCTTTTTCATGGAGCGTCTATGGACAAGGCTGTGATCAGGCGACCTGTCATTTAGACAGCAATAAAATACCTTTCAGCCTGGGGAAGGTTGTCACCAGCTGAACTGAGTGCCTGCTCCATCTGCTGTCCGGGTACTAACTATTGATGAGCAATTTCAAGGCACCATTGCTCCCCCTCTTTAGGGTCTTTACCTTTAAACTGGACTGGATTGGCCAGCCCTTCAAACCAAGAACTGTAAAGTAGGACAAAAGGCCATAGAGGCTGACATTTCAGTGACACAATAGGTCCTTCACCAGCAGAGATCAGCTGGGCTGAATGGAGAGATGCCTTTGTATCATCTAAACCACGTCCAGGATTGCTCTTCCCAAGCTTCTGGGAAACCACAACAACTAAACTGGCATGAAACTGATACAGACCTGTAGTGTAGGTAGGCCTGCTTTTGCTGATCTCTAAAGATCCTGCTCAGAACTGATTTTGCAGGCTTACTGCTTTAAGACGTTCATTTTCTCTCTCACACATGCATGCACAAATAAATCATTAGAGTTTTCAGTACAGGCTTCTGCGCCTGCTAGATTTCCAAACTCACAGCTCAGTGTGTTACAGCATAAAATTTGATAGTATCTCAACGCTCATGAGAAAATGGCTTGTTTAGAAACTTTAGATGTTTGAAGATGCACTGGTGGTAACAGGATCGCCTGCAATTGCATTGCATCCGATTCTCTTGTTAGTTTGTGCTTCATCAGCTTTGAAAGGCCAGAAAGCAAACATTCCCGCTGGCAAATTTTGAAACCTGCATGCAGCTGTGTTACAACATGTATCATCTTGGCTGTCGTGCTCATCTTCATGTATTTAATAGGGCTTCACTCATGTTTAACACAAAGTTCTGCCTGCTGTGATCTCCTTTCAAATTGACCGTGCCTATGCAGATGGCACAAGTGCTGACTGTTTTCAGAAGTAATCTTTTACCGTGATTGCTACTCCTAGCACTTGTTTACATGGTCAGTTATTCTGAGAGATGAATCCAGCTCACTTCGATTGCAAAGCAAGGGCCATATCAGAGTTCGGAGATGGTTGTATGTGTAAAACAGAGCTCCGGATCATTGTGAGCGCTCCTGGTTCCGGTTGTGAAAAATGAGAGGAATTCGGGATTCAGTGACCTCTTAATGACTTGGCATTGGATGAAACCTGGAACCATTTACCCAAATGGCCCAGATGTTGTTGGGCTACAACTCCCATGATCCACTGACCATGCGGATTGGAATGGGGACTCCAACGAAACATCTGGAGAACCTCAGATTCCCCTTCCCTGCTCTACATGGACTGAAATGCAACTCTCCAGCATCCTATTCTCACAGTAGCCAACCAGATGTCTGTCGGAAACCAGCAAAGCAGAACATAAGCACAACGGCCCTCTCCCTTCCTGTGATTTCCAGAAACTGGTATTTGGAAGCATTGCTGCCTCCAACTGGGGAAGCAAAGCAGAGCCATCATGGCTACTTGCTATGAAAGCCCTTTCCTCCTCCATGAATTTGACTAATCCTTTTTAAAAACTAAAATATACTCGGAGTCGAGAGTGGATTTCATGCTCTTTAGTCAGCTCATAGTGGTGAGGAGGAATGGAAGTTCGCCCAGACTATCTGCTTTATATACATTATTTACACAGTGATTGGCTAATTCTGGGATTCTCCTGTAGGCCAATCAGGTTGCGGATTCACTTCCACCTGGAGCTGGATTGGGTGGCTCCTGTGGACCAATCAGACTGCTGCATTCTGAATCCTATTGTTCTAGGACCAATCAGACTGCTGCATTTTGGATCCTATTCAACTCAGTACATAACAAAAACCATCCAAGTTGATGGTCATCACTGCCTCTTGTAAGAGCGAATTTCAAAGCATGACTGTGCGCTGGGCGAAGAAGTACTTTTAAAAATCTGCCCTAAATCTTTCAATGTGGATGTCTACGAGTTCTAGTGTTTTGAGAGAGGCAGAAAACCTTTTCCTCTATCTACTTTCTCCACGCCAGGCGTAATTTCATACTATCATGTCACCTCTTCCTCGCCTTTTCTCTAAACTGAAAAGTCATGATCGCTGCCGCCTTTCTTCCTAGGGGAGTTCTCCCGTCCCTCTGATGCCTCCCCCCCCCCGCCATGCAGGGTTCTCCCAACCCTCTGGAACAGATTTGGGGAGGGTGTTTAGGGCACGTGCAGGGCTAGGAGAGGGACAAGTCATTCCGCTTGCTCCCACCTGTTGAAATATTCAGTTGAATATGACCCAGTGTGTGTATAAAAGCCTTGTATTCAGGAACGATGCTTGCAAAACTGCGAATATCAAGACAAAGTTGCAAACGAAAATGTATATGTTAGGATAAATGCACACAAAACTGCACTCAGAGTTTTGTTTGGACTTTTTCTTTTTTACTGGAAAATTATGAGGAAATGGCGCAAACTGAAGGATGGAAAAATTAGAAAAGGAAAGAAACCAAAACGGACAGATTCATTCACCTCTGTACACACAGTGCGTGCCAGTAATTGCGTGAGAAAACGGTCGTTTCTGTTATCCTGCCTAGTGGATAGGAATTTACACACCCAGCCACTTTAGCACCTCATTAGAAATCTCAGGAAACGAAAGAGTTGCAACATTTGGCAGGGCAGCTGATCAGTTTACCAAATGACCACAAGCAAACGGTGGCAAGTTACCACTTTGTCATTCTGTATCTGGTCATTAATAGGCCATTGATGACCTCCTGCATCCCTCCATGGCAAACCAGGTTAGAACCCCCAGGGACTCGTTGGCCACGTAGACAATGCATGTTTTAATACAACAAGCCCTGAACAGAACTGTGATACAGTTTGCTGCAGTTTTCCATGGAAACAAGATACCTTTCTCCAGCCTTCTCCCAGTTGTTGTTGTTGTTGTTCTCCTCCTTCCTCCTCGTTTGCTTGCTCGCTTGCTCACTTCTAACCCTTCCTTGACCTGACTCTATCTGTCCTCCCAGATCCAGAATCTAAAGAGAGAGATGTAACCCGCCGCTTTTCCCTAGCTTCCTCCATCAGCACCACAACTAACACATCTGCTCTAACCAAAGGTACAGTCCCATTAACACTTTGCCGCCTTCCTTCCTCTGCCGACGTTGGTGCAAATGTGGCGGCGCTTGGAAACCCTTGCAAGCCTGAACCTGTGGTGTGCTCTGCAAGGCAAAGAGTAGAAAGGGTCAGGTGCACGACCCCCTCCAAACATTGTGCGCTATGGAGTTGCACCACTAGGATGCGAAGCAAGCCAGAACGGTTCAGTCTCTGGGTGCAACCAGACAGGCATAATTTCAAAGCCTGCCTGGTGCAGAAATGTACTCAACTGTGCTTCTGAGAGAAGGGCTATTGTCTCACCTGGACTGAGCTCTTTGCGGGGGAGGAACCCCTTTTCTGGTTTGGAGCAGAAAGTGAATGTGAACACTGCTGATTGGTCAGCTTTTGTGTCAATCATGAAGTGACCCTCCTTTCAGAATAGGGCTTTGCTCAGCACTGATTGGCTGTCTCCTGAGTCTCTATGCCGACTTATAACTGTGTTTCAAAGGGGGTGGGTGGGAGATTAATGATAATAATAATAATAATAATAATAATAATAATAATGAAGGGGGGCAAAGGTTATGTTCTTTTGCTTCTCACTATGGAATGCTTTTTGGTTATTGCAGCATATCAGATGTTATTTTGGGATGGATTTCCATAGAGTTATTTCAAGACAGAAAATGGTAGTTCTGTGTTTGTGAAATCAACACTGAACAAACCTGAGTGGGTAAAAATAATATTACGGTGGGGAAATGTAACATTTGTCAACTTGAGTTCTTTTCAAAACCATAGCAGACATTCAGTGTACGCTATCCCTTGCTGGGTTGTTACCTATGATCAGAGAGAATGATTTGTAATCATGCTCAGATAGGTGCATATAGTTTTCACTTTAACACAAACTCATCTCTGTGGGCATCATATATGTATTAGGAATGGTAATACAAGTCCATTATTGGGAGGAGGGGCTCTCTGCTTTCCTTCAGAATCACAGTTATTATTTTAAAAAGCAAGGTTTTTGGTGCTTTTGTTGCAAATCACAAGTATGTTCCCCCCCACCTCTCGACAAGCTGACTTTAAAAATCATTGTGATTGTGTTGTATGCTAAGATAAGCTAACCATTGCCCTCTGCTGCAAATCCTGTTCTTTTCCATGCCATGAGAGCCGGGTGAACCTCTAACTATATTTCGATTCTTGTTATCTGCAAACTCCACACAGGTCCCCTTGTTCCTGCAGTTAAAGTCAAGAGGCATGAAATTAAAAGCGATCCAACTCCTCTGGGTTTCGAAGGTACTTGATGCATGGACCATTTTGGTGACAGTCCCTTGATTATCCTTCATGGAATGCCTATACTTTCATCATCACCGGCATATGACATATGAGAGAGTTTGTAAGGACTCTCGAGTCAGCATATCAGCCCATTTTCGGGTTTCAGAATTAATCATCCTTTCCTGTTATGCATATGTCTGACCTGCCTGCCAAGTTCCAGTTAGGGCATATTGGAGGCTGAAACGAAGAGAATGAGAAAGCCAACTCGACGCGCTCTCTTCCCTCTCAGACACGCAATGCTTCCGATGGCTATTGGGATATTTAATAATAATAAAAATAAAAAAAAATTTATACCCTGCCCATCTGGCTGGGTTTCCCCAGCCACTCTGGGCGGCTTGAATATTAAAATGATTCACCCAGTATTAAAAGCTCCCCTAAACAGGGCTTCCTTCAGATGTTTCCCATGAACCACAGGATTGCAGGGTTAAACCACTGTTTTCCATTTCCCTTCTTATGCAGACTGAGTGCGGAAGCTCAAGAGACCCAGATGTACATTTGATTTTAAAACTGGCCCCTTTCTGTACTATATATTCACAACGGTCACAATCCTGCTAAACGGTACTCATAGCATCATTGGTGAAAACAACAGCTGTGGGCTTGGCACAGTCCGTTTACGGCCATTTCTTCATTGCTGCATCAGTTTCTTCTGTTCCATTCTTTCTCTCTTGAAAGCATGTCCCGCAATTGTCTCGTGAGTTTGCTGTTGGTCGTGTTTAGGTGGTTCCTGTGTCCTTTGCTGCATGCCGGTGTAAGCTAGACCTCTTTTTCACCTCAACCTTCTTTCCTTTATTAAATGGCTCTAAAATGAGCATTGCTCTGGTGTCAATGGTACTCTGCATGCACCCTCCATCACGTAACATCGATGAATGGTCTCCTTGTATACTTGGCCTACCCCTTTTATGCCAGGGGAGGCAAAAGCAGTGGGCACCCTTCTTTCAGCACATGCCATGTAGGTAATTAATCCAGACCTGAGATGAGGAATCTGGACTACCATTCCCATCAGCCCCAGGCCAGGGATGATGGGAGTTGTAGTTAACCTCTGGAGGACCAAAGGTTCCACACCCCTATCCAGGCCAAACAGGGCTAAAGTTTTCTGTTCCCTTGGGAAAGAGGGGTGGGGTTCTCCCGTTGCATTGGGCTAACGTCATGGGCAGCCAGGTACCCACTGTGACGTTTTAGGCAAATCTGGGGCGCCCTCTTTTCTTTCTGGATCACGCCCTCTGTTAGCATGGTGAGCTGGTCATAAAAGAAGGCCTAGTTACTTTGGGATTCCCAAAGTTGCAGAAATCCATCCGATTGCACCATCATAGGCAGATACTTAGCGCAAAGGCAGGCACATAATATTATGAGTGGTGGAGGTAGCTTGTACGTCCTGTTACTGCCATCTAAACCCAGGCATATTTGTTTCTGTCCTGTGGCAAGCTCTGAAGAGACCTGTCTGAACCAGGGAGAAGCTGGGTGTGGTGAGCTCTGACTGGTTAGCGCCAATGATACCATCAACACCCACTGCAGCAGTCTTGCAAGCGGTGTTTAAATGCTTGCAATTTTGTTGTAATTAGGCAATGAATGAATGTATCTATGAGCAGATACACATGCAAATTAAAAATGCAAATTAAAAGGTTTGCAGGCTTATCTGATGCACGGTTCTCCTTGCCGTGATTTGCCAATTCGGTTTGTTGGTGAGGTATTCCTGCAGCACAAGTTGCAAAATCAGGTTCACACCGTAAGTGAAGAACCTGGTAGGAAGTTGCCTTACAGTGAGTCAGACCATTGGTTCACGTAGCTCAGTAATGTCTACACAGACTGGCAGTGGGTCTTCAAGTTTTCAGGCAGGGGTCTCTCTCCGAATCCTACCTGGAGATGCCGAAGTTTAAACTTGGGACCGTCTGCCTCTCAGCTATGGCCCATCCTTGTGGTGCTCATCCTTCGAACGCTGCATCCGCCTTCATCCTCAGCAGCAAAATCCTACGTATGTCTAGTCAGAGTAAATGTGTATGAGTGCAGGCCTTTACAGGAGAGCTGGTCCCAATTTCAGGTTAATCCAAAGGGACAATCTTGCGTACGTAGCATCGATCGCATTACTAGCAAGGAAAATCTTCTGGGTGGGGTTGCATGTTCGGCCTGACATTTCTGAGATCCCAGCTAGCACCCAAACAAACAAACAAACAAACAAACAAACAAACACCCTACTTCCTGTCACAGATGCCTTTGAATGCAACCTCTTGGCTCAAGCTAAATGCAGCGCTGTTCGCTCTACGAGGCCAGTCCCTAGATCTGCTTCACAGACAGGTAAATAGGAATCAAAATGTGTTTTGAGATGCAATGCCTGCGCTGCTCAGAGCATATCTGAAGACAAAGGGCTCTACTAGTATGTACTGTGGGTTTTTCCTGTGCACAGCTCTGCCAAAATGAATGGAAGCCTGTTGCTAAATAAATGGGAGCATTTCAATGAGGCTTCATGATGTGTTGTGCCTGAAATGTTTTTTTTTAATTAAAAAAAATACTTGCTTCCAGCTAAGAGTGGAATTCTTTGCTCCATCCTCATTAGTTTTATTTTGCTTGTGCTTATCCTTTGTTCACCCTTGTACCTCCCTCTTTCTGCTCCCTTCCCCCCCCCTTGTTGTTGGCATCCATTTGTCTTGAGAGAAAATGGGGGTGAAGTCTACACACATCTCAATGTAGGTTGTAAATCGCCTCACCTCCTCCATACCCAACTGATCACTGCATCCCACAGGACAGGGCACTTTGCAGGCACCATCCTATCATGAAGTGCGCCTATTGCATTGTCAGAATTGAGCCATTAGTGTGGCTTCACCTACCCTGCGGAACTACCCACCACTGCATATCAGACAGGCACCTTATCTGCATATCAGACAAGCACCTGCAGAAGATGCTCATCTTTCATCAAGCCTCGTAAAATCTCTGCCTCATGTTTCTTTCTTGGATAGAGGTTGATTTTATGCATGCGCTGCTATCGTTAAACATGGTATTTCTATATGCAGTTGTTTTAACTGATTTTTAATATATGTAACTGTTTTATTTACAGCAGGCCCAAAACTTGTATGCTGTTTACTTACATGATATCAGCCTTGTGCACTTCATAGAAAAATAAAGAAATAAACAGAAAGAGGACGGGAGGCTGGGGGGAAACCCATCAGAGGGGGCTATGCCTGATAAGCGAGGTGGAGGATTTTAAAACTCTTTGTGCAGCAGGAAAACCCAGTGCGGAAAGAGCTTTTAAAGCCCTCTGCCTTGCTTACCAGCCTCTAGGAAGGTTGTGTGAGGCTTAGTGTGCCTTTGGACAGATAAGGATGGTTGCACAAATGTATGAGTGATTTGGGGGGGGGGGTCTTACTGACTTCGTGCAATTTTGCCTTTGTGAGTGGACCCCCAGGACATAACCCCTGGGTGAGTTTCGGGCCTACTGTATGTTATTGCAAATTGCTTTCAGATGCCTTATAGGAAGCAATTTATAAATGACATTTAATGATGGTGATGTCTTCTTCAGAGGAGGGAGCTATACAGTGAAGGCTGGTCCTTCTTCTTTTTTACAACTAGTCCAGAGTGTGACCCTGGCTGTCAGTTTCATCCTCTGTAGCGTCAGTGTTGCCAATCTTTCTCAATATGGCACCCTGTGCTAGATTAAAATTTGGTGCCCCCAAATGGATCTTCTCCCACTATGGATCTTCTAAATTTTGCACCCCCTCAGCTTGGCGCCCGCACCGCCCTAAATCTGATGCTGGTGTTGCTACTGCAACTCTACAGGGAGGAGGGTGGAAGCAAAATTAGAATTACGAGGCTCTGCCTATCATGGGCTCTGGCTCCACCTACTGGTGGGCTCCCTGCTTTCCACCCCATCAGCCACCATAGGTTACTTATGTTCCTCTGTAAGACAATATGCTCTTCATGATGCTAGCTAAATTATCATGAAAACGAACTTTCATGATTTCCTCTGCTGGAAAAATGTAAATCCACAGGGCTGGGTCTTACCAAGCTTGGAAACCAGCATATAATTTGATCCTGAAACGTTGTGAGACAGATTTTAGAGATGTATGTTGAAATGCAGATTTTGAAGGCAAGTTCCCACTCGCTTTTTAGGTGGGGTGTTGTTGTTTTGAACTGAATTGTTTTAAGCATCTGCACCACTCCAGTCAGTTCCACAACTTAGCTTTGCTTCTCTGAGGGCCAAATTTCACACGCTGCTCCTGTCAGGATGGGGAGCAGGGAGAGAGATATCCGATTCAGTGCTCATTTAAGGGCAAAATTACCTAAGTCATAGGGGCGTGGGTGGTGCTGTGGGTTAAACCACAGAGCCTAGGACTTGCTAATCAGAAGGTCGGTGGTTCGAATCCCCATGATGGGGTGAGCTCCTGTTGCTCGGTCCCTGCTCCTGCCGACCTAGCAGTTTGAAAGCACATCAAAGTGCAAGTAGATAAATAGGTACCGCTCCGGCGGGAAGGTAAACGGCGTTTCCGTTTGCTGCTCTGGTTCGCCAGAAGCAGCTTAGTCATGTACGCCGGCTCCCTGGGCCAATAAAGCGAGATGAGTGCCGCAACCCCAGAGTCGGTCACGACTGGACCTAATGGTCAGGGGTCCCTTTACCTTTTACCTAAGTCATACATTCCCCCAAAAATGCATGAACCGAAACGCAATACATGAGCCTCTGAATTCGCACTTCTCCGAACCTCACAGCACAGTTCTTCAGCTAAATAAAGTGTATACTAGGGTAAAATGTGGGTAAAATGCATATAATAGTGAAAAGAACATACAAAAATATTAGTGAGTTTTTAAAAAAGTGTGTATATTAGGAGGGATTGGCCCAAAAGTGCTGAACGATATCCATGATGGCTTAAATAAAATGTCACCAATTGATATGGAAATGTGCAGCCCTGGTCTGAGGGTTGGCAGTTCCCTATGCTTGCCATAGTCCTTATTTGTCAGGATCAGATGAGATTTTAACTGGGAGCTTCTTGAGATGAGCTACTTGAGGCCAGTGAGTGGAAGCCATAATGCTGAATGCCCAGGCCTCACCACTGTGCTTCACTTCCAATAACCCTTTGCATCCACTTGGCCTCCCTTGCAGGTTAGTTTTGAAGCTGTGCTGATGCTCCAAGCGAGCTTCTTGGAGGAAGGGATGTGATGCAGATGCAATAAATTAACCTCTTTGAGTGGGTCTCCTCCGGTAGAGAGCTGCTCATTTCTTTTTTAAAAGGCTGGATTTTCACGCTGTGCAGTGCCATCAATATTCTGTCTAAAGTATGCCAGCTGCTGATGCCAAACGCTCTCCTTCTTTGCAAAGGTTGGCCCAGCAAGCAGATGCCGTCGCTTGATACGTTTGAGGATTTTGAAGCCATCCCATCCAGCGCTGAGGAACTCTCCAACTCTTCGGATATGGAGGAAGAAAGCCAGCCTAACAACGTAGGTAACACCTTCCAGAGCTTTGTAATGCTGTTGTTAAGCTTAGCTCAAGCTGGGCGTAAATGCAGCAGGAAATGCAGTTTTGCATTTCCCCAAACTATGGGAATGTTTCAGAACAAGACAAGGGACAGTCTCCAAGTAGCCCTTTGTAAACATCCTGTCAGTGCAAGGATTCCTGATTGCACAAGGAAACATTTACCCCCCCACCCTTAATCTGTTCTAGAGATTCCCCCAACCATCTAGAGCAGGCATAGGCAACCTCGGCCCTCCAGATGTTTTGGGACTACAACTCCCATGATCTCTAACTAACAGGACCAGTTGTTAGGGATGATGGGAATTGTAGTCCCAAAACATCTGGAGGCCCAAGGTTGCCTATGCCTGATCTAGAGATTTGGGGAGGGCATGAGGGGTGGGGGAATTCCTGTCCTGCAACAGAAATCCTTATGCCAATGGGACATGCTAGTTGAATACCACCCATGACATTGGGTTGGGTGGGTTCTTAGGGTACCAGCAATATTTGGCTATCAACTTGTGCAGTTTTCTTAAATCCTCCCTATAGTTGTTGTTGTTGTTTCTCAGGCTGGGCAATAGGTGAGGAGATAACGTGAGTTCTGTCTATCTAATTACTTTGATTTATAACTTGTCCCACACTGAGGGATCAGCGTGTGGACCAGCTTTGCATGTTCTGCAGCTGCACCACACAAGTGGAGAAATACTAAAGTTAGCATTCAGCACCCTCAGGTCCTCTGATTCTTGTTAGTTAAAAACCCACAATGTTTCTAATCTACAAGGCCTAGGTCAGCTTTTTCTGATGCCCTCCAGATGTTTTAGACTACAATTCCTATCAGCCCCAGCCAGCATGGCCCAGTTCTTATACAGTGTCTGCCACCCAGCAACAACCTTTTTGCCTGCCAAAGCACTGGCCACACTCTGTTGGACAAAGCTCCCTTGCTTTTGTTTGTGCCACTGTATCTGGTTTTAATCTAGTTTTGGAAAGAAAAAGAAAGAAAGAAAGAAAGAAAGAAAGAAAGAAAGAAAGATCATGATGGTTTGATATTTTGCTTTGACCACTTTGTGTTTCTAGGAAAGCAGTTCAGGATTTTAAAAAATAAATTGGTAAGATTTCAAAGATGAACTTTACAGTGCAGTCCTGTATTTACAGGTAAACCCTACCCAATGCAGTGGGGCTTCTCTCCAAGCAATTATAAATAGGGTTGCATGTGGGTTTTTAATATGAAAAAGACTACAGACGTGCTTGTTAAAAACAGTGAAAGCAAATGCTTTTGTGTTGTCCAGTCCTTTGCATGATTCCTTTTGCAGAGCTCTGCACACCCCATACCTTTAAAACACATTTAGAGCACACACATCCCCCCACAAAGAACCAGAGGAAATGTAGTTTACCCCTCATGTAACTACAATTCACAGCACCCCCAACTGCAGTTCTCAGGAGTCTTCAGAGAGATGGGCTTTAAATGTATGGTGTGTGCACAGAACATTAGGAAAATTAGAGTGTTTGAAAACCACAGCAAGTGCTCCTTTTCTGGATACATTTGTCACTCTGTATGTCTGAAATGCAACCCTTGGGCCTTTTAGTAGACTATATTCCTGTCTTATCCCTGCCCATAATCTTTCCTTCTGCAGTAACATCACGTACCACCTTGTTTCATTTGTTTCAGGGATCCAACCTTTACCGGGTAGAAGGCAGTTTTGACACTTGTTTCCCAGATTCCCTCACTCTAGAGGATGGAGATTTAGTGCAGTTTATACAGGAAGGCGAGGATGGACAATGGTAAGTATAGCTGCCAGAGAGAAAGGCTACAGCGGTACCATTTTCCAGCTGTTAGTTGAGTATTGAAACAAACCTTGATAAACAACAGCCAGAAGAGAATAGGGTGTGTCAATTTTTATGCGAACTCCATTAGTACACAAGCTAGGTTTGCTTTTATTATTTGCTGCAGAGATAAATTTATGTTGGGTGAGTTCAGAAACATACCCATAAAGCTTAGGGGAAGGCTCTCCTCCCTTCTTCCCAACATGTGTTGAAAGCAATCTTTCTCAGTCCAGCATCCTCCAGCTGTTTTGGACCACAATTTCCATCAGTTGATAAATTTCCGTGAGGGCTTTTAAAAAAAAATAAAAAAGAATAAACTTCCGCAAACTGAAACGGAAAGGTGGAGTTCTGAACTTATGATGGGAAGAGCGAAAAACTGAGAGAAGTTGAAATGGACAGATTCATCCATTCCTGGTGCCTGCATAGAGTTCCCCAGGACACCCCTTGCCTCTGCTCTCAACAAGCAAATCAGTCAAAATGAAACATCCTTCTCTTATGTGAAACAGCTTTTCCATGTGGGAAAAGCACAGGATTTGAATGAAAGAGATGGGAGCATTGTGGAAAAGGCTGTACAGTGGAACCTTGGTTCTCGAACAGCTTAGTTGATGAACAAATCAACTCCTGAACGCTGAAAACCCGGAAGTAAGTGTTCTGGTTTTTGAATGTTTTTCGAAAGCATAACGTCCAATGTGGCTGTCAGCTATTGTTTCCGGGGTGCCTGCACCATACCTTGGTTTACGAACATTTCTGGAGTCGAATGAACTTCTGGAACAGATTAAGTTCAAGAACCAAGGTTCCACTGTATATCCCTTCTCCCCAGATGATGATGATGATGATGATAATTTGTTATTTCTACCTCGCCCATCTGGCTGGGTTTCCTCAGAGGACTCAAGATACACAAATTCTTCCAGAAACAAACTGGTGAAGGAAGAACAATTAGGAAAATGGGGATGGGGCAGACCTTCCTTTTACAGTGGTGCCCCGCAAGACGAATGCCTCGCAAGATGGAAAACCCGCTAGACGAAAGGGTTTTCCGTTTTTTGATGCGCTTCGCAGGACGAATTTCCCTATGGGCTTGCTTCGCAAGACGAAAATGTCTTGCGAGTCTTGAGATTTTTTTTTCGCTTCCCCCCTTTTCTAAGCCGCTAAGCCGCTAATAGCCTTTTAGCAGCTAATCCGCTAAGCCGCTAAGCCTTTAATAGCCGCTAAACCGCTAATAGCGCTAATCCGCTAAGCCGCTAATAGGGTTGCTTCGCAAGACGAAAAAACCGCTAGACAAAGAGAAACACGGAACGGATTAATTTCGTCTTGCGAGGCACCACTGTATGTTCTTAACAGGTTTTTTTTTTAAAAAATTGATGATTTAAAAATTTATTGTAAACACTTTGGATGTTTTACTACAATCAAGGGGTATATATATTTAGTTTAATAAATGTCAAGGATAATTTCTTTCCTCCCCCAACCCCACAAACTGGCATTGCATGCTTTTTGCAAAAGTAGACAGGTGGGTTTCACAATGCAGATTTGAAACCAAAGGCACGCCTCCAAGCAGTACAATACAAAGCCTGGTCAGTGTTGTGAGGATAAACATGTACTGCGCTGCTATGCAACATCACCCTGTTGCCGTACACCTGTTTGTGTACATCGCCACGTCTCCTTCATAAGTCTATAAGACCCTACCGTGCTACACCTGCCCTAGAAGCGAGCAGCAATTTTCCATGGGTGTTCGGCCATCACATGGATTGCATCACCAGATAGGGGTGATGCAATCAAGGGAAGAAAAACCGTTGAGTGTGCATGTGCTCCCAGTTTCAACCCATTTCCTGCCTTTGCCCAGGACAGATGCATTTGAGCTTAGCTCCCGCATAGCTTGTGTTTTGTGTCCGTGGCCCTTGGGTTTTCAACCTAGCGGGAGGAGAAATGGAAGCAGGAGGGCATTTCACACTTTTTAGTTTTAGGTGTACACAGGGCACACTTCTGAACGTTACGTGTGTGTATAATAAAAACCATGTACAGACATGTAGCAGATTCGAGTTGACTAATAAATGTGTTAGCCTGTTGAAGTTTTAAAATATATGGATAGCGTTTTTGGAGATCTAGACAGGCTATAGTTCCATGCCGAATATATACCATCTCACACTTTTGCTGCCGCATTGTGTGTAAAGTGGGCCATGGACTTTTACGGTTCTTTTCAGCAATTGGTTTTACTGGCAGGACAGTTTTACTAGGGGGTGAGGGGTGCTGAGCCAATAAATCTTCGTTGACAAACTGACCACCGGGGACACGCGGTGGAATGTAACATAGTACTAAGTCTCTCATTCAGTCGTTGCAAATATATATCTCCTCGGCGCAATATAACTTCTCCTCCGCCAGCACACCCTTTAAAACTATTCTAGGGGTTTCCCCCTACCCTCTGCAGCA
Source organism: Podarcis pityusensis (assembly GCF_964106645.2). Lineage (NCBI taxonomy): Eukaryota > Metazoa > Chordata > Lepidosauria > Squamata > Lacertidae > Podarcis > Podarcis pityusensis. The sequence continues at coordinate 9,011,210 of NC_138032.1, forward strand.
AGTTTGGTGAGGGCACGAGGTCCGCTTGGGGAAGAAAGGAAAATCCATTTGCAAAAATGGAAATCCTTACACTAATGAGATGTGGAGGTTGAATACCACCCACTGGGGAACAGGTAACATATCTCAGAGTGCTGGATATGGCAAAAGGGTGTCTAGAAGTTGATCCCCTACCCCTGGGGTCCTCAACATGGTACCTTCCTTTGTGCATACCAAGCCTCACTGCCCCTTCCAATTTTATTTAGAATTGAGGGGTTTGGGCTATTTCTTTCTGGTTGAGTGTGGAGTTGCAATGAGTGTTGCTTGCTTCCCCCTCCATTAAAAAAAAAAGTATATGCACAAGCCCTCCAATTATTTTCACGGAGAATTCTTGATAGCGGGTTGTGGAACCAAACTTGCAAAATGTCACAATTGGGGGCATGTTTCCGAATGCATGAAAAACGACTGCTCAGATTTGCCCTGTTTTTGTCCTCCAACGCCTCTCTGTAACAAGCTTCTTTGTCCAAATCCGGGGATATTGTAGGAATTTCCTTGGAGGCTACAGCAGTAGCGGCATTATTGTGGGGAAAAAGATGGTGATTCTATATATTTCCTTTGAACGTTCAGGTTAGTGAAGAAGTTGGTTTCTGAGAAAACAGACTGGGTCCCTTCCAGTCTGCTGCAGCCGGCAGATGGTGACACCAGCAACATCCGCAACATCAGCAACGCAGGTAACCAACATTTCGCAGTGTTTGGAAAGCTCTGTGCTGTTCCCTTAACATTCACTGCCATTAACTCTGAACATTCTTGTGCAGTAGGAAATTGCAGGAGACCTTTAAGAGCTGTGTTTCTTAGCTAGGAGAGAGAACTATAGTCTTACGGTTTTGTTTGTTCAGGCATGGCCAAACTTGGCCCTCCAGCTGTTTTCAGACTACAATTCCCATCATCCCTGACCACTAGTCCTGTTAGCTAGGGATGATGGGAGTTGTAGTTCCAAAACAGCTGGAGGGCCAAGTTTGGCCATGACTGTGTTTGTTTGTTTATTGGATTTCTTACCCACCCTTTACCATAAAGTCCCAAGACGGGTTACAGCAATATAAAAGGAAATCAGCCAAATCAGAAAAATTGAGTGGATGCTAAAAATAAATCCCAGGTTGTTGTTTTATGCATAGAAAGCTAACTAAATAAATATTATAAAAGAAAAAGAAAAAAGCACCCAACAACAACAATCAGGTGTCAAAGGGCAGGATAAAAAGCTGTGTCTTCAGCATATGCAGTGAAAGCGATGAAGATGCTAGACACACCTCTTTGGAGAGGAAATTCCACAGCTTAGAGCAAGCGTCAGCAAACTTTTAAAGCAGGGGGCCGGTCCACTGTCCCTCAGACCTTGTGGGGGGCCAGACCATATTGGGGGGGAGGAATGAATGAATTCCTATGCCCCACAAATAACCCAGAAATGCATTTTAAATAAAAGCACACATTCTACTCATGTAAAAACACCAGGCAGGCCCCACAAACAACCCAAAGATGCATTTTAAATAAAAGGACACATTCTACTCATGTAAAAACACGCTGATTCCCGAACCGTCTGCAGGCCGGATTGAGAAGGCTATTGGGCCGGATCCAGCCCCCGGGCCTTAGTTTGCCTACCCATGGCTTAGAGCAGGGGTTCCCAAACTCCTTTATCTGGCCCGCGGTGACCCCCGCTGCCTGTTGCCACTGCCCACTCTTACCGATGCTGCGCTGTGTGGCTGCCCACATCCGGGTCGGAGGAGGCCCGTGCACATGCGCACAAGCTATTTCCGGTGCACACGCACTCCTGCCCTCTGGCCCACCGCGCAATTGGCACTGGAGACACCGGCCCGAGGCACGGTACATTTGCTGACCCCGGCTTAGAGGCTGCCTCAGAGAATGCCCTTTCCCGAGCCACCACCACCTGAACTTCTGAGGGCAGTAGCAATACCAAGAGGGAAATCGAGAGATGTTAATCAGAAAATGCAGAATCTAGAACTTAGAGTTGTTAAAGAGTTCCTCATTACCAATAGAGATGCGTTCCTCTTTCAGATGTCTACGGTGGTACCTGCAGCACAGCACCCACAAATTCAGAAATGAAGGAGAGCGAGCTGACAAGAAGCTTAACAGCTGAACAGAAAGCTGGGAGTTGAACACACCTTGACGCATTTCCTCAGGACTCCATCTTCTTCTCTACTTACTGGTGGACGCTGGACCAAATCGCCTTTCCCACAAGCTCTGAACTTAAGAATTCTGTGAAATTTCATCAGCATGGAACATTTTAAAAAAAACAAAAAAACCAACAACTCGCTAATCTAGGAAATATGGAGGATAATGGAAACTTCAGAGGTATCTTAGAACTTGACAAATGAATCGACAGTATGCTTTTTTATACTGCATTTTTGGAACCATTGAAAAGGGTGTTGCCTAAATTAGGCTGACAGCATTGAAGGCCTTCAGCTTTGTGGCTATGTTGGTTAAATACTGGACTATTTAAAGAAAGGTCTGCAGATTCCACAGGTGATATTCTGTTGCAGAGGCCATCTCAAATTCCTCCATCCATTCAGATCAGCTGCTCAGCCTCTCCTCAACCGCAGGCTTGATTTCCTCAAGACAATCATGGTCGGCAAGAACAACGGAAATAGGTTGGGTGAAGAAAATACCGTTCCTGAACCTGAGCCAACTAGGACGCCTTTGCACAACAGCAAAGGATGCGACCTGCTTTGGGATACGATCTTCTGTCCACAGAATGTTTTGAGTGGTGGCTGGGAAAAAATGGGCATCTTGGGACGAGTTAGGCAAAAGCAAGGAACGATGACTGTGAAGGCAGTTATGGGGTTTGTCTGTCGTTTCAAGAGGGTGCCTTTGTTTCCCCCAGTTTGTGATTGAGGGAACATATCCTCTGCATCTGGTGCTGACAATTCTGTCTGATGCTGCCGTTCAGGGCTCCACACTTCATTTTGGAACATTGTCATATGCTGGGCTCTTGAACAGGATACATTCCCCTCCCCCCCCCCAAAAAAAATTAACGCTTCCCCCATGTGATGTCCTCTACATGTTTAGGTGCTTGCAAATGGACCTACGGCTGACGAGAACGTGGGGTCATCTTAAAGGTCTGTTGCCATGCCATCTTATTTCGAGGAAGACTGTACCATCCCTTTGCTGCAATGGACAATGTCACAATTTCCCTCCTCCCCCCGCTTTCAAATCCCTGAAACAGAAGGCACTTCCAGAAATATATAAAGGTGTTTTTGCATGGAGGCATATTGATGGTGACTGGGAAGCGTAGGTCCCACAAAGCTGCTATAGTAGTGTGATGTTTGGAATGAATTTTGGTCTAGGAATAGGGCTACTTGATGGATGCTGTGTGTAAGGCTGGTAAACTGAGAAAAATCCATATAAAGTCACCTCCCCATGGCATCTGGTCAGTTCCCCATGCAGCTGCACCACATGATCAGTGATCTCTGGCAATGGTGCAAAGCAGGGTTGGTGGGGGGGCGGTGGCATGTGGTTCTTGTGTTGTTGGACTCCAACTCCCATCACCCTCAACCAGTGTGCGCAGCGATTGATGGGACTTGCAATCCAACAATATCTGTAGGGCCACGTGTTACCCATTGCTGGTGCAAAGGGTGCTGGGATGCAACTCTCAGACTGCATACTGCTTGACTGACCCACCCATCAAATGCTTGTGCAGTTGGGCTGGCTCTGGCTGTGGTGTGGGGGAGCAGCCCAGAATTTATGTGTTACACCGGCAGGAGGGCTTTGCAGAAAGGTTTCTTTGCGTTGCAGTACTGTGACTGAAATTTTAGGCCATTTCCACAGAAAATTCCTCAGCAAAATAATTCCAGTTTAAAGTGTCTGTTCTGCTCCCACTTCTGAGCAATTTTCAGTATGCAGATTGAATATCTGATATGCAGCCCTCAACCAGTGGAAGTGGTACACTCCAGCACACATTTTTTTAAAAATCAGAAACAAGGATGGAGGAGCAAATTAGCCTCCTGCTGGTGAGAGCTGGCATGGCTATTTGGCCACCTTTGGATTTCCTTGCATGTAAACACAAGCCTAAAGATGACAGTTAAGAGCTGGTTTCCACATGTAGCAGCAGCAGCAGCAGCAGCAGCAGTGAATGCCCTAAAAGCTTGCCCATGATGCCCACATTCTCACGGCAAGAGCAGCTTGCAAACAACTGGAGTTACACAGATATCCAGCTGCGTGCCATTGCTGCAATTGCAATAGCCTGTTTTTCGGAGGCTGCAACAGCAGGACTTGCATGCAAACAGGTATATGTGTTGCTTCCGGTTCACATGGCACTTCACCCATGCAGATGTGAGCCCATGAATGATTTGTGTAGCAAAGTCAGTCAAATGGCCATATTTAATAAAGTAGTGCTCCTGCAAAATTGCAGTTGCTGATTGGGAGATGTTTATGATCATCAACATACCGCAGCCCAAGACTTCTAGAAATTCCATTGAGGTGTCTTCTGATTTCTGACCCTTTAGTTGAAAACATTATTGGCCCCCACTATGTTTTCCCTCTCAGCTGAAGGAGTCTCAAAATATGAAGCTTGATTGTTGAAGTGGAGACAGGTTTTCAAAAATGCAAGAAAGCTACCAACTTCTGCGTATTTTCTACAATGCTCCATAAAGCCATATTACATGATTAATTGCACATCATAGCAGCGGTTCATACTCCTGATCCCCCTCGCTAACAGGGGACATATGCATACAAATTTGGTGCCCCAATTGCTTGAAAAAGAAACTTCCCGTAAATTGCTCCCTCTTCCCTACATAAAGGAAAGTGTGTGTGTTTGTACTGGGGGTGATATGGAGACATCTGGTGTCCAGATCTGATGTTAAGGATGGGTTTAGACTAAATCAGAGTTGTGTTTCATTGGGATTCTAATACATACATACAGACACAGGTGCCAATAGAATTTCAACAGGGTCTTCAAACAGTTCTATGCTGTTGCTTCTTATCCTTGCCCCTCCTCTATGAAGTGCAGCCATTTCATTTGCAGCTGGGATTCTCCATGCACAGCCAAATGAACTATAGACAATCTTTCTTTCTGAACACCGTAAGCTACTATATAGTACGCCAACTGTGTGTGTGTGAATACTTTATTTTGCAAATAAATTATAAGTCCTTTTCTGTTTTTATAATGTATGAGAATAATACTGGGATGTATTGAAAAGGGGGAAATATCTACCCACAGAGAGAGATCTGTGTGCAAGAGCAGGCTTTTGTACACACAGCCAATGCCACTCACATCATTCTCATTATCGGAGTCTCAGTGAATGGGTTAGGTAGAACTTTTCGTGTGTCATTGTTGCACACAGCTAGTTGCACATGACTCGAGCTGGATTGCGACCTGGAACTTTATGGTTTGAGCTCATTATTATTATTTTTTAAGGAAAACGATCAGAATTTTTTTATATTAAAAAAATCATGTTCCAGGTGGCCCATGCTAAGATTTGCCATATGTGCTGCTGGTACATGCTTGGGGAGGGACACAAGCAGCCCACAGTTCCTATACCACTTGCAACATCAACCTTGGTGGTTTGCCAGCAATACAAAGAATTTGTATCACTACAAATGCTAAATGTCAGATTAACATAATCAAAACACTTAACACTTATCACAAGATACTTTTTCCAGTTTTATTGAGGGTGTGTATGGAATAGGCACAGAAGCCTTTTCCAAAGCAAGGAAAATATGTTATATCACTCTTGCTAGGGCACTTCCAGTCTAAAGATATTATGTGCATTACCCCAGGGAGTCTATGTAAAAATGAAAAATAATATTAAATACGGTTGGGGGAAAATATGCACGTTCGATTTTTACTTTTGAAGTAGCATGGAGAAAATGATGTGATATGTAGATTGATTAAAACCAACATACTTACATGCATTGGTTTTAATGTGTCTACTCTGAGTATGATTTAGTTGGATATTGCCTAATCTACTTGCCCTCTTTTGGAAAAGACAGGTTTGTAGAATGTGGTTTAACAGACTCCTAAAGCAGTGGTTCTTGGACTTTTTCGTAGCTTCTACCAGCTAAAATGCAATGGGGAGGCATGTTTGAAAGCAGGGGTAGGGGGCATGTGGCCCTCTGAATGTTGCTAGACTACAACTCCCATCATTCCCTGACCATTTCTGCCGGGGCGGATAGGAATTAGAGTTCAACATCAACTGGACGGCCACAAGTTTCCCACCCTTATTCCAAAAGATTCTCCTGGGAGATGTTCTAGGCCACACACTCGTGGAATCATAGAATTGTAGAGTTGGAAGGGACCACAAGAGTCATGTAATCCAATCCCCACCAATGCAGGAATCCTTTGCCCATTGTGGGGCTCGAACCCGCGATCCTGAGATTAGGAGTCTCATGCCCTACCAGCTGAGCTATCCTGCTGCGTCTTACCATCATCCTGCACAAACTGGGACTGGAGCCTTGACCACACCACTTTCCAGTAAATGCACATTGCTCTGAACAGGGTCTGCTGGCAAACATTTGCCATAATTGATGTTCTGACCAAGAAAGAAGAACCCCACAGTTCCTTGGAACACAATCCGATAACCACTGCTCCAAGGCATGACACCATGTTATGGATCCGCAGAAATGGCATTCCCATGTGTTTCTCTAGGAAAGGCAAGCAGAAGTAGGAAGGAATGTCTCTACTGGGTTTCTCAAGAGTCCAAAAAACAATGAGACCCCAAATCTCTTAATCTCTTTACACCAGTTGTATGGTGCAGAACCACTCAACAAGAGGGTCAAAAACACTGGGAGATGTGGGGTTGAGGTGGCTGCCCCCATCATCACACCTCTCACTAAGCATAATATTTGTGTGTTTCATTTCGTACTGATTCAGGGCATTAAGCACACACACATACACACAGCATTTCCTTAGGTATACCTAAGAACTGTGAAAGACATCTGGAGGCTTGAACAATCTCATGAGTTGGTTTAAGATTGTGGTGTTTCAAATAATCCTGTGCTGTATTTCGTACAGCAGCCAGAGATATTGTACTGGAACCGCTGCTAAAAAAACAAAAAAACTTTTTTCTCCAACTGCTACTTGGTCTGAGATGTGTAAGTTACCCCTTTTCTACATTGAGGGTAATGATGTTATTTGTAGTTTGTGGTTGCTGGAAGAGAGGCCGGTGGCGAATCACAGAAACTGCTCTTCTCTCTTTCCTACTTTCTTGTATCAGGACCGAATGTATGAATGTACTACAGAATATGTATGTTTGTGTGTGAAGCTGGACTTTCTGTAAATAGACCATTATGAACTGTGTAAAACCAACCCTTTGTTTGAACTTTATAAGAATTATAAATACTGTATTACAAAATTGCCTGCAAAACGGGTTTTTCAGCCTTATTCTGATTATTACTTGTTTTTAAATGTGTAACAATAAGGAGTGCAAGTTTGCACATGAGACTAGACAGGACATTAACAGTGTAGGTGCAATTTTTGGTTATTTAAATTGCAGGTGGGAAGCCTTAGCAATCTTTGGAGTATGGGAGTGATTGGGATGGGAAGTTTAACACTTTCATGGTCATGATTCTGACAAAATCTCCTCTCTGAAGCTGCTATTTGCCTTTTAATGGAAGCCCTGTTGGCATCAATGCATGTGCAGAAGCGGCTGAATTGCAACCCGCACGTGCGCAGACGCGGCGCTGCGGGTTGCGAATGTGCCTCCTGCACGGATCACGTTCGCAGCTTCCACTGTATTAAAATCGCCAGGACACTAGAAGATCGCAGAGCAACATGGATATCTTAGGAACTAGGATAACAGAGAGATGGTGCAAATATAAAGCACCCATACAATAAAAAAGAAACACCAGCACAGAACTTGATAATATGGAGACAACTTACAAGTTCTGGTCAGCTCATCTGAAAAGGGATATGGGACAGCTGCAAAAGGTTTAGAAAGGGGGATCCAAAATGGCCAAAAGGTTTAGCAACTCGCGTGTAATAAAAGGACATTTGGGTCTTTTTAGTTTCAGGCTGGGGGGAAGGCAAGTAAGAGGGAACATGACAGAGGTATATAATTATGCTTGGTGTCGAGAAAATGGACAGGGAGAGATCCCACCTTGCCAAAACTACTAGAAATCTGGGCCGTCCGCAGAAGCTGAAAGTTGGAAGATTCAGGACAGACAAAATTAATAAATAACTATTTGCATACATTCATTTACACATGCAAGAGGTTATTTGTTGTTGTTGTTGTTGATGATGATGATTTATTAAATTTGTATACCGCCGTTCATCCATAGATCTCAGGGCAGTTCACAACATAAAATACAATATAAAAACACAAAATGCATGATAAAAACAAGAACAAAAAACACAAACCAATAAACCTCTCTCCTCCCCACCCCAACTCGTTTAAAAGGGGTCTGTGAGGTTAATCAGCCAAGGCCTAGTTGAAGAGGAAGGTTTTCCCCTGGTGCCTAAAGGTGTCTAATGAATGTGCTAGCCGAACGTCCTTGGGACAGCATTCCACAAAGCGGAAGCCACTGCAGAAAACAGTTAAAACTATGGGATTTGCTTCCACAAGGTGTAGTGATGGCTGCTAACTTGGATGGCTTTAACAGAGGATTAGACAAATTCATAGGGAATAATATCTGCAATCCACTCTGGCTATGCTCTGCCTCTACAGCTGGAGGCAATAGGTCTCTGAATACTAGTTACTGGAAATCACAAACAGAGTTGTTGTTGCACCCAGACATGGGCATAGCCAGGATTTTTGTTAGGGAGGGGAGACCTTTGGGGGGGGGCAGAACCTCAGTTAGCTATGTATTTTTATTGTTTTGGGGGAGGGCAGCTGCCTCTCTCTGCTCCGCCCCCTTGATGTTGCTACTTACTATATGTGCCAGATTTACTGTAAGGAACAGGCTACAAAAGCAGGAGAATTAAGGTTGCTTCCAGATGACCAGTGTGTTGAGCATTTATCCCTTTTCGTTTGCACAAAATTTGCAGGGAGGTTATACAAAACCTGCTGTTTATTGAGCACATATTCCGATTTGTTGGGGGGCAGGGAGTATTAAATGAAGTTGTGTTAAGTACCATATTTTTCGCCCCATAGGGCGCACCAACCCATAAGGCGCACCTAGTTTTTTTGGGGGGGAAATAAAGAAATTTTTTTTTATTTCCCCCCCCAGGTGCGGGGCTGGGGCGGGGGAAGCCCGAGCTTCCCCCGACCCCAGCCCCCAGAACAGGCTGCTATCCGCAAGCCTAGGAAGCCCAGCGGGAAGTCGCACCGGTCTCCCTAGGCTTGCGGCTATCTGCCCGTGCTGAGCGTGCCCCAAGCTTCAGGATGCAGGCAGCTCTCCATAAGCTGCGCGAGAGCTGCGCGACTTCACACAGCTCTCCCACGGCTTGCGGAGAGCTGCGTGAAGCCCCAAGCCTGCAGGCAGCTCTTCGCAAGCCGTGGGAGTGCTGCACGACTTCACGCAGCTCTCCCACGGCTTGCGGAGAGCTGTGTGAAACCCGAAGCCTGGGGCGTACTGAGCTCAGCGCGCCCCAGGCTTCGGGATGCAGGCAGCTCTCCGCAAGCCGTGGGAGAGCTGCGCGACTTCACACTGGGCTCCCACGGCTTGCGGGGAGCTTCCTGAAGCCTGCATTCGCCCCATAGGACGCACACACATCTCCCCTTCATTTTTGGCGGGGAAAAAGTGCGTCCTATAGGGCGAAAAATACGGTAGTTGTCATTGCATACTGTAAAATGCATTGTCCCATCACTTTCCTTTCTGTCATGTTTGGGGTAGAAGCAGGTTTGTTGTGCAAGAGCGCCAAATCCAGTATGGTGAACCCCATCTGCAAAATAGCGACAGCCTGGAAGTGTGGATTTCTATGACTGTCGGTGATAGAAAACTTTGTCCACTAGGGGGCTACAGAGTTCTTAGGAAATATCTTGTCTTTGTCAACAGGAGGGCTTCAATAAGAAATCTGTTTGTACCTCTCAAAATGCCCTTTGCCTCCTGTGCTAAATTCTGGCAAAAAGAGATTTCCGGACCACAAGCAAGATAGCTGGTTGTGGCAGTTGTACTGCAACTTGTCTCTCTTTTTTAAACAACAACAACAACGATATTTCATTTCTTTTCCAATTTCTGAAAATCCCTGCCTTCCAGGACTTCTGGGTATAGAAGAAAAACAGGTCAGTATGATTCCAGTCTGAAAACTCATAAAATCTTTAAAGGGGCATTAAAATGGAGAAAGAGATTGATAATAACTTGAAGCGAGATACTTATGAACTGCATCACATATTCTCCAATTGCTGCTATTTACCAGAGATAAGGGAAGGGTTAGAAATTTGATTCAATTTACATTCAAAGGTGAATTTATCAAATCCACATTTTCTGAAGCCATATGTCAGTCATCCTTCAAAATCCGCACTTTTTCTAATTTTGCTATATAGTTCTTCAGCTAAGCAATGTTTCCAGAAATGCTTATCTGAGCAAAGTGAGCACATTAATGCATATATTGGTGAAAACATCATACAAAAATGCATTGTATTCGGGGAAATTGCTTACAAAAATGTGTGCATTTGTCAAAATGGTATTTTATTCAGAGGAATTCACACTAAAACGTTGAAGAATTTTCCTCCGATTTTTTTTTAAATTGCAGATTGCTGCAGAAGCGTAGAGAAGCGAATTTAAAACTGCACAAATAAGAAACTAGGAGAACTTTAAATTGACACCATTTGTCCCTATGTTTTTTTTGGGGGGGACTTGTTAAAATCTTGTCCGCTTTAATGTGTGTACACCAGAGTTGTTCGGTTTTTAAGTCTCCTTCTTTGGGTCTCTAGAAATTACATCTCCGGGGCAAGGGAAGATGAACTGTGACTCTAGTGCACATGCATGGGAACCAGGGATTGGGATCCTCTGGCTCACGTGCCAGAAGTGGCCCATGGATGTCCCTCCTCTGCATACCAGCCTGGCTTGGAAACAGCCTGCATTTTTATAGCAGAAGTACACATATAAAGATGCCTGCAATGATCAGGCCAAAGATGCATTAACTCTCGCATCCGGTTCCCCTCATTTGCTAGCCAGATGCCTCCAGGGAGCTCAAAAACAGAGCAAGGCGGCAAAGTGTATTGAGCATCCTCTGAACCTTGAGGTTGCTGTTGGCATCTGTCTGTCTCGGGAGACAATGGAGGAGTGTGCCTTCAGGGGCAAAGTGAAACTGCTGGAGAGTTACAGCGCCTGCTGTGGCCGTAGAGACCGACACAGGAGAGACATGTTTTGTTGCAGCTGGGGCAGATGAAGGTGTCCAGTTGTGCTGCTGCAGATGCACCATGGCATTTCTTCTCTCTGCACTCCTCCATCATTCCTCCTCTCGTCACTGCTATGGGATGCATGACCTGTCTGTCTCCAGGCACTGCGGTCGTCTGCAGGGGATTCCCCTATAGTGGGATTAACGCTGCCCACCTTCATGTCACTTTTGCAGGCATCTTTGTGTCGCAGAGTTTGTAACATGGAGTGCCATGTTAGGGTGCTTCCAGATGACCTGTTTATTGAGAATTTTTCCTGCTTTGTTTAGTGGGAGATTAGACAATAGTGGCTATTTAATTAGCATTCATTCTCACTGTTTGCAAGGAGGTTAGATGATGTCACTTCAAAACAAGTGTTGCCCCCCATTTTCCCAGTGCATTTTCCCAACTCCTTATCACAAAAGTCCCAGTGTTTTGGGGGGAAGTTTGTTGTGCGAAACCTCCCAGTCAATTATCATTGCACAACCTGAATTTGCCAGTATGTGATTGAGTCCCGCCCCCAAATAGCTACAGGTCTGATGCTTCCCTTCTCCCACTCCATCCCTGATGCGCTCCTCCCGACGGCAAAAGTTGCTGAATATAAAGTGTGCAATACCACTTTAAACAATCATGCTTTCCCCCAAAGAATTCTGGGAGTTGTAGTTCATTAAGTGTGCTAAGAGCTGTGAGGAGACCCAGCTATTCCCCTCACAGAGCTACAACTGATTGCAGTTTAACAGTCAATCCCTCTTCCCATGGGACTCTGGAAACTGTAGCTCTGTGAGTGGAAAAGGGGTCTTCTAACAAACAACTCTCATCACTCCTAGTGAACTACAGCTCCCATGATTCTTGTAGGTAGGTCAGGACTGCTTAAAGTGCTATCACAGTGTTTTAAATGCGTGGTGTGAATGCCGCCCAAGGCACGTCAGGGAGAATTAAAATGCACTGGGTGGAGAACAATGCTAATCTTGCTTCCACTTTCAGCTCCACCAATGTTCTTCAAGCACTTTCTCAATGGTTCAAGGATGCTTCCCCACAATCCATTCTTGCTTTGCATGTAACATTCCAGTTCTTGTGCTGGACTTCCCCTTTGCTCGGAGCTCTTTGCAAGGGAACAGCAAACTTCTTGTCTCCCAGAGGAGGAGGCATGCTAGGCTGGTTGTAGGGAAGAAGAAGAAAGAAGCAACGCGTACAAAGGTTCCCTGGGGCATCTGATCCGTGAATATTACTCTTTAGTTCCTTCATCATGAGCTGGGAGAAGAACCTGTTTGTGGAACTCCTCCTGGTTGCAGCTGGTGGTGAGTAGATCAGTATACCCAGTTATCACTGTATTGTGTGTTGCTTTGTAAGGATACAGGGATGCAACAGACTCTCTAGCTCTTCTTTGCCTGTGTTAAAAGAGATAGTGTTTTCTACAGGTTTGTTGTTTAGTCGTTTAGTCGTGTCCGACTCTTCGTGACCCCATGGACTAGAGCACGCCAGGCACTTCTGTCTTCCACTGCCTCCCGCAGTTTGGTCAAACTCATGCTGGTAGCTTCGAGAACACTATCCAACCATCTCGTCCTCTGTCGTCCCCTTCTCCTTGTGCCCTCCATCTTTCCCAACATCAGGGTCTTTTCCAGGGAGTCTTCTCTTCTCATGTGGTGGCCAAAGTATTGGAGCCTCAGCTTCACGATCTGTCCTTCCAGTGAGCACTCAGGGCTGATTTCCTTAAGAAATCAGCGGTATAGTTTGTTAAAAGCTGTGTTAAAAGAGATAGTGTTTTCTACAGGTACAGCTTGTTATGCAGGAGTAGGGAAAGCCTGTACAGGATCATCTGGTGACAAGATCCACTCCCCACAACCACCTTTGAGCTTTTTCCTGAAGAGCTTTGCTGCCATTAACCTTCCTTGTGGCCCTGAATCAGATGTGGCAAAGCTTTGATTCTCCAAATGTTGTTGGACTGTAACTTCCATAATCTTTGGCTATGCTGGCTGGAGTTGGTGGGAGCTGTAGTTCAGAAACATCAGGGGGGACTAGAGTTCCCCAGCCCTGCCCTAAACAAGGCATGTGCAAGGAGGCTTTTGAGAGTAGCTGCATTGGGTTGTTCACTGCAGTGTTTTTGATAGAAAATCTAAGTTTCTGGGTGGTTTGGTCTACTAAAGAAGCCTAAATATGAGCACACCTCAGTTGTGATTTCTGTTTTGTACCAAATACACATGTTAAAGATAAATATGGAGAGAGTCTCAGGCTACTGCAAGGTTACAAAATACTGTGGAAATATCCCAAGAAATCAAATGTAGAAGGATGGGTGCATGGGATTTGCAAGGCAATCTTGCCCATTTGGTCAGACTCCCTGACAAAAGGTTCCATGGGAAAAGAATAGTTCTTTTTAAATCTAACTGGCAATTTTATTCTACTTAAACATTGGAAATGCAGAGGTGTTTATGGTCCTGAGTTCAATCAGCAGAACGTTGTTGATAAAAATGCTTGATCCAACCTAAGCTAACCACTTTCCAGTCCTATTGATTTTAGTGAAAGAGTTAAGTACTCTACATGTGTATCTTTTGCCTCCTGGAGTCAGTTTTCTTCTACCTATCAGCAGATCCTTTGCAGGGCTGCAAGTTCCTTAAGTGGGGAGTGATATTAGGTTTATTAGATAAATGTGCCCCAGGAGGTCTTATTCACTTGAGACAGACAGGACTCATACATACTTCTGCTTGCCCCATTGCTTTCTCCTGGGGAAACCTGCTGTTTACCGTTGCATTGGAACAAACATCAATGGCTTTATCTGCAGATTGGTGGGACAAATGAAAAACCACTCAGACCCATGCCTAGAAAGAGGGAAACCTATTGGACTTTCTAGTCACAGGGCAAGTGGGAAATGTGGATGAGCCCCAAGAGCAACACATTTGAGGAGGAAAGGTGTACAAGTCATCACTGCTAGGTCTGGGCGATATCTGGTTTTCAACATCACGATAAATCAGCTAAACATTGCAATATACTGATATATCACAAAGTCTGAAATAAGGATGGAACTATGTAGAGGCGAACAGTTGGGCTGGGCAATATCTGGTTTTCAACTTCATGATATATCACCAGCTAAACATTGCAATGTACTGATATAGCACGACGTCTGAAGTAAAGATAGAGCTGCTTTTCAATTTTGTGATGTATTACCGGCTATATATCACAATGTCTGAAATAAGGATGAAGCTATGCAAAGGCATTGGCTGGCTTCACGGTTTTTCCCACGTGGTGATTGTCGCATAGCACACGTGCACAAACATACATCATAATTTGCAATATATTGCCAGGTCAAAAATTATGAAACCGATATCATGATATGGACTTGAGACTGGTTTTGGACGATATATCGCCCAGCCCTACTCACTTCCCATGTCTCCGTCTTTTCAGAGACATGACTCGAGCTGAGAGATGCTTAGCATGGAAGGGATTTTTGGAAACGAGATTAAACTTACTCTCTGCTTGTTTGCAGCTATTTTATCCTGCAGTGGAGAGGTGCAGGTTGAAGCAACTCCACAGCCCATTTCAGTCTTGCAGAGAGCCAATCAAACGATCACGACTCTTCCATATGGTCATTCAGAAGTTTCAGTCACACAGATAGGCAAGCAATCTGTACAAGAGGCTACCCAGAGAACCCATTCAGTGTCAGCATTACCTGAAGATGCTAAGATGGTAAAAGCAGATTCTATACCACCAGCCAAACAAGTTTCAGTCCACAAACAGGCAAACACAGCAGCCACTCCTCTAGAAACATCTGCAAACCCCACAAGTCCAACCAGTCAAGCTGCAAGTCGCAGAGTGATTAAAACTACAGTTGTTGCCAGGAGCACAGCCGTACAATCTGAAACACAAACTGATGAAGCTGGAATCCACGGAGCCATAAAAACGACAGCGGCTGCTCAGAGGACAGCTTCACAACCTGCAGCCCCAAACAGCTGGAACACTGCAGCTCCTGCCTTGCCAGCGAAGGCAGGAAATGCAAAGAAGACTGTAGCTGGAACAAGCGACAAGTGCATCACACAACATGTGCCAGCTGGAACGCCAAGCGCAAACAGTACAGCCCACAGCAAGATGCCATCTGGGCATAAAGCCACTGTTCCTGAGCCAACAGCCCCAGTTGGGCCAACCCTCACACCCAAACCATCGCCAGCTGCAACGGGGGCTTATAGTGTTTCTAATGGAACTGCTGAGTGTATTAAAGCATCAGTTGGCTTGACAATGATAGCTAAAAATGGAAAAACAGTAAGCTGCAGCTTCCCCCTTTTCCATTATTCCCCCCCCCCCATTTTTTTTGTTCAAAATATCAAAACAATCAGTTAATTCCAGGAACTGTGATTCTGGGTTCCAAAAGCTATTTCAGAAAAGCCTTAGGTTTGCATCTATAGCATGGGTAGTATCTGATGCCGCCATGCAGTCAGCGCAAAGATTTCTGTTCATGCAATGGAACTTCTCCCTTCTCCTTAACAACTACTACTACTACTTTCTTATTTGTACCCTGCCCATCTGACTGGTTTGCCCCAGCCACTCTAGGCAGCTTCCAAGATATATAAAAACATAATAAAATATTAAACATGAAAAAGCTTACCTATACAGGGCTGCCTTCAGATGTCTTCTAAAGGTTATTTAATTACTCATCTCCTTGACATCTGATGGGAGGGCATGAACCCCCAGAGCAGATTCAGGGGGTGAGCCAGGGGAGAGATGGAGGAGATTCATTGCAAGAACCCTTGCGCTAATGGAACAAGTGACTTAGTGCTACTTAGTGATACATGCCTTCCTCCCCCCCCCAAAAATAACAGGAACTGTAGTTTACACCTCACAGCACTACAATTCCCAGCACCCAGGACTCTTTTGGAGGAAGCTATGTGCTTTAAATGTATTTGAATTGATTCAATTCATAGCCCAGGAGCCCAGGGCAGCAAACAAACAATTAAAAGATCTTAAAAGCAATTCCAGTGCAGATGCAGACTGGGAAAGATCTCAACTTTAAAAAGCTGGGTGAAAAAGGAAGGACAACAAAGACAGTGCCTAATATTCATGGGGAGGGGATTCCATAGGATAGATGCCACAACTTTGAAGGGATGGTTCCTTTATTGTGTGCAGTGGACCTCCTGGCAAGAGGGTATCTTCAAGGTGCCCTCACCTGTAGAGTGCAGTGACCAGGTATATAACTAGGTACCTGAGGGGTGAGACAACCTTTCAGGTGTTCTGGTGCCAGGCTGTATTGGGTTTCATATACCAAAAGAAGTATCTTGAATTAAGCTCCATAGCTGATTGGCAGCCAATGAATGCTGCGGATGTGACCAAACTCTGACGTAAGTCATTGGTCAGACATAGCACCAAATCAGGATAAGGGAGGTATGTGGAGGAGGTATTGGAAAGGGGGTGGGTGTGAACCTGTAGCTCACTTCTTCGTCCCCATTAATGATCAGCAGTGCCAGCCCACTCAGATGGGGAGTGTCAAGAAGGCACTGTGCAAGAACCATTCTGACCTGAGCTATGTGATGGGTATAAGAAAAGGCTCTTAGAAATGCTGCTGGAAGCAAGTGTTGTTGAAATAGATGGGACTTCTAATAGTTAGCAAGGGACTATAACTCTCATCATCCCTGACCATTGGCTGTGCTGGGTGGGACTGATGGGACTTGGGAGCCCCCCAACATTTGAGTGGGTGGGCAGGTGCACAGGTTAGCCACCCCTGTTTTAGAAAGAAAGCATGTGTCAGGCTGTGTTGGGATTCATGCGCCGTTTCCCTTTTACAGAACAACCTGGAATACTTCAATATCAACCCAAACACCACGCGTACAATTGGAATGTGTGGGGTTTGGGTGTCAACTCTGAGAATCTCATTTGAAGGTGGCTTCATACGTTTTACTTTCACCAAGGTAAGCATTTTACCAGATGTTGTTTTGGGGGGAGTGAGGAGGGGATCCCAGAATGTTGGGAATTTTCCTTGAAGAAAGTGATTTGGTTTCAGTGGTCGAGCGTGAATTTTACCTTAGTTCAGTAGGCTAGTTTCTACACATGCTCACCCCTATTTTTTCAGGAGGTTTTTAACGTTGGCCTACTAATAACTTCTGGTTTGTGTATTTAAAGTGGATTAAAAAGCTTTCTCTGCCACACTGGAGCAGCAAATCCACTTCAAAAGCAAAACAAAGAAATGGAAATGCGGCTTAAGTAGGAAAATGCATTGAGAAATATGGGGTAAGCAAATGATTCACGAGAAGCTATGTAAACACCCTGCAGGCAAATTGGGATGAAAGAAGCAAGAGGGATGTTTATTGTTGTACAACTGCCCGTTAAACATGTCAGGGGATGTGTGTGCTCTGTTTTCTCAACAGGGGACATGTGAGAACTCCTCGTTTGGAAGGGCCCCTTGCCAAACCAAAGCAACACCCTAGTTGTCAAACAAAGACCCCATTTTAAGTGTTTGCTCCGGCTGCTCTTAAGAGAGCGGTGTTGTTTAACTGAAGTAAGAGGCTTAGAAACTGTTGTGTCGTTGACAGCCACATCACAGAGTGGCTTCAGTGAAGATGCCGAGGTAAAATTTTGAGTTGGCCACCCCAAGCAACACCCTCCAGAAGCAACGCAACTATTGGTGCAGCATTGCACAATCCAGCCTCCTCTTTAAGATAAGCATTCAGAGGCTGTTGAGTTTGAACCTGCTCTTTGAAATATATGCAGGCATGAATTCGGCTGCCAGATTCCCAGTGTGTGTGTGTGTGTTTGCCTTTCTGAAACTATTACAGAGGCCTTATTCTGATCAGTTAGATGTGATTTTGTACAGAGTGTGCCTTCCATTAATATGACGCATGCATAACCTGAGATCAGGTGTTGTGTGCTACAAAAATTGGATTGTGAAGTGTGTGGGAGGGAGAAGCTGCGTACTTGCTATACCTTTAAAGCATATTTGAAGCACATTTCCTCCCTCAGGTTTTTTAAGCATTGTTGGGAACTGTAACTCTATGAGGGGAAAACTCATGCTGCCCAACTTTTTCAGATCAAAAACCAGGATGCACGTCTTCCAGGGCACATTCCAAGGGAGTTACGTAAGCTGCGTGGCAATCTCACCCTGAAAAAAACACTTTTGGGGGGTGCCATCTTGCAAGGTGCCCCAAAGGCCCTTTTGGGGGGGGGGGACAAGAACACATATGAGGTCACTTTGGATGGGGAAACCCAGATGGGTGGAGTATAAATAAAAATAAAAACTTTTTCCGGGACACTTGGTGGGTATGAAAACAGCAGTGCTTAGAATTCTTTGAGGTAAAGAACGTGCTTCAAATGTGTTTTAAAGTTACAGTGTAGACACAGCCAGAGAGAAAAAATGAAAGCGTCAAGCCTGCTTTGGGGCTACTCAGAAATGGCTTTCAGGAAGCTTCCAGAACATGAATGGGGAACTTCAGGCCTGGGAACCAAATACAGCCAGCCTTCCAGTGCTCTGTTGGGCTCTTGGGACTTTCCCCGGGTCACAGCCCTCACCAGCCATGCCCTTTGACTGCTTTCGCCTTGGCAAGGATGGAGGATGGGGAGACAGTGTGTGGTAGAAAGGTCAGGCTTTTCTGTGGCTTAGAGTAGCCCACTGCACATAGGTTAAGAGTCATATCCGTTGCCTCTGGCCTCACCCGCCACTGAAATGTGGCCCTCAGAAGATTCCCCATGAGGAAGGTTGCAACTGTTGGCCTTGGTAATAAACATTGCTAAATGAAAAATATTCTGATGTACCCTGGAGTCCTCAGGAAAGTGCTTACCCCTCTTGCACCCTGGCACCTCTTGGATGTCACAAGAAATACCAAATTCGCTGGGTGTCTGAAGCATTTCCCCTTGCTTTACCTAATGGTAGGGCCAGCACTGACTTGGAGGCTTTGTTATTATATGGGCAAAGGTTCCAGTTCTAAATGTTTTGCTCTAAAGCGCCCGAGGAGCATGGCTACATCCCTGCTGCAGGTACCATGTGGACCAAGGAGCTGCACATCATACTTCCCAACTACAGAGCATGAGTCGAACACTCCAGTCCTCTATGAAGGGCAAATACACTTCGCAAGCAGCTAGCACAAAAGAAAGCTCCCTTCTGTTGTATTAGAGGAGGATATGTGGCCTGAAATAATAGGAAAAGGTTTTAGTTGGTTTCCCCTCTATCTGCCCTTGGTCATGAACCTTCTATGCATCTTCTTGTGTTTTCTAAATTGTAAGCAGTGATATTGGATAAAATGATGCTTGCTTCCTTCCTCCCCCACCTTTTTTTTCTTCTTCCCCAGAGTGGAGAAGTGTACTATGTCAGTGTGATTGAAGCTTCTTTAACTGTACCATCCGAGGGTAAGTCACATGGTGATTCTTCCCCTGCCTTTGAACAGTTAGCATTTACGAAATTTTGAAGCTTCTCTTAAGAGTCAAGGCACTGGGTCACGCAGTCACCAAAACTCATAGCTGGCGTTTGAGTAGCATGTAAAGGAAGTTAGAAATGTCTTTTTCTGCACTTTACTGCGTGCATTGATTTAAGATGTGTTGGGGATGAATCAAGCTTTCCGTTTCATTTTCTCTCAGCTTCTATTTTCTCTAGCCTTCAGTTTGACCTGTTTCCAAATCAATTTGCATTTTTTTAAAAAAAACCATGAAAATTTGCATGCAATTTGCTTACATTTCTCTTAATATACACATTTTTGTGCACTAAACTGAACACATATTTCCAAGCAATTTCCCCTAATATTATGCTCCCCCCCCCAAAAAAAATTATATTGGGTGGTATTCAGCTAAATTTTATCCAGCTGCTGACATGCATCTGTCTTGAGAGACAATGGAGTGTGCCTCTGGGGGTGAAGTTAAACCACCAGAGGATCACAGCGCCTGCTGTGGCTCAGGAGCATAGCATGGGCAGGGGCTGCCAGGGTGATGGCCCTGAGCGCATTTTTCTGGGGGGCACTGCTCACGCCACCCTACCAGCCCTGTGCCACTTTGCAAGGCTAGGATCAAAGAGTGCATGGCTGCTGTGTCCTTCGTAAGCCACCCTCCCCAAGCCACTTTGCAAGGCTGAGATGATACGGTGGGAGCTGGGCTGGCAAGACAGGATCCCTTAGCCCTCCGTGCCCTGCCCACCCGCCCCAGGCACCAGCTAAACATGCTCCACCACTGCTGGGGCTGCAGAGACTGGTAACTTCTAACTACTGCCTCCTGCATTATTTCTGCTGTGTGGGTCATTCCATGTCAGTTCAACGTGGTCATGCCACCCACCATCTCGGATTTTGATGAAACTTGGTGTACACCCTTCCCCTATGGTTGAAAGAAACCCTCTTAATTTTTTCCCCTCTATCACAAACAGTTTTGATTTTATAGCACTTCAGAGTTTCATGAAATCTGCGTTTCTGTCCCTCTTGAGATCCTCGGCCTTGTGTACATTTTATTTTATTTTTCCTCCATAACCAATGATCAGATCTCTTTGAAATTTTACAGAGCTCAATAACATGATGAGGATTTCAGGGGGGAAAATACAGCAGCACTCAAAAGATTTTATAAATGCCTAAAAAATGTATAAATGTAGTTTTTTTGGCGGAGACAAGAGGCAAGAGGCACCCTCTTATTTTAGACGGTGGAGGGGGCTGAAGCTGCTTGCCTTGCATTATGTATGTAATGAGTTTGTGGGAGAAGTGAGATTGCATTTAAGGATTCCTGGGTCAAGACTTTCCTTCTTGCCACCGCACTGCACTTTTTCTGGATTGCACTTCTGAGGCTTATTTTATGAGGATAAAAAAATGCACTCATGGTCACCTTAGGTGTACTCAAAATCAGTGGAACTTGAGCATACATTTCAAGTACTTCTTAAAGTACTGACTTCAAAGAAGCCGACTCTCTGCAGAATTTAGAATTGTAGCAGGCTGTTCTTTTCCTGAATAATCATCCACTAAGAGTCAGTTGAATAATAGCAACACATGAACCCCCCCCTCCAATCCTGGGAACTGTAGTTTACCCCTCACATAGCTATAATCCCCAGTACCCTTAAGAAACCAGTTCTCAGAAGTCATGTGCTTTAAATGTGTAGTGTGTGCGCAGAGCTAGTTTAACCCTAGTTCTTCATAAATTTGCACAAATGTCTAATGACTAGGTGGAACAGGCACTGTAAGAGACAGCTCCAGAAGAGGAGCCAAGAGAAAGCTGGTCTTAGCAGAGCCAGTGGAGGATCCTCACTGTCTTGTCTGCTGTGGTCAGGTGGATCTAGTGCTATGGAAAGACAGTTCTGGGACTGGAGGAGATGGATGAACCTGTAGCCTGCCGTATGTGGAACATATTTGCCTTACACCATCAGGCACCTAGTTCTAAGTAGAAAGGGGTGGCAGACTGGCCGGCCAGTTGGCAGGTAAACGGTCTTGTGATAATGAGGATTTGTATGGTGGCTTTGGGTCGCTCTTGGGGGTTATCTCACACCCTGAACAGATCTGGGGTCTTAGTGTTTGCATTTGAACTGCCTGCAATCATAGCTGTCAACTTTCAGATTTGAAAATAAGGGATCAGCAGCCTCACCTGTCCTGGGGACAGTCTACGGGATATCTAACAATCCAGGATAGCAATGGGAAATGGCGCTGGAATAAGGGAATTTCCCGCAAAAAAAGGCAAGGTTGACAGCTATGCCTGCAATCCATCCTCTAAGCAGCAGACCTAACGGCAAACCGAACAGGGGAATGTGCTTGATCTATAGCAGGGTTTCCCAAACTTAAGTCACCAGCTGGTTTTGGACTACAACTCCCACCATTCCTAGCTAGTAGGAGCAGTGGTCGGGGATGATGTGAATTGTAGTCCAAAACCAGCTGGAAACCCAAGTTAAGATCACAGCTCAAGCTATGCAGCGTCTACTGCACATCAGTTGGTGACCCTTCATTCAAGGAAAGATTTTGCCTCCAACAACACCATTTGTCGTTTCTTTTTATTTCTGTATTCTTCAGGTGTGCTGTACAGTGGAATTAAAAGCGACCAGCTCTTTTCAGCGCCTTTAGGGAATTGCTTCAAGTGTCTCAGCATGCAAACCATAGAGATGTCCAACAACCTTCAACTCCTGCTTTCCAGCTCTCAACTTCAAGCCTTTAATATCGTTGGCAACCAGTTTGGAAAAGGTTGGTAGCAGTGCTTGTCACTGGACGTGTGATAAGGCAGTCCTTCTCATTCAGTTGATTTAAACACACCACTGTGAGCAAGTCCAGGCCAGTAGCATGTTTTTAAACAGCTAGACACTCCTGTTGCAATCAAAACTGTGTGAAGTATGGTTCAGTTTCAAGTTATTATCAAGGACTTTCTCTCAAAAAACATATGAAATGCAGGCTCAGGTAGTATTCCTTGCTTTCATTTGTAGCTTAACTGGAATAGCTAGTTTGTTCATTTCACCAGCAAGCACACAGCAACCCATGTGACTGTGGCAGATGGCAGCTCCTTTCCCACGGCAATTGACAATTGCATGGGGATTGCAGGTAACCTGAATGCATGAAAGGGGATTCCACTTGCTATCCCCAGCCAATGTCCCTTCGGCCAATGGTCTGAACAAAACCAGTATGCATGCAACTGTGGGTGCAATCTGTGACCCTGCCATTTATGTGCGGGATTCCCAGCTGCACAGAGAGATGTGCCATTCACATGTTGCAATTTATATGCATAACCCACACCTTCAGTTGAACAAGTGAGGACCAAGAAGGTGGGATCCAGATCCTCATACCCACGCGATGGCTGATAGGAAATGTTCGGTTCACATTTCTGCACTGAGCTTGTAAATTTCTGTTTAGTCCTCATGAAAATTCGTCAACATTCTAGCGTGCGTATCTCGGCACATTCTCACTTTTACGCAGCTTTGCCCAATATACATCTTTGCAATTCATGTAATGAATTGTGTTTGTTGTTTTCACATACTTGTGCATTTTTCTCAGGGCTGTGATGTGGGGGTGGATAGTTCTTTGGAGATGTGCAGGCTCAGAGGTGACTGACTCATGAGATTTCAATTCTGTGATCACTGACAAGCTCTAGCTCAGGTCCGACCATGATCCTGGAGTCTTGGCCTGCACCGAACACCTCTGCCTCCAATACTGTTGGTCCAGCTACCTCAATGATCGTACCTTGTTGCAGTCAGAGTTCAGGCTGTTGCTCAGGGTGGGGTTCATGGCACAATATTGTAGACATGTGAAGACTTGGCAGAGGAGTTTCAGTCCGAAGAGTCTTCCCCTCCACTCTTGCTTACTGACATCCTTTTAACTGGGGATGCCAGGGATTGAACCCAGAAAGGTCAACCCCTGGGCCATAGCTTCTCCCAAA
This sequence comes from Podarcis pityusensis, assembly GCF_964106645.2. Classification (NCBI taxonomy): domain Eukaryota; kingdom Metazoa; phylum Chordata; class Lepidosauria; order Squamata; family Lacertidae; genus Podarcis; species Podarcis pityusensis. The sequence continues at coordinate 9,034,729 of NC_138032.1, forward strand.
TGGATTGGGGAGCGACTGTCAATTAAAGTATTTAGTATCAGATAAGAGGAACCAATATGTAAGGCATTCAGGCAAAGGACAGGTAGAGGGAAACCATACCTCTAGATGTGCAGAGAGAGACCCAAGCAGTCTCCCCACACTGACAAGATTCAGGGGCAGACTTTGGTAATCTTTCATAATATAGTGCCCTGTGTGAGGCCAAAATCTGGCGTCCCCCAATGGATCTTCTCAGTTATGGATCTTCTCAATTTTGTGCCCCCTCGGCTCAGCGCCCTGTGCAAAGGAACTGCCCATCCTCCCTAAATCCGGCCCTGCCAGACTGAAGGAAGTTTTAAAGCTCTCCATTGAACCAGACTGGTCTGCCAGCATCATCTGACTTCCCAGGCCAAGAGGATTCTGGGTCTCTTGTAAATTCCTAGCCAAAATGAACTGTAATTCCCAGTGCCTGATCCACAGAATCCCCCAGTTTGCAGCCCTGCCATGCCCAATATAATGGTTTGAAATGGACTATAGATGGATGGCTCAATCCCTGATTAAAGCTAGGAAAAGTTCCAACCTACCTCACAACAATTAACTTTTATAAAAAAAGTTGCCTTCCATGAGCATTGGGGAAAGGATATGCTATGCATCAAAAAAATAAAACTGATCAAAATGGCAGCTCCACAGACAGTGCTCGTGGGTTTTTGTATAATTATCAGTAGCTGTATTTTACTGAGCAAGAAACTGATGAAAGCATATGATAATTGTGTAATACGCCATAACATCCTGATTTTTATTGCAGAGGAAGAATGTGCTCTTGACAGAAACAAGAGATTAATTCCAGTTACCGTGGGCCTCAGTCTCGCAGGATTATTTGTCATTGTCTTTGCCACCTGTGCGATTTACAGAAAAAAGCGCACCTCAAGCTATGAACGAATCTAAACCACTTCATTAAAGATCTGTGCAGCAGCGAGTAAAAAGGTTGTAGATGATGGAATGCTCTACTTCTGCCTACTTATTTGATTGTGGCAACTACAATTGTAAATTGATTGTGTTGTGTATTTACTTGTGTGCACTTGAAAATTGACACTATTATGTTGTTATTTCTATATTCATAACTTGCCTTTCTGCTTAGAAAAGAGCAGTTATATATATATATATATATATATATCTAGAGCTACGACCTTTAAGGAGGACGCAGCATATTTTTACATTTTTTTTCCACGTTTCCATCTTCAAAAAAGCATTTCCCCTTCTCTCATACAACAGGGAATGCTTCCATTCTGTCTTGTCTCACTAAGGGTGTATGCTTTTTGCTTCAAACTATGGTTGTTTTTACTCATATGCAAATATAATTAAATTAATAAATTAATCAACTAAAATTTCTTTAATTGTGTCCTATCCCTAATAAGAATAATCTCTTTTTCTCTATCTTTCACACATACAAAAACATATACACATCTCACCCACATCTCCGTCTTAGGCCAGAGTGGATCTGGGAGAGCCAGAACAGAAAATGGTCCAAGAAGCCCAGTTTTTACACCCTTCTGGACAAAGGCCTCAAAAGAAAATTCCACCACAGCTTTGATTAAGGAGGTGCCACTCCCCATGTCCTAAACCTAGTATGGACTCATGTAGCCAGAGCGATGGGAATTTGTTTTTGTGGATGCAGGTGGTAGCATTTATTATTCAGATAGTTTGATTAGATCTAGATTTGAGCAATGTAAAGACACGCAACTATTTTTGGAATGCAATGATTGCATTGTGAAATCCTGTGTATATGACTTGCAACATCACTTCCACTGCAGTGACTCAGTTAACACTTTCCCATCGGGTCTCCTGAAACCTCTTTACCAAGAGAGCCAAACAAAAGCCATTCTTATAATCATACATGCAAGACATAGTAGGGTGGAGTGTCTCCCAGGTTCGTAAGTCCCCCAACATTACATGGAGCCACTGGCGGAGGAACAGGAGTGTGGAGGGAGCGGACCGCCCCCGGCACCATTATTCCAGCAGGGTGCTATCATGGAGACCCCCCTGGACACGTGTCGTGTATCCCCCTCACGCACCGTGTGCCACGCCCCCACAGGCAGCGTGTCATGCCCCCAGAACGTGCACCACGCCCCTGCGGGTGGCACGCCACACCCTCACAGGCAATGTACCACACCTCCGGGATGCACGCCACACCCCCTAGGGGCGCCAGCCACGCCGCCATCTGCTCTCCACCCCCAGTAGCGGAGCATGCAGCTTCGCCACTGCTTGGAGCTTCCCAGAATGGTACATGGAGACATCTCCTCAGCTTTCTCTGGCCCTGGGAGCAGATCCTGTCTCTAGACAACTGTAGGGGTTTGTCAGGGGTCACGCCATTTGGGCCCAATAAAAGGCACACCAGGTTAGCCTCACAATTTTAACACTGAAGCAACCTTGCCAAAGAGTTCCCTCCCACCCCTAAAAGTGTTTCATAGATATGATTTCCGTAGATGAAAAAACAATTACTGCTACTTGTGAAGAGTGGCATAATATCTGCTTTACTATTACAGGAGTCGGGAAAGTGTTATAAAATGTTACCATTGTGAGGAGGGGCATAATGACAAGAATATATTTTTTAAAATAATTGAAGTCATTAGGCCTTAATTGATGCCTCAACGCCTTCCACATGTGCTGTGTCAGGAAGATTTTGGGTGTCACATGGCAAAACAGTCTGTGCTTTCCCAAGCCCATTTTCCCAGCGTGTTCGCACTCCTGTCTCAGCGACGTCTACGTTGGCTTGGTCGTGTCCACAGAATAAAGATGGCACGATCCCCAAGGATGTGCTCTAGGGGGAGCTGGCTTCAGGCACCAGACCACTACAAATATGTAAATGCGGCATGAAGGCTGGCAACATCAACCTCGCTGTGTGGGAAACCCTTTCGGAGGACCACAGTGCCTGGAGTCAGACAGTCAGTTTGTGGATCCACAGCAGCGACCACAGGAGGAATGACCACTGGGAGGAGCACAGAGAGAAGAAATGACATGGTGTACCTGCATCAGAAGAACTGGGCGCCTTCATCTGCCCCAGCTGCAACAAAACATGTCCCTCCCATATCGGTCTCTACAGCCACAGCAGGCGCTGCAACCTTCCAACAGTTTGACTTCACTCCCAAATGTGCACTCCTCCATTGTCTCCAGAGACAGACGGATGTAAACAACTGACGTTATGTAACCCTATTTATATAAAAGGTCATTGGGGTTTTGTTTTTTAGGTTGCAAGGATCTCATCAACTGGGACATTCCTAAATTCTTCACAGCTTTCCCCGCCCTCAGCTGATTATAGTGACTTCTTGTTTGGAATCTTGGCTTCCACATGATCATATGTCTCACAAGGGGCACATTTTCTATGGTGCTTGCCTCAAAAGCAAACCATCAGTTTATGAAGAAGCCCTGCTGATAACTAAACAATTTCAGAAAAAGGAATGATAGGGGAATTAACCTTACTAGATATTGTAGGCAAGCTGTATGTAAAATGTGAAAATGCTAACTCTTCCCTCCCTCATGTGCCTAATTAAGATGGCACCACCAGCGTATTCATTACGTTACCACCAGTGTATTCAATACATTTAATGTATTTTTAATCTTTGTTGGAAGTCACCCAGAGCGGCTGGGGAAACCCAGCCAGGTGGGTGGGGTACAAATTATAAATTATTATTATTATTATTATTACAGAGTAACAAGCAAAAAGAACAGGTCTCTGCCCTGGGAAGATTACAATTTAAAATTCAACAGAGAGAGGCTATTTACAATTATAGGTGCCACATAATACTCATTCCACAGGGGTAAGAAATTGATATTTTAGTGTGGCAGCAGCTACTCTTTGGAACTCCCTGTCTCCTGATATTGCCATCAAGTGCTCCTACAGAAGGAAGGGTAGGGTGTAAATTCAATAAAAGTTGAGGCTTTTGCTCCTTGGCTGTGAAGATACATGGCAAAATTGCATGTCACAGTACTTAATCAATTATCACTTAAGTGTATGGTAAAGAAGGCAGTGTCCTGTGACTCCTGTCTGACTGAAGCATAATAAATGCATTATACAGTTTATTTCTGATTTCGGGTTAAGTAGCAGAGCCAATAATTTTGACAAAAACATGATTCAGAGGTCATCCTTGAAACACTGTTCTTTGTTTATAAGAGAAATCCTTACCAAAATTGGTGGAGTCCTTTTCCTTGAGCCCGTCTTTCTCTGAAGGTAGAATATTCTCCATTCCTGTAGCAATACGTCAAATTTATTTTGGCATTAGAGACATTTTAAAGGCATGCAAATATTCAGCCCCATGAACAGGACTACTAATTCCCATAGATAGGGTGAGAAAATAGTTTCCTAATCACACTAAAATATGTGTCCTCCTAATGTCAGTAAAAACTCCTATTTATTGGCTCATTAAAAACAACACTGTCTCTTGTTTGTTTTTTAAATTAAAGCTTAATGAGAACAAATTTTTGTGATGATTCACATTATTAAGCTGCATATTGTTATTTTCTAATCTAAATAGACAAGTAACTTCTACACACGTTAAATGCTATTTAGCAACCTCTTTTTCAACAAAACTCAGCGTTGCTTTCCAAGTCTGCTAAATGATTAGATAGGTTGCCACCTAGTGTACAGAAGAACATATTACCCAGTCACCAAGGAGTAATACTGTATTGAACTTGATCTGGCTCTTTGGAGCAATCCATGAACACTCAGTCACACCTACAGAATTGGGATAATTGGCAAAGTTTTTGTTGGTTTGCATTTTGGGCAAACCTTGTCTAGTACGGTGCTTTCCTGTTTTTGCAATGCTCTCCAAAGGGCACCTTCGTTGCATATATTTAGGCGCCAGACAAAAACATTCCTATTCTTCTATATATCTCCTATATAAGTAGAAGCACAGAAATTTCTTTTCACCAAAAATAAAAAAAATGCACAGGTTGCCTCAAATAAATATTGAGAAACTATATTTTAATTCTCTTTCTTTCTTTTTCTTTCAAGTGCTCTGTGTTTCTGCCCATTGTCCTGTTGCCTTTGCATTCCTTTGCTTCTGGGGAATCGAGTAGATTAACGGCCTGCCCGTTTTAAAATTTATTTTTTAAAAATATTAAATGTATACACTGCCCTCCATCCGAAGATTGCGGGAATTGTACTCTTCGCAAATGATACAACAGGGTACGTACTTGGTTTTGACTGATAAACTTGTACAAGGCTGGGATGTGTGGGGAAACCAGGAAACATAGTTTGATGCTGACTAGCTTATAGTATTTTTCTTTTGTTAACAATCACTGGAAGGAACCCCCACCCTGCCCTGTAACTCATCTTTTCAGCTTGGTTATTTAACATGCTATTATTTTCTGCTTTATACACATGATTATCTATCTATCTATGCTGCCTTATTTTCTGCCTTATACACATTATGTCTGTATCTATATATATGCGCGATTTTAGCTGTTCTTATTTTCATCTGTGAGCTGTCTTGAGTCCCCGACAAGTATTTATATGTGTTATAAATACATACAGAATAATTATCATCACCTTCATTTGGCTTTGTACCTGGTGACCAAGCCCCATTATTTGTTGTTTTGCGTTGTTTCATATTATTCTTACTATAACTTCTATATAGAAGGCTCGCTGGTAGATATATATTTCTCTTTTTTATTATTAAAAAAAAAAACACCACTTGCAGACAAATAACAAGTGTTCGTGTTTCTGAGGTGGCCGCACGCAGCTCTCTGCTTTTCCCCTCAGAGAGGCGACAGCCCTTCACCTTCGCCGCCTCAACCTGAGGCGGGAACGGAAGAATTCGTTCCCTCGGCCGGCCGAAGGGCGCTCCCACTTCCCGCGTCCTCCTCCTCCTCCTGGGGCCGCCCATGCCCTGCCTCCTCCCGGGCCCTCCTGATAGGCCCCTCCGCCGCCGCGGCCCGGCCTCCCGTTCCCGCCCGGCGCACCTCCCTCTCAGCAGCCATGGCGGCGGCCTCTGCTCTGGCGGCGGCGGAGTGGCGTCTCCAGGCCCTGCGGGGGCTGCAGTGCCCGTGAGTGCGGCTGGGCCCCGGCAGGGAGGACGGGGCGCGGAGCGGGAGACGAAGAAGGGAGGCCCTGCAGGAATGGACGGGCAAGGCCGACGCCTCGGGGCCTCGTCGTGGGTGCGGGGCGGGGGGGAAGCTGAGCCGCAGCATCCCTCCCCCTCCCCGCTTTTCCTTCATCCGGAGGGGGAAAGGGACGAGGCTTCACCCCGGGGCTCGGCGGCCCCAGAGAAGAGGGCGCCTCTGAGCACGTGCAGAGTGCATTTTTATTCCACCCTCCAGTCCGCAATAACAAGCAGGACACTCCCGCATGTCTTTCGTCCGAGGCAGAGTAGAGCAGGGATACTTCCACTGTTAATTTCCACAAAATTGCTGGGTTGGTATGGGGTGGGGGGCGTGTGTGTTATGTTTGTGCGCTCACAGTGAGGGGAATGGGAACCCTTCTGAGTAATAATAATAATAATAATAATAATAATAATTAATTTATACCCTTCCCATCTCGGTGGGTTTCCCCAGCCACTCTGGGCAGCTTCCAGCAAAATATTAAAATACAATAATTCATCAAATATTCTGAAAACAGTTCTCTCATTTAATAAGAAGCAGCTCTGGCTTCTTCAGATCTTCCAGATCTTGAAATAAATAAATACAGGTGTCCCAGGGCCAGATTTCACCTGACCAGCTGGCAGCTTGAAAGGACATTGGAGGAATGTGTGTATGTTGTCCGGGAGGAAGCAAGATCTGTTTTTCTCAGGCAAAGTGTTACTCAAGAGGTATCGGAAGGAAATGTTTGAAAACTGATGAATGACTGTTATAGATAGAGAGAAGAGGATTTACCCTACTTGACTATTTTGTGGACAGGTTATAACAGGCATAGGCAAACTCAGCCCTCCAGATGTTTTCGGATTACAACTCCCATCATCCCTAGCTAACAGGACCAGTGGTCAGGGATGATGGGAATTGTAGTCTCAAAACATCTGGAGGGCTGAGTTTGCCTATGCCTGGGTTATAACAATGTATAAAAGCCACAGCAGAAATTGGTAATTGAATAGGTGATGTGTAGGGGGTGGAAAAGAGATGAATGTATTTTGAAATGATAGTTGGAAAAGTTATTTTACTGGGAGCAGCAAAGGAAGGGGGAAAATAAATTATGGAAGATCAATGAAAATAATTGGCAAAAAAATGAAAGGGCATTGCTTCGTGGCGGTAGTGTTACTATAAGCGGTTTGCGTGTGGAAAACCATAGGGTCCCGGTGATGCTACAAAGCATTGCTGCCAACGAGTGGGTTAAGTTTTTGTGTTTTTGTCTGCAGAGGCTGGCTTGCATGGGAAACGGTTGCACAAGGATGGCATGGCTGCGTGGGGCAGCTGGAAGAAGGGTGGTGGTGTTTGGATGAAATGGACCTTAGGGCTGTACTCTTATGTTGCTGGATTGGCATGGGTAAACAGTTCCCGTCATCTGTAAAGAGAGCCAAGCAAATTCCTGCATTGCAGGGGGCTGGACTAGAGGACCCTCGGGGGTCCCTTCCCACTCTACAATTCCATGATTCTATATACTCTTCAAGGACACAATGGAGGAGCTTTTATGGGATCAGGCCAGAGGCTCATCCAGTCCCACCATTGTGTCCTTACAGTAGCCAGCCAGTTGCCTCTGGGAAGCCCACAGGCAGGACATGAGCACAACAGCGCTCTTCACACCTGCCATTCCCAGCAATCGGTCAGAGGTTTACTGTCTCCAGCAGTGGAGGCAGAAAGTAGCTATTGTGGCTAATAGCCACTTACAGTGATACCTCGCAAGACGAAATTAATCCGTTCCGCGAGTCTCTTCGTCTAGCGTTTTTTTCGTCTTGCGAAGCAACCCTATTAGCGGATTAGCGCTATTAGCGGTTTAGCGGCTATTAAAGGCTTAGCGGCTAAAAGGCTATTAGCGGCTTAGCGGCTTAGGAAAAGGGGGGGGAGCGAAAAAAATTGCAAGACTCGCAAGACTTTTTCGTTTTGCGAAGCAAGCCCATAGGGAAATTCGTCTTGCGAAGCGCATCGAAAAACGGAAAACCCTTTCATCTAGCGGGTTTTTCGTCTTGCGAGGCATTCGTCTTGCGGGGCACCACTGTATAACCTAATCCTCTGTGAATTGGTCTGAACTTCTTTTAAAGCTACCTGTTTGCTGGAAGGAACCAGACACCCTGAATGGCTCGTCCTTGTGGAAATTGTTGAAGGGGTGTAGGATTTTGCCCTGGGATGGCCAGTCCAGTAACATATGAATTCAAAACAACTAGGCAGGGGTGTAGTAGGACCCAAGCAGCTGCACCCTATAGGTGAGACAATATTGCAACCAAGCTTGGTGGGATGAGCCCCATCACTGGCTTTCAGACATCTGATAAGGCAGCTTTCTGTGCTCCTAATTGAAATCATTATAGACCGGGCATACTTTTTGAGATGGCATAAACAGTATTTCCAAATTTGGCCTCAGCACAGGAAAGGCAATGGAACACTGACTGTCTTGTTCTCTGTTCTGGGGAACCCCAGCCAGATGGGCGGGGTATAAAGAATATTATTATTATTATTTGTTTCCTAGCCTGGAATTTCATACTTCATGCTGTATACTGAGCTGACATTTCTGTTGACTCCCAAGATTTCTCTTTTGTTTGTTTTTTAAATGATATTTATTGAGAATTTTTTAGAATTACAAAAAAGAACAAAGCAGAAAAAGAAAAAGAAGAAGAAAAAAAAACAAAGAAAAAACAAACCACATCAAACAATACATATTCAAAAAACAAAAATACACAGCAAACACACAAAAACAAATCCATCATTCTCGAATCCTCAACTTTCATTACCTTCTTTCTTTGACCTCCTCCTCCTCCCTTTTTTTGTATCCTAGTTGTTAATTGTCGCAGAAAATCCTTTCCATATTTCATAATATTCTGTCATTACATTACCTTAATCTGTTTTCATCTTATCTTATAAAGAACCTTAAAGCTTAAAACTTAAATCTTATTTTTACCAACTTCTCATAACCATAATATTCTTACCTAATTCTTTAAACATTTTTGCTAAAGCCAAGTAATTTCGTTCCAACATTTTTCTAACATTCATCAATTTTATAAAACAATCCTAGTAATAAAAAAAAGCAATAAAAACAATCCAATCTTTATCCAGCGTCCCTTCCTCCTGGTCACGGGTTTTGTCAGTCCTTTTTATCCCATTAATCTAGCGCATTAACCTGGTAACCTTATATCCGAGGCCCTTAAGTCCCTTCCATGTCCCTTCCACGGCTCTTCTTCATATTCTCCTTTCACTCGTGGGAACTCCAGCTTGGCAATGTTTTTGACCCTTTTCAACAAATCAGCCCCTTTTCCATAGTCCAGACTAAACTCCATGTGGTATTTAAAAACATGTTTCAGAATCCCTCCAAAATTAAGAGCCCCCACAGCCCCAAACACCTCACGGCCCATTGCCAGACTTGAAAAGTCCAAACATCCCTGCATAGGGAGGTCTATCCAACCCCCCATTTCCACACCAAACGAAACTTTGTCTTTCCAAATCTGGCTTTTTCCAAGTTCATTTGTCAAATCCAAAAGCTCATGTTCCTGCAAGGCCACAGCTCCCTCCATCTCTGGCGCCCAAGATTCAGCAACATCCTCTTCTCTCATCTGTTCTGTAAGGGCACACTCCTGATTTAATTCCTGGGTGGGCTCCATATAGTTTCCCACTGCCTGTTCAAAAATTCTGATCGCATCAGTCATCAAATCCGTATTCTCATTTAATTGTTCCAGTAGGGCATTTGTTTTACAGAGAGCACACAACAGAGCTTCTGAATACATTGTCCTTCAAGGTCAAAAGTCTATTCCCACGATTGTAATCTGTAACAGCTGCAAGCTCTCTGGAATTGGTTACAGTTTCACAGTCTCCCTCTAGGGGGAAAACTTCTATTAGTTCTTTCTTTTAAAGACAAATCTGCAACAAAGTTTCCTTTTTCAGATATCTTGTCAATATTTGTCCCTTTAAAGTGCGAAAGGGAACAGTGGAATCACTGTTTCTCTTCTTTTAGCTAACTGTCAAAAACGTTTGTCTCTGGTCAATGAGCTTCAAAAAGACGTCAGTCCTGACACCCCGCTCCAGGATCAAGACGGTGGAAAGTTACTTTACTTTAAACTCCCTTCTGCAGGTTTAAACAGTCCAAAAAAGATCCCCCTTCTTCTCCTGCTTCTGAAGGGGGTTCAACAATTTTAAATTATGAAAGTTAATCTTTTAGAAGCGATTTTCTGAGCTCTAGTTTACCTTGTCTTTGCTTTAATCTGTCTACAAAGAAACAGAAGGCTGACTTCCTGTTTAGACCTTCCCGTTTCAGTGCCAAATTGAAGTAAATTTTTAAGTCCATTTCCTTTCTGCTCGCAAGTCCTTATTTAAAATCCAATTGTCCGAAATTTAAGTACTCACGGGTGATTATTTTAGAAGCCAAATTGTCCCAGGAAAAAGGCAGCGCTCTCCGACAACGGCTATGCGGCTTCGCTCCACGGAAGAAGCAGTTGACTCTCAGCACCGCGCCACTTCCCCCTCTTCGCTTCAGAGCCTGTTAGTGGGTTCCTTTGCGGGTTGGGGAGGCGCTAAGGGTGCCCACCGAGTCCCATGGTCACAGGCTTCATCCGCCTGTGATTTTTGAAGGGGTCCCCGCTTCGCCGTAGCGGAAAAGACCCGTTTCGCGTGGAGCTAGTCCCTCCAGATCAGAGGGAGTCCGCCATTGCCGATGGCGCCACCCCGGAAGTCTCCAAGCGTTCTCTTTTGGTTAGTTACCATCAGTTCAGACAACGCCATCAGCACATAGGTGAAGTTAGGGTTGTCCCTATGTCCATTACTTTACACTTAACTTACATGGAACCACACTTGACTCTTCTTCTCTGTCTTGTTCTCAGCCATGTAGATATGACCAAGTGTACATTTTAAGTGCTGCGTTCACACAGCTATGTTCTTCAGATCTGTTGTTACCATGTACTAGCTCAACTGCAAAAGGAATTGTTAAAGATCAGTCAGGTTTTTTCTTTCTTATTGGGTTCCTCTACCCTTAACAATTGTACCCAGCATTTTATTTCCACCCCAGGAATAGCTCTATCGGCTAAATTTCTACTTTTGTTTTATACTATGCTGTTTCCCTCTTACAGAAAATGGATCTGGACAGCAAGAGTCAGAAAATACTCTTCTGCAAAAGGTGAACTGTTTGGATTAATGTATTTACGGGGGGGGGGGAGTGTTTTTAATGTTAACATTTTCGAAGCATCAGCTCTGCTTTTAAAAAATTAATTGCTCACCCTGGGTGCTTGCATCTGAAAGTTTTATTTGCAAAGAGCTTGCTGAAGTTTGGCAAGCAGGTAGATGGCAACAGTATTTCTTTACATATTGAGATTTCCTCTAGAAAGGGTAAATCCAGATTAAATGGGAGAAATACACAAGCTGACATTTCGATGGTAACCATATTGTGTTGATGCTGTAAAAAACTAGGATGCGCAAGGAGCACCCATCTCACACAAAAAAACCCCACCTCTGCAAGCACCCACTTCCTTAAGCGAAGAAGCTTTTATTCATGATGTGGAAGACATGTTAAAAATAATAGGAATGAAGTTGTGCTACTGTTAGCAGTAACAATCATGGTTTAACACTTTTGAAACTTATTTTCTCCTTTTCTAAAACAAACAAACAAACAAACAAACAGGACAAAGAAATATTGAGAAAGTCCTTGTGGCAAATAGAGGTGAAATAGCATGCCGAGTGATGCGGACTGCCAGGAAGATGGGAGTGAAATCTGTGGCCGTTTACAGTGATGCTGACAGGAATTCAATGCATGTAGCAATGGTAAAACACACATTCGTTAAAACATGTAAGGGGCCAACCCTGAAAACAATTGTGAAGAAGCGGAATTAAGTTGAACGTGCAAAGCTGATTTAAACTGAGTCAGATTGTTGTTCCAGATGAAACTGGGTTGTCTGTTCCTCCTCCTCCCCTCCATGTGGCAGATTTGTACCCCAGAGTTTGCAGGCGTCAGCTTTCCGATTGTAAATTGAAGTGACTTCTTTTAAAAGAAAGGGACAACTGAACTTGGAAGAAACAGAAAATGCTTGTACAGTCATACCTTGGTTTTCAAACAACTTAGTTCTCAAACCTTTTGGCTCCTGAATGCCACAAACCTGGAAGTGAGTGTTCCAGTTTGCAAACTATTTTTGGAAGCCGAACATCCGATGGGGCTTCTGCAGCTTCCAATTGGCTGCAGGAGCTTCCTGCAGCCAATCAGAATCCGCGCTTTGGTTTCCGAACATTTTGGAAGTCGAATGGACTTCCGGAACGGATTCCGTTCAACTTCCAAGGTACGACTGTAGTAATTAATGCAAACATTTCCACATCTGGAAACTAATGACTCAGTCCTGCTTTATTTGTATCTAGCCTTATTCCAGTTCCCCAGAATATGTTGGAAAGCCAATATACAGATTTATTCTTAATTATATTGCAGACTCAAGTTAAGGGCTCTTTCTTTTAAATTTTCAGACCTACACAGTTTCTTATGTATAAGTCTCTGTATACTCAGTGGAACTCAAAGTAGTCTATAAATTCTGATTCAATTGCGGTTCTGCTGTTTAAGGTCCCCCCCCCCCCCCCAAAGAAAAGGCGTCTTGGAATGTAGCTCTAAAATTAGCTGTTCTGCAATTGTCTGAAATGTAGCCAAATAATAATGTAAACACAGGTCCCTTTATTTCATTACAGGCAGATGAAGCGTATTTCATTGGCCCAGCACCATCTCAGCAAAGTTACCTGTCCATGGAAAAGATAATGCAGGTGGCCAAAAAGTCAGCAGCGCACGTATGTATTATAATTCGCTTCTTCGTTCAACCTGCTTATACATGTATTTTTAAATGGATGTCAGCTCTGGATGCTATTCAGTATTGAGTTTTACGGGGCAGCCAAGGCCTTAGGAGCAACTTAGCACAGAGTTTTGTAGTTCCACAGTTGAAGAGATTCTCAGCATGGTAAATGTGGGGTCCTGCATGCATCATTTCGACAGTTAGAAAGACATGAACTTCACTTTAAATCAGAAAATTTTCCTTGGATCCCCCACAAGACATTAGGGGTTGCCTTCCTGTTCGCTTTTGCCTTTCTCCACTAAAGCTACTTGTGTGGCTCATCTGAACTTTACGGGGAGTGTGTTCTCTCACGCGCTCCTCCTTGTGTACCTAAATCAGCAGGAGAGGCCCTGCTTCATAATGCCTTGCGCGTTGCTGAGGGGAAGTTGGTGAGGATATGGGACGGGACTTCATTTGTGATGGCACACAGATTGTGGAATTTGCTTCCACATAAGGTCCACCTGACTCCCTCCTTAGTGTTTTCCACCAGAAGCCAAGGATATCATTCTAAGAATCCCAGAATCATAAAATTGTAGAGTTGGAAGGGACCCCAAGGGTCATCTAATCCAACCCCCTGCAATGCAGGAATGTTTTGCCCAACGTGAGGCTGGAATCCACAATCCTGAGATTTTGAGTCTCATCCTCTAATCTTAATCATGAGCTTTCCCATTCAGCTAAAACATTGCTATTTTCTTTTGACTCTGATATTCCAGTTGGTTTTGTTTGTTTATACATTTGCTGGTATTTTAGCTTTCATTTTAAGTTTGTAAGGTTGTATGTCTAGCTTTTTAAAAAAGAAAATAGAAAACATGGATTGTGTGTTTATTTCATAGGTTTGTTGTTTTATTTTGCTGCTTTGAATGCCCGTTTGGTGGAGAAAGCTGTAAACAAATGGTTCAAATTAATTATTAGGGCTTTAGCTACATAGGGATCTGCTTTATACCAGATCAGATTTCTTCTCCATCCAACTCAGCATCGTCTGCTTTGACCAGCAGCAGCTCTCCAGGCAGAGGACTTTCCTACCACACTTCTAATGAGAGATGCCAGGAACTGAACCTAAGTTATTCCACATGCATTGAGCTGTGGTCATTTCCCATAAAGCTGAGCTAGGGAAGGCTGTGTTCTTGCAGCACTGCTGATGCTCCTGCGGTGTTCTGCGCTTGGGCAGAGCTTAGTAGTTGCATCCAGCGTCCTGGTCACACTTCAGTGACGCAACATGTGCTAACTGAAGCAAATGAAAATTTGTGCATTAGATATAATAGTATAGAACTTCGTGTGCCATAAGCCACAGGCATAGGCAAACTCGGCCCTCCAGATGTTTTGGGACTACAACTCCCATCATCCCTAGCTAATAGGACCAGCGGTCAGGGATGATGGGAGTTGTAGCCCCAAAACATCTGGAGGGTTGAGTTTGCCTATGGCTGCCATAAGCAGTTAATAAAACGGTATTTCCAGTATCCAAGCCTAGAACTTGATTCTACGTTCCTCACTGACTTTCAAAGAAAGCTACAAGAAACCAAGGCAGACTGTGGAGCATCAGAATGTCCTTCTGATTAACAATATCCTTCAGATATTAGGTCACTGGATTTGGGGCTCTGTGCAGCTTCTGAAATAGTTAATTGAGGGAAAGCTCATGCAGGGCAATGTGAGACCTGCCAGTCTCATACAATATGCCCTTGATACTTCCTGTTTTAGGCTATCCATCCAGGCTATGGCTTCCTGTCAGAAAACACAGAGTTTGCAGAGCTCTGCAACAAAGAAGGAATCATTTTTATAGGTCCTCCTTCATCTGCCATCAGAGATATGGGCATTAAGAGGTACTCTGTTTTGCTTCACGGCTAAGCCTTTTTGTACAGGGATGTTTACTATAATGGTTAAGATGGTTTTGGGTCTGACTGTGATGGTGCTTTACCAACCTAGTGCTCGCCAGAAGTTTTGGACTACAATTCCCATCAGCCCCAGGTGCTGCAGCTGATGGGAGTTGTAGTCCAGAGTGTCTGGAGGTTACCCAGTTTGGGCAAGGCTGGTAATATAGCCTTGTGTTTGGGCTCCCCCGTCCCCTCTTCTGTATGTGCAATGAATTAAGCCTACAGCGTTGTCACTGGTCTGTGGGAATGACCACAAAGTGATATGGTGAACCTCAGCATGGAAGGAAATCTGACTGTGTACAAGGCTGTAGAGCAAGACTAGAATCAAGTTTCAAAGCGTGACATGGCACTTTTCTTATGCAAGCATAAAATTTGTGCTTTTTGAATTTAGCCCTCATAGAGTTGTGGGAAGAACTCTATAAAGAAAAATAAAACAAACAGGAATTTCCCATCTGCTAAAACTGTTTTAAATCTCATGGGCTGATCAGATAAGCATTTTATATGCTGCATGTTCACATACCGGCAAGTTCTAGTTTGCCCCCTTGTGGCTTCCCAGCATGCATACATGGCAAAGGATACAGTTCCTTTCTGTATGAGAAAATTGTAATGTTGGTAGCAGTCCTAGATGGTGGGAATAAAATGCAGACGATGAGATGTGTAACAATAAGCCCTCACTGACATTGCCACTGAGTATCGAAAAATATTCTTTTGAAGCACTTCCAAGGCTATCATGTCTGCTGCCGGGGTTCCTGTTGTCGAAGGTTACCATGGTGAAGATCAGTCTGACAATTGCTTGGAAGAGCAAGCCAGAAGAATAGGGTATCCAGTCATGATCAAAGCAGTTCGTGGAGGTGGAGGAAAGGTAAGGGCAAAGGAATTTGATCCTCAGCTGATCTACTGTACAAACAGAACAGAGCAAAGATCTTCAGCTCCAGTAAATGAATGCTTAAGGTGTAATGTGCCAATCACTGTGCCAGCCTGACATCTTGGACCCTGGTCACGCTACAAAGTTATCCTATATGCCAAGGGTGGCTAATCTGTGGTCCTCCAGATGTTGCTACACCACAACTCCCACCAGCTTCAGCTGGCATGGTCAATGGTTAAGGATGATGGGAGCAGTTTTAGCCACATCTGGAGGACCACAGAATAGTCAGTCCTGCTGTGCATTAATAGTGAACTCAACCTCTTTGTGAGAATCTATGTATTCAAACAGCACCATTCATATTCAGGTTTGCAGGAATACAAAAAAAATAAAAATAAAACCCTTATTGGGGGGAACCTAAAGGGACACGGGTGGCGCTGTGGGTTAAACCACAGAGCCTAAGGCTTGCCAATCAGAAGGTCGGCGGTTCAAATCCCCTCGATGTGGTGCGCTCCCATTGCTCGGTCCCTGCTCCTGCTAACCTAGCAGTTCGAAAGCACATCAAAGTGCAAGTAGATAAATAGGTACCGCTCTGGCGGGAAGGTAAACGGCATTTCCGTGCGCTGCTTAGTCATGCTGGCCACATGACCCAGAAGCTGTATGCCGGCTCCCTTAGCCAGTAAAGCGAGATGAGCGCTGCAACCCCAGAGTTGGCCACGACTGGACCTAAGGGTCGGGGTCCCTTTACCTTTAAAGGGTTTGGGGGCAGGGGCAAGCATGCAACAGGACTTCAGAAGCTGCCTAATGAGGACTGTGGCTGCTCAGTGGGCACAGAATGCTGACAGGGGGAACAGAAACAGAAAACCAGGGAGGCGCAGGAATGGCGTGTCCTGGAAAAGACATGATGACTAGATGACTGGTGGAAGCATGAGCCAGAGCACTCCATGTTGCAACATTTGCATGTGGGCCTCAGTTGTCTTTTATCCTTATTTAAATTGCTCGCTGTCATCTCTCCATTAGCACCAGGGCTTGTTGTTGTTGTTTAGTCGTTTAGTCATGTCCGACTTCGTGACCCCATGGACTGGAGCACGCCAGGCACGCCTGTCTTCCACTGCCTCCCGCAGTTTGGTCAAACTCACGTTAGTAGCTTTGAGAACACTGTCCAACCATCTCGTCCTCTGTCGTCCCCTTCTCCTTGTGCCCTCAATCTTTCCCAACATCGGGGTCTTTTCCAGGGAGTCTTCTCTTCTCATGAGGTGGTCAAAGTATTGGAGCCTCAGCTTCAGGATCTGTCCTTGCAGTGAGCACTCAGGGCTGATTTCCTTCAGAATGGATAGGTTTGATCTTCTTGCAGTCCATGTGACTCTCAAGAGTCTCCTCTTACACCATAATTCAAAAGCATCAGTTCTTTGGCAGTCAAACTTCTCCAAGGCTGAATTACTTGGTTTCATACAACTTTGCCATAATGCATGTTTTGACCATGGCGGTAATGCACCTAATAGGAAAGCGTGAGACAGTGGTTGCCAGTTTGGACCCTCCTCAAAGTTATTACAACTATATGTTATGTGCTCAGTGGCACCTGAACAGTAGCTGATTCAAAGTTAGTGCTTGTCGGAGCCAGCCGTTACAAGCGGCGGAGTTTAGCATAAAATAAAGACACAGAGAGCCAGCAATATTTTCATGATGGTATGAGCAGCTCCTTTCGAACTTCCCTCTCCTCCTGCAGCTTCTTTATTATCCTTTGTCTCTCTCCAGCCGCATGGCCGTTTGCCAATGTCTCACGTTACCTCATCCGGTCAAGGCTTTTATTGCCCCCAACACCATATAGGGTCATCACTGCCCAGAGGAAACACAACTCCAATACATTCCAATACATTGTAAAGCTCAGAGTGCTGGTCAGCCGAGGTCAGGGGGCACCCTGCAATATTACAAGCCTTTACCGTGGCTTTATGACTCCCACAAGTGCTTGCGTGAGTGATGCATCCATATTGTAAACCAACCTAGCAAAAAAGGATTTGGGACATCCTATTGTTTTTCACTCACTAATTTTTGCTCAGTATTATTCTAATATACTGGTTTTATCACACCGTAGGGCATGAGAATTGCTCTTTCTGAAAAGGAGTTTAAGGAACAATTGGAATCAGCCAGGAGAGAAGCCAAGAAGTCTTTCAACGACGATGCCATGCTGATAGAGAAATTTGTAGATAATCCACGGTAACCAAACCATCCATCTGCTTGTAATCTCTTTAATGAGTTTGTAGAACGAAAGTAGGAGAATTGATGGGGGGTGTCTCTGAGTGTGCGTCCTATGGCAGGTGAAGCATCAGCCGTGAATTTGCCCCCCCCCCAAAAAAAAATATCTCAGAAAAGCATGTTCGGGACATTTGGTAGGTGCACAGCACTCCTGCTGCCCTGGAAAATCCAGCCCTGGCTGGAGGGAGGTCAAAGCTTGGGTGGCTGTTGGGGTGTTGAGCAAGGGAAACTGAAGATGCCTGATAGACTATTTCCCTCGAGCTCTTGGGGCATGGCACTGACCTCCCCTTGCTGGGTGAAGAATTTATGATAGTAAGAGATGCAGCTATCTCACCCACCCCCCAAACCTCTTTCTCTTATCACTTTTTTCCCACTTCAAGTTACTTGCAGACCACAATGTATAGTACTGTATATTTTAATAGTAGCAATGACTATCTATTTAGAAGGCATATTGCTGGGTTGTATGGTGCATGCTACAGTAGACTTCACTACAGTATAAAATATTTCAGGGTTATAGTGATCTCTCTAATCCGAGTTAACAATTGTGAAGCCCCCTTAAAGCAATTGCAAATCACAGGTCCTTCAAGATAACAGTTGTGAGAACAAAACTTACATACACTGATAAAGCAGGCAATAATAGTTGATTTATATGTGTATACTTTGTTATCTGGTAGCCTCGTGACACATAATGTGTGAAAATGCATTCTGAAGTGTGGAGTATTGATTTCAATATATTAGTGATAATTATCCTGGAATATACTCTGGCCCTATAGACATATATAGTTGTGACAGTGCAAAGTGTAGCTTGCTATCAAAACTTCCTAAAGGGGGCACTTTAAGTTCCAGGATAACAGTTTACTACAATGCAGATCACATGCTTGGTTGTCTTTCAGATCCTTCCGTTCATTTAGGGTTTTTAGCACAAGTTAACAAGTCAAGACCTAGTATGTGATATTGCAAACATCAGACACATTGACCTTGTTCTGAATTGCTGATTGAATTCTAGATCTCTCTGATAACTTACTACTATTTAAAAACAAAAGTGTGCTTTTGATAAATGTTTGCTTAAGTGCACAGACCTTCCTTTTCCTAGAATATGATGTTAGAGATTAGCATGTTTAAAGTTATTTTAAGTATGATGAAGGGTAGAAGAAAACACTGATCTTCCTGAAGTTTAACATTGTTTCCAATTCTGAAAAATAAAATTATCTTTAATATATGATAGGTTGTGCTAGTTGTCTTGAAGTGGCACAGACTACCGTGATGGAATAATGCACTTTGCTCTTTAAAAAAATGGCACTAATGCTTCATTGGCACTGATGGACATGAACCTTTATTCATTAATATTTACATCTGAACCTTTATTTGTTAATTTTTACACCCGAAACAGGCATGTAGAAGTTCAGGTATTTGGAGACCAGCATGGCAATGCAGTTTATCTGTTTGAAAGAGATTGTAGTGTACAGAGAAGACATCAGAAAATTATTGAAGAAGCTCCAGGGGTGAGTGACTAGTTTCTGAAAAGGTGATTGAAATAGATGTAAGTGCCTTTTTTGGTTTACTTTATTAACATATTTTTTGTTTTTCACATGTGATAACAATGGCTTCTTGGTATATATTATTATTTTTTGCAGAATATAATACTAGTTTCAGAGACACCCAAACACTTCTAACATGGGATTTTGTGTGTGGTTGGTTTTTTTTTTAACCACATTGAGTTTGGAAATCATGATTGCTACCCCAGTATCCTGTTGCTAAACTGTATAGCACATGCACACACTTCTGAAACTACTAGAGAAGCTACTTTTTCTGGAATGTTCTGTTAGTTTATCTGGGGTATTCTGAGCTACCTAAGCTATTCCTGAAATGTGTTTTATACTGGTGATGCCTCATTGGTTCCACCATGTCTCTATTATGTTCAGCTTACTGATGACTTTGTAACTTATAAAGTAGCACTCAGTGCGTTGGCAGCTAAGAAGATCAGGAGGAAAGAACTAGATAAAATAGCGGTCCAACTGCAAAGGGGATTCGGATACAGTATTTAATTTGGCACATTTTACTAGAGAATCTTCTGCTATTCTGCTTTATGCAACAAACAATCTTAGTAGTTGTGACCGTGGTTTATATTGTATGTGTGGTGCCTGATGATTTTTATGGTTATTGCTGTTTTTCCTTTTGTTATTTTTCTGAATGATGCCATGGCCTATGGCTAACGCAATAAAAGTCTATGATGATGATGATTATGTTCAGCATGTGGTTCCAGAAGACTTTATTTATTTAAGCCTTCCGTCAACATGCTTATATTTAAAGGGGCTGGATATTTTTCTTTACAGGTTTTTTAAATCATAAGAGTACAGTTAGGTGATCTGTTCTGGTACACCTTCTCTGTAAGGTTTATTTTATATAGATGAAATGTGGCTTGAATAACTGCATGTGAAAAGAAGAGGGGTTTTTTAAAAATCTGTTTTTCCCCAGATAGATGATACCTGCATGCAAGCACATAAATGTGGTATAAATGTAGTAACATCATTTCAACCTTTTCTTAGCCAGGAATTAAGCCTGAAGTAAGAAGGAAACTTGGAGAGGCAGCTGTCAGGGCAGCTAAAGCTGTGAACTATGTTGGAGCAGGTATTGCAAACTTAACTTCCTTTTAGTGCTGTATTTAGTTTCACATATGTTTCACATATGTACCCATAGTTTCACATATGTACCCATATGGGAGGCATGTTTAGAGGAAGGCTGCTTTAAGTAGAATGGTAGAGTTTATAAAGTGATTCTAGCTCTAATTTGGGTGGTTAAAATTCTAAACTGCAAAGGAAGGATTAGAAAAACACCACCCAGAATAATATTGTCTGTACATTTATTTATTTTTTCAATCTAGACGTGAAGTCTGCAGCCACAGATTTAGCTAGCTATTTTAAGTGAACATGTAAAGGTCACTCATCTTTATCTTTGTGGCTCTTGGCTGTGTGTTCCCTTTCTCTCTGCCCTTTCATTCCTTGTTGCCTTTCCCCTCTCAGTCTCCTGTCTTTTGGTTTTCTTTTCATGCCCTTCATAATTCCCTGCACCTTGTACTTTTATTTTCCTGGGATGTTCAGCCCGGACACTGAGATCCAGCACCGAGGGCCTTCTGGTGGTTCCCTCACTGCGAGAAGTGAGGTTACAGGGAACCAGGCAGAGGGCCTTCTCAGTGGTGGCGCCCGCGCTGTGGAACGCCCTCCCATCAGATGTCAAGGGAAATAAGCAACTATCCTACTTTTAAAAGACATCTGAAGGCAGCCCTGTTTAGGGAAGTTTTTAATGTTTAATGCTGCATTGTGTTTTTAATATTTGATTGGGAGCCGCCCAGAGTGGCTGGGGAAATATTATTATTATTATTATTATTATTATTATTATTATTATTTTCTGCCTCACTGCTTCTGTCCGGAATAAGGGAAGCTCAGCCAGCCACTGGCCCAATTGCACGCCATTCTAAGCCAAAGCATGACTTAGCACAAATGTACTGCCTTTCAAGGAGGATATCACAACTACTTTGCTTTCCCAGGGGTTTTTAAGTCAGTGCAGTGCAGCAGCCAAGCCCAGGTTTGACTTAGTGTGTCATTCAAAGCCAGGCTCGTGGGTGAGATCTCTTCTCCTTAACCACGATCTGTAGCTAAAGCTTGTCCTATGATTTGTCCTATGGTTGCAGATTATGGTTTGAAAGGCATGCTGTGCCAAACTTTGGCTGTCCTGCACTGTCCCCAAATGCCCAGGGAGGGGCAAAGTGACTGCAAGCTTCTCTTCTGAAGCCAGCTTGTTTGTGTGGTCACAGTAAGCCAGAATCTGAATAGGTTTAAGGCTGCATTTGATTGAGAAATATTTCCACTGGGTTAGGGTGTTATACTTCCTGGAGGATTTCCAAGCTGTTGTTTTGGGTCAGGTTTTTAAAAATATAGTTAAGATGCTTCATATCGACAACAGACAGCAAACTCTGTGGACAATGGCGTTATGCTGGGATCAGTGGGACTTTGTTTAGAGAAAGCGTTTCCACCGCTATTAAATGTACCAATCTTAAATATTTCAGGAACAGTGGAATTTATTATGGATAGTGAACATAATTTCTATTTCATGGAGATGAACACCAGGCTGCAAGTGGAGCACCCAGTTACTGAGATGATCACTGGGACAGACTTGGTAGAGTGGCAACTTAAGGTAAGAGCTTATGAGGGCAGCATCCATAGGAACATAGGAAGTTGACTCATACCGAGCCCAGACCCTTAGTCCTTCTAATTCAGAATCGTCAGTGCTTATTGGCGGAAGCTCTCTATAAAGTTTCAGACTGTGGGCATTCCCAAGCCTACCTGAAGATGCTGGGGATTGAACCAGGGACTTTGTGCATGCCACTAAGATGCTCTGCCTTTGCCTCCATTTGAAGCCAAGCATTGCTTTTTACCAGGAGCGTGGGAAGGTTTCTCCTTGGGACAGTGAATTCTCACTCTTTCTGTCTGGGCTGAAGCTAAATTGGGCATTGAATGAGAGTATGTAAATGCAGTAATATTAGAAGATAAGGATTCATCAACAATGGCATGCGGGAAGTCACTTGAACAAAATTGTATTAATTGGGAAATATTTTGTATAATTGG
Source organism: Podarcis pityusensis (assembly GCF_964106645.2). Classification (NCBI taxonomy): domain Eukaryota; kingdom Metazoa; phylum Chordata; class Lepidosauria; order Squamata; family Lacertidae; genus Podarcis; species Podarcis pityusensis. The sequence goes on from NC_138032.1 coordinate 9,057,227, forward strand.
GTTGAGATCTGGAAAATCAATAAAAATAATTGGCAAAAACGTGAATGAGGATCTGGGATAGACTTGCTTCAAGTTATTCCACTGTGTGAGTGCTTTCCCACACAACGTTTGCTACAGTCTGACATGATAATTAAAAATGGGAAGGATTAGCTAGTTGCAGGTATTATAGAATTCAATCTGTTGCTCTGTAGATGGTTTGTGAATGAGAGTTTAAAGCAGGAATTGCCAACCTTCTTTTCTGTCTGCTGTACAGCTGTCAAAGGCACAAGAACCCTCTTTTTTTGTGCAGTGTAAACCCTAAACCTCAAATACTTCAAGGATTTCTACTACTCAGATTTTGCTGCGTGATTTTTTTGTGATTCCTTGATACCCTCACAGTCCAAAGACACTATTCTCAATCCTGTAGAAAAAGCAAAACTCTTTTTCTTTACAGGTTGCTTCAGGGGAGAAGATTCCTTTGGCTCAGGAAGAGATCTCTCTTAATGGACATGCTTTTGAAGCTAGGATCTATGCCGAAGATCCAAACAACAACTTCATGCCGGGGGCTGGACCCTTGTTGCATTTGTCTACACCACCCTCTGACAGTTGCACCAGGATAGAAACCGGGGTAAGACAAGGTAAACTGAACCTCCTTGCTGCAAATTAGTGTCAGGGACATTCTTTTTGCTTTAAGGGGGCGATCGTAGTTTCAAAACCAAAGGGGATGGTTTACTAGTCTACCCTTTGCCTTGACCAGGTTTTCCATACCTGACTAAAGGAAGTAACGGGGTACGAACTGACTCCTTTTTAAGTTACTCATTCTGGCAAATTGCTTCCCCAACTCTTCCTATTTCAGGGGATGAGGTTTCTATATACTATGACCCAATGATTGCCAAGTTAGTCGTTTGGGCAGAGGATCGCCAAGCAGCGTTAAGGAAATTAAGATACTGCCTTCGGCAATATAATGTAAGTGCAGACGACATTATGATTTATAAAGTTTGGGTCCTATCCAGTGCTTTTCCTCTGGGGGGATGCAGGGGTACCCCTAAACATTTTGTGTTGCCCTGACCAACAGACCAGCTGTCTCTGCAATAGCAGCACGGACTGGACATTTGTCATTCTCCCTGCTGGTGCCCAGGGAGGGGAGTCTGGGGCAGCCGTGGTGGAGGCGATGGCAGTCCTCCTCCTTCTCCTCCTGCCGGGCTAGAGCCAGCCAGTGAGTGCTTGTCCCTCCTTGTTCAAGCCAACCCCGCCATCGCCATCGTTCAAGCTCCGCCACCTTGAGTCCCTCGTCTGGGGGTTGGGGGGGAGGAAGAGGGGGAGCAGCCAAAATGAGAGTACCCCTAAACATTTTTAAAGAAAAAAATCACTGGTTCTCTCTGATAAAGTAGGGGAGGGAGATCTGTGGCCTTCCGAATGTTCTTGGACCTCATCTCCCATCATCTGTGACTATGCCTGTTGGAGCACATGACTGCGGCAAATGGCTTGCCTTCACCTGGTGTGCTTTCTTTGTTCCCTTTCCCTCGGCAGATTGTAGGGCTAAGCACCAATGTTGATTTCTTGCTGGACCTCTCAGGCCACCCGGAGTTTGAGGCTGGAAATGTTCACACCAATTTTATCCCACAACATTACGATGAGCTATTTCCACCCAAAGAGGCAATATCTGAAGTGGCCTTATGCCAGGCAGCGCTTGGACTCATACTGAGGGAGAAAATTGTGACCGACACTTTCAGAATGCAATCAGGAGGTAGGCTTGAGGCATCTTTGGCTTTTTAGAATCCTTTCTGTTACAGGGAAGACTGTGCCGTGTGTGTCTACTCTCCCTCCTCCTCTCTCTCCCCCCCCCTCTCTTTCTTTTATTTATTTGTTTCACATTCATAAGCAACAATTTTCCAGATCCTATAATTGCTTACAAGCAGAATTCTCTGCTTGAAAGAGCTCCCCCATTCATTTCAGTGGAGCATTAACTGAATCTTTCTCCCTCCATTTTTTATATTCCAGATAAGTTCTCTCCATTTGCATCCAGCAGTGGAAGAAGAATAAATATACCTTACGTTAGAAACCTGACTCTTTTAGATGGTGAAAATAGTAAGTGACTTAGTTCTGAATGCCAAGAATTTGAGTGGCAATCTTTATTCTATAGCTGAGGAGGACAAAGAGACATACAAGAGTACAATAATTCAAAATGCCGTTCTTTTTATGTACATTCGATTGATTTATATAGATCACTTGGCATGTACTTAAACTGCAAGCATGGCCTTTTGTTTTCTTTGTTACTTTCATCAGAGCTGTCCCATATTTCCTGGTTGTTTTTGCAAAGACCTGTTTTGTTCATGCTGTTCAACATTCTCAAAACTTCGGGAAGCAGGCCTTGCCACTACTGCATGCTTACATAGGATTAGATGTGCCCTGGGTATAATACTGAGGGATTTTAGTATTTTGTGGGAGCACTCAGGGCTGATTTCCTTCAGAATGGATAGGTTTGTGGGAGACCTTTTTTGTGCTAAGGGCTGCTTCACCCTGCTGGAAAGCTGTTGGGAGGCTACATATATGTTTCAGTGTTGGATGTGCAGTCACACACCCTTAACACATGCACAGGCACATAGACAGGCACATAGTCATATATGCACAGAAAGCTCTTTCCCATGAAAACTCTACTCAAGTTTCACATTCTGTTTTCTCTAAAGTTTCTGAAAAGAAAGGAAGTTCTCCAACACCCTTCCCTGCCCTGACATGCAAAAAGAACTCAGTTGTCTAAGCAGCACATCTGAACCACGACCCCTCTCTTAAAACAATACATTTCAGGATGCAGTTGCATCCTAAAAATTGATGGCATGCAGTTGCTTTTTTGCGAAATGGCATGCAGTTGCTTTTTTGCACGCTTGCAAGGGGCCACAATTCGAGGCTGAGCCCTAGAAGGCCTGCTTAGGTGCATTGACACCAAGTGGTCATCTGCAACTGGCAGTGACTTCTCAGAAGTTCTTAAAGATCAGCTTGGCCTGTATTGGGGAATGTGGCCTTCTAGGTAGCCTAGTCCTAAGTTGTTTAGGGCTTTAACTGCTAACAACAAAACACTGAACATGGCTCGGTAGCTGACAGGTAGCCAGTGCATATCTACTACAGTGGTACCTCTAGTTACGAACTTAATTCATTACGGAGGTCTGTTCTTAACCTGAAACTGTTCTTAACTAGAGGTGTGCTTTCCTAATGAGGCCTCTTGCTGCCGCTGCGCCGCCGGCACACGATTTCCGTTTCTCATCCTGGGGCAAAGTTCTCAACTCGATTTAACTCTTACAGGTTAGCAGAGTTTGTAACCTGAAGCGTTTGTAACTCGAGGTACCACTGTACGTGTAAAGCTGTGTCTCCCACTGAGCAACCTAGCAGCTACATTTTGTACTTTTCGGCCACTTCTGAACCAGGTGCAAGGGCAACCTCACGTTAGTTTAATTGTGAATCACTGTAGCGGCACAGTATGGCAGAAGGTGGAAGGTGACAAAGGGAACAAGGAGCCCAGACTTGTGGAGAATGGGGAGAGGGAGTGGAGGTGAAACTACTTAGAGCTTTCAACGGATAAATGGCATACAAATTTTAAAAATAAAGATAAATGGAGAGGAGGTGAGCGACTTCAAAGTGGTGTGGCTCAATTGGATGTGCATTATTTTTGGGTTTTAATTCCTCCTCTCCCCTAAAAAAAACCCCCACAAAAAAAACCACTTGGAAGTAATTTAAATCTTTATTTTCTAACAGAAGTGAATATGACCGTAACCTACAATCGTGATGGATCATATGACATGCAGGTAAACGTCCTCTATGTAATTTGAGTGACTTTTTCTGTGTAGTTTTTTGCAAATCCTTTGTGGCCTATATGTATTTGACCCAATCCCATCTCTGTGGACTGAGACAAATAGGATAGAGTTTCTAAGAAGCTTATGGGTGCCTTTTTCCATATTGGTGAGTCTTAATGTTTTCTCCTGTCATCCACCTTTGGAATACAGCATGATCTCTCCATCTCCCAAGCTTATTTCCTCAAAAGTGGTACCTGGACCAGGGAGTTAAAATCCTGTATTCCTGCATTGCAAGAGGTTGGCCTAGATGACCCTCAGGATACCTTCCAATTGTATGATGCTATGTAATTGTATTTCAGATACAGAATAAATCTTTCCATGTTTCTGGAGATCTTTTGAGTGATGGTGATTTGGATTGCATAAGATGTTCAGTAAATGGAGTTGTTCATAAATCCAAGGTGGTGATTTTGGGCGACGCCATTCACCTCTTCTCACCGGTAATATTTTCTACTTAATTTATCTGGAGAATAAATTCACAGCCAGGGAAATGAGTGGTTTTTTTTTAAAAAGGGAAACAATTACAGATCTGGATACATCTATTTACATTTGGGAGAACAGGGACTGAATGTGTGGCTCTAAACTTTTATGTAAGCAGCCCATAATATTCTTGTAACACTTGAAAATTCATAGCTTTAATTAGTAGCTAAGGCTAATTAGTCGATACTGAACTGTTCAATGAATAAATTGGCTTGTAAAGCTAAATGCCTCACATCTTTAAGTCATAAGGATGGGGAGTTGGGGCATGGATCTTAAAATTTAAAAGAATATCCTAAATGACTAGATGTCTGTGTAAGCTCCTGTGAATCAGGGCTGCAATATTTGAAATGTATTCATGAGAAATTACACATTTTTAATCCAGCCCATTCATATTCTTGCTTTATATCATTTCCAAAATATGTGTTGGCTTAGACTCGCATCCTTTTCATACATTATTGTTATTGTTACATCTTGGAAGTAAGTTAAGTCTAAGTAGGCTTGGGAAGTAAATTCAAAATAAGGTAACAAATTACCTTGGTGTTTTCTGAATTACATTGACAACCTCCTTTAAAAAGAAGGAATATTCTGTTGGTGGTCTCAGAAGGCTGCTTTTTCAGTAAAAAGTGATTAAAGGGAATTAAAATGGTTCTCTTAGTGAACATCATGTAAACTCCTTGTCAATAAATCAAGTGTTTAATGTCCATCCTAGTTACACCTGTCATTTCAGGATGTGGAAAATATAGGTTTGTACCAGCTGTAAAAAGTGTTGTTGCGCTCATCTGTTCTTGGCGTATTTTTATTTTCTCCAGGAAGGTAGTGAGCAGATTGGTCTTCCTGTGCCAAAGTATTTATCCGGAGTGGGTTCAGTTGGAGATCAGGGTGGGGCTGTGGCTCCCATGACGGGGACAATAGAAAAGGTAATTCTGGAGGGATCTGTGTGTGGGTGTGGCAGAGCTTTTTCTCTTTGTAAACTGCTTTACAGGTTTTTAAAAACAATTGGCATATGAATTTTATGAAATAAATAAATATATGAGGCGCATTGCCCTTTTGTACCAAAGGTGATGCATTGATGTGTCCTGCGGGTTTCACTCCTGGTTACTTATCATCCTTCCTTACTCTAGAGTGTGGTTGCCTTCAGTAGATTGCTGCTTACTTTGCAACTAGCCGCTTCCTTTAAGCTCCTCTGCTGAAGAATCTTGAGGAATTGCGGCAAAGTCTGGAGCATGTTCTCACTTCATGCAAGGCAATTAGCAGGTCTTTTGAGTCTCCTCCCTCCCCCCCCCCATGTGAACTGAGAATATGGCCAGGAACACACCAGTCTCTCATGCTTGTATGGAAGACACGTAGGGGAATTGAAGACAAGATTACGTTCAAGGAAGCTTGTCCATTGCTATGGATCTTCTCACTGAAGCTCATTGAGTTCCTCAAGTAAATTTCCTGGGACTCCCTTGAAAAGGATTTCTCAGCTGTCTTCCTTCTTCATTGCCATCTGACTGTAATCTCTTTGTCCTCACAACTAGCTGTTGGTCCACATCATCTGCTGTCAAACATTATAAGCCCTCTAGGCTGCATTGCTGTTCTGTGCTGCTGCTTTGTTCATCAGTTTGCTTTGTGGCTTTAGTTTATGATATTATTATTATTATTATTATTATTATTATTATTTGTACTTGTTTTAATAGTGGCATTTTTGTAACTTGCCCTGGGACTATTCCATGAAGGGCCAGGCATTAAGTACGACTCATAAACAAAGATGGCAGGTGATTTCATGTTCTCTAATTCTTACAGCCCGTTTACTCATGGTGTGGATTTACTTGCAACTGGGGGCTCCTCTGGCCTTTTTTTTTAATTGCACATGCATGATGATATGCACTCACGATGCTGCCAGGGTGGTCATACATGATCCCAATTTTCAATATTTCGGGATGCTCATACAGCTTCATGTCCAGTCAGTCCATATACTGTAGTGTCCTGCTGAAATCCTGTAACCACAAATATTCCGGGGGTGTTTTTTTGTCCCACTTTCATTGCGCTATTGCCCCTCCGGACAGCGATGATGTGGTCGCATTGGCGAAGCAAAGCAGAACAACTAAAGCAGAATAAATCCATCATTAATACACTCTTACTATGTCAAGAATATATTGCAGAACACACCTGCAATAAAACACCAGTCTGGAACATACATGTATAGCAAGAGCCATGACCAGTCATCCCTCCCTAGTCCATATGCCTCTATAATACATACGTGGTGATAAATGTTCACATGAACAAATTATATTTTTGGGTGCACATTTTCATAGGTGCACTTTTAAAATGTCACCGTGTTGGGGAAACCAGCTGCAAAGGTAAACTTAGAAAAAGATTGCCATTCTTCATCCTCACACAAGGAATCTTTTGTCCTCTTTATTGCTTTCTGTGAACTTGGAGAGAAACACTATATTTGTATAGGAGGAACGTGACACCTGGCTTCTCACTCGCTTTTCAATTTTTTAGGTGTTTGTGAAAGCTGGTGATAAAGTCCAAGTCGGAGACCCGCTGATGGTTATGATAGCTATGAAAATGGAGGTGAGTATCATAACATTTTAATCATGGAGAAGACAAGAGGGATTTGGTTTTGGTTTATTAGCACATCATATAAACTGACTAGTTGTTTAAGGATTGTGCTGGTTTTATTGGCATGACTGATTTCTAGCTGTAACAAACTGTCCTAATGTTTTCCAGGAGCAAATCTTCCATTGCGTTTGCATGCTGGAATATTCTGTATAGTTTAGAAAAATGATCCCTCGCCCCCCCCCCCCTGCCATTTAAGCATTTCTATTCTATCCAAGGCTTGGTGCTATACAAATTCCAACAAGCAAAGAATCTCTCTAAAAACCACTGCATTTTTTCTTCATAATGCTCCTAGTAATTAATCTAAACCATTGCAGGGTATGCATTTATAACTGTGTTTTGGCCTTGCTGGGTTCCTTAATAATAACCTCAAACAAACTGGCTCAGTTTGCCTTATTAATTGGATTCCACCTTGCGCACTGAACTATTGTTAGGCACTGTTGTAGAGCAGTGTGTAGACAAAAGTGGTGCCGTGTCAGAAATGGTAGAAATCGTAACTTGATGCTAAGTGACCCTTTTCCTCAAGCATTATATCATGTGCGAGCTTTTGACCCATCATTTTGATATAGCCTTGCATGACACACACTTAATTTCTGAAGCCAAAACCCAAAAATATCCTCTTAAGCACTCAGTCTAGCCTTAAAGGTTTGGAGCAGGGGAGAAAAAGACAAAATCTAGGGCAGGTAGATGCAGCTCATGGAAGGCCAGGTGATAGAACCTTCAGCATCCTACCAGAACTTTGGCCAATTTCCCAGCCACCTCTGCCAAAGTAATTAAAATGTGGTCTTCAATAGAATATAATTCGTAATATGCTTTTACAGGTATAAATCTGTGAAATTTGTAGGACAATGATCAGTGCTGTGATAAAAGTGCCCTGGGAGCAGTGCTATCATGGCACCGGTCTGTTTGGGAGGAACGAGAACCTCGGCTGAGTCTGGGTACCACTTCTTCCCCAGCAGACAGTGTGATCACCTGATTGGCTGATGGGAGGATGCCCCATAGCTCTGATGCACCACAGTGCAATAGATAACCATCATTTGCACGGAAAGGGTTAACTTCCCACTCTGACCCATCCTACTCTGCAGATAATTGTTGCTGTGATTGTTGTTGTTTAGTGGTTTGGTCATGTCTGACTCTTCATGACCCCATGGACCAGAGCACGCCAGGATTCCTGTCTTCCACTGCTTTCCGCAGTTTGGTCAAACTCATGTTGGTAGCTTCGAGATCGCTCTCCAACCATCTCATCCTCTGTCGTCCCCTTCTCCTTGTGCCCTCAATCTTTCCCAGCATCAGGGTCTTTTCCAGGGAGTCTTCTTTTCTCATGAGGTGGTCAAAGTATTGGAGCCTCAGCTTCAGGATCTGTCCTTGCAGTGAGCACTCAGGGCTGATTTCCTTAAGAATGGATAGGTTTGATCTTTCAAGAGTCTCCTCCAGCACCATAATTCAAAAGCATCAGTTTTTCAGCGGTCAGCCTTCTTTATGGTCCAGCTCTCACTTCCATACATTACTACTGGGAAAGCTTTAACTGTTGCTGTGATAAGGTTACCTAAAAGCAAAGTGATATGTTCTTATCTGTTGGGATGGAATAGAGGAATCCAATACTGACGCTAGGTAGCTCTCCTTGCCCCCCTACCTTAACATTTCTTCATCCATTGTTGTACTTGGATATTTATCTGTATCGATAAAAATTAAAATTTCTGTTCAGTAAATCAGCATTCTTTCGTTTGAGCCCTGAACCATGGGTTTTGGGTATAATGTCTGCACAGGAATCCTGTACAGTGGTACCTCAGGTTACATACGCTTCAGGTTACATACGCTTCAGGTTACAGACTCCGCTAACCCAGAAATAGTACCTTGGTTTAAGAACTTTGCTTCAGGATGAGAACAGAAATCGTGTTCCGGCGGCACGGCAGCAGCAGGAGGCCCCATTAGCTAAAGTGGTGCTTCAGGTTAAGAACAGTTTCAGGTTAAAACGGACCTCCGGAACGAATTAAGTACATAACCAGAGATACCACTGTATTGGCTTATAGATGATCTGCATATTTTAAATGAGGTGCCCTAATATATAGCTCTTATTTGTACAACTGATGGTGCCAACTTGAAGTTTTAAATAGAGAGACAGTGATTGTTTAGCTAATGTATACTTCTTTCTCTGCAGCATACCATACGGGCTCCAAAGGCGGGAATAATTAAGAAGGTTCATTACCAGGAAGGATCACAGGCCAACAGACATGCTCCACTAGTTGAGTTAGTGGAAGAAGAATCTGAATCTGAATAATCCCTGGTGAATTTCGGTGATGCCTTTTGATTTTTCCCTGATTCTTTTTTATTCCTCAAGAAAACATCTTTATATTTTATTAATTTAATTATTACTAATAAAATGCTATTATAATAATTTGAATAGTTTCTCATCACAACTTTAGACTGCCTCCAAATTCTGTGCTTCACTTGATTACTCAACAACTGATGCAAAAACGGCAGAGTTTTGTGGCCCCTTAAAGACTTAACACATTTATCACTTTCATGGGCTGCAGCCCATTTCACCAGGCACAGGAAGTGTTATTCTGAGTTGTGGGCGCTTTGCGCCTGGTTGGGATGGAATTATAAGCAGTGAGGTCACTAAATTGGAGAGAAGTACAGACAGTGATGATTACCAGCCAGATGGGTGGGGTATAAATAATAATTATATAAATTATTATTGCATATTTAACTGTGGTCATTCAGACACGCACACACACACAGTTGGAGTGATTACACATCTGAAAGGGAGGGGGGACTGCCTCCAAGTTGACAATGGGTGATGTGAAAGTTCTGGCTGTTGAAAGAATTTGTAATGGCTCATTCAGACGAGCAAGGCATCACGGGATGCTGTAGTCAATGAGTGGTAAGGATGCATCATTGGGAGATTGTGGACTCTCCTTCATTGGAGGTTTTAAGGCAGAGGGATGGCCATCTGCCATGGATGCTTTAGTTGACATTCCTGCATTGCAGGGGGTTGGACTGGATGATCCTCGGGGTCCCTGCCAACTCTACAATTTTGAGATTCCATGGTACATGCCACGTAATGGCTAGCTGGTTGTGATGTACACTGACAGAGCACTCCGAACACATAGGTCGAAAGAAAGACACTTGTTAGTAAAAGTGCAGTCTCTTCACTGTTTGCACAGCTGAATATGTTCCATGTAAATGCAGTTTAATTTAGCTAGACTAGTTTGTACAAAACTTCTGTTACAGGAAAGTTTCATTTTGGACAGTTGGCCAAGTGTGCTCCATCAGTTCCAAAGTGCACTTAGTACAGAATGCTCCACTCCTTCTGAAGGCAGCCCTGAATTGGGAAGTTTTTAATGTTTGATGCTTTATTATGTTTTATATACTCTGTAAGCCACCTGGGAAACCCAGCCAGATGGGTGGGGTATAAAATAATAATAATAATAATAATAATAATAATAATTGTAAAAGTTGCTCCAGCTTACAGTTGCACTATTCAGTTTCTTTTCTAAACTCAGTGTTTAGAAAATGCAAGTAGAAAGACATAGGTTGAAGTTGGCCTGTATCAAAAGGGGTTCTGATGCTTCTCCAGTGCATTGAAAAATGCATAGAAGGGGCTCTGTGAGCTGCCATATCCTCCTCACAGTTGGATCAACATATGTACTAAAATACAGTATGCACCTAGAGCTCTTCCAAGGAGTCTTTCCTTGTTTGAATCTCTTAGCACATTATTATGATTCTGTATTTATTTATACTCAATCTTTTCCCGTTGGGACTCAAGGCAGCTTGCATATAAAAATGAGAAGATGGTGATGATAAATAGAAAGATAGTTGATAGATAGTGTCTGTTAAAACCATACAAATAATTACAATAGAAGCAGCATGACACCAGCCCTTTCATTAAAAGCAGTCAATTCCCAAAAGCCTGTTGCAACAAAAAAAAAAGTCTTCCCCCACTGGCGTAAAGAGGAGGAGCGAGCCAATCTAGCTTCTCTAGGGAGGGAGTTCCACAGTCTGGGAGCAGCTGCTAAGAAGGCCCACATGGAGCCCCTTAATCCACCAATCACATGTGGAGCGTAGTTAGCACCCCACAACAAACCATAGTTAAGATTGATCACAATTTGTTGGGTTGACTGTCCAACAAGCTGTGCTTAAATCAAAAATGGAAGTGAATGCTTCCATAGGTCTCGTGGCAATGTGGGAGTAAGAGAGGGGAGTGTGTGATGGTAACATAATTTATTCTCATCATGCCAAACTTGTTCAGCACAGGCGGGAATCTATGGCCCTCCAGATGTGGCCAGATTCTGGTTACTACCAGGACCAACCCTTATAGCCAATGATCAGGGGTGATGGGAGTTGTTCAGCTACAGCTGGAGGACCAAAGGTTCCCCAGCCCTGTTTTAGTGTGAACGGGCCACTGCTTCTGCCTCTGTTTACACCTGAAGGATAATTAGGTAGCAATGCCTTGAAGCAATCGGGAAGAATAATTGGGTCAGAGATTCAGGCAACACAGCTGGGACACCCTTGACCTGTAACCTCAAAACCCTGATATGTGTGCCGTAAACTAATTGCCACTTCAAAGTCGTCATACTATTAGGAGTAAACAGGAAGAGAAAAGTTGCATCAGCCTTTTCCTACATTGTTTTGTAGGTTTGTGAGCTTTGAACAATTTAATTATCCATCAACTAAAACTGCAATCGTAGATTTGCCGTATGATGAATCGGTGAACCAGTGAAACTCGGAAGCAGGGCTTGAAGGTTAGCAGTATTTTCTGCTGCCCCTCTTTGGCAAGTGGTACCCAGCTGCGTATTGCCTCTGAACTTGTCACTTCTGTATTGCTGTTGTGGCTAATAGCCACTGACAGAACTATCATGCGTGAATTTGTCTCATGCCTTTTCCAGGCCAGTGGGTGAATTCCGCAAATTAATTGCACGTTGTGGGAAGAAGTACTTTATTTGGCTTCTACCCAAATCTATTCCCAATCAATTTCATAGCACAACCCTGAGTTCCAGTTACCTTTGTCTGCTTTCTCAACACATTGGAGACTGTGCATTGGAAGGATAAATCAGATCAAAAAACAAACAAAACAATTTTGAGTGCTGAGTAGTTTATCAGAAATGACAATTTACAGTAATGCCAGGCAGGGGACTGGCAAGATCAGCAAAAGCTTCAATGAAGTCTGATTAAGTACAGTAGTAGGTTCTGCACTAATTGTTCTTGTTTATTGAGTCATAGAGGTACCAGGAACGACACACATCCAAGCCAAGATCCTTCTGGCTCCCCAGTAGCTGACACAATCCACATTGTGTCACAAGCAGGACTTGCCAGGAAAAATAGGGCATTAATCCAGACTTATTGCCTGATCATGTGTAGTGTTAGGTGTGCCTTGTTAAAAAAGCTGCAGTAGCATCTCTCCGTGCTGGCTGCATAGCTGGAGAAATCTCACTCACAACCAATACGCAAGTGCAAGGTACTAGCCCCTTAGCAGGTATATATATATATATATATATATATATATATATATATAGCCTAAGCTCATTGAAAACTGCAAAGGATTGGGCTGCATGATGCCTCCAGAGTAGAAACTATTTCCCTTTCCTAGTTGCCTGGCCAGTCCTGCATCTTTTCCCCTCCCTGGCTTTTGGGAAATGTATTTTTGGGAAATATGAAAATATGCAAATAGCCATGTTGGTTCATAGGAAAAGAAAACACATTCCAAAATATAGGGTATCACCTTTGTTAGAATTAACATTTGTGATTGTTTTTGAAAGCTTGGCCACTATTTGGGGGGAAATAGAGGCTTTGAACTGCATTGCCTGAAACACCTTGGAGGAGTTGGGAGACAAAGTTGGGAGTATGTATAAATAATTCTTTTCTCTTGCTTTGGAGCTCCTATATCGCACTCTTGAGCAAAAGGAGATGGATACAAGAGGTAGGAAGAGCTGGACTTGCCAGGAAAAACAGGGCACTAATCCAGATAGCTGGATTCAGGAATTATCACCCCAACATAATATACATGTACTTTTGAAAGATCATCAAATAAAAAGAATTGGAAAGGGTCTCAGGGGACACCAAACAACAGCATACATCATTTTGCAAATGTTGGGAGGTTATAGCATTGCGAGCAACCTACAACTTCAAGGATGATGATGGTGATGATGATGATAATGATAATAATAATAATAATAATAATAATAATAATAATAATTTATTATTTATATCCCGCCCATCTGGCTGGGTTTCCCCAGCCACTCTGGGCGGCTTCCAACCGAATATTAAAAACAATACAGCATCAAACATTTAAAACTTCCCTAAACAGGGCCACCTTCAGTTGTCTTTTAAAAGTAAAATAGTTGCTTATTGCCTTGACGTCTGCTGTGAGGGCGTTCCACAGGGCAGGCGCCACTATGGAGAAGGTCTCTTTCCCAGTAGGTGGTCAGTCACAGTGAACTGTGTGAATCTGTTGTTTACCCAATCCCCTTCTCTCTGCCCACTGGAGTTTGTGCGTGAAAGGCAATTGCAATTTTAGTCAATCTGGAGGGAGAGGAAGGTGAGATTTCCCCCCAGTACTATCTTCCCCATGGGACATTCCCTCCCCCCCCCCCCCCGCTTTCTTCACACAATATAGGTGTTTTCACTCCCATCAAACCAGAATCTGCTGTGATCACTGCCATCACAGATCTATCCCAACCTTGGGAATTGTGGGGTGGGGGGTACATTGGGGTCACCCCGTTTTCTCTCCACAATGACCCTGTAATGTGGGTTAGGTGGGGCATATGCAACTATAGCCCAATACCACCTAGTGAGTTTCATGGCTAAGCAGGGATTTGATCCTGGATCTCCTGAGCCAAAGTCCAAAGCTCTCCTGCGTCCAAGGTTCTCCTCCTATTTCACCACGCTGGCTCTCTGGTGTTTATAAAAATCCCATTTCAGCCACACCAAACAGGCGTGCGCATACATGCATATACACAAGGATACCAGTTTTCTTCCTTTTCCTTGTGAACCACCTCATTAAAGCCCAAGTGTCCCAGTGCTCCCTACAGCAGGGGTAGGCAACCTAAGGCCCGCAGGCCGGATGCGGCCCAATCACTTTCTCAATCCGGCCTGCGGATGGTCCGGGAATCAGCGTGTATTTACATGAGTAGAATATGTCCTTTTATTTAAAATGCATCTCTGGGTTATTTGAGGGACGGTGGACTGGCCCACGACTGAAAAAGGTTGCTGACCCCTGCTCTACAGGATCATGATCCTCATTCACATGTCAGGGAAGGCATCATTAGCCGGAAGAGGGGTGTGAAGGAGTGACCCTGCTCACCTTTGCCCCTTAGGGGGTCTCCATCTCAGGTGTGGCCCATCCAAAGAAGGAGGGGGAGGAAGAGGACCAAATCTCTCCTTCCCCCCTCCCCATAAAGAGTCCCTGTGATAAGAGGCACGGCTCAAATTGCCTTGGGGTTTTTGCACAGGCGAAGATAGGATTTTTGTTAAGGGGGGAGGCAGCCAATGCTGCTTCTTTTTTTTGGGGGGGGGGAGATTTTTTTTTAATTATTCTTTATAATCACACTTTCCTCCAGGGACATCGAATAACTTACAAAAAAACCATTCAGTCGAAAATCTAACTATAACATACATCAAAATCCTCCTATTAGTTATGCATAACAGTATATTCTTTTATCTATCCTATTTTTTTTTCCTTCCTCCCTCCCCCCCCCCAATTGTTCTCTCTTCAAATCTTTAACCATGTGCACAGATTAATCATTCTAATTTGGATGCTTGGGTTGGCTTCCCCTATTTTTTTTTGGGGGGGGAAGATTGCCCCCAAAAGTTGAACTTTTGTCGGGGGGGGGAATCACAGGTAAAAATACCCCCCCCCCAAAAGAGGCCATTATGGGGAGCAAGCTTTCGTGGGGGTGGGGGTTTACTTTCGATGTTTTCCGATCATTTTGAAAATGCTCTCCCCCCGTTGGGATTCGCCCGCCCCCCGAAGACAGAGGCGTGAGCAGCTCCATCAGGCCTCCCTCTGCCCTTTCCCCACATAGGTCACCCCACTGAGCTCTCGCTGTCACCCCGGGAGACCCCAATCTCCGCCCATCTTATTTCAGGCCCCTAAATGTATGTGTGTGGGGGGTGTCATGATCTCTTGCCCCCCCCCCCAAAAGAGCCTCCCTCAGAGGCGCCTCAGAGGCTTCCTCGCGCGTGAGGAGAAGAAGCCCCCACGGCCTATCCCCCCCCCCCCGCGCCTCGCCTCGCCGGATCCCCGGCCGGCCGGGCGCCGTTCTCGCTCTCCTCACACCGGTCGGTCTCGGCCCGGGGCGGCCCCGCCGCAGTGCGCATGAGCGGGTCGGCGGCGGAAGGCAGGGCCCGCGAGGAGGAGCCCCGGGAGCCGCCGCCGCCGCCGCCGCCGCCGCCACCGACCCTCCTCCCGCCTCCTCAGTGTCCGCCTCAGCCGGCCCGGGAGGGGAGAGAGGCCCGCGCGCAGCCCCCACCATGGTGAGGCCCTTCGGCCCCGGCAGGGAGGGAGAGCGGGCGGAGGGAGGAAGCGCCGCCATCGCCTGGCAACGCGGGGCCTAGTCGGGGGTGGGGGGGGGGAGAGAGAGAGACAGTCGGGGGGTGCAAGGGTTGGGGGGGCGGCCTCGGCGCCGGTGAGAAGCAGCCCGGCCCTCACCCAGTTCCCACAAGCCGCCTATGCTGAGAGGGTGGGGGGGCTTTGAGATATAGGGGCTGGGGTCGGCCCTTGTGTGGAAATCCACCCCCCACCCCCCTCAGGGAGCTGAAGTGGGGGTGGGTGGGGGGATTTGGGGGTGCCCCGTTGGGGTGTATGGAGGGGCTCCAAAGGGTTTGCGTGTGGCTGGGCTTCAGGGGTTTCTGTATATGATGTGTCAGGAAGGTTTAGGGTTATTTTTCTCTTCTCCCCCCCCCAAAAAAAAACCACTTTGGAGGACTGGTGGGGTAACTGGTAGGGGGAGAAAAACCCCCTGGGCATATGGGTGCTGCTTGATCTTGGGTGCCTGGGCCTCCTCTTCCTTGTTTCGTTTTTTTTCTTTTTCCTTTTCCCTCTATCTCTCTCTCCAACCTGGGGGAAGCATCTCTCTCTCTCTCTCTCTCTTTGCATGCTGCACCTATCTCTGTTTGCAGTTGCGTTTTGTGCAGACACCTCTTTTGTTGCGGTGTGTGTGCACGTGTGCATGCAAGCAGGCGGGTACTCCAGAGAGGGTTAGCTGGGGTTAGCCTGGTTTCAGCAGAAGCTCCCCCAAGTGCCTCGTGGCACCTCAAAAGACTGTTTTAAACCCTGCGAAAGCGTCCGTGGGCAGCAGCAGCAGCTGCATGGTGGTTGTCCTTAACTGGCAGTAGGGGTGGCATCCTGGCACTTTTTCCTCCAGCTTTGCCTTGTGGCAGGCATTGTTAAATCTGCAGCACGTCATGAGGCTGGTGCCCAGGAGTTGCCGCTCAGTACAGGACAGGACCTGGAAGAGAAAGTGGAGGAAATGTGCATGTTGCCCTCTGCGGCCCCCAGCCAAAAACTGCTTCAGAGTGACATAAATGACCTATGGAAAGGCCCATTTTGCCAATGGACAGCTCCATAACCCAGCGGTTGCTCACTTGCAACAACTGGCCGCCTGATAGAAGCTCAGACAAAGGGGCTGAGCCCTGCTATGAACCCAGATGCCAACTCTGCTCCTGTATTGGGTCAGGTGGTGCTATTGCAGGACCTAGCGCCAGTAATTCCCCTTAGGGGCTTGGTTGCTTGCTTGCTCATCCTGCGATGTGAATGTGCCATCACCTCTCATTAATGCCTTTTTGTTATTCACGTCAAAGAAACAGGTAGATGCCAAAAAAAGGGGGAAATAGAGACAGAAGGAAAAACGATACTGAAAAATGGAAGTGTTCAGAAGGTAGTGGGAGAGAATCTATTGCTCACCTCAAAATCGCCACATTTCAACAGAAGACTCCAAAGTGAGGCTCCGGTTTGAAATTGATGCACTACAGTTTATGAGCAAATTCGGTTCAGGTTGATTTAAGCTTGACTGGACTACAGTTTTTCTTCCCACTCCAGATGTTAAATTAGCATAGTGCACCTCGAAAGGTATTGAATAGTACCACCACTGACTGCTGTTGTGAACAGTTTGCAAACCTGTTGCTATGCTGTCACTTGGATATCATGACTTTTTGACCTGTGTGTGTGTGTGTGTGTGTGTGTGTGAATGATTGCATCCCATGCTGTCCTTCTGTTCTTTGCAGTCCCCCTGTGCCAGTGTTCATGCTATTTAGAGGAGTGGGATATGCAGAGGCAGCACAGGGAAGGGGGGATTCCCCCCCCCAATGCCTTCTTACCTCTTTCATTCACAGAAAGCTTTACTGAATCAAAAAGCTTTCCATGAATGGAAGGACAACATTGGATACATACTATATACTATATATATCTGAGGAATAATCTCAGGTAACTGCTGAGTAATCTTTTATGCATCTGTTGAAATGAGATCCAGTTCACAAAAGCTTAAGACCATAGAAATCTGTTAGTCTTTAAAATGCCACAAGACTGCTTGTGAATGCATATTTCATTTATGTTTCTCTGTGTTACACATTTTTTCTTGCTTATGAGGCAAGGAAACCATATCAGCCATATTTATTCAGATGTAATCCCCTCTTATTTCATGGGGAAAGCATTTTAAGATGACAATCATATGCACACTTACTTTAGGAGTCTGTCTCATTTAGATTGGTAGCTCTTACTTCCAGGTTGTTGTTGTTGTTGCTATTATTTATTAAATTTAAATACTGCCGTTCATCCGAGGATCACAGGGCAGCTTCAGATCTGTTTGTTAGAATAGGGTTGTAAGGTGCAGTCATCCGTATTTACCTTTTAGGCTAGATTTTAAACATCATGCTGAAAGGCTTCAGTTTCCATACCATTTTTTTTTTTTTTTTGCCATTAGAAATCCTTACTAAAAGGCAAGCAGAAGAGGAATAGATTTTAAAAAATGATTTTCTAGGTAAAACTATTTTTCAAAATTTTTTCAAGTTAATGGGATTGTTCCATAGTAAGTCGCTTGAAAATTGTAACCACGGTAATTTAGTTTACATAAATTTAGTTGATTAGTGGGCTTCTGAGGTTCTTTCAGGTACTTTAGCCTGTTAAGCGGTTTGAGAACTTCTAACTACTGGCTTCCTCTGCCACATTGCACAGGCTTCAGGAAAACATCATGCAAGATTCTTCAGGAAATACAGTGAGTGTACCAAGGCTCCTGAACTACTCAAGGTGCTTTGAGTGCATTTAACTTTGGCCTCACAGCACACACCCAGGATGTTTTCTCCTTAAAACTAATTTATTGCCTTTGCACAAATCAACACCCAACTTCCTGTGAGGAGACTAACACAATGGAGCACTTATCCAGTCTAAATATAAGCTGTGGCAAGGCATATTTATACTGTAATAAGTTTCTCAAGAGGTGTGGGACACCTTCCTCTCTCTATAAATAGTTGGGCTAAAGAACTAGAAAATGATTGGATATGTCATTTGGACTTGAAATGTTTGGATATATAATTAGGTTCCAAGTTTGTTCTTGCTATCATAAGTTGGTGTTCTTCAGTAAATGTGGGCCAGTAAATTGAAGCTGAATCTTGAAAAAATAGAGGTGCTGCTCTGAGTTCCGAGTTCTTGAGTGTGGAAGATTGAAAGATGGCCTATTTTTGATGGGATTGCAGTCACCTGAAAGGTGCAGATCTGTAGCTTGGGGGTGTTCCTGGATCTAACACTGTCACTGGAGGCTCAGATGTGCCTTTTTCCAACTCTGACTGTTTTGCCCCTCATGGATAGAGATGACTTGGCCACTCTATTGCACCTTCTGGTAACCTCTGGATTATACTGTTGCAATGCATTTTACTTCAGGCAGCCCTTGAAAACAATTTAGAAACTTTAGCTGGTTCAAAATGTGGCAACCAGATTACTGGCCAGGGTTCCTCTTAGATGTCATATAAACCCTATTTTAAAACAGCTGCACTGGTTGCCAGTGTGTGAATTAGGCCCCAGATATATGAATGAGAATATATATATATATATATATATATATATATATATATATACACACACACGCACACACACACACACACACACAGTCATACCTCGGGATAAATACGCTTCAGGGTAACAGACTACGTTACTTCCGGGTTTCGCCACTCGCGCATGCACAGATGGTCAAAATGATGTCACGCATGCGCAGAAGTGGCGACACGCGCAGACGCGCTGTCGCATCTTACGTTCCGTTCGGGATGCGAATGGGGCTCCGGAACAGATCCCGTTTGCATCCCAAGGTACCACTGTGTATGTGTGTGTGTGTGTGTGTATATACACACACACACACACACACACACACATCCTTCATCCAGAGGGGCTTTTCTTGGTAGTTTCACTGCCCTCAGGATTGAGAGGAATGGCAGCCCAGGGAAGGACTTTCTTTGTAGCAGCCCCCAAATTGGGGAACTCCTTTTGCACAGAGGTTATGTTCTGGGGTTGGTGCATAGACATAAAAGCACATGAACAGTCTTACCTTCTGGAGCCAGTGTGCCAAATGGTCTTTGCCCTCAAGCAGGGCAGAGAGCTTTAAAACTCCCACTCTCTGGTTGGCTTTTACAAGATCTTGTGGGGCCATTGGAGATCTTGCGAGAGCCTCCCAGAGCGTTGTAAGAAAACCAGAGAGCTTAAAAGTTCATTCTGGCATCAGCCCAGTGCCATATAGGCACATCAGCAACAGCAGTTTGGTCGCAGTATGGGGGCGATGATTACTGCTCTGTTGTCCTCAACACCTGCTCATGATACTGCGTTTTGGGATTGTTCACTGATATTTAAAGAAATGTAGCTCCATTGAAAGTGTTTCACAGGTACTGAAGTGCTGAGTGACATGGAGTTGCTGTTCAAAACGGCACTGTCCTTTCTCCCTTGTAACCTGCCACATCATAATGTCGGCATGCAACACATTTCTCTGCCTGCGCTCCACCCCTTAAATGACAGGGATGGGGAAATACACAACACAGTGACATCACAACATGGCTAAGTGCTGATGAACACTATTGTGGGGAGTGGAGTGGAGAGACTTTAACAGGGAGGTTCTTTCTTTCTTTCTTTCTTCCTTCTTTTTTTAACAGCAACACACCTGTTATATGTAGTTCCACTCCAAGAAGTTTCCTTAAGCGTGTTGAGGTAGCACGCCAAAATGTCACTTCCTTAAAGCTGTGCTAAGGTGCCTTATGCCCATTGTTGAGGGCTAAGAGTTCCCAGCCTCACTGAACAGCCAGCAAGTAGGTTGTGCTCCTTTATCTTATCACATGTTTGTCAAAGGGAAAAAGTAAACAACCTGCCATTTTTAAAATTTGTGTAGACAGAATTATGGAATTGTATTTTTCAACTTCCTTTGTTTAAATTTGCTGTGGCTGGGATGCAAAGCTTGTTTGTTTCTTTATTAAACTTGTATACTTTGTTGTATGCATGTTTGTCTTGTTAGCCACCTTGAATATTTATTGATAAAAAAGCAATGGAGAATCTCTTCAAATAAACAAACAATACAAGATAGAAACACTGTAATTGTTTTTTATGTACAGAAGCAATTAAAATAGGAATGCCTATAAATAAACTTGTAATATAGCATCTTTGTATAAGCTGAGAGACATGAATAGAAATTCAGTGAAGCTATATTCTGTTTGTACCATTTGTGGCTTTTATACTTGCCTTCTTAAGCCAGGGGGAAATAGGTAGACATAGATAGATGTGGATTCTTATCACAGTCGTAATGTCTGAAACCACTTGCTTTATCATGTGACTGTTTGGTGTAGTTTCTCCATCAGATGATGCTATCGTATGGCCTTGTTTACTGGCTATGAATCTCCATTAGTCAGGAAGCCAAATTAATTGTTGTGATAATGGAGCAAATACACCAACAATTTGCAATACTGAAGATTGTGGCAGGCTGTTAGCAATAAGGCTTCAGGGAAGGTATAGGCTGTGATCTAAAGGGACATACGCATATGCCTCCTGCATGCTCCTGCATTTTTGCATTTTCATTGCAACCTCACATAGCTCTTATACAACACTTCTTCCCCAAGTTCAGCCAGTAGTTTGGGGGATTTGGTGTGAGAACAGTTTATAGGAAACCTGCCAGTAGTGTCTGCGTAGTGTTTGAAACCTGTTGTGCAGGTTTCCCTTCTAACCACTCTCCTGGAAACTGACATATTTGGATGCATGTGTGTCTCTTTGTGTCACAGCTGTTGTCCCCTCCTAAGCCCTGTAATGTGCTTTCTGTGGAACATTTAGAGCCGTGGTTCTCAACCTGTGGGTCCCCTGATGTTGTCAGACTACAACTCCCATCATTCCTAGCCAGCATGACCAGTGGTCAGGGATTATGGGAGTTGTAGTCCAACAACATCAGGAGACCCACAGGTTGAAAACCACTGGTTTAAAGGATCTGCCATGAGTGTTTCTGTGGCTGCTACATCCTCCCTATCACAAAAGAGCGGGACACATCCATGAGCCAAGTTGCTGGTTGTCTCAAGTAGAAAGGAGAGCCATCACACAATGTTTTATCCTTGATTCTGTTGCATAGCTTGTTTGTTGAACTTGTGAGCTGCTTTGGGCACCATTGAGCTTGGAATTAAATTCTTAATTAGAAGGAGTTGAACACTACAGGTAGACTTTCTGTATGTCCACCTTAATTCTCTATCAGGTACCATTCACTTGAGGAAAGTGGCCCTTTTGAGCTACAGGTTGAAGTTGGATATTCCTCCTCAGGTAAGCACACGGGAGATCTCACTGTTCTTGTGTTTTCTGATACTTTTCTAGAACAAGCTGAAGTCATCACAGAAAGATAAAGTTCGACAGTTTATGATCTTCACACAGTCCAGCGAAAAGACCGCAGTGAATTGCCTGTCTCAGAATGACTGGAAGCTAGATGTTGCAACAGATAACTTTTTCCAAAATCCTGAACTGTATATACGAGAAAATGTTAAAGGATCATTGGACAGAAAGAAGTTAGAACAGCTATATAATAGATATAAAGGTAAGTATAGTGCAGTTTTTCTTTTTCTTTTAAAAAGGTGTGTTAAATGCATCATTTTGCTGGCAATAGATTCCATTTGGAATCCAGGCCAGAAACTTGAGTTTCAGCTGTGGCCAGAACAGACCAAGAACGCAGTGCCCTATAAGCATTACAGCAAAGGCTACCCTTTATTTATGATATTTTTATCCTACCCTTCCTCTAGGCAGCTCAGGGTGGGAAACATTCCCCCACCATCCTACATTGTATCCTTGCAACAACCATGTGAGGTGGCTTAGACTGATAGATGGTTAAAGGGTCTTAAGGTGAGCGTCATGGCTGAAAGTAGATCTGGACCTGGGTCTTCCTTCTGATTGCTACACAGATGCTCGTTCTTGCCGTCATGCTGCTAGACTTACTGGCAGAGCATCTGGGTTGCCCAGTTTGTTCTCATCCTCCCAGGCAATCATTTGTCAAGCCATCTCATCAACCCTGAGACACAGGAAAGCCTTCCTTTTCCTTCTCCCCAGAATCTTTTGTCCTGGACTGCATTTTAACTCCTCTTCACAGAGGTAAAATCCAGTCCTTCAGGGAGCACATTGGGTTGAGTCATGCTCTCTTTCTTGAAATGGGAATAAGTGACCCACCTTCCAATGCAATTGTGATTGCAGGTAAGATGAGGTTTGCAGAGGGAACACACTTAAAACAGCGCATAAAAGTGAATGCTATGTAGCAGCTGACAGCATTTAATGGCCTTAGGAAGCAGGTTCTTGAACGAGTGCTTGACCGCCATACCTTTTATTAGAAATGGTTTCAAAAAGACGGAGACTTCCATTCATTTTATTTTGTTTCTCTCTTATACTCCAAGATCCTCAAGATGAGAATAAAATTGGCATAGATGGCATACAGCAGTTTTGTGATGACCTTGCGCTTGACCCTGCCAGTATTAGTGTATTGATCATTGCCTGGAAGTTCAGAGCTGCGACGCAATGTGAATTTTTAAAAACGGAATTCATGGATGGGATGACAGAACTAGGGTAAGTGCTCAACAACTCTATGAAAGTAGGCGAGCCATGCTATTCTGTGCATGGAAAGGTTTGTACTTCCGTGCTTGAAGCAGAATCTTACGTAACTCAGGAAGAGCCATTCAAACTCTTATCTGGTGGAGGAATTTGTATTATGTGTTTGTGTCTCTATGAATGAACACAATTTATTTCACACACACTTGATTTCCCAGTGCCAGCCTCAGGTGCAGCTTTGCCATAGCATCTCTGGGCTCCTTTCAATGCCATGCAAAGGGCTCCTGGCAGCTCCCTCAGTCCCCACGAAGCTCCTAGGAAATCATACATACTGCTACTTTCAACTCAGTAACAATATAGGTCAGGGCCATACGCTGAAATTTAAAACAAAATTCTCCATGCAAATCTTCAGCTACAAGGCATTCAGACTATCTGATACATACATTTGCTCAGCGTTTTGTCTTCTAAATGCCAATAAGCATGTCGATGCAAGGTTCGATTGAGGTATGAGGGAGCACAGATGGTGTATTTGAGCATGGCATTCTTTGCGCTCCTGATAATGCATTTCTTTGAGACCTTGTCTGTTCACAAGAACAACTCACCATCTGCCAGATTGTTGAGATTAAACAGCCTGTTTTCAAATGTTGTCCCTTCCCAGCTGTGGTATTTTGCTTGATTCTTCTTTGATGGTGTTTGCCGCTGTAATCGTATCCATAGATTTGAACAGAAGAGGAGCTGGTGCCCATAGGGCGTTTCTTGTATTTCTTGGAGAGGTGGCCCCAGCCTCTGCCTCCCAGGAAAGTTCCACAAATGTGTTGGTGATAATGTATTTTCAGCACCGCTTAATAGAAAAGAGAGCTTCAGGAATGATCGGACTATATATATGTGACATTCCTTTTTTTGTTTGTTAAAGCATCTATTTAGTAATGCCATTTTACAAAGTATTTAGAACATGATCCTAAACTAATGCACAGATAAACTTTTGTGTTTGTTTGTTTTTTAAACCAAACCAATAAACCCAACAACAGATGTGACAGCATAGAAAAACTAAAGGCCCAGCTTCCAAAAATGGAACAAGAATTGAAAGAGCCAGGAAGATTTAAGGATTTTTATCAGTTTACCTTCAACTTCGCAAAGAATCCGGGACAAAAAGGTTTAGGTATGTATGCCAATATTTCCTTGTACAAGTCAGGGTCCTGATACATTGGCATGCTTGCGCACTGGAGGACTGACGATAAGTTTGGTGCGTTCAGTAGTGTTTCTAAGTTCTCTTTTCCAAAAGCATTTTCAATTGACAGGGAATTGTAAGAATTATAACAAATAAGCTGTATTTGAAACTTGGTATAGTTTAGGAGGGACGCAGGTGGCACTGTGGGTTAAACCACAGAGCCTAGGACTTGCCGATCAGAAGGTCGGCGGTTCGAATCCACGTGACGGGGTGAGCTCCCGCTGCTCGGTCCCTGCTCCTGCCAACCTAGCAGTTCGAAAGCACGTCAAAGTGCAAGTAGATAAATAGGTACTGCTCTGGCGGGAAGGTAAACGGCGTTTCCGTGCGCTGCTCTGGTTCGCCAGAAGCGGCTTTGTCATGCTGGCCACATGACCCGGAAGCTGTATGTTGGCTCCCTCAGCCAATAAAGCGCGATGAGCGCCGCAACCCCAGAGTCGGTCATGACTGGACCTAATGGTCAGGGGTCCCTTTACCCTTTATAGTTTAGGAAGCAATCTTTGTCACAGTGTGCAAAGCTGTCCAGGGGGAGGGAGGGAGAAGGTGATGCCGCATTGAACATGGGCAAACTCCTGCCTGCACGCTGCCTTTAATATCTTGAGGAAAGGGCGGATACCCAGGATCATGACTGGGAAGCCTTGGGCCTTCCAGATGTGGCTGGACTACAACTTCCATCATCCCTGACCATTGGCCAGGCTGGCTGGGACAAACAGGAATTGGAGCCCAACCACATCTGGAGAACCACTCATTCCCCAGCCCAAGATCCCGAAACACTCTTAAATGTTACTGTACCAAGAGAGTGTTCTTTGCAACCCTCACTTTTACTGTGCAATTCCCGAACAGGTGTGTCTGGACAAGCGGGGAGGGGGAAAGCCTCAATTACTTATTTAATTACCCGTTTTCTTTAATGTTGCAGACTTAGAAATGGCCATCGCCTACTGGAATTTAGTACTTCATGGACGATTTAAATTCCTAGACTTGTGGAACAAATTTTTATTGGTAAGCGCAAGTATGGATTGCCTCATTAGTAATGACTAAGTGCCCAGTTCTGGGAGGTTCTGCAGCCTGACTCTTCCCTACGGGACCCAGATCAACAATCTTTGCCGCACATGGCATTGGTCAGCAGCTAGTGGCCCACCACCCAAATCCACACTGTAGATAACCGGCAGCTTTCCTTGCCCCAAAACCTTGTTTGATTTTAAAACTTGCAGAAAGAGGGTGTTGGGATGACAACCAAAAGCAGAAATCCCAAATGGCATTCTTTTAAAAAAGGATTATTTTGGATATCTCTTACAGAATTATTTTGGGGGTTCCCCCCGACCCATCATGGTTCTAAAGCCTGTGGGACTTGCAGCTGTGTAAGGCACCTGACTGGCTTTGCTGCAAAAACGGGCCTGGTTGGTGGGCTGTGTCATATGACCTTCACAGGTCATATGTGAACATGCAGTGGTGCTGCAGGTTTTGTATCTTGAGCCACTAGCCCAGTCTGTTCTTATTGGCAGTAGCTCCCTATGAACAGGATTCATAGCCAGTCCTAAGGGCCTCTCAGCTGGAGATTGAAGCTGGGACATTCTGCACACTCTTGCATTAGATAAAGCCTTTCCTCTGGCCCTTCCAGGGTTGTCATGTGTAGCTAATGCTTTTCACACTCTGATTTCCCTCAAAACAGGAACATCATAAAAGATCTATACCAAAGGACACTTGGAACCTTCTTCTAGACTTCAGCGCGATGATCGCAGATGATATGTCGAATTATGACGAGGAAGGTAAAGTTGCTATTTGTTCCTCTTGGGGCACTTTGGCCTGTGTGGAGTGCTCTGTCCCCAAGAAGCTTCTCTCCCTAAGTGATCCTGCTTTTGCCCTGGACCTTCTGTATTTTCTTGTTGGCTTCCCCTCCTACTATAATTTTCAATTTGTTGGAAATCCCTGATATCATAAGGGGCACAGTGGGTATTAAAACAGTTTCTGGAAAAGTAAAGCCGCTCATTTCTTGCGTATACCGAGCTGAATCCAGGACTTGAACAATTCTAGTCGTTGCCATCCTCATAGTGACCACGAATCTAATTCTGGCAAGCCAGCCTCTCCACAGCAAGGAACACCTGTTGTTGTTTCCACTATTGAGTTGCTTCTCCTCTTACGCTGCTCAGTTGGGTTGCCAGGTTGGCCTCCGCACCACTGAATCCGCCACACCTCCGTGTCTGATTGGCTGAAGTAGCAACCATGTGTGACTTCCCTTTCTGCCTGCCCTTGAATGTTTTGCTCAGCTCCCCAGACTTGCTCTCTTCATGTCCCTTGGGTGCGAACGAGGAGCTGCCTGTTTCTGCATGAGGGGAAAACCAAGATGGCGGGGCGAAAGACAGTTCTTAGCTGTGTACAGCAGGGGTGGGGGATCTCGTTCAGTTTGAGGGCTGCCTTTCCTTCTTAGCCACCTTCCTTCCAGGGGCCATTTGGCAGTAGTGGGTGGGACCAGATGTAGATGCAGATGGAACAATGAAGGTGAACTGTACCTTCATATAGTGGGCAAGCTCCTGCACATGCTCTCCCCTCCGGCCAGGCAAACGAGGCATTTTCAGAACACAATCCAGCCAGGAGTAACACCCCATGAAAGAAGCGAAGTAGGACAATGGGTGGTGGTTCGGAGAGACTCTCATGGATCAGATAGAGAGGCTTGGAGCATCTCTATAAAGAGGAGTGCAGAAAACAAGGGGGGAACAAGCCTTGTAAACTTCTCTTTTGTGCTGTGCAGGGGTAAGGCTGCACTTGCATGGCGGGGAGCAAACGGCACTCTGCCCACGTTTCAAAGCTTTTTAAATATAACCCTGCTGGCCCATTGCTTGATCCAAAGATCTCCTTCTGCAGCAGGGTGCTGTGTGTGGCTCTGTGAATGCTAATCTTTCTTTTCTTTTTTAAATTGTATAAAAAAAACCCAAAATTAGCATATCCAAGAAAAAAACTTAGCATTCCATCTTATAGAACCTTGTATAAAGTTTTCTGACTAATTGCTCTCACTTTTTAAAAAGTTTGTGTTCAAAGAGTGGCTGTCCCAGGATTAAAAAAATTAAGATTCTTTAATTATTATTAAATGATGAAAATAAAAATACTGGTCAAAATTGAAGGGCTGTTCTGAGGTAACAATGCATGGGAAGAGCTTGGAACGCATAAAGTGCTAAATATTTTCTGGTGACATTTTCTTGTAACAGCTAGGGGGGCAAATTATAGTCTCCAACTCTTCAGATAAGGCATTCTGCAAGCTTAATAATTCCACCCCTCTCCCTCTTTTCTTCTAGGGGCATGGCCTGTTCTTATTGACGACTTCGTGGAATTTGCACGCCCTCAAATTGCTGGAATAAAAAGTACGACAGTGTAGTGCTAAATGAACCTTCTAGAATGTACATAGTCTGTACAAAATAAACAACATGGGGGAAAATTGCACAGTCAATTTCTGCTGACTGACTGAACAGGACTGAAGACCAATCCTCAAGAAATAAAGGCTGGGGGTTGAGTCAAACCTTTAAGGATCTACTTTGGACCATATCAGACGATGGGTGGTTTGGGCTTCTCATCTAGCCTGGGCCAGCCTTGCCCATTTGAAAACTCCAGCATTGTGGATATCATTCTTTTTCTTTTTTAAAAAATGAAGCACCCTAATCCTTTCCATAAATCTTAAAATGCTTTTTGGATTTTTTTTTTTAATTTCTTGTTCCTCCTAAAGGCACATGCTGTCTTCACCAAGCAAAATCTTTTGACGTAATAATTTCACAGATCAGCATCGCAATCTGTTTCAGAAAAGCTTCAAGTAGCACACCTTTGGGCTAGCTGCAAAGACTTTGCTGAGAATATCCTAAAAGAGTGATTCGTTGGATCTGGTTCCGTACGGTCCGTTCACAGCTATTGTCTATGTGAGTGGCAAGGGGTTTCTTTGCTTTGCTCTGGCAAAAGGTCTGGGCTTTTCTGCCCGCCAATATCGGGCTATCCAACTATGTAGGTGCTTGACTGAAGTTCTGTTGTGTCTAATAGTGAACGCTGCTGAAACGCAGGACAGATACGGCGCTCAACAGTATCCTATTTTAATAATCTAGTCGGAAACACTGGGTGCCTAATGTTAAAAGGTGAACCATCCTTTAGGGCCCCGATCCTCAGTAGCTGGGCCATGTGAATCTTGCTAAGTCTCTGCCTCTTGCTTCTTGCTGTCCCCCCTGCCAACACTTGGTGGCTTCCCTTGTCTGCCAGCACTCCAGCCTTGACCACCGCGTTTCTTTGCAATGCCATGCATGCAGAGAGAAAGAGGCAGGGCCTGGAATACCTGTGCCCACCTAAATTAGTGATACCCTCTCCACCACCACGCCCTCAGTAGACTGTCTTGCAGCTAACTTGGATGACACCATTCCAGGGCGGCAGGGGTGTCCACCTTCTTCAGGGAATTGGGGCACTTACTATTACCCCTCAATCCTTGGGGCAAAGTATCATGGGTCATGTTATTTCTAACTTCCAAGAGTGGGGTCGAGTTTTCCGATAGAAAGACCAGCAGGATTCATCCTAGAATGTGGGTGATAAGTTGCTCACAACTGCTCTTAGTTACCCAATAAATTTTTTTGTAGCATCTCTTTGTCCAGGAAATCTTTCCCGCCCCCATTAACTTCTACTGAAATGTTAAAACTTGAATACAGTACTGAATTTATAATGTTTGCTACACGATACATATAATCCTTGATTAGGGCCAACAGAGGTTTTTGATCGTGGGTATAACAATGAGTGTGATATGCATTTTCTTCTATACTTGATGGTTTGAGCCATTAATACAAAATTTTTATGATGTTAGCGGTACTGACATTATGGTCCACATCCTTCATTGGTGACAGGCAACTTACCATATTAACCGCAAATCGCTGTGGTTGTCAAAACAGAGGGATCCCTACTGCGAGCAAAAGTTCTGCCAGGCTCTAGCACATAGACACCTTGAGCAAGCAGGAACGCCTCAATTCATTTTTGCAATCGTGGCCACAGAAATCCCTGCGTGAGGTTATTGCTCGCCCAAGAGCTCTCCTGCTTAAGTGAAGCCTTTGTGTGAGCTCCAGACTTGCTGGGTTCACAAGTTTATCTTTCCCAAGCAAGTACATAGTATAACTAGCATAATCCGGCCAAATAGGTTAAGCACTATTAGTGGGAGAGTCTTAAGTGTATCGTTGACTCTTTAGTGGTGCTTAACTTTGGCTGGGTCAGGCGAAAGAAATGTTTTGCTTAACCATGGTGGAGAAACTGGGAGTGCGCTTTGGGCTCATGAACCCCTCTTCCCTTTTAGCCGTGTGTAGCAATCCCATCTCCCCAATGCTTTTAAGATAGAGTTTGAAACTTAAGTGAAGGAGCTAGTTTGCATACCTTGGTTAAAGTTGACTACAGTATTGATCTTGGTTCAAGTGCCACACTAAACATGGTTAATAAAAGGAATGGGGAGAGATCTGGCATGGGAGAGAATTAGTGGGAGCCCCTGGGATCTCCCAGTCTTCCCCAGTGCCTAAGCAACGGGGAAACTTTTGCATCTGAACTAGGCTCCACTGCACTTCATCTGCTTCTACACTTGTGTCCAGTTCACAGAGTCTGGCTTTTCCTTTTGAGCCATGGCTTTAGTCCTTGTGTTTTTACATGGCAAAAGCAGCACTTGAAACGCCTTCTGGCTATAATGTCATGTAACTTCACGAGCGATACTAAGCTGTTTTCTGGAAATCATTTCGCAGAGGAAACATGAGTTGTTTTCCCCATCCGATATTAGAAGTCCTTTTCTAATCTTTTAAAAAAGGAAACGTTCAGGCTTGGCATATTGTGTCCTATTTATCCATAAAATTAGAAAGAAAGAAAGAAAACACTTATGCACATGCTAAATAATTTTAGGGAATATACTTGAGTATTAAATTGCTTTATCTTTTTTAAAACCTGTATGAAGTTGTGAGAAAGGGGCTTCCCTTTTTCCCAGCTGTGCCCTTTTGGTAAAGCTCAGTCTTGTGTTAATTTAAGAAAACCATTAGATAAAAATTGGGAATCCCTTCTTCAGAAGCCAGAGTTGGCAAAGTCAAATATATTGCTTTACTGCTTGCATTGTTTCTTTTCTCTCTCTCGTGTAAATATCAGTGGAGACTTGAATTATGAAAACTACAAGGTGTGTGTGTGCTGTTTTCGGTCTTAAGAAAATTTGGGTACAGTTTTTTCAGAATGAGTCATTGATGTATGTATGCTGTGTATTTTTTGTGTTTTGGTGTTCTTTTTCCCCCCAAATGAGATGTACTTAACTCTGTCCCTGTGGAGAAGGTTGGGGCATAAATGCTGTGCTGTTTTTTGTTTCTTTTTAAAGATAATTCCTTTTGCAATGTTGAGGCCTTTTCAACAAAATGGATTTTGCCATCAGTTTGGTACTACACAATTTATAATTACTGTGTAATTATAAAACTGCATTACATAAAGCATTGCTGTCTTAAGTAGCAGAGAAACTAAGGTTATTTGTGTGATCGCCTCTCTGAATTTTAAGAAGAGTGTTCAGTTCAACAGGCACAAACTGGTCAAATTTTCTTTTCAGTGGGAAGTGTGCTATCAAATCAGTGCTTGGTTGGATTGTGTCCAGTGGCAAGAGATGTTTGGCTTATTGTTGGCTTGCTTCTGAATGTAAATGCCCAGCTCTTTGAGAGACTGAAAAATGCCCAAACTTTATGCCCATTTGTATGTGTGTGTTGATTTTTAAAAAAATAATAATTAAAAGTTGTGAACCTTTTTGGGTTGATAGTATTCATAAAATCAACCCACTCTTCAACTTGGCAGTAATCTTCCCCTTCACAAATCACTTTCTTTTGCCAAATATTAGAAAAAGTGAACGCTTAAACAAAATTCAAACCCTCGTATTTGATCTTTTTATATATATATATATACCAATATGTAGAATTAGAAATACCTTGCTACATGAAAATATTTGGGAATCAAGGCTTTTATTTCAGTCACGTGATCAGAATCTGTAAGTTAAATTGTAACTACCTAGAAAAATCCCTCCGACAGACCAGAGGCAATAAAGTTCCGGCCCAGTTGTCATGGTGAACCTTTCTCATGAATTATTTTGTTTAAAAAAACAATCCCAAACTTGATGCATTCTAAAAAAATTTTTTAAAGCAAAAGCAACTCATGGCAAGGAATGAGAAAGCAGAACCTTGCTAACAGCCTCCTGTTTGCCATGACACACCACGACTTTCTGTTTGCACAGTGGAGGGGTTTTTATTCCCAGCCATGGCACATTGCTTTGAGATTACTTGGGGCGGGTGGGGGAGAGAGACTGAGGAACCTCCATGTTTAATGTGGTTGGTCCAAAAGCTACAGCATTTGTCTCTTGAGCAACCTGTTAAATAAAGTAACTTATTTCTTAAAACTGTTCTCTGATGAAAATCCATTTGAATAAGTTAAAAGACGATTCATATAGCTTTAAAAGCTTTAAGGTAACTTTTCTTACGGGTCTTGTTTTCAAGATGTGATGGGAATTTCCAGAGGGCTCTCTTGAGCAAGAGGAGCAGGTTAACTTAGGAACGTTTTACACATTACACAGAGGCAGATCTCGATTTTGCCCTCGATTGTGCCGCAAGTATAAACTCTACATGGCTTCTTAGTGAATGCACCTACGTGCTACATGCATTTATATTTATATTTTGGGTGCACACCTAGAATTGACGTGGAGGTAAGGTTGCCACCCTATGCACCAAACTCCATACCTCTGAATAAACACTTGTAGGAGTTGTTAAGATTCTTTACACATGTTGTCCTCTCTGGAATCTAGCGAAGAATTGAGGTCCAGATCTCATCTGGGGAAAAAACCTTTTATCAGCAGTGTAATGTTACAAAATCAGCAGCTTCAAAGTATGGTACACAAAGTTTCAATTTCTTGGCTTCCCCCAATTTGCGATTACTATATTGATGCTTAGGTGCTTGTGAGCCAACTCTCCATTCACTAGATATTTAGAACACACACCCCCCAGCCTAATTTCATGTGGATGGCAAGGAAGGGAGAAATGGAGACTGCATTGCAGGGCCTTGCCCGCTGCCAGCTTCATGTGCCAGCCACCAGCACTCGGCCCGAGAGTTTCCCTTGGAGGAAACGAAGGTTTTTATCCCTGCGCTTGAGTATCCCAAGAGGTCACCTCAATCTCTTCCTAGCGCAGCATGACGGGTGCTCAGGAGTCCAAACTGAGTAATTCAAGAGCATCATTTGCAATGCTTGCTACACTGCTACACCTTGCAGCTGCCTTTGTGGTTGTATAGCAATTTCTGATTTGGGCAGGCAGGTTGGTATGTACTGGCCCTATTTTTCTTCTTCGATGAAAAGTACAATATAAGCCATGGCTATTTGCTGTGGCGGATTATTTGTGTAAATATAAAGCACTGTGTAACAGGTTTAGAGTTTTTTTTAGCTTGGTATTTTAACTGTAGACCCGAGAGTGTAGGGTAACAAACAAGAGATAATGGATTATTGTTCTATGGGTGAATGAGTGCGTGTTAACACTAGCTGCTATTGTGGTGCATCCTAAAGAAAGCTTGCAAGTATTGCAGCCCTGCTTTTAATGGGACTAAACAAGAATCTAAACCAATGCGTTAAAATCTGCAGAGTAAGGACAGGGAGCTGTGGCCCTCCAGATGTTAGAATCAGATAGTTTGGGGACCCCTTGGATTCAAGTGGGAGGCTACTGAAGCCTCATCCCTACCGTGGAAGCGCAATGAAACACACAGAACACTGGAAAAAGCTGCCACCTTCTATTTGAACTCCTTGCTTTTTTTTTAAAAAAAAAGGCAGGTGGATAGCAGAGTTGCTGAGCTGCAAACCTTTTTCCTTTCTCTACCTGTGCACAGACAATTTGTAGAATGCACTAAAACATGCAATTCCTCACCCTCAAATCCTTAAGCACCCATTCTTAAGCAGTGAAGACAAGACAAGTGGCATAAAAGTCAAAAGATTTATTCAATAAATATAATTTCCATAAACTTTTGTAGAACAACCTATTGACATAGCAGTACGGTCAGCACGCTATATTAAACTCTGTTTCCACAGAGGATCTAAAAACGATGGTAGAGGTGGCCACAGTGCCCGGGGTCAAAATTACTTGGTACCTATTATTGCTCTGGTTCCCAACGGGCAATGCTGCTTTAATGTCCCTCTTGCACAGTTTCAAACAGCTAAGGTGGGGCTGCATTCGGTGCTCCTTCCAACGGCACCATGCAGGGGCCTTTTCAAACCCTGAGAGCAGTGCACCCCACCAGGCTTGTCCACAACTGAGAATCAAGAGGGCTTGCTGTTTCTTCATGAAGGAGGACCAATTTGCAGGACCTTGAATCAAGCATGTTTGATGAAGCGCAGTCTTTGGCATAGTAAGAATAATGTCTCATACCTGAAACCACCCTCGTTTTAAAAATAAAGTATTTCCCAGCTTCTTTAAAAAAACACAAGTCAGTAAATATTTAATCCTGCAGCTAAGTAACAAAATAGGCTTTCTCTGAAATGGCAATTCTTGTTGAAAATGGTGAGTACACACACAACAAGCACTATCTGTCGCACGGGATCTCATTGAAACCTAAATTCTGCCCCAAGACGGAGATTATGAGCTGTGCTTTACCCGCCCCCCATTGATTTTAGTGAGACCGAATTACAGCACAATCCTATCCAAGTTCACTCTGCTACAAAAGTCCACCATGCACAGTGGAGCTAAGAGACAGGAGGTTTGAGCATTATCAACCATCCCTTTGCAGTGATTTTTCTCCAACTTGGTGGCCTCCGGCCACTGCATGTGGTACTTCAACAAGAGGACGCCAAGTGAAGGAAAGCACAGTCTGCATACTTCCTAATATGTCTCTGGGCCCTTCTCAGTCACTTATCATTCTACTGTCCATCAGCTGTTACAGAGGTTCAACGCATTTACATGACACATGGCAAAAAGCATAACGATGGCCATAGTTGTGTCTGCCACCAAATTATTGTTGGCATTGCTCCATAATAAGCACATAGGCTCTACTTGTAGTCAGTCCTTCAACATTTCCAGGGTCCAGCGTTAGTCACATTTCTCAATGTGGGGCCCGGGTTTAACACAAACGTCCCTCCTCAAGCCTGTCTACACTGTGGAAGTTTGGGTTTGCATTCCTTATCCCTGGGGAACCCTGGAAGTTCTGTAAGTGTTGGCAAATGTGTAGTACCTGCACCCAATTGCAATCCCTGGGATTTTAGGGAGCGGAGCCGCAGCAGGTTTCCGCAGCATCCTTATGACAATGGGTATGTGTTACAGGAAGCCACTATGCATCAACTCCTTAGCCCATCTAGCTCAGTAGTCTACACTGGTTGGCAGCTCTTCGGGGTTCAGTCCAAAGTGTTTCAAAGCCAGTTGACGCCAGGGCCTAAACTTGGAACCTTCTGCGTTCAAAACAAGGTCTCTACACTTGAGCTACCTGAACTCCAGCTCCTGGCTGCTTTCCCCCAGCTTTTCCTATTGGGCATTTAAGTCATTCCTGCATGATATATATAGAGATTTCAATATACAAATGTTCTACTGATTGCATGTTAGATACACTTGGAAAGTGAAGTTCACAAAGCAATCAAATTTGGAATATTAAATTTTAAAGAGAGATTCTATTCAGCCTTAAAAACTTTGGGGGGGGGGCAGGTCAAAAGAATGTTTCAGACTACCTTCTTTCAGGGACGCAGGTGGCGCTGTGGGTAAAACCTCAGTGCCTAGGACTTGCCGATCGCATGGTCAGTGGTTCGAATCCCCGCGGCAGGGTGCGCTCCCGTTGTTCGGTCCCAGCGCCTGCCAACCTAGCAGTTCGAAAGCACCCCCGGGTGCAAGTAGATAAATAGGGACCGCTTACCAGCGGGAAGGTAAACGGCATTCCATGTGCTGCGCTGGCTCGCCAGATGCAGCTTGTCACGCTGGCCACGTGATCTGGAAGTGTCTTCGGACAGCGCTGGCTCCCGGCCTATAGAGTGAGATGAGCGCACAACCCTAGAGTCTGGCAAGACTGGCCCGTACAGGCAGGGGTACCTTTACCTTTACCTTACCTTCTTTCAATGGCTGAGCAATGTTTAGCACTACAAAATGCAGCTTCACACAGGGCGATACCGGTGAAACTTTACATGGGCAGAGGCTGTGCAGGCCCACTGAAGGCAACGGGACTTTGCAGGGAGTGTTTTTGGTACGATGCCCCCTCCCGCAAATCTCCAAACATCCTTAAATATGCATAGCATGTTTTAAGCAGACAAAACTCTATAGTATTTGGAAATAAGTAGACTCCTTGGGACTCTGCAGATACCCCCAAACTATTGCAAATAGAGCTGCATGTAGGAGATGCCTGACCCACTGACTCCCTGAGTCCCAAGCTTATTTCTTGTCTGTTGTCATTAGGAGTTTCTTTCTCCCAGCAGCTGAACTTCTGAGGATGGCCAAGTCCCCTTTTGTGGAAAAATCTGTAAAGTCTGAACTGGTTCTAAACAAGGGGACCTAAACACCTGATTTCCATGGGCATTTAAGTCTCCTCTCCACATTGTACTCTCCAAGCCATGGGTGAAGAACTCATGGCTTGCCCCATGTTAGTGAACTACAACCGCCATCATTCCAGACCACTGGCCATTTTGTATAGGGCTCGAGGGAGCTGGACGTTCCTTACGCCTGTTCTCATGATAAACAAGGCCCAATTGTCAAAGGTTACTGTGAGAGAAGGATTCTCTTCTGTCCCTGTTGAGCCAGATACATCCCAATATTTTCTGTTGAGGGTAACATTTGGGGCAGCAGCAGAAAGCTTGTCAGCAATGCCAAAATACAACAGATGCACATCGCAAAAAGACAGCCGCAAAACTCTTCCCAGAACCACTCCCACACCAACAACAACGTGGAGAGCAGGGAACATGCTCCACAATCAAGGTGTGGCATTTAGAAAAGGCACACCCCACTATGAATGGGGATGCCACAAACCTGGCCGTGTGCAGACTGGGGTTGGAAGAAAGAACGGACTTGGCCAACGAAGCAACGCACAGAGCTGCCCGTAAGGTGGACAATCCATGTTGGCTTGTTCTGGGCACGACTGTGCCAGACAGCATGAGGCTATATGCACGATGTCACACTCTGTAAGAGAGATGACTTTCCGAGTCATTTGAGTACCTCCAGAAGCCCCATATAGAAATCCTAAGGAGCAAAGTCAAGGGTTTGATGCAGATGCAGTTCTCCGTTGCCAACGTTTTTGCAGAGTTCCTACCGTGGTGAAGGCTTCCACGGTGATATGAATGAAGATGGCCCTGTTCGTACATCATGCCTCTTCGCAGGGTTTCGGACTGGGAATCTTGTATGAACATTTGACTGCTGAACTGGGATTTTGCAGTTCAGATTCTTCCAGGGAATCGGCAATACGCAACGCTAATTTGACACTAGGTTTCCTTGTGTGTATTCTGTGAACTAGAGAGACTTAACAAAACTTACCCCTTACCTAAAATCAGTAAAGCAGGAAAATGGACCCACTCTACTTTTCCTGGCTGGTCTTAACAGGTACAAATATGTTATAATTCATGAATTTCACACTTGATTCATTTTGTTCGGCCTATGGCTGAACCTAGAACTAATCAGACCAAGAAACCAAAATGCACAAACATTTTTTTTTTTTAAAAAAAGATAAAATTATAAAAGCATCTGTGGTCCAATACAAAATATATTAGCTCTGCTTCCATTTGCCCCAGGTCCTGTTTATCATGCACAAAACAAATGGTACAATGAAATAAATCTCTGACTTTGCTTTTCCCCCTCAGATAGAAAATTATACCTGGGCTTGGACAGATGGACTCTTATACTCTTCCTGAATTTGTTTAAATACATGCTTCTTCTGCGCCCTTACATACACTGAGGAGGGGAGGAGAGAGAGAGGAGGGAGAAATGGGAAGTTTTGAAAAAATGAAGTCAATCACTCTTCAAATTGCGCAACTGTGGACAAAAATATTTAAAAATCTAACTCTTCAAACACTCTCTCTTTTTTTTACAGTAACTTAAGTTATACAATAAATGCTTGGAGCTGGATTATTTGTCAAGCCTGATGCCTTTTCTAACCTTTTGCCTGAAAAGAGGAAATGAGAAGATGAAATGAAAAACCAGGAGGGCAACAGAATGTATGAATTAGTGGTTTATGTCACTGACAAAATGGACTGAATAAGGAGAAAAAATGGAGACGAAGTCACTTATGCAAACAGCAGCTATCTGATCACAAGGGGTGTCATCCACTGGGAACGCCTTCCTTCCTTTGCGCATCTAAACTGAAATGCACGGGAGCTGTGCCAGAGTGCTGCTGGCGTCTATTGAATACCCCTCCTTTCTAAGGAAAACATGAACTTGTGGCAAAAAACACTTGCAGGCATTCCTAGAAATGACAGCGTCTGCAAGCAGAGGACCCAACCCAGAGGTCAACGCGATGAGATCCAAACACGGAACAGGGTTCTTTGAGGCTTGCTGCATTTTTGGAAGCAGCCACCGACGCAATTAGTTAAGGCTGCCTTCAAAAGCAGCGTGGTGGGAAAAGCAATGACACTTCCAAAGTGGACATTTATAGGGGCACGTGGCTGGTGAGAGCAGCAACCCCACTGGTGCCTAGCCAAAGATGAAGGGTGTCATGAGCTCATCGCACTCAATGCAGTTGAGCCCCGATACAGAAGCGAAACACAATGGCCTCATTTTACGCATTGTTGGTTTTTTTCCACCACCAGGAAGATGATGCTCTTCTCAGTGTCGCTCATGACCTGTTTGGCTCAAAAAGGAAACTGCAGTGGACATGCGAGCAATTTGCACAGGGGTGGCATTTTGAAATGTGAACTCCTGCACAGGGATGATACGGGATTCATAAAAGGGCTGCCACTAAGTCTGCAGTCCCTGCAAAAACCGGGAGAATAATTAACTGCTTAGAAGTGCTCTCCTATTAAGAGGATAATATTGCTAATAAATATATGGAGGGGGGAAATGTATACAAAAAGCAGCCCCCTGATCATGCACGCCTGGGGAACAGAACGATTATTCATTCAACAACACTTTGCTGTGATTTTCCATGTTCAAAACTTCCAGGTAGTCTAACAAGGGTATGACAAATATTGAGTTCTCAATTTGTGGAGATGTTGGAGCTACCACATTAATAGTGCTAGCAACGTCCTATCTTGATTATCTTCTTAAGAGTATGGATCTCTGGACAGCAAATCAAACCACGTCTTTCCTTTTAAAATGATTCCAACATATTGTTGTTGATTGACTTGATCATGGAAAACCAAGAGTATCCATCTGAAGAATGCCAATAGGTTTCAGCTCCATTAAATGGCATTTTCAACATGGTTCGTTGCAAATGATAATCTGGAACCTTCAAAATCAATATTCTTATAGTCGGACAACCCATAACTGCTTTCCAGCGACATTCAAATGAAATACAAACTATTCCACCCAGGCTGTTTGGCATGGAACCCAGAGGAAAATCTCCTTAAATCTTCTGCAACAATTTGGGGGGAAATAAGAGACACCCCAGGACAAAAAGACTTTTCTTTAAAATAAAAAATTGGGGGTGAGGGGTGGGTAGCAGATTTGCTAAACCAGTGGTACGCTACTGAATCTGTTCGTAAGCTAGCAAGCTTATGGATTTCCAAAAGACACTGAGAAAAGTCTCAACATATGATTGAGTCCATTGTGGACAACGTCAAGATGCTTCGGTCGTTGGTATAGAAGGGTTCCGTAGAGCTCCATGATCTAAAGTAACAATAAGAAAAAAGTTTTGCTGACTGGAAATGTGAATTTCTGTTTGGAAAAAAAGTGGGGAGGGGGATTTTAAAGGGATTAAAAAAAAAAAAAAGCAAAAGGAAGTGAGCCAAGGGTCCGTGTTTTCCAGGGATGATCATGGGCATCATCTGGAAGGGCCCTGGGTTTCAAATCTGTGCTTTGTAACATTTTGGATGCAATCAACAGAGATGCAGAACCTTCCCAGTCTGCAGAAGAAAAATGGGGGAAAGCTTCATGTTAGAAGCACCCCTATTACTAGCTCATAATTATGTAAACAATTATGCCCCTTTACACATATGGGGCTTGTTTTCATGTAGTGGCCATGATTCGGAACCCAACTCCTGTGGAGGATTCTCAGGATTGTCTACAGGGGAATTGCTGCTTATCATGCACTAGAGGTGGCTAACCTATGGCCCCCCAGAACAATATCCACCATCCCTGACAATTGGCAACACTTGATGGTGCCAATGAGAATTGCAAGTCAACATATGGAAGGGGCCATAGGTTAGTCACTCGTGGTATGCAGTGAAGAGCAGGATCGTCTAGCCATTGTGGAATATTTTCCTCTCATTGGGACGAGCGCGAAACCTTTGTTAAAGATGCGTATTAGTGGCATGCAATTGTGCCACATGTATTTCGGGAGAAAGGTGTAAATGAGCACAGGTACTGATTGGGAAGTTTAAAAAAAAACACATTCAGAACAAAAACCAAAAATAAATAATAATGGAAACATCCATCTCCATCCCAGCTATCTGAAATATCTTGAGGAAGTAGCTGTGAACATGTATCGTTAATAAAACCACAGGATCCAGTATTAGCACTTGAGTGACTAATGCAATGACAAACAGTTTGATTGATGGAAGACAGACGGGCAACATATTTTGGCAACTTAGAAAAGTCATGCACAAATTCTTGTTTTGAAAAATCAATGAAAGCTCAGAATAGAAATCATATTTTAATTTTAAAGCATTAAAAGAGGATTTCATGTGCTGTACCCATTTCCCCTTCACTCCAAGCATTTAACACCATTAGATGAAACAAAAGCATTCCCATTCAGAATGTCACCAGGTACTGATTTCACATTCCAGTTCTCTTATTTGACAGAATATTCAGTGCTGGTAATCATGGGTGTCACACAATGTCTTCGAGCCAATAAACCAGGTAAATTGTTAGCATGGGTAAGTCAAGAGACTTGATGGATACTGTTGGCCAAGTGGAAAAATCGTAATACTGGAAGTGGATAACTGAAATGGCTGAAACAGACGTTCTACCTATACTACCAATCATATGGAAAACAGAGCCTGAAGACGTGTGTTTCATCTGACAACAGACAATCCTGGGACAGATAACTAGAAAGTTCTCAGCTCACACCCAAAGTGTTATCAGTCAGAAGCACATGGCGAGTCTACTGTCACTAAGCTTACTTATTTCACCCTGGTCCAATGACTCAGGACAGACACTGAGGCCCCCTGCTAAGAACAGGTTCCCCATTCATTCCCAGTGCAGCAGCTGATCTGAATACATGCTCTGCGGCCTTTCATGAAAGTGAATGAGGACTTCAGGTGCCCAAGAGTTTATTCTGGGTGCACATCTCAGTGCTCCGATAGATTCGGGGAAGAAATACTGAAGACTGATACTGTCCTGTCTGTCTCAGATCACAGTGATTTGGGCAACATCTACTCCATGTCTAGAGCACAACTGCTCTAAATCCATGATTTTAGGGAATCAACTTTTACTCTACAATTGCTGCATTATAATCTTGGCGAAGAGACGAGCTACAATTCCAAACTGTCTGAGGAACGGTGCTGTGCAATTTACAAAGTAAAACTGGGCCAGGAAAATTATTAAGTCTCTTTCAAGTGATGATCTAAAGCAGCGGTTCCCAACTTGTGGGTCCCCGGATGTTGTTGGACTACAACTCCCATCATCCCTGAGCTCTGGCCTTGCTAGCTAGGGTTGATGGGAGTTGTAGTTCAACAACATCTGGGGACCCATGGGTTGAGAAAGGCTGATCTAAAGGGAAACCAAATTATTTCAGCAGAATTTAAAACCAAAACAGAAAATGCTGCGGGGTGCGCTGCGATGCTGCCAAGTCATGTTCTCGGATTGCTTTTTAAGATGCATGGTAAGTTCGAGAGGGTACTATTCTGTCAAATAGGAAACTTTAGTCACACCATGCTGGCCATACACTTAAAGATGATGCAGAAACAAAAGCAAAAACCATCAGAATTGTTAGCCAAAGTTGAACATGAAGCAGATTATACCTACCTTTTGTGAACACCATGCATAGCCAGAACCTTTGTGATATTGGCCTGGTTTGCATATAACACTAAACCCAACGATGGCTTAGCGAGAACAAGAGAGCTTCGCTCCACCCCCCAGTCTTGCTGCTGCTGCTACTCAGAGCTAAACCACGGCTGCACACTCTTGCCTTGCATAGGAATCTGTGCTCATGGTTTGTCTCACTTCCAGAAAACCATGAGCTGCAACAGGCAATTTTTTCCCCCTTGAGTAGCCGCTCGTGGCATGTTGGCACGTGAGCCAGATTTGCACATAACTCTAGGTCTATCCATGGTTTAGCTCTGAGTAGTACGGTGGCCGCAGGGCCGGAGAGGGAGTGAAGTGGCTATGATTTTCCAGAACGTGGTTATCAATCGGAGGTGTTAGGAGAAACTCAGCTGCAACAGGTGATTTTCTACCCCACAAATATCTCTCTGTGTTTGTGTCACGCTGTTTCCTCCCAGCTACCCTAGTTTCAGCAGAAGGACGAAGTTGCAGACAAATTCTGCAGATTCTAAAATTTGCTGTTTTAAAACGGTTCCAAACATAATAGTGCTCGTCAAGGATATTTATATGGGCTCTATTGGATATACTGCTTTTTTAAAAATAATAAAAAATAGGTATCTACAACTGAAAGAACATTTAGCACTGATTTCTGAATGGCATGTATTGCAGATAGAAGTAGAAAAGTCCCGAAAATTTAAAAACTGTTATATTGAGCTGCTTTGGTTCCGTCAAGTTTTGCTATTCAATTGTACGTATATAAAACTCCTGTTCCATATTGTTTTAAAAGTATTTTTTTTAAAAAAACAAAACACTGCCAATGAACAAATAAAAGCCCCAAAATAAAATAACACCCTCCCCAAAGCGTTTACATTTGCAGAGGAAGTTATATTTCAGGGGAGAAAATGCAACCTTTGTATAACTAGAATCAGACACTGCAATATATGACTAGTGAGCAGACAGACACTGAACAAACAAGGGATTGCACAAACCGTTTTCTAATTTGCGAACACAAGGAAGAGCTAAATCAGGGGAATAAATCAGGACAGTGATCAGATTTTGAGGAAAAGGAAATACAAGGCAAGAGAGGAGGGGGGAAATCACATTGATATATGCACACAAGAAAAGGAGAAGCCAAAAACGGAGCTTTTTTTGGACTGCGGCACACGCACAAAGCTTGGCATGAGCAGAAGCTACTCTCTTCTGCTCCCTGGCAAATGCACTCGGATCACTTGGTTTTGCAGAGAGCAGGGGAGCCCCGGCTCATGTGGAGCTTCATGCGTATGTCAAAGCCGCTCTAGGCACACTGCAGCTGCTGGATCGGACGACGTCGCGGGAAAAATTCAAGAAGTTTTCGGAACCAAAGACAAATACAAAGGCAGCTTCCTTCCTTGCGCTCCACTGAAAGGGCTTCCAGGAGAAGCAGAAACACTGATCTTTTGAGATCCAAAAATAAAAAAGGGGGGTGGGCCCTATGAGGAGCGCCGCCTGCCTTTCCTTAGACATCTACAGCTGCCGGCTCGTCGTGCTCCAGTTTATAAGAGAACCGTCGGCAGCAAAGGCAATTGAGAGAAATTCCACACCTGTTGATTCGCGTCGGGCTGCAGCTCCCCATCATTCGCTCCAGCATTCTTCTAAGAGGCGCACATGCTGTTTCTCCATCTGAGAAGCAGCACATGGAGTCCAAGCAGTTGATACCTGCACTTGTCTCAGTAAGCTGAGGGGGTGGGGAAGACAAAGGAGAGATCAGCGTATCAGATTCCTTTTCTTTTTTCCTTTCTTTGCTATTACAGGTCACAAACCTCTTTAGAGAAAAGGGGGGGGGGGGAAGCAACACAAATCTTAGGAGCATGAACGCAATACGTATGAGCTAGCCTACATGCATCCTTCTTGCAGATCCTGTAAACTTATGTTGGGCAATTCAGTATAATGGAGGTGCAGCAGTGATGGGGCACCATTTAAAACAGGGGTAGGCAACCTAAGGCCCGGGGGCCGGATGCGGCCCAATCACCTTCTCAATCCAGCCTGCGGATGGTCCGGGAATCAGCGTGTTTTTACATGAGTAGAATGTGACCTTTTATTTAAAATACATCCTCTGGGTTAGTTGTGGGGCATAGGAATTCGTTTATTTATTTATTTTCAAAATATAGTCCGGCCCACGGCTGAAAAAGGTTGCTGACCCCTGATTTAAAACCTGGACACCTTGCCATTAATGAGAGCACTTTCTTTTGCACTAGATCCAAAATGGGAAACCAAAACAACAACAACATTAGCTACAAGGTCTGGGACCCAGGATACTCACCCCTCGTCCC
This sequence comes from Podarcis pityusensis, assembly GCF_964106645.2. Lineage (NCBI taxonomy): Eukaryota > Metazoa > Chordata > Lepidosauria > Squamata > Lacertidae > Podarcis > Podarcis pityusensis. The sequence goes on from NC_138032.1 coordinate 9,100,768, forward strand.
TGACCCATGGTGCCCCACTAGCTATTTCTGCTTTCTCTTTAGGTCTCATTGGCCTAACGCAGACCATACTTTTGCCCCCGTTGTTATTTTCCCCACTTTCCAGCAGTGCCCACAAGGTCAAAAGCAGCTTTGACTCAGCAACCTACTGACAAAGTCTCATTGACCTGCTGGGTTTGAACTCAACAAGTGGGAATCACTTCTGTGGCTGCGTAAATGGAGAGAAATAAAAGGAAACGACGAGGAAACCATTTTGAATTGGCATATGCCTGACATCCTGCCAACAGCTGCTGCTGCTGCTACCGTGACAGCAGGGATGATTTTTATCGAGAAACAAACGAAGGGACATCCATTTTCTTACGTGGCATCAAGGTGCTAAACCTGAGAAGGCAGGTGATTGGAGCTCCTTGGAGGAAGTGTGTGGTACAAATACCAATGAATAAAATTATTTCCACTTGAATTAGGGAGTTTGGGGAGACAGCTGGGCAAAGGAGGGGGGGGAGAAACATGTTTAAAGTAGTAACATTAACAACCACCAATAGCACAAAGGGTAAACAAGCAGCGGGGCATTCAAGCTGAAATGAACAACAAAAAAGTAGGCTTGTCCTATTAGTTAGTATGAAACCGGCTAGCGGAAAGAAAGGCACTGAGGATCCCCCCCCCCCCAAAAAAAAACACCCAAATGGTTAGTGAGGGGAAAAGCAACAATTACATACACGGTTGAACATCTTAGCTGCAACCCATGTCAGAAGTGTCACAACTTTTTGTACAACTTCAAAACCACATTTCAGAAATCTCACAAACGCTGCAATTGTCAATTGAATTGAAGCTTATCGCTGGCACTTAAACAGCCATTTTCTACTGTAAGACTCATAAGCCTAAAGTCTGCACACCCCTGCCCTAAATGGCCTCAGCCCAGTATAGCTGAAGGAGCGTCTCCACCCCCATCATTCAGCCCGGACACTGAGGTCCAGCTCCGAGGGCCTTCTGGTGGTTCCCTCCCTGTGAGGTTACAGGGAACCAGGCAGAGGGCCTTCTCGGTAGTGGCACCCGCCCTGTGGAACACCCTCCCATCAGATGTCAAGGAAATAAACAACTCTCTGACTTTTAGAAGACATCTGAAGGCAGCCCTGTTTAGGGAACCTTTTAATGTTTGACATTTTATTGTGTTTTTAATTTTCTGTTGGGAGCCACCCAGAGTGGCTGGGGAAGCCCAGCCAGATGGGCGGGGTATAAATAATAAAATTATTATTATTATTATTATTATTATTATTATTATTATTATTATTAGACAGCTTAATGCTCTTCTCTCCTCTTTCTTCCATTCACTCCCACGTCACCACAGTCCTGCCGAAATAAAATCAATCTTCTCCCAACTTCGACTTACCAGGACATATTTGACTACATTTGAGAACAGTGCCCCTGGACGCTTCAGGTTCCTTGCACATACCCACCCACCCCACCTCTCTGGTGGGTCCCCAACCCTCCAGTGGTGCTCAGAGAGGTCCAAGAGACTACAGGAAGAAGAGAAAACTAATGGGCCCTCCTACAGACAGATCTCTTTGGGTCCTACCCAGGAAGTCCTTTCCCAGAAAGGGAAAAATGTTCTATGGACACCAAGCAACAGACCAGACTACAGGCTACAAAAATAAGAGGAACTAGCTGAAGTCTGCAACATTTCCGAGGAGGATAACCAACAAGTGGCCTTCCCATCATTCTTGAACACTGACCATATTACTTGGGGCTGATGGGACTTGGGAGTTCAAAAACATCCAGGAGGACTAGCCACCCCTACTTTAAATATAATCAGTGCTCTTAAAACGCTTTTTAAAAGACTGCAATGCAGTGCGTCTCACCCCACCCTATTAGTTCTTAATGGAATTAAGAAACCAAATTAAATCAATGTGACAATATTAGTGATCAAGTTTGTTAGGAAAAACACAAAACCAGAGGCATGCCAAGATGTCAAAAGTGCTTCATGGTGAAAAGTGCAGGGCACAGGGCACCACAGATGAATCGATTCATGATGAGCTAGATTATTAGGATATAGAACTCGGGTACTACCTAGGGCACACGGTCACTCTCGCTGCCTAAGGGCATCTGCTAGCAGTTGCCTGCTGTCCTCCCCTCTGTGCCTGCCTTCAGTAAAATCACATGCTGGGGTGACTGAACCCCTTTCTTCTTCCATCTAAAAAAGGACACAAAAAGCAACAGACCTTATAAAGCACCCAGCCGTTCTACAGAAATAAAGACAGCCGTTACACTCAAGTAAACGAGGCGCTCAGGGCAACATTCTCGATGCTAGTGTACGCAATTTGCTTACCCACAAGCTGAAATGCCAGCGAACAGAAAACAAAAATTAAGCAGAGTAGATGCAAATGTTTAATCAGCAATCTGTCGTAAGTGTTTTCTGAAGATATTTGGTTCTGTCCTTGAGCAATGCAGCAATTGTGGCACTTTAATCCACTGGGGGACGTAACCTGCAAACCAGGGTGTCTCGAGTGCCACCCCCCGTGTTCTGTATAGCACCTTGCACAATAATGGCGAGTACCATGAAAAAGGCTACAGACTTTTGCTTTATTGGACCCAAGAGAAGCATACTGGCACTTGAGCATGGCTGGTCTTACAGTTTCCACAGCTGGTGGCTGCATAAATTGTGATGAATTGTGGGGGGAGATGCGTCAAAAGCTAATGGCTTAAGCAGCACACCCTGCTAGCTGAACTAGACCCAGGGACAGTGGCTAATTTAAGACAAAAAGATGTAGAAACTCAAGCCTGTGATTAGTGTCAAGGTATAGTGATTAGTGTCGAGACAACGACTTGGGAGACCAGGTTTCAAACCCCAGTCATCCATGAAGCTCACTGGGTGACCTGGGGCCAGCCACTGCCTCTCAGCCCAATCTACCGGACAGGGCTGTAGGGATTAAGTGAGAAGGGGAAGAACAATGTTTCCCATCTTGAGCTCTTTGGAGGAAAATGTGGGATATAAATGCAATTAATAATAATTATAATACAATCAACCTTTTCCCCCGCTCCTACAACTTGCTCTGAGAACAGAATGAAAAATTCCAGGAGTTCTCTTGGTTTGCCAAGGTATCTCTGATGACCACAGAGGGAGTGGCTTCTTTCTCTCTTTTTCTCTCTCTCTACAGCAGCTTGCAATGACTTATGGTCAAGTTGCCAGAACGCTCTTGGATCCACCCCCTGCCTCAGTTGTGATTTCACAGAATATGCTCTTCCTTGCAGGGTAAATACGGACCTCAGCATTACTGAAGACAGTTGCTTTTCAGTAATGCAAGTGAGCTTCGCTGAGAAAAGATGAAACGGGCAGGAATGAATTTTCATTATCTTGTAAATATAATGCAAGAAATCCAATTCATGACGTACATAAACAAATCAGGGCTTTAAAACAAAACTGTTTTGCATGTGCTTCTTCTAGAAAGGAGTTAATTCCTAAAAGCTGCTTCAGCATCCCTTTTCAATGTACAGTACTTCATGTACAATATCTAATGGCACTATTCTATCGACTGTTATAACTTTTACTAAAAGCATATTTAAACCACCTTACTATCGCTTTGGGTCAACATGCTCCTGGTTCCTGCCTGATTTACTCCACAACTTCAGAATGAGCAATGAGGGATTCATTCCTGGGGAAATAATGTCATTTACATGAGATATTGTCCAAGATTAGATCTGGATGCTCTGATGGCAGCAAGAAGTTGCACAATAATTATTTTATATTAGTAAAAGCAAAAAGCATGAGATCTAAACCAGGGTTTCCCAAAATTGTGTCTCCAACTGTTTTCGGACTACAGTTGCCAACATTCCTGATCCTTGGTCTTGCTAGCTAGGGATGATGGGAGTTTGTCCAAAACCAGCAGGAGACCCAAGTGCGGGAAACACTGATCTAAACAAATCTAAAGGTAATTACTATGCTCATTGTTTTTCAGTACAGTACTGATTTGCAATGGGCTTTGATAATTGGTATTTATTTTGCATTTGACAAGATTCACATACTAATTGATCAGTAAAAACCTCCAAGGGCTTTTTAAAGTAGCATACTCCCAAGTCAGCTTTCCATAAAAACTAGCAATTCATTTTTAACTGCAGTATCTGCAAGCTTCAAAATTAGAACTTCAGATTTCAGAGTGTCTTTTGTGAAGGCACTCTGGCCAATGCCCCGGGCTTGGAACACAACTTTCTCCTGGAAACAGGGAATTAGGCAGAATAGCTTTAAATTTGAGGGGGCTTGCAGCCTGATCCTCAGAAGTAAATGCCACCAAGTCCAATGGTATTTACTCTCACGTGTGCAGCCTTAGTCCTGTAAGCTCAGTGGAACTACAGTCTATTAGACATTTATCCATTAAAGCGATCCATATCCTGCTTTACAAATTTGTTCACAAGCTTTAAAGATAGAAAGCCGTTGAGTTCAAGGCTTTATGCTTCTGTGGGCTCTGTAATACGGTGGCATGCTCATTCCTGCACCTCCAGGCAAGGAAGAACTGATATGACCTTAAACACTACACTGGTCCAATTGAGTTTTTAGCATATCAACTCTTCCAGCAGTGGATAGTTAACAAAATAGCCAAACCACATGTCCTAGGCTCAATACATTTACCGATGAAGCTACAGTGCCATGTGGAGTCCTTTTTGGCCTTCCTTGTAAATGGTAATTAACATTTTACCTGGGAGGGGTCATTTATCAGTAAACCTGAAGAACTGTTAAAGCAGGCTGCCTCAAACTTGGCCCTCCAGATGTTTTTGGCCTACAACTCCCATGATCCTTACCTAGCAGGACCAGTGGTCAGGGATGAGAACTGTAGTCTCAAAAACATCTGGAGGGCCAAGTTTGAGGAAGCCTGCGTTAAAAATTGGAGGTCATAAGCTAAATACTTTATCTTTTGCAGATTTAGCAAGGTATGCTGGGAAACACCCACAATTATGAGATGCTGAATTAATGTTTCTGTCAAGTCTTAACTCCGTTCACAATCAACATTATCCTTAATATTTCTGTTACTTGAAAGCTGCTATTCTGATTAAAGGGGCAGAAATGCTTGAGAGTTTATTGACAACAGAAGAAAAGCAGCATATAAACGGAGATACAGGGACCCATTTATTCATGTCTGCAAAACTAATGACTTACTCATGTCTGGAAAACAGCAGAATCCACCACTGCTTCCAGACTAAGGTTTTCTTCATTTCTATTGCTAATACATCATTAGAATTTGTTATCGTTGTTGAAGATCAAAAGAGAGATACTGGGTCATTGATTGCAGCAACCATGGAATCGGGTTTTTGATTCTGACATTTAGTAGCCGCCAGCTACTAAAGGGACTAGGAAAGGGATTTTGGATCATAGTTGATAGCTCAATGTAAATGTTGCCCCTGCATGCGGTTGCTGAGAACGGGGCGAATTCCACGGAAAGAACCCAAAAAATAAAACCGGCAACATCATAATGTCTTTATACAAATTTATGGTCTGATGGCACTTGGAATACCATGTATGATTCTGGTTGCTGTACCTCATTATATTATTGCCAGGAAAGCTGAAGAAAAGGGAAACCAAAATCATGAAGTGGTTGGAACAAGTGCCCTATGAGCAAAGGCTAAAATGTTTTGGAGAAAAATGTGAGGAGGAGGAAACAAAAGAGAGGTATGTAAAATTATGCATGGCATGGGGACGGTGCAGAGAGGTTTCTCCCTCTCTCATAATGCCAGAACCTGAGACCATCTATTGCAAGATGGATGGCTGAGGATTCAGGACAGACAGAAGCAAGCACTTCACACACTGAATAGCCAGACCAGGGTTTCCTGAATGTGGGTCTCCAGCTTTGTCGGACTACAACTCCCATCATCCCTAGCTGGCAGGACCAGTGGTCAGGGATGATGGGAGCTGTAGTCCAAAAACAGCTGGGGACCCAAGTCTGGGAAACCCTGAGCTAGTTTATGGGATTTGCTGGCTAAAGCTGTACTACTACCAACTTCAAGAGGTTTAATAGGTTAACCATATTAATGGAGATTAAGGCTGCCAGTGGTTACCAACCACAGTGACTAGTAACCACTGTTGGAGGCAGTGTGGTTCTAAATACCTGCTTCTGGGGACCGCAAGTGGGTAGAATGCTATGGCATGTAAATCCTGGCTTGTGGGCATCCCATAGGAAACAGGATGCTGGGCTAGAACACGCCTTTATCAGATGGAGCAGAGTTCTTCTTGTGAGATTTAATGCCTTGGGAAACATCAATATTTACTATTAAACGACAGAAATCAAGCTGAAACTCAAGTCATTCTGCAAAAGCACTCGGGTGGTTTGTGTTTTCACTGTTCTGTGTCAGCTTTCTGACCTTTCCCACTACACTTCCACACCACCACCATAGCAGAAAGGCTGCTTACGACTTTTGAAAAGAAAGATAAATGGAATGAGCCACTTGTATGGTGTGGTATGGCTAGAAGAAGCACAAGTACTTCAGTGGCCAAGTTTCATTTCTCCCAGTTTCCTGCCTTCGAGCAACAGGTGATGCTAAACCCACTTGGGGGCATCAACACCCAAGGCAGAAAGCAGAGGGCTGCCCACACAAAAAAATGCGGAAGGAGTAGTCAATCACTGTAAGATATGCTATCGGCTTAAAACTATGCGAACGGGGGAAATGTGCTTTGGATAGGCTGAAAACCACAAAAGCCTGTGTGATGCCCCAAGAGTACCTAAGACATCATATGAGTACTTCCAAATATCCAAGTAAATGCTGACACATTATTAGTACTTATTGTGATGACATTCTACTCGCCAGGGACAGGAAGTCTCGACAGTTCAAATTTTTGACAGGTCAGATCGGAACGTGTTTGCTTACATACTGCCAAGGAAACATCTGTATTGACTCCGCTGCAAAACCAATTCAGTTTTTTTTCTTGTGCTGTCACACACCAGCCCAGTTCGGAGAAATGTATATTGACTTAATTCACTAAGGTATGCACGAGCCTTGTGTGCACATGCTCTGACCTTGAACTGCCCCTTTCTCGGCCCATCATGAAAGAATACTTCCAAGTTTAATTGACCGTAGCTCTCCATTATGTCTGAGCTGAAAAACTACAGTTACCACAGCCAGAACAGACCAGGACCTTAAAAGCAACTTCCAACTGTGTTTTAAAATTCCCCGATTCAGAAGCAACCTGGAACTATGGCAGATTGATCCAGGAAGTGAATCGCGGTGCATCCAAAAGGCAGGAAAGGGCCAATACGCGGGCAGAGCACATGGGCAGAAGGCTTGTACATATCTTGGCATGTTAAGCTCAGAAAGGTAGGCATGTCTGAATTTGTAATTCACAGTTTAATTCGGGATGTCAGTTTTAAACCTTGGATGAGAAACACCACCTTATAACATGGATGAAGAGCAGAGCTGGAGGCCTAGAGGCCTTTAAACTGGGCCTTTATTTTTGTGCAAATTTCTCCTTTATTTGCTCTCTTTAAGTCCCTGTAGATTATCACCTGCTGTTCAAGTGAAGTATGTTTCGGCTGGTAATGCATTCACTCAGTCTAATCAACACCGTCCCATCAACCCCTTGCTTACAATAAACACATCCATAGGGCATTCCAGTGCAAAACACAATATAAAGCTGCACAAAATTTACACATATATACACAAACCACAAGGAAGTTGCCCATCACTTGTGCTTTTTTGTTTTTTTAAATCAAATTAGCAAAAGTCAAAGTAGTCAAGAATGAACAGTTATGTTTGCTGCAGCTGAAACTGTCCGACATGCAAAAAGCAGTTAACATCATGGATGGTTAAGTTAAGCAGAAGCGCTGGGACCATGCTTGAAGGATTTTAGTTATTTTATACAGCAGAGCGGGGAGTAGACTTGGGATTCTGAACATTGATCGTCATGCTTGCAACCTCTCCCCCACCCGCCCAAGCCCCCCAAGAAGAACTATTTTTGTTTTAAAATGCATGCTGCGTTTGGGTCTGCAAACACAGAGCGAAGCTAAGGGCTGTGTGGGAGACAGGAAGGCACGAATGTGCGCTGCCACTACTGCGCTCTCAGTCCACACCACTGTCCATGCCTCTTGCCCCTTTCTCTCTCATTGCTGGTTAGCTGGCCTTCAGCATGCATAAAAGTGGGTAAGGAGCTCCTCCTCCTACTCTACCTAATTTTGCTCAGCTGACTCGGAGCCCTGGACAATGGCTGCAGTGCGATGCATTCCTCGCTTAAAGCAACTCTGCTGGAGTACATCTACAGGTGGACAAAGAAGGGATGGAACACACAGGTCAGTGAGAAGCAGTCACCTTTATATATATATATATATATATAAAAAGACAGACACAGGACAGGGTCTTTAAAGTCAAAGATCTTTTTTCAAAACGCAGGGACTAATCTCGTAGGCAGAGCATATAAGCGCAGGGACACTGGTTTCCGAATGGTTAACACGCGTCACCTAGCCCAATGTGGGCTGTACGTAATGGTTTGATAAAGGGAGAGGAAAAGCTTATGTTTGCAGTAAATTAAGAATGCACTGCGCTGAATTAACGCACGGCTGTGTCAGTTACGGGGAACATATGCTCAACCTGCACAGTGTGGCTTCCTGGCTGCGTTTGTCTTTTTAACTTGCTGCAAACCAGTGTTCCTCCACATAGGGGATTTAATACAAGCAGGTCAATTTCTAACACCATCCATGTCATTTGGCCTTTGCCATCCCATTTTCTGATTCCCGTCATGTGGGTGGGGTGTGGAAAATAGGGATGGGCGAACCAAAAACCTGACTTACATCCCATCGTTTGTACCAATATTTTTAATTAAGAGGTTTCCTCCGTGGGTCATTTCTTCCCACAAAGTTTTACATAAGCTCTGGTACAAAAGCCAAGAGAAGGAGGTTGCACAGCAACCATGGACTGGTTTGCACATCATGGTAAGCCAGAATACAGTTTACTCTGACCACACAAATGCACTCTCTCTCTCTCTCCTGGAGGGGAGCTTGAATCCACTTTGCTCCTCCTTGGGGTTTTTCTGGCAAGTGTGGGATGGCAGCTAAGCAAAGGTTTGACTCGGCGTGTCGTCCAAACCAGGGATCATGGTTAAGGCCCCTCTGTCTCCTTGACCATGATTTGCAATCAAAGGACAGACCTTGGCTACAGAACATGGTTAGGGAGGAGTGACTTTAAGCACAATCTTAGGTTCGGACAACATGTTAAGTCAAACTATGGCTTAGCTACGAGGTCAAGGAAGCCAGGGAAGGAGCCATTGGGCTCATGCTAAGCCACAGTTTGGCTTAATGACATCTGCAAACTTGGCCGCTGTGAACTGAAGCTGCGGCTTTGAGCCAAAAAGGAACATTTTACAGGCACACAAAACGGGAAACAGAAAAAAGCACACCCTTAGCAGACTCCCCACAAACTATTCTTCATTAATAGGAACTGGAGCACATAATTTTAATTTAAGGCTTTTTCAAATGCCATTGTTGGTGAGTGTTTCTATTAGTACGTTAACAATGCACGCTGTAAGTGAGGGGACCTGTCTCTACAGAGGATGGATTTGAAGCCATTTATGATTAATGGAGCTACTATTTATTTCATATTTTCATCAGTTATTGGCATCGCTCACGCACAGCAAATCAACACTAAACACATTTAATGCTTTATTACTTAAGCATGAAAGCTGCAAGCTATAAAAATCGTTAGGGGATGTGTGGTTCAAGTACTCTTGTTGTGGCACAAGACTAATTGTATAGTTAAATCACACAAGCAGCTGAACAGTAAACATTCACTTCAGCTGTTTTAGTGTCACTTCGGAACAGCTAGATGTCTACTTTCAACTTTGACTCCCTAGCCATAAACTGACATGAAATTCATAATTTTTTTTGGAAAAAGACACAATGTGGGTCTCATTGCATTCTCCTTTACAGCTAAATGCTCAGTGCTCGGTTCCAAATATATTTTTTCTCCTTTTCTGAACTGAAAATAGCATCTTAAATGCCAGCTTTAGTCAGGTAAAATAAACTTAAACAGGAATTTCAGATAATGCATTAAGTGGTGTAAATATCAGCAGAGAATTCTCTAATCTGCTCTCAAATGCAGGACTAGTTGTCATTTGAGTTATCAACTGTGTCTGGGCTATACCAATTCAGAAAACAGGTGGGGGCTGAGGTGATGTATATGCAAGATATTTATATGGAAGACGGCTCAGACTAGCACATCAAACAGGAGGATTCTAGCCTAGCTGTCTTCTCCCTGATGTGTCAGTTTTCTAGGAATAGGGGTAAACCCCAGTCTAATGTGGTGCAGTCCAGATACAGGATTGTTGCCTCTGCGAGAGGCCCACTGTTGTCCATTCTGACCACAACGTTTGGATACTTTTTGTAGAAAGGTCATTTAGAAAATTTAACAATAAAGTTCAATAAAAACAATAAATAAAGATCAATTAAACTGAGATGTAACGAGTCACTTGCATGATGAGTTACGTGGGGCCATGAAGTATGGCAGGCGTAAGACTGCTAGGAGAAACAGAAGTACTGCCCTAAAGTGACCATGTTTGATTTTCACCTCCTGAGAAAGTATTTTGTATTAGAGGGTTGCCTGCCAAAAAGTAGTTAGAGATACAATCCAAATGCATGGAATGAATTTTGCATCCCTTGCACTTAACTAAACTCACATTTATAACTGTTTTAAACATGTCTTAAGGCATGACTCAATATGGTTGGGAAGGATGAGACTGATTTCAATAGGCAGTATGCAAACAACAAGGAAATATGACTGGTGTTTTCAGATGCAGCTCAAATGAGACATTCCATTAATGCACAAAATACAGATCACATTTTATTAACTGCACATCACAAATTGCTGGAGGACCATTAAATGTCTTGAAAGACCACTGATAATTATATGCAGATATTAGCTGCTGTGTTGGCAGTCGTGTTTAAGAAATGCCTAGAACTGGACTTTCCTAGCAACTGCCCCTTGTACAGCATCACAGGTGGTTAATGGACCGCCTACCAAGTTTAAGCTGAGGAAAATAAACATCTAAATGGAACTGAATTCCTAAAGCACAAAACAATGATTCACACATCCTGGGCTGGATCCAGGCTTCCTGTGAACTGAGTTCTGCTTGTAGGGAATACCTGCTGGAGAAAAGCAATTTTCGCCAATTCTTCTTTCCTCCTGTAGCCTTGTGTCCTATGAAAAGCGGCCCCAGAGGGTTGGGAACTCCCCCACAAACAACATGGAAGATGGTGCAGAGAGCTGCAGAGTGAACTGGGGTCTCCCTGCTTTTCCTACACTGGGAGCCCCTACAGTGGGTCTCCAGCTGTTTGGGGACTACAATTCCCATCGTCCCTGACTACTGGTCTTGCTAGCTAGGGGTGATGGGCTATGTAGTTGGAGACCCACGTTTGGGAAACACTGCTCTATGGGATCCAAGCCAATGATTTCCCCCCCTGCTAGTTGCATATGGAGTCTACTTCCAAGACAAATAAGAAATGAATTACAGATATTGGAAGTGCTAGAGGAGGCTTCCTGTGGCTTACAGACCTACAATTCAAAGCAATAAACAAGTCACTCTGATTGGACAGAGTGTTATTCTGTGCCACAACATGCTCCGGTCTTAAGGCATTGTTTATAATGGGCTGTATTGTGGAAGTCAGAGTTGTTAAGTACAGATTCTGAATAGCCACTGGCGCAGTTTGAGACTTTGTGGCATCCTGAATGTAAGAAGAGGATTGTTCTGTTTATCAAATAATCACACACACAAAAACCAGGGATGGGGAAATACCAGCAGGAGACCAACCTTCACAAGCCTCACCCTAATACGAATCACCATGATGCTTCTCCATGCGTCATGTCTAGCAGGAGTAGTTTGTAAGAGGCCGAGGCAGGGCTCACGGAGACTGCCAAGCACAGAGTATTACAGCAGGTGATTTACTGCCTGCTCAAGGAGGAAGAAGCTACTGGGAAGGGGTTTTCTCATGTAACTCACTAGAAGACAGGACCTTCTACTGTTTGGCTGTACACAGAGGAAGCGCTGCCTCTACATCATCTTCTCATACTTGGCTCTGCTTGTCTGGGAAAGGAAGAATCTACTGTGCATTCAGCTGCCATCCGCTGAATGCAGAATAGTGAATCTGTATAGTTAACGGGCAATATTGGCACACATGTGTGCGTGTGTATATAGAAAGGGCACATTTGTTGCCCAAATGGCTCCGGCCAAGAAGTTCCCTGAGCTTGAACTGAGACTCAGAATGAATGCTTAGGATGCACATTTATAAGACATGCTACCATGTCAGCAATGGCTGATCTCCCACTATGACTTAAATGCCGGAATCCACGGAACATGAACCAGGAACTAGTGGCTACTGACAGCACTGAAACACAGCCCCAAAACGACAGGAGCACTACAGCGGGAGGCCATTACAGAGTACTTTGGGCTGCCAAGGATCAAGAGGAAACCTGGTATAGTATCTGGTGATCTGGCAAATGCAGAGGGTCGGGTTCACAAACCAAATTTTAGACATTTTCCTATCTCCCCAGATCCATTGCAGATTATAGTGCCCAGGCTTCCCGGTGTCTGGCCTCATCCAAAACAGATCCATAATTGCCTCAGCTCTGTCATGGCGTTACTTGAGGAATTACAATCACATACACATGCCTTTTCTGGACAATGTCCTTGGGGCAAGGGAAAAATACTGGGGGCAGATCCAGGCACAGGAACTATGATCCAAGGTGCTGTGCGTGTAAGAGAAGCTGAAAATTGTGGGGAAAGTACTTCCCTTGATGCTGTAATCATGTGGATTATCAAATCATCATCAGTGAGGAGTTGCAGTGATCCACTAGTGACTAAAAGTAAAGTGAGCTAGACTGTACCTGGAAGAATTCATAAGACCTTAAGCAAGAATATTTATCACTGAAAATTTCCATCCCTGGCAATAATCACGCTTTCACTTCCATTCTAGTCAAGAGACTAACAAAAGAAAAAGCGCCATTTACAATCTTCATGTAGAAGGAGATTTCTATTTTACGCTCAGCAGCATCACAGTAATTCATCCAAGAACTGCAGGAAAGGTTTCATATGCAGAGAAAAGTTCATTAGACTTGCAGGGGGCCTCCCTGGTAAAAGCCTCCTCTTTTAATGTTAGAAAAACCACATGTAGGTGCAAGTTACCTGGGCTTTTTCTGTACTTGTGGGCTGCAGGTGTCTGTACAGTACTTTTTTCACAATATCGAAAAACAAACAAGTGACAACTATGATGATTATGGCAAACCAAGCAGAGCCACTGGAGAGCAACTGGACAAATACGAAGTACATGTCTTGGGTGTGCAAAAATGGCCTGGAATAGTAAGAACAAGTTACAGGAAAACAGATGAATGAACAAGAACAAATCAATTTTTACCACTGGCTAAAACAGAAAAGCATGCAGAATGCCACACCCCAGCTGCCCAGCAAGGCACCAGTAGCGGAAGACTCACATTTTATACTATTTTCTAGGGGTAGCTTAAAATTTCTGGTACCAGTCATCACTCCTTTTTTTTGTCTTTTGAGCAGATTTTGGGAATGGCTATCTAACACACCGTTGGGATGTATGCGTGTTCACTGACTCAAGTCCTGGGATGCTCCTTGGTTCTACAGCATCTAGATCAGCGGTTCTCAACCTGTGGGTCCCCAGATGTTGTTGGACTACAACTCCCATCATCCCTGAGCTCTGGCCTTGCTAGCTAGGGGTGATGGGAGTTGTAGTTCAACAACATCTGGGGACCCACGGGTTGAGAAAGGCTGATCTAGATGATTTACCACTGAAATATACTACCCACCATTTTTTTGATCCATGGGGCTGTGACTTGCCTGCTCAGGGGAGTACTTGAAAGAGCCAATAACAGCAATCCAAGTTTCTTGGGCACATGCATATGTACAGTGACCCTGCATTCTGCTCACTGACCTTTTAAAACCTGTTGCTTAACTTATTTCCATCAATCCACTTCACTGCATTCATGGCAAATGTTCCCCTCCCACCCCCTGCACATAGCACAGACTACAAGATACTGACTCCTCTGTTGGCATGCATGCAAACACACACACACACACACACACTTACCAGATAATTCCCCCATAGAACAAGGAGAATACAAAGTAAAAGACAATGGAACCCCAGGTAACAAAATGGTTTATCCAGGTCCAGAAATGAGTCTCTAAAGCCATCTAAAAGCAAAAGAACACAACAAAGTTGGCAAAAAATCACCGAATAGAAAATACATTTAATTAGTATAAAAGTGGTCCCCACTCTTTAATGGGGGTTCACCATAAGGCTGCGCAGTTGTTGGAAAAAAGCAACGCTGGGATTCTTTCCCAAGTTGACACCTTTTGGCCTAGGCTGGTGGCAGAACAAGTTCTTCCAGTACTTCCTCTTAGGGTTCACTGGGAACTACATCATTTTTTCCAACTGGTGTATTCTTTTAAAGTTTGCCTGAGAACTCCAAAGGAGAGCCCTTTGAAACAACCCAAATCCAAAAATGTATTTGACACAGGATGCCTACTTTCTCGGCCTCACTGAAAGGTGAAATTTTCAATGTGAAAATGAGAAATGGTGAGAAGTTAGATGACTAATTCAGTTCAGCCCTAGTTTACATCTAAATCTGGTTTTTCTTGAACATTCAAGAAAAAGCTAGAAAAGGAGCGTGAAAGCCTCGCTTTCTAAACCGTTAGGGAAATCTAAGACAATTAAACATGCATAGCAAAGTCACAACTGTGTTACTATACCTTCATTGTCACTGTTATAACCATAACCGTGAAAACCAGAGTACCAAATGTCCAGTTTCCAAACATCTGTGAAAGGAGAAAGAACAAGATCCAGTGTGTTTAAAGCAGATGAAAGTTACTTTAACTCCCCCCCGTCCCCCGCCCCCATGAATGCAGCTACAAGTGATGCAACTACACTGGTCAAACTAATTCTACTGAAAGCACAGAAATGCAAAATGCTAACTATTTAGTAAGGCAAGAGGGGAAAGTGCAAAGCAAAACAGGGAAGAGGAGTATGAGTTACAACATTCAGATCCCCACCAGACAGCCAATTATACGTAAACACCCGGCTACTGAAAAATTCTACAGCGGTGGGAAAGCAAGTAGCCTTGAATTACTGGGGTTGGGATATTTTCCTTTCAATGCAGCATCACATTTAGATTTTGCAAACCAGAGCCTGCAAAACTCAAAAATAATGGTGGGCACTTATTTCAAGGATCAACTGTACAACAATTTAGAGCAAGGCTGTGCAGACTTTTATGAAACAAACAGTGTGAACTAAGAGAATTCAGGCACATGTCCATCAGTTGTGGTATTTGTATTCCTGCTACAATAAATGCAATCACTCCAAGTATGTACCGTATTTTTCGCCCTATAGGACGCACTTTTTCCCCTTCAAAAATGAAGGGGAAACGTGTGTGCGTACTATGGGGCAAATACAGGCTTTCGCTGAAGCCTGGAAAGCGAGAGGGGTTGGTGCGCACCGACCCCTCTTGCTCTCCAGGCTTCACGAAGCCCTGCGCAACCCTAGGGAGACCAGCGCAGCTCCCTAGGCTTGCGGTTAGCAGGCTGTTCTGGGGGCTGGGGTCGAGGGAAGCTCGGGCTTCCCTCGCGCCAGCCTCGTGCTTGGGGGGGAAATAATTTTTTTTCTTTATTCCCCCCGCCCCCATAGGTGCGTCCTATGGGGCGGTGCGTCCTATGGGGTGAAAAATACGGTAATCATTCATATCCTCCCATCTTAAATCTGAACCAGATAGCTTTGTTGATGTTTTCGTCAGAATTTGGGATATACTCCCTGGACTCTGCTATCAAAAGCTGACCACATATTTTTAACTGCTACCCTTAATGACCATGAAATCTTAAAATATTGCTGTGTAGATTAGATGAAGTTGTGAGAAGATGCATTTCATCTCACGGGTCATTCCGAGGATTACCAGAATGGAGACAATGAAAGACTCTAGCCAGAAATGTACAAGGAAGGAAAGAATATTCTACTAAATTGTATTCAATGGAAACCTATAGAGGAGGAAGGGATCTTCACTTCACCCCTTATCCACACACTGGAGGAAACCAAGTACATGAAAGTTGCTGGCTGGGCATCTTCAGCCCCAACACAAGAGCTGCTTTAAAGAAAGGAACACACGGCAACTATGAGGCCTATTTGTTGAGATGCTCAATATGAAGACACCATAGTCTCCTAAAGAGGAAATTTATCCCACACCCCATTTCTTGGTTTGCCCTTCCAATTTCTCCCTAAGAATTGTACAGCAAACCCTCTTGAGAGCTACCAAAAACTGAAAACCAGGAGCACTGCTGGGCTCACCTAAAGTGTGGCCTGTGTCCTGCCCTCACCCAAAAACCACTTAATGGACGACTTGTCCACAAAGACTCCCCCTAGCAAGCAAGCAAGCAAGCAAGCAAGCAGGAGGCACTTCTGACCAACAGCTTGTGGCTATGGTGATACTATTCCACGGAGAAGCGCTAAACGACGGTAAACATCCGAAATCAGCAACAATTTTTTTGGATGGGGGAGATGAAGAGAAGCAGCCCACACTTGTGCAGCAGTTATGCTCATCTGCTCTGTGCTCAGCATTGCAAGAAATACACTGTCAGTCTGTTTACACAGATAGTCCTTTAATACTGGGTTTAGTACAAGGGTTTCTTCATCTATTCCAGGATTATAATATAGAAGTACTTCTAGAGGAAAATTACACTTAACACATAAAGTGCCTATCCATCACAGGGTGCCGCTGTCACCTGAAGTGAGACACAGACAGACAACTTCTTGCCACCATTTATTTTTGAATGTATTCATGGAGGATACATGCTGCATTCTTCACCACAGATACAAAGACACTGTATCTGCTGATTTTTGTATCGCTCTTCCTACAACACAGACTCTTACCATTTGCCTGTTAGATTTCAATATCTGATGACATGCACAGCGTGAAAAAAGGGGGGGAAAGAAAACTAAAAGATCAAATTGAAGTACAGTATGACAGAGTAAGGCTATGAATTAGAAAGAGAGACAGAGGAGATAGAGAGGAGAGAGAGCAAGAGAGAGGCAGAGACATTCACAGAAAAAACATTCTCTCTTAGCTTCAACCGTGACAAAATTCTTGGTTGAAACCACTGTGTCCCATTCTGCCGCAGATTTCAGGTTGGTTAAAAGGATCTCATGGGGAGGGAAAAGAAACTCTGCCTGCAGTGCAACTATGACTGATAACAAATAAGCATTTAGTCACAGCTGATGCATGGCCAAACTCCTCCTTATTGCTTGACAGGGTGAAGCCAAGCTGTACCCTGGAGTGATTTTTATTGTGGCAGACGTGGACCATCAAAACCCTCAGTCTCACTTTCAATGTGGACAGGCTACGAACGGCCTAGGAAGCAACCGAAAAAGGAGCGCCTGGAGGCTCAAACTGACTACTGAATTAGTTCAGCTATGGTACCAAGGTTGCTGGCAACTGCCAGCAATAGGTGAATTTTGCTGCAATGACACGGGTAGCACAGAACCAAGTTGCTGAATTCTGTTGTGGGACGCCACCACTAATTGCCACTCCCCGATCCTATGCATGCACAGACAAGGAGGAAAGCAGACACAATCCTCCTTCACTGCTAAACGGAAGAAATGTTGTGACCAAGTTATAAACCCAGAAGTCCTTGTTCCGATGGCACTTTCCCCCATAAACTTGCCAGGTAGCCTTAATGTAATTCCCAACCTCTCAACCCACCTACATCCAATTTGCAATACAGGAAAGAGTAATGCAATCACCCCGTAAGGATTAGAGAGAACATATGTCAGCCCAATTAACACAGTTAAGTGCTCTGTAAAAATATTTTGAGTTATTCGCCACCATATCAAGGCACTGAGTGCACTGACATAGTGATCCTCAAGTTGGGCAAGCCAACAGCATTTTTAACATTTCCAAACAGCTGGAATTAAGAGACTGGACTAACCGCCACATGATAAACACAAAAGACCATTATGCTCTGTTATGATCTGGGCAGCCCAAGAACAAGATCTCTGTGTTATCCACGTGGAGGTACCCTCACATTATTCTTGTTTAGAAGACCACCATATGCTTTTGCACACTTACAACAATGGTTGATTTAGCCCCGGCTGCATGAGAGGTCAAAGCCTACAGAAAACCATATTTAAATAGCTTAAGACACCCATGGTTTAAATATGCCTAACAAGTGATTTTGTCGTTGATGGAACATAAACTTCCCAGAAACGGTACAGGTGATTGTGATTTCTCTATCGTAAGTGTGCATTCTACCTTACCTGGCCATTTCCCAGCAATGAAGTGTCTTCTCCCATCAGAATATATGAGCCAAAGAAGAAAACAAAAGCATGAACGAATCCCAGGAAGGTCCAGTAAAGGAAAGGCTTAAAGCCCAAGTGGGCATTTTTACTGATGTCTCTGTAAAGGGAAAAAAGGATACAAGGCCTTTACTGCTACTTTCCAATTAACAGAAAGCCCATTTTAATTCTGTATGCACTTGAGATACAATCACCATTGCATCAGAGAGCACCTCTTCTGGTAAAACCATAAAAACGTTCTCTAGCCACCTGAGATAAACATCTGATAGGGTCGCTGCAAAATTAAATGATGTACTGACCTTGCGGCCTCCAGGAACATTCCCCAATGAGCCAGTTTCCCCCATTTGTCAAAATACAATTGGCTTGATTGATGAATTTATGGGAGCCAGGACTTAAACAGATAAACTGGCCTTTTAACAGATCAAGCAGTACATTTCAAGCTTTGAAACCAGAGGGATTCACAGGTTCTTAGCTTTTGCAGCTCTGTGGTGATGTGGTTCAGCCCAATATCTCAAAAAAAATCTCTTGGCATTCTCTAGCAAAATTCTTAAATTAACAAAACCTAGGATTCAAATGTTAAGGGTAGCGTCTCCTTAGTTTTCGGAGCGGAATGGAAACATCTGTGACTGACCTCCCTCAACAAATGAAGGCAGCCAGCTATCCATCCTGACATTTGATTTTGAAGTTTTACTTCGTACTCGATTTGAAGAATGAAAAGTACCATGGCAGGTTCAATAGTTTTCCAAGCAAAGAAAACTATTTTGCATATTCTGAGTGTCATTCTGTCAAACAGATGAGAAGATGTTCTGTCATACTATCAGAGAAGGGAGAGGAAAGGACAGCTTTTTGGTGTTCCCTGCACCGACACAAATGTTCCTGAACGTTATTAAAAACTGACCTCGTCAGCGTGTGGGTGCCTTATAGCAAGGGGTGGGGAACCTGTGGCTCTTCCAGATGTTGCTGAACTACAACTTCCATCATCTCTCAGGTTTGGGACCATGCTGAGGCAGATGGGAGTTGCAGTCCAGCAACATCTGGAGGGCCAGGGGCTCCCTAGTCTCAGCGTTACAGCCTGACCCTTGGACTCATTTAGCCTAGTGTTGCCTCCCCTTCTTTGCAACAGTCTCAGCCCAGTCCTGCCGTCATAAACGGGAGATGGCTAGACTGAGCAAGGAATCTTCCATGTGGAAACGATATACAGTGGTACCTCTGGTTACAAAACTAATTCGTTCCGGAGGTCCGTTCTTAAGCTGAAACCATTCTTATCCTGAGGCGCACTTTTGCTAATGGGACCTCTGGTAACGTGATTTCTGTTCACATCCTGGGGCAAAGTTCATAACCAGGAGCAGCTACTTCCGGGTTAGCGGATCTCATAACCTGAAGCATTCGTAACCAGAAGCATTCGTAACCAGAGGTACCACTGTATTTGCTTTGATGACTGACTATGGCTCATCCACTTTTCAGTTATTCAGTGTTCACAAGAATATCTGCCAGTTACATCGAAACAAGCAGGCTGGGATCATCTAGTACTGGTGCTTTTAACAGCTTCTGGTGCCACTGTTTTTCTACCACTTGAGGTGGGGTGGGGGTGGGGGAGTGCCCCATTACTAATTTATTACGCACACCCCTCCCCCCAGGAGAGCATGCTTACCGATACAGCGTTGGCTTGCTGTGTAATACATGGGGATGCACGTGCTGTTCAAAAAGACTGTACATGAGGACCGGCAGGGAGGTGAAACAAATGTTGTACAAAGTCAGGTACACACTGTCGTACAGAGTCTGAAAAGCAGGAAAGGAGGGGAATTAGTGGTTCTGAAATGCAGAAACAGGAGACAGGACTTAAGAGTCAAAAGTGCTCGGTTGCGAGCAATTTCAAAAGCCAGGTTTTATTTCTATAAAACCAAAAGGCATCCAGTTCTATAACGTCAAAGATACACCACAAAACCAATATGCCCCCATTCCCTCACTGCAGTTTACTTACAGTGATGCTTCAAACCACAAGAACTAGTGAATGTTACGAGTTCATCATGCTCTAAATGTGTTTTCAGCTTCCTAGCACAAGTCTACCTCTTTTGAAGTTTCTCGTAGACCCTAACACCTCAGAGAAAGGAAAAAGGTTGGCACCCAACCAACTGGTACAAAGATGGGTATCACTTCACTTTGTGCATCTCTCATTCTGTAGGGCAAAGTCTTTAATGACCCTTGAGGCTATTTTCACATTGAAAATAAAAATCTTCCCCACAGACACAGACGAGTTCTTGTATATTTCTATGACTTTACAAATGATAATTTTAAAGGTAGATAGACAAAAAAAAGGGAGGGGGGATAGAGAAGAGAAGTGATACCAAGATGTTAAAGGCAAAGGTAAAGGACCCCAGACAGTTAAGTCCAGTCACGAACGACTCTGGGGTTCAGAAACGCCGTTTACCTTCCCACCAGAGCGGTACCTATTTATCTACTTGCACTTTGACATGCTTTCGAACTGCGAGGTTGGCAGGAGCTGGGACCGAGCAACAAGAGCTCACCATGTCAGGGACCAAGATGATACTTAAGGGTTATCTGGCTGTAGGAACAGTCATTCTGTTTTAGCTATCGTACAATATAAAATATTCTATTTTTCTTTCTCTCACTTCTCTATATCCACCCATAAATGCATTGGGGTGGGGTGGGGAACTGGAAGAAACATTCAAATGAATACTTACTTGTTGTGAAAACAAGCAAAAGAATTGATATAAAAACTGTGGTGTAATAAAGCACACATTCTGGAAAACAAAAAGTGAAGCAGAACCAGTTAGGCGACACCAAGCAAGTACAGCATATCATGGATATTGAAACGGGTCTAAGTTTATATAGGCCACTAACCATAATGTTTAATTAGGAATCCTAGGAGGAACAGAGCAAATCCCAACCTTACACAGATTTTTAATCTTGGACACTATCGAATTCAGGATCTGGGTAATAAGATACAGCTAGCTAGGACACACTGGTTGGACTAAAAAGGAAAGTTCTAATGTGGGTAATATTCATGATACATTAAAATGCTCTCAGATACCATCATTTCCATTACCAAATAAAGAATCTCAGGTCCTAAGTCTACACTAGAGTGAAGCCTTAACAGCTCTGACAATTATGGTTTACAAATAGAGAGCACGTGGACCCTGCCTCCTCCCTCCCCCCCAGGATCCCTCCTTCCTTGTCTATTGACCATGGTTTTTCATTATGTGTCCATCACATGGAAGCCACAGTTACCTTATAAAACTAGGTAAAGTATGATCACATCTTGTGCACGATGAACTTGCACAATTTCAACCTTGTGTGGTTGAAAGCTGGCCGGCTCAGATCCTAAAAATTAATTGCACACAAGGCAGAGAGCTTAAAAGCTCCTTTTGCATTGGGTTTTCCCGGCATGGAAAGAGCTGTTAAGCTCTCATACTTATTTCCTGGGCTCTGGGGTGCTCTTGTGAGATTTCACAGGAACTCGAATGGCCCTGTGAGATCTTGCGAGAGCATTCCAGAGCCTGGAAAGCAAGCTGGCAAGCTGGAAAGCTCTCTGCCTTGCTTGGAAGGTAAGGTTCACCATATGGGGGTGGTTCAAGTATATACACATTTTTTGCGTAGATGTGCCATCCCTGGAATGTAACCCCCGACCCATGACACAATACTACTGTACTGAAACTACCTGGTTTGCAAACCATGCTGTTTAAATGACAATCATTTTCAGCTTGAATCCCAAGTTAAGGGAAGGGAAGTTACCATACTCTTATCCCATCTGCAAACCCCAAAAGGCTTATCTGGAAAACCAGAGGGCGTTCTTGAACAATGCAGGATGGAGCAAAAGAAGAAGAAGAAACAGGAAAATTTCCTTCTCTAACATAAGAAAGTTCCAGACTGAGTCAGTTAAAGGTATCTCAGCTCTGCCAATAAATGTTAAGAATGCAAAGTACCATGCTGAAGACAATTGCATATTATAGCTTTGAATGATGTGTGTGGCAATGCAGAGTCCTTAAAAGACCAGCAGTGGATAACTTCTGAAGTTATGTGTTTGGTTAACTGAGGTCCTGTTTAGGTGTTTCTGAATGTTCTTCCACCTGGTGCAGTTAACCTTAAGGAAGTACCATCAGAAGAAAATGTTTCTAGCAACAGGAAGATGCAGTCATGATCTGCAGGAACTTACCTTGTAAAAAAAGTACTGTACAAGGGTTGCTATTCTAATATAATAAAGGTGGCCGTGGACCAAAAGTAATTTGGAAAGAAATTTAAATCTTGCAATTGCATAGTCACTGTTTCTTACAGCTTGTCTTCCTTCTTTACCCATAATACCTGTAATATATGGAGAAAAGAAAAATTAAGGTGACTTTATCACCTGCCCTCGAGGCGCGCAAAATTCAAGGGCAGTGGCCTGAAACACAGTAAAACTAACACAAGCAACTGGGAAAAGTGACTAGAAGAGTCAGGTCTTGAATGTGTAAGGCGTTGTTGTTGTTGTCATCTAGTCTGGAGCTTTTAATAACAACAAGAAGCCCATTAATGCTCAGTTCCTTAATGCTCAGTATCCTTTATAAACTGAGAATGAACTCAATTTATGTAGCACAAGTTTCTAAAAAATCACTTGCCTGTTGGTTTGGATTAGAAATAAAAAGGCCACATGTAATTAGCATCACTGTGTGAGAGCAAGTAGGTGAATAAAAATGAAGGCTTCTAATTTTTGCAAGAAAATACTGGCTTAGTATTTTCTCTGTGTAAATGGTCTTCTAGAACAGATTCTGCCCAACTCTATGAACTGTCTTACAGATGCTGTAGTGCTACAGAAAAGGGCTGGTGCTCAGCACCTCCTTCTGGCATTCTGAATTGTTGCAAGTGTGTATTGAATTGTATTAATTCATCAATGGGTTTTTTTGTTGCTTTATTTGTATGCTACTGCATTTTTGATACTATTATAGTGATTGTGATGTTTGCTAATTTTCAATGTCATTGCCATTTACTTGGTTTACGATGTGTTCATCCAGGTGCCAAACATGCTTTTTAGAACGCTTCCCAAATACAATGATCTGCGTCTTATCATAGTTTACAGATAAAGCATTCCTCATGCAATATGAACTTAATTTTGCAAACAGCCGTCTCAGGCCCACCTGGGTTCTAGATACAAGTACTAGGTCATCGGCATACATTAAAACTGAGAGTTTTTGGTCGAGAATTGTGACAGGGGCAAACTGTAGGCCCTCCAGTTCTTTAACCATGTCATTAATATAAAAATTGAACAGGAAAGGTGCCAAAATGCATCCCTGTTTGACTCCAGTAGTGGTCTTAATTCTAGTGGTGAGATGGCCAGCCAGATCCACCTTTACTTGTATTGATGTGTCAGTATATAATGTTTTGATGAGAAATAATAGACGGAGGTCTATATTTGTCTTTTCCAATTTTTGCCACAATGCGTGTCTTGGGACCATATCAAAAGCTGACTTTAGATCGATAAAAGCAACATATAATTTTTGCTTCAAATTATGGATGTATTTACATAGCAGAAAGTTCAGCACAAAGCACTGGTCCAATGTGGATTTCCCTCTTTGGAAACCTGCCTGGACTTCAGATATCACCTTATTTGTATCTGCCCATTCTTCTAGTCTCCCAAGAAGGAGCCTGGCATATAGTTTGGAGGCTACATCTAACAAACTAATGGGTCTATAATTGGCAGGGTTTTTCTTATCGCCCTTTTTATATATTGGGGCAATTATACTCAACTTCCACCCTTCAGGTATACGACCTGAGCTGTTAATGTATGAAAACAATTTTGCAAATATGGGTGACCAGAAATCAGATCTTATCTTATAGATCTCCATTGGGATCATGTCTTCTCCTGGAGCTTTATTAGCTAGTTGGCTTGCGATTAGCCTCTTAATCTGATTGGGCGTGACGTCTGGCCATTTTGGCAGTTCTGATAACTGAGTATAGTAAACTTGTGGGGGTAGGTCAGGACAGGGGCCATATATTTCTGTAAAATATGTCACCCAATCCTTTCCTTGGACAGATGCTTCTAACGAGTAGCCCAGCCCATTGGTGCCTTGGGCAACCAGATGCCAAAATATCCGTGAGTCCTTCTGAAGTGCTGCATCTCCCAATTCTTTCCACTGTTGTTCATAATATATTTGTTTCTTGCTTTTAAGTAATAATTTATAGTTATTTCGTAACTGGGCTACCTCAGCTTGTAGGGCAAGATTGTGCTTATCCTGTTTTAACTTCAATTTTCTAAGTACCCTAGCTAGGCATTTTTTGCTATTCTGACATTCCTTATCAAACCAAGTCTGTCTCTTAAACTTTTTGTTTTTTATCACACTAGCTGTGGTCATCAGTGGGCGCATTCGGTTGATTATGTTCTCATAAAGTCCAATTACAATTTCCTGTTTCTAACAACATTTCCCCCTTTAATAAAGCAAATTCATGGGAATCCAGGATCTGAATCATTTTTTCTTGGACCTGTGCATTCCATTTTAACCTTCTATTTCCAAGTATCAGATATTCTGTTTCATCCAATAATTTAGGAAAGGCAGGAGAAAAGAATAATGTCAGAGATAACTCAAGTGGAAAGTGGTCACTTTCAGCTCTGGGAATTATCCTGAAGGTATCTCGGTTAACTGGCACATTATTAGATGTTAGGATATAATCTATGGTGCTAGTAAATCCTCTGGGGCAGATAAAAGTAAAATAACCCTCTTGATCCCCTTGACAGTGCCCATTGCATAACAAAAGGTCATGCTTTATTATAAGTTCACAAAGATGTTTCCCAGCGCGATTAGAGGTGGTGTCCATTGCTGCCCTCTGACAGATTTCAGGTTCGTCCTCCAAGTTTTGACCAGATAATATTGTATTTTGTGGGGAAACAAGGCCGATCCGGGCATTGAAGTCACCTCCCAAGATAAACCGAGGGTTAGGTGACAGAGAGTCTATACTTTCGAGTAGTTGGTCAAGTTTATCCCAATATGATCTCAGTTCCCCACAAGACTTTACTGGAGGTATATACACACATATGCAATAAGTATTTCTCAGGAGACTATCAGAAAGGGACAACGCTAAAAAATTAGGGGTGGTCAACAAGGGACACTGTTGAATTGATACATTAAGAGAGGTTGACACCAGCACCGCCAGCCCCCCACTAGACCTTCCATCCTTTCAGTTTTAAGAGCTGGTTGAGTGTAACTTGTAAAACCCTCTAATTCAACCATAGTGCCCTCTTTTGCCCAGGTTTCTTGAAGAAAGATATTATCATGTGTTTGTAGATAAGAACAGAAATCACTGTTGGATCTTGTTCGTCCACCCTGTTATATTCCATGAGAGAAGTTTAATTGTTTTACAGTGATTTACTCTTAGTCAATTGTTGGCCGATGTGCTCTCGGAGTTTACCAGTTTTTGAGGCAACAGGTTATTGCTAATGCTAGTGGAATAATCCAGATGTTCGATTATTTCAGTCGTCGTACATAAAGTGCTCACATTTGTAATCACTGGGCCTTTTCTTTGCAAATTGTTTGCCAATGGGGATTTCTTGGGTGTATTTCCTGACTCCTCCTCTTCTAAATATCTCATCTTTGTCCAATACTCCGGTGGTTCTATAGTTATCATTCTGTTGTGGTCATTGGATCTATTATCAATCGCTGCCTCCGGTTCTTTAATCTCTTTCAATGTCTGGCTCATAAGATCAAGCCTCTTGATAACTGTTTGTTGCTCTTCCTGAGGGAGATTCCTAAAGGAGCTGAGAAAATCCTCTTCCAAAGGATTTACAGAGTGCTCAGATTCCTGAAGATGAGGAATCGGCTGTTCCTTTTGGCTCACCTGGTTATTTTGATGTTGGGCATGATCCTGCGGATTCAACTCAGGCATGTCTGTTTCCTCCCCACCTGCCAAGTTTTTTTGTGATGTTATTACTTCCATTGGGGATCCAGGCTTTGGTTTTGTGAGCCCCTCTGAAGCAGCAGTCATCTTACATAAGGGTGCAACAATAGAATTGCGAAATACCCGGGTTGGAAAAACTCCTCTGCTTGACAATCTGAATTTCAGCTTGTGAATTAGTGAGGGCAGACTAGTAGAGGAAAAAGTTAACATAATTTTTTGGCTTTGATTTGTGGTACTCAAGAGTTCAGTCCTAATGAGGTCGATCTCTGTAAGTCCAATGCCAAGTAAGTCTGATAAATGTCGTTTGGAACGCTGGGCACCTTTCCAGCTAGGAGTTTGATCTGGCCTTCCACAAATTGTCATGCAGATCTTTTTTGGTTGGAAGATTAAATAAGAAGAGTTTGTTTTAAGAGCCTCTGCACGTTCTATGTTGAGCTTAGGGGTCTGCTCTTGTTGTCGCCAATTTCCTTTGGTACTATGGTGTTCTGTTGATGCCTGCTTGTTATTAACTGATAAACTGTGGACCTCTTTGGATAACTGGGTTATTTGAGAGGCAATACCTCTAATTTGCTGGAAGATATGCTCAACCGTTCTTGCAATTAGAGTTAATTGGGTGCTCTCCCTACTTGTTATTCCTTCCTCTCTGAGGAGCACAGGATCAGCTTGCCTCATTGCTGGATCCAGTTCCACGCTCTCACCTTGAATACTCTCCACACACTCACAATCATCTTCAAGAGGAGAAAACCGGTTTTTTGTTGGAACTGTAAAAGCAGATTTGTTTAAAAAGTCCTCTATTTTAGATTGTTTGGGAACCGGTGAGACAGCTACATCCTCTGGGTCCCTGTGGCGTTTATTAGCAGGCATAGCGTCACCGTGGGGAGTAAACAAGGAGAGGTTTCCCCAACCAAAAAAGAGAGAAAAGAATAGAAAGTGCTCAGTTTGTTCAATTTAAGAGCTTCTCTGTGTGGAGACTGCCAGGAGTTTCAGGGACAAAGTATAGAAGGGAGTTGGTGGTTAATAGCTAGCAGCTGGCGGCCTGCCCAGGATGCTTCACAGAACTTGCCCAGGATGTTTCTCATAGCATAGACAAGAAGGTGCTGTTAGACTCTCAGTAAGTTAAAAAGTAGAGAAGTAAAAAAGGAAAAATTACTTCCTTGGGTGGCAGTCAATGCTAATTATAGTCCTGTTATCTGCGGAGCTCCGAAGCCTGCTTGCTAAGCCGTTGCCATCTTGGACCCGCCCCCATGTCATTGCCATTACTGTGAGCTGCTTTGAGCACAATACGAAGGTTAAATCAATGGAGTGGAAAGCAAGCCAAGCGTCTACAAAGTAAGGACACACAAACTGAAGTCCCACGTATGCTCCCCCCGCCCCCCACTTCTTTACATAGGTATTTCCCCTATTTTATTTTTGGTGCCAGGAACCTGAAGGTCAGTGGAAGGGCTGCAAACTGGCATTTTCACCATCTGCCAGCCCCTTCCGTCACGTCCCTCTGGGAGAACCTGGACTGGGTCATATATTCCCAGGGGTCAGAAGACACTGCCTCCCCCCCCCCCCCCAGCATACCCTCCAAATCAGCCTTCCTCAACTGGGTGCTCTCTGGATGTTTTGCGCTACAACTCCCATCAGCCCAAGCCAGGCACCAGGCTGAGGAAGGCTGCTCTAAACTATATCATACCTTTGCTTTAAAAATTGTAAGCCTCTTTAGAAGAAAACCTTGGCTAAAAAGGAGCTATAAATACATTTTTATATGTCATCCGTGTGCAGACGGAGCCTCTTGTTTATCCCCCAGGTCTTTCGTGCACAGAGCAGATACGTATCATAACTCCGCTTATTGAATGCAAGGAGACTCTGAAGACTCCAAAACAAAAAACCTAGATAGAACTGCACAACGAGAAGGCTCTTACCTATCCCAACATGAGCTTCCTGTATCATGCTCACATCGTTAGCTCCATCTCCTATAGCTAACGTGATAGGCTTCTCTGGAGAGGTTTTCAACAGCCGCACCACCTGTACAGAAAAACAGGGTTTTAAAAAATGGAACCCCAAGTACTGCCTTTTGGGGTTTTTTGTGGAGCTGCTCAAATAACAAAATGCCATTAGCAAAGTCAGTAGGACAGTGATTACAGCTTGAATACATTTTTTAAAAAATATACTTTTAAGCTCCTTGGGGTAAGGATCTACCATCTCTGTTCTCCGGACGCAGATTAAGGGAGTAATGTATTCTTGGATGGTAGCTGGAAGTCTAATTTTTGATGCCTAGAGTAAGAATGTGGGCTGTAATGTTTTCGCATGTTTCAGGCTTGCTCTATAACCATTCAAGTGCGAGAGACTACGTCAGTATAGAGTACTAGAATGGGAGATAGGAAGGGAGTGGCTATGCTGCTGTTTGGCTCTCAACCAGTCCATTAGGTAAAGGTAAAGGGACCCCTGACCATTAGGTCCAGTTGTGACCGACTCTGGGATTGCGGCGCTCATCTCGCTTTATTGGCCGAGAGAGCCGGCGTACAGCTTCCGGGTCATGTGGCCAGCATGACTAAGCCGCTTCTGGCGAAACCAGAGCAGCGCACGGAAACGCCGTTTACCTTCCCGCTGGAGCGGTACCTATTTATCTACTTGCACTTTGATGTGCTTTTGAACTGCTAGGTTGGCAGGAGCAGGGACCGAGTAACAGGAGCTCAACCCATCGCGGGGATTCAAACCGCCAACCTTCTGATCGGCAAGTCCTAGGCTCTGCGGTTTAACCCACAGCGCCACCCGTGTCCCAACCAGTCCATTAGCAAGGCATTAAATAAATAACAGAGGATGCTACAAGTGTTGAGGGCGCCTCCACAGCAGATCGTGGCTGCCAGATGACCCTGCAACCTAAGCAAATTACCTTTGCTTTCTGCAGAGGCGCCATGCGACAGCACAGGACGGCAGAGCAATTTCTGCAGACTTCCATGAAGAGCTTCTCATGCTGCCTGAGTGCGAGGGAGAGGCTGGTCCCGTCCACCACCAGCCCATGCTGGATTACATGGTCCTCCTCTATTCTAACAAGGGAAGGAGGAAATGTTACTGCTTGCAATCCGTTCCTAACCCCCACCCCTTTTTGTCAAGACCAAATCCTCAAAAGAACCCGAAGGACAAATATTCCCTCTCCTTTCCCAAAGCAACAGGCTTGTTAGCATCAGGTGAAGAGTCATGCTGGAAAGATGGGAGATGCAAAGCGACTGGCTTATTTATGTATCGAGAGAGTTCTGCATTAAGAGCTGTTAACGTTATCCACCCAGACACAGCACAGCATTTTACCTTCTGGCTAGCTGCCTCAGCTGCTCTGCACATGTACTGTCTGATTTGTGTTGCACAAGTTCCAGGATGTTCATGGTTCTATGGAAGTGTCCGCAAGATAAACTGACACTGACAGCGGTTTCGTGCTTGTCGCCAGTGAGCACCCACACTTTAATACCTGCCAGTCGGAGCGCTTCTATGGTTTCTTGGACTTTGTCTTGGAGTCTGAAAGTAAAACAAGCCATCCTCGTCAACAATGCTACAACTGATTTTATGATTATGTGTCTCACTGAGCTTGATTTAGTCTGGTTTCTCTAAAGAAGCCCTGTTCTCAAATCACCGGAAGAGTTATTCTAGAAATGCTCTGGCTTCTGAGATTATCCTATCCGCAGTCCACACACTCTCACGCATACCTTTTCCAACCACAAATGTTTAAAAACCCTCCACAAATTCTCATTACACTGAATTCCAGTTTTAATACCAAGTTCAGTGCTTTGTTTCAGGCTCCAGTAGAGTGCAGGTGGCGCTGTGGTGTAAACCACTGAGCCTTGAGCTTGCCGATCGGAAGGTCGGTGGTTCGAATCCCCATGAAGGGGTGAGCTCCCGTTGCTCGGTCCCTGCTCCTGCCAACCTAGCAGTTCGAAAGCACGTCAAAGTGCAAGTAGATAAATAGGTACCACTCCGGCGGGAAGGTAAACGGTGTTTCCGTGCGCTGCTCTGGTTCGCCAGAAGCGGCTTAGTCACGCTGGCCACATGACCTGGAAAAACTGTCTGCGGACAAATGCTGGCTCCCTCGGCCAGGAAAGTGAGATGAGCGCCGCAACCCCAGATTCGTTTGCGACTGGATTTAATTGTCAGGGGTCCTTTACCTTTCACCGGTAGAGCTTATAATGCATATTATATATGTATATTATGTATATAATACCTGCACTAGCTTCAAGAGGCACCCATTATCTTAGGCTACTACACCAAGCCTTTACTCACCTCACTTTTAAACATTTGTATTTGGTAACATACTTCACCAAATTCAATGAATGCTCATGCCTGCTACTGAAGTGGTCAGAGGACAATCCCAAGGAGGACTATTGCCAGGTGTTTTTTCTAGTGTCAGGCTGGCTGGCACAAGGTATATAGCACAGCCACACAAGTACGATTTTCCGGCCACTGAACACCCAAGGTTTTGATGCCGAGAGCATTGATTTCAGCCCGATACGTAGAAACTGCATGCTGCCTATTCACTTCCCATGATAGTATCAAATTCAGTGTGAAGCTCCTGCACTTGCAACTACAGGTGCAATTGCCCTGACTGTACACTCTTGCATTCTGAGAGGGTGAGAAGCATCACAGACTCTGGCTACATGCACATAGCTTACCATGGCACAATATGTGATTGAGGGGTGGGATATATGCCCACAGGAAGGGAACCAATCCCCAATTTGCATGGAACGGATTAATTTGCAAGCTGCCCTGCAGTGGGCAGAAGTCCCACATCCAAATAATTAGTTCAGGTAGTACATACTTGTCTTCCACTCCTGTAGCTCCAAGCAGTTCCAGGTCATTTTCTATAAAGTTATACACCTCCGACAATCGCTCTTCCCGCTGTTGTAAAGCAGTTTTTGCCTCAAAAAGGCGTTTTTCGACTTCCTGATACTCCTTAGCGGTGAATTTTCTGTAAGCTACACACAGAGTTCTTAATCCTTTCTGTGAAAAGCAAAAAGGGTTACTTCAGCATTAGATAGGCCCAGCTGACATTCATCAGATTTCTAAATGATTTACTTTTTTTTACAAGCTGGGTGGTGACCCAATCTGTACTTTACTTTCTTTCATGTATTTTGCTTTGGTTTTGTTTGTCATGTGGTGTTAAACGAGATCTTGTACACGGCATATATTTTATATGCGTTTGCGGTACAGAAATAAATAAATCATTGACACCCAGAGGCCTGTTGTTGCTGCCCCATCTCTTGCAATAAACAAAATGAAGTGAAAGGGTAGGAAGAGCACCTGAAGGACAAAAGCAATGCAAAAACCAATTCCACAATACAACTGGTTGACCATAATCTGCAGGTGCTCTGGACAAGGCAACTTTCATTCTATTATTATTCAGATTAAAAAATGGGATAGCCCCCATCTCACTGCTCTGGCCTCTTGCAAGGGAGTGGCACTTTTTCAAGGTGTTCACATCACGGGAATGACATTGGCGAAAGAAGTCTATCAGCAGGGAGTAGCTGACACAAATTCAACTTTTACTCAACCCTGCCTGGGTGTCTGAGCTCACAAGCCCCTGAAGGAGACAGCAAGGGGCAGGGAATCCCCCATGTATGAATCAGTTCTTAGTCCCACATTTAACAGTCATCAATCTTCTGTATCCATAAGTCATCTGTGTCAACCACAGCACTAACTGGTTCTCAAGTTTAGCAGAAGTTTTACGTAGATATCTACTAACAAATTTTAAAGAAAAGCAAAAAACACTTGTACATACCAAAGCAAATTCATCCACATGAATTCTGGTTTTTTCTACCTCTCCACTTGTACTGCGAGGAAGAATAACGGATTCTGCACCTTTGGTGAATAAGAGCTTCTCACCTGCAAAGGATTTAAATGTAAATCATGTTTACAGTTCATAGTAACCTGTTCAGAATCCAGAAGAGTCCCCAACAAGGAAACTGATGCAGGTTTTGGTTTAAGAAGCAAGGTAAGAAGCAATAAATATGCATGATGTATCTTACCTGATGGGCTTTCTACAATTACGCTCATTCTTCTGCGATTTGCATCGAACTCCAAAACATGTAGTAATTTGTACCTTCAAAAGGGAAAGATCATGTTTACAGTATGTATTAAAAAACTGAAGGCAAAAATATCAATACAGTATTACTTGTTAAACCTAACAAAGAGCCCTGTAGCACCTTAAAGACTTAACAAATCTATTACAGCACAAGCTTTTACGGACCGTACCATAATAAGTTTGTTAGTTACTTAAGGTACTCAAGACTCTTGCTGTTTGCTGCTCAAAACTAAGGTAGCTACTCCTCTAGAAATTGTTGAATCTAAAGAACCACAAGAGCTACAGAAAACTACATGCCTGCTGCTGCACTGATGAGGCTGGAGAAAAGAAGCAGCATTCTCCTAGCTCAGACACCGGGTGGGTGCAGGAACAGGGAGCAGCTTTTAACCCTCAAACATGGATGAGGTGCCGAGACTCAAGGGGCATCTGAGACTCAAGTGGCAGGTGGAGAAAAAGGGAATATGTGTACAGAAACAAGCATGTTTCTAGATATAATCCTTCTACCAAAGATCTAGTCTACGTTCCTTGTGTTTTCAGAATTCCTTTCCTTCGGAGGAACTCAATTTAGGACCACACACTTCTCTTCATTGTATATTAGAATATACATTTTGGGAAAAAAAGAATGCTCGCTACATATTTATCCGAAAGTGTTTTAAAACACTGGAATGTTTTAAAGCTGTGACCTGCCAAGTGACAGCTAAAAGCAACAAGCTTCTCGTTCGTGGCTTATGAAGAGCCACTGCCAATCAGACAAGAATGTATCTGTGACCGACATACAGCTATCATATTTTCAAGCAAACATATTATGTAATTGGCATTTCCCCCCCACCTCATGCAGTTGCAATGTATCATAGATAATGACTAAATAAGCTAACTATGGTGTAGATATTGCAATCAAATCTGCCTTCAGGCCTACCTCCATTTGTCAGTTATGAATAATATGACATAACTGGACAAATTGATCAATAGGCATAATAAGTCCAACCAATAGCCCATCTAACTAAGTCTTGTTTAACCTCCACCCTAATATATAAGAATCTATAACTGGAAATGCCAGAGACTGAACTTAGGAGCCCAATGAGTTTCCAGTTAAACTTAAAAATGGAAAGCGTATTGCTGGTGGTCAACAAAAGAGGTTTAAAGACTTTAAATTTTTTTTAAAAAATTTAAATTTTTAAAAATGTAGTATAAACATTGACAACTGGGAAACACTGGCCTGCAAGCTCTCCAATTGGAGAACAGCCTTTACCAAAGGTGTCATGGGCTTTGAAGATGCTCGAACTCAGGAAAGGGAGAAATGTGCTAAGAGGAAGGCATGCTTGGCAAACCCTCACCGTGATCAACTCCCACCTGGAAACCTATATCCCCACTGTGGAAGGACGTGTGGATCCAGAACTGGCCTCCACATTCACTTACAGACTCACTGTTAAAACCGTGTTTATGGAAGTCAATCTTACTCAGCTACGAGTGATTGCCAAAGAGAGTTCTCCTCTGAGATTAAAGGCAAGCCAATTAAACTGCTTTTTGCTAAGAGGGCATAATGCAGATTGGTTTGACGTATCAACACTGATTGAGACACCTTACAGAATCTTAGCAGTCTGAGAAACATTATTGCTGCTTAATTACTAACCTTTCTGGCTTTCCACAGCTTTTAAGCTCCATACTTTCTGCGCTTGCTCCAGTAAACACAACACCAACCCTTAAAAATTTGGAAGAAAGAAGTCAGTTTAAAAAAGTGTCCCCATGGAAACAATTTGCTTGGATATTACCAAAAAGCATTATATTGCCCCGCTCCAGCAGGAAGAATTATCTTAGAAATAAAACAGTATTTTAAAGAAGAATTAAAGTCATTGTGCAAGCAATCGTGATTCCAGACATAGAGCTAATCGGTAATACTTTCTTAATTTCCCCTTCTGTGTCACTGGCCACTAATCAAGCTCAGAGATCATTGAGCTGTTTGGGGTTGGTATTCTTTTTCTAACATTTTTTTCGCAAATCTTCTGGTTCCTCTAAATATCATGGTACATCTATTTCATTACCCAGGAGCTACATTTTGACTAAAAGCTGTAAGCTGCAAATTTTTTGTATTGGAAAATTATTGTTTTATTAAGTTTTATATTATTTCAATACAGTCCTTTGTCCTATCAATGAAATAGTCCGTGTAATAATTTAAAATATCTACCAATACCCCCCCTCTGTATATATTTGTGTATACATCATACGAAAACAGTACCAACGGCTGACATTCCAGCTGACCTTGTCTCAAAAGCACCTTTTCATTAAAGGAAAGTTACCAAGGAGGAAGGGATATAGCTTGAAGAGGAAAGGAAGGGGCTAAAAGTCACTGCTACCCTCCTGCCAGAGATCTGGCCTTGTGCAAAGTTCCTCTGGATGATGACCTTGAGTCACTACTTCATTATGCATAGCTGCTCCAGGGGCCCCATGAGATATTAAAGAAAGTCATACTCTCTACCATGACCGACTGGCACTCCAATAGCTACGCTTGCTTTATGAGCTAAATCAGGGAAAGGCAAAAAGCTTGTTTCATCACTCTCCTTGCTCTTCTGGGCTCAACGGGACAAACGATGCAAGTTTCAACTTCTCCAGCGTTGCCATTTTTGCCTGCTAAATAATGCACAGAACCTTGGCTTCTAATCCTCACCTGCGGGCAGCTTCGACTAAAGCCTTTTCATCTGGGGAGGAGGCATAGTATTCCAGCTGAGAGGATATGCCATTGCTACGCCAAGGACTGTCACAAATGCCGTCAGTTTGGTCATTATTAATCTGCACCGTGTGACAGAGGCAAACAGCTTTCAGGAAGATTTCCTCCTCTTCCGTCTGTTTTTAAAACATGAAGTCAAAACATGGTATTAATACAGGTTAACACAAAATTGACAAGCAATTCATTTTATTCTTCTCTAAAGAAAGGAGTTGCTAAAACCTGCGGAACTTTCAGACCAAAAAGGAAGAGAGGCAACTTCTCAGCAAACAACATAATCACTGTCTTCTCCTGAACCCTAAGACTGTGATACTTGTCTACTGCCAAACCTTGGAAATATCCAACCTGGCATCATAAAATATCCCAAGTGCTGCAGGGTTATAGTGGATCCGCATCTTACAGCAAACATGGTGCTACCAATCCTTTGCAGAGATGGTATTGTGAGCTCGGGCAATACACAGGGCAACATTTCATAAAATCCAGAAGTCTCTCTCACACAAAAATGAGTCAAGAGGATGCACAACGTATATAGTCGCTCTTGCTAAAGGTTGCACTCCTATGCAGCACTCACTTGGGGTAAAGACCCACTGCAAGAAATCAGATTTGCTTCCAAGCAAGAACATGGATAGGCTCAAGATGCATGACTGCAATCCAATGAACGTTAACTTGGAAAATGTCCCATGGAATACTGTTCGAAGTAAGCCTGCACATCATCTGGCTGTTCTCTCCAAATAAACAATTCACTGTCCCTCAAAAAAAAGCACCTAAACCTCTGCTCAACGATCATTCAATTCTCCTATTGAACACTTCAATAAGTCCCTTTTGGAACCCAGTCTTGAGGAGTGTTAAACTACTTAACCGGAGACATTAATGAATTGTAACTGGGAGAAAATCTTACCAGTCTAGGCTGTATTCCATCTGGAACATCCTCAATCAGCCCTTCTGGAACCAGTTTGCCATTGATCTCTTGGTACTTTATACCATTAATAGAACATTCCCGAAACTGCATCACATTTTCAGTTAATGTACCAGTTTTATCTGTAAACACATACTCCACCTATGTTAAGTTGAGAAGAGAGATAAGAAAAATAGGTTTAGGAGCAGTGAAACCAAGTTTGTCTGTTCCCCCACCTGCACACAAAATGTTGATGTGATCTTGTGTTGATGTGACACAAGGCTGAACTGGGAGTGGTACTCAAATCCCATTACATAGCAAAACGCTGGGGAAAAGCCACTCTCTCACCTTCAGTGTTTAAAAGTACTTTCTTTTGTCTATCATGAATTGCTCAACACTGTTGTCCTAACACACAAACACGCATTAAGATAACACAATTCTCTTGTTTCTGCAGCCTGCATTATGGAAAGTTAGCCTAGGTTTTGAATGTACAAAACTGTTTTAAGCAGAGTCAAGCCATTGGTCCACTGTCCATCTTCCAGTTGGAAGAACTCTCCAACGTCTCCTTTCCTTTTCATTTGAAGTACTGGAATTTTGAAACTCTTCAGGAGGCAACTCTGTGCTATACAATTTGTTCAACCGTCAGTAAGTAATAAAAAGGATTGAGGCATTATTGCATCGCATTGAAGCCCCAACCCACAGCAACTAAAAAGCCCATTGAATTCTCTCTGGTCTCAGAGATTTCTACACATTTTCTAAAGGGTAGGAAACGGTTTTTTAAAACTAAGGTTCTCAAAATAAAGAATGTCAGTTCAAAATTCTGCACCTTTCCCATGCTTGTGTGAATTGTGCATCACTCTGCTTATAGGTAATGCAAGGTAAGTACACAAAATCACTGATCAATAACAACTTTAGAATAAATTCAGCAGCTACTGGAATTATAGACTGTTCTGAACTTGGGTGGGGGAAGTCATATTGAAACATCCATTCTATACCTGTCCCAGCTCTTCATTGAGGTCTGAAGTATTCACTTGGGCCTTCTCATTCGTTTCTTCATGATAGAGGTCAAGATCCCAACCAATAAAAAA
This sequence comes from Podarcis pityusensis, assembly GCF_964106645.2. NCBI lineage: Eukaryota > Metazoa > Chordata > Lepidosauria > Squamata > Lacertidae > Podarcis > Podarcis pityusensis. The sequence goes on from NC_138032.1 coordinate 9,137,717, forward strand.
AGATCCTAGAAATTTCTGCATCTCAACAGTTACGTACAGTGAAATGGGAATAATGAAGTTGTAAAGGACCAGGAAAGCAAGGAAATCTGAAATAAATCTCAGAATCTGAATGAGAAAGAAAGAGAAATAGTATTCACCAAACTGAAAGTGAAACATATTGATTTAAGAATAAATAATAATCATTGCAAAATGCCCCGCTGTCCTTTTAGTCACTTATTATCAACTGGAGACTGCAATACCTCCTTTGAAAAGCTATCCTTTCTGTTTGGGTTGATATGAAAGCTTTGAACTGGAATGATTATTTTGTTTTTATTTTATTTAGGTTATAGTTGCATCCCACCTTCAGATAGCTTTGAGCGGCATCCATGGTTGCTCCCCCCCCCCACTGCCATATTTTATCCACAAAGCAACCCTGTGAGGTCAGTTAATCTGAGAGATAGCGACAGAACCAAGATGACCCAGTACACTTTTGTTGTGGTTCAGTCGGGAACAGAACTCAGTTCTCTGCAATGGAAGGCTAACCACTGTGCCACATCTTAAAGTACACCTTTGCTATAAAATACTGGACCCTTTGCAAACTGCCGTCTTGGATGCAGTGCACCATTTTCCTACGAAATCTTTTTGCAGTACTAACTTCATAGGCTAATATGCCTCTGTAGACTTGGCTAGTGCATGCACAAACCAATGCCAGTATCAGTTACTCAATGTGCAAAATGGCTTGTAACAATGGGATGTCTCTCAAACTTGGGAAACTTACATTCTGGCACTGCTCCCTAGAAGTGAAGAGAAGGAATCTCTGAGCAAGTAACTGTCTAAGCAGCATGGCTACATCCCTCTAGTACTAGGCAAGGCAGCATGGGGAGAGGGGGAATCACCTAGAACGTGCACATAATTTTACACTGTACCTTGCTGCTGTTTCTTTCATGATCAGTTTGCCGGTTATACCAAGGCTCATGCCACTTTTCTTCCGACTGCCAGGCATATTTCAATATTGTACTCAAGATTGCTTCAAAGAGGAGGATTATTAGATAGATAATTAAAAAGGAATTCATAGACCTAAGGAAACAAAATTGGTGGGTGCTGATTTAATGCACAAATATCCACAAGATGTCAATAACCCTGTAAAAAAAGCTTCATTAGCAAGCATGGAAGACTGGGCACAATTTAAACACAACCATACATTGCTGCAAAAACACATCCTCATGCATATTTGTGGGTGGAGATAAAAGCAACTCCAGTTAAAAAATAAGACGGTGATTCGGTCTTTGCGTGAATATGACCTTCTAGTTTGTAGCCAGAGGTCAAAATTGCCCACAGTAGTGGAAGATTATCTTGCTCAGGACAGAAGAAAGGAAGAACTGTTCAGTCTTATGTTCCCCTCCTGTTTCTAACCATCTCTGGTTGCGCAAGAAGAACGCTGCTCTTCCCTATGAGGAACAGGGTATGCAAAGTCAGGAGGAGAAATCCTCTGTTCCCAGCCTAGGGAGGAAAGGGACTGGAAAGACAATATGGCAATGGGGGAGTTTGGAAGGACAGGCTCATTAAGCAGAAAGTGCAGCAAAGCAAATCCTTGGAGAGTGAAGGGCAAGTAGACACGGCTCATCAGTCTTAGAATACTCTGGACTACATCAAATATTGTTGTTGTTAGTCGCGTCTGACTCTTCGTGACCCCATGGACCAGAGCAGGCCAGGCACTCCTGTCTTCACATCAAATATAGAAGGCCCAATTCTCATGTCATTTTCCAGCACAACACCTCAGTTCTCTTCAAAAACTTAAGAGATTACAATAGGATTCTTTTTCCATTCCCCAGAAAATTAGCACTTAAAATTTCCAGTTTTGCAGCTTACAATACCCTATGAGAACTTTGAAAGCATTACAATTTTCCAGTCAGTGAAAATCTGCAGGACACATACTTTTCCACTGCTGATCGTTTCTGTGATTTACTCTTGTAATTTAATGCCATCTTCGTCTCCATTCCTGTATACACTGCAACACCTACAACAAACAAAATCGATGTTTAGACTTGGTATCTGCAGCATGAGCTGATTAAAAAAAAAACAGAGTGCTATTTTTATCGTTGTGACTGCAAAGCCATACAAGAAACATTAGATTTGTAGCAATGCCCTGTTATGAGAAACTGTGGGCTTGTTCAGATACAAAGCTAAATCCCAGCTTAGCGTCATGAGAGCTAGCTGCAGTGCACACTCCCTGCTACCACCGCTGCCTCCCCAACACCGGCAACAGCTGTAAGGAGGCGTCTGAGAGTTGTTGCTTCTGTTTTAATTTAACTGCAGCTTGTTGTGCCATCCCACACTATGGACTAACTGTCGCTCACTATGGTTAGGGAAAAACCAACTGCTAACCATTGTTTATGAAGCTGTTTTATTTCAACTAATTGTTGGATTAACCACGGCTTATGCTGAACTGTGATACAAAAATGGAAGAAGCAGCCTCTTCTCTTCTCATGGTCATGGCAGAAGGGGAAAACAGGCCTGCCTTGTGCAAAGTTATGTCCAAACACAGCCAATTTAAGTCCTATTGTGAGCTTGTTCTGAAGTCTGTGCTAATATCCATTATACAAGGGGTATGTGAAACCCATTAGCCATAAAGTTTTAAGTTGTGGAATTTCCTCCCCGAAGAGTTTTGTCTAGCATTTTCATTAAGCAGTTTGGGTTGTACACTGAAGATGCACTTCTTTACTCAGGCTTTTGACCCCAGAGAGAAAGATTTTTAGGACCCAGCCTACTCTTGTGACTGCCATTTGTTTTCAACTGTTTTTAATATTGTATTTTAAATTGCTGCAACCCACCCCAAGACCTTATGGTGAAGGGCAAGCAATACATCAAAGCATTAATTACCATTATTATTACATTTCATCTAATATACTGCAGTTGCACGTGAAATTTGCTTTGAAAGTAATAGCCACCTAAGTCAAATGCTCCACAAAACTGCATCAGCTTTTTCACTCTTTGAAACATGCTTGGGAAACAGCTGGTCAAGCATATAACCACCAGGGTATTAATTAAGGCATTCCAAATGGAGATATGCTGGTTTTGCAACATCTTCATTGACTTTCAGTTGGTTTCAGAGTCCAATTCAAAGTGCTCCTTTTGCCCTTTAAAAGCCCTATATTGTTTGTGTCCAGAATACGTCAAACTCTTATCTTTTCCTAAGGGGCTCTGCTCTGTGTTCACCCAGAGTCAAAGTATGGTTGGCAGAACGGTGGTACCTGGGACAAGGCCATCTCTGCAATGGCAAAAAGTCTGTGGAACTCCTTTCCCGAGGGACCAACTCCAACCTTTCTGTTAGTTTTTAGAAGCCAGACAGACATTTTATTCTAAAAGAAGGCTTTGCGGGGCTGGTAGCTGCATTTCTGGTTGATGGGTCTGCTGGGTTTCTGCAGCACATTTAGTCTGTGACTATTTTAGCAGTCTGCAGAAACTGTACATTAATAATTATGGGTGTGAGCCCTTAAGCCACCCTGATTACTCAGGCTATGCTGGTGAATGGCAACGCCAACGGCCTAGTCAAAGGGAGAGTGGGAAGATGATTCAAGGTACACCAAAGTGTTCCCCTCTGACTGACGCTCAAGAGATAACTACATTCCGGGGAACCTGCCTCAAGAATCTCTGAGCAATTCGTGAAATACTTATGTGGTTACAAACCAAAAATTTCTTTGGTGTTTTTCAATCTTGCTCCACGAAGTAAGAGACTTTCTGGTCCAAGAGGTCTGAAAAAGAAAGAGGTCAATTTTTATGTTGGCAGAACACAACATATCAACAGCCATTTGCTTAGATGTCCACTCCACCAATTCCAAAATGCAACTTGCACCAAATGAGAATAAACAACAGGGATAAAGCTATGGTTCATTCAAGGTGAAGAAAGCTATGCGTGACATTTCATCCTTGGTAACAGTCAAGAGCCAAACAGAACAGGTAACATTCCTATTTTGCCTAAAGTAACTCAAAACAGAAGATGAAATGGGGAGTGAGGGGAAGGAGATATACACTGCAGTTATGATAACTTGTTCATAAAAGGGGCTAGGACAAGTTAATGGAAGACTGCCCTTGATAGACGTATTAACACTATATGGACTGTCTCTGGTGTGGAGGCTACTAAATACCAGCTGATGGGGGTAGCAGTCCCCTACTGCTGTTGATCCTCAAATCTAGTTTCTGAGCATCCTGCAGGCATCTGACTGGCCACTGGAGGGAAAAAATGCTAAACTAAAATGGACTTATGACATGATCCCGAAGGACTTTTAATACTACTGTGCACGTCTAAGAACTAAAGAACGTTTGGTTTCAATAAATTCACGCAACATTAATTATCTGCACATTTCAATTTTTTTTGCAGTAACTCCAGGATTATTTGTACCTATAGCAAGTGTAGCATCTGCGTGTAATGCTCACACCACTGAACAGCGGCTGTATTAGCTTGCGTTTCTTTTAGAACATCATTATTATCCTACCATTTAACAAGATGCAAACCTTGGGCAACTCACAATTTCATTTCCCTTTGCAAACAAGAGGTTGAACTTGTAAAATTACAGTTCTGTGTTATTTTTTACTGCAAAGACAAGAGTAACAACTCCAACTCCTGCAGTTACTCTTAACAGATACCCCTGGGGTGCTTGAAACGCCTGCTGTTCCAATAGCTACTGTACCAGTATTTAAGGACGTGTTTATGACTCCAGGAGAGTTAAGTCAGTAAATGGAGGCCCTCGGTCAAATAAGGCCACTACCCAGACGAGTGCTGTCAGTCTCTTTCCCACAACTATCACCCCAGAGAGGAAAGATATGGGGAATGTTGGTGCAATGACTTGTTTGTAAGCTACTTTAGGGGAGAAGCATGGTGCACACCAGAAACTTCTCTGATTGACTGTCCACAGAAACCAAGCCGTTTAGGCATAAATGGGGGAACAATCATCAACTGCATTAGATCACATTTCATCTGGTGGTGGGGCAGCCTACTCAGGGAAAAACAGTTTCTATAAGACATCTGTAAATTCAGGATTAGTGAGAGATATATCTTCTTAAAGGATTGACATGATTAATGGATCTTATCAGCAAGAAATAAAAACTGGCTTTGCAAGTTAGTTCACTCCAAACTGGTCAAGCTGGGATACAGCAGTTCATGGCATTGCTAAGTGCAGGAAGAAGTCACAACCTGTAGCCACCTCTTCACAGTTTCTGCTACAAAGAAAGCCTAATTAGCTGTCCAAGATTATGTAAGAAGCACTGGAACTGAAGTTGGCACACTCCCCACAAGTATTTATGCGCTAGCAAAACAAGCTCTGGAATAAGGAAGCAAATTCTTTACTAACTACCTGAACGTTCTCTGCTACACAATTAAGATGGTCATTTTCTCATAAAAATGCTATCAAAGTATTGAGGAAGTAGGATGCTGGACTAAAATAGACCTACGGCCTGATCCAGCAGAGTTGTTGTGGGTTTTAATTCTGTTATGAATACCTGTCAAAGAAGATTGGTGGTTTCAATAAATACACCAAATTTTTCTAGTAGCACAAAAGAAGGAAATTAGGGGGCAATCCTAAATGTGGGAAGCCAGTATAAGTTACAATGGGTTAAATAATGCTAGCGTAAAGTATGCCAGAGCTAATCTCCATTCAGGAGTCTGGCCTAAGTCTGGAAGAGGAAAAACGAGTCTTTAAAATAGAGTTGCAACACACTTTTTGCAAGCTTACCTTACACGAGATTGTCAGGTCACATAATCAAACTGAATGGGCTTAGCATAAATTAGAGGGTTTTTTTAAAAATTTAACTCAACTCAGTTAAGGAACTGCAGCTCATGCCTCCATGATCCAGCAGCCACACCTATGTCTGATCTGGGCAGTCCCAGGCAGGCAGCAAAAAGACAAAATTGTCCCATACAGAGTCAGGTCCTTGGCTCATTTTGTGCAGTATTTTGTACTAGCGGCACTTCACCAAGGCCTCAGGAAGATGTCTTTACAAAGCATTGCTCTGAACTGGAGATGCAAGGCACTGAATCTAGAAAGTCTTATGTGCAAATTATGTGCTCTATCACTGAGCTTCAAGCCATTTACTGAGTCCCTGGTGGCTGATGGATTGCCCCCAGCTTGGTGGTTCACAAGCTGTGGAGCCCTGCTGTAAACACATGCTGTTTAAATTCAAGGAAAATCACATGACCTTTACCAACGCTTGGCTTACCGTACTATTTCTTCAATTTGTTGACTTATTGTTATTCGTCCAACGAATCTGCAAAAGAGATTAATGTGTCAGAAAGACATATTTCTTCTATTCCAGCTCTGCGAGTTAGCAACAACTATGCAATAGAAGGAAGAGAATGTTTATTTATTTATAAAATTTGTCTACCACCCTTCATCCGAAGATCATAGGGCAGCTGACCAAAAAAATAAATACGAAATGAAAACACAAAATACATAATAAAACAAAAGCAAAACAAACCAATAAAACCCCTCCTGTGATCTGACAAAGAAATCCTCCTGGTTTGTGAAGGATTCTAGAATGTTGCAGAGATCTGTTCCAAATGCTGAAGAAACTACACAGATCTCCAGAGTTTTTGAAAATTATGGGACAGTTGTTCTCATTCTGCAGCTGCTCAGTGATGCAGATGAATGTTCAAATCAATTGACCCATTAAGTCAGGCATTGTCAACCTGGTCCCTACCGTCCACTAGTGGGCGTTTCAGGATTCTAGGTGGGTGGTAGGGGGTTCTATGGCACAAGCTGAATCCTCCTTCCATCAAGCACTGGTGGGCGGTAAGAAAATTTTACCATCTAGAAAGATGCGTTAGTGGGCAGTAGGTATAAAAATGTTGACTACCCCACATTAAGTAATCTGGTCCTTGCCAGGCCTTGCAACCAGGTTTATCATTTAAAAAGTGGATGTTTAAATCAGGAATGTTATGTATGCACTGTCACTGCAAGATTCTCTGCTAGTACTTACAGATTTAAGTAGCTCATGCATTCACATAAAGATGAGAATTTCTAGAAGAGTTTCCTGCAAAATCATCTAATCCTTAGAACGCTATAAACACTGCTTTCCAAATCCTCTTTGGGGAAAAAAATATATTATAAAAAATGACACCTGTATAGATCTGCTTCTGGTTGCTGACATTCTATAACAGCTACAAGTTTGTCCAGATTGGCAACTGACTGCAATACTGCTGTTTCGGGGACTGCGACATGCGTCTGAAATAAAAAGAAATAACCACTCAGGTTCCATTAGGCAACAATGAGCAGCACATTGTGCAAATGCTATAAAGACATAGGCTTGCAACTTACACACACATATATACACACATTAAACAGAGCTGTCTGGTTAAGTTACCACCTAAGCCTCCAAACCACATCTTAAATTTTCCGGTACATCATCAGCTCCCAAAGCAAAACTGAGTGAACATAAACAACGATTTGTCAAGTGCTAACTTGCCAAAATGTGCATATTACCTTTTGAAAAATCAGTCAGCTGTACTGTGCTGCATCTGTTCAGAAATCCAAAGTGTTTAGATTTCTCATCATTTAGCAGAGCAATGCAGATGACAGGCTTATCAGGTGATTTACATGCACACCACTTGATAAAACTGTTGCAGGCTTTTGACTGATGAGCAAACACGGAATATCAATCTTGGGTGGGGCAGCCATCCCCTCAAGTTACTGACCCCTATGCGTACAGAATGCACACATCATCACATGCACATAAGCTTTGCATCTCTAGTACGCCAATAGTACACACACAGTTTTGTTCATAGCACAGCACACGCTTTTCTTACAGATTCTTCTATCTATAGAGAGTTATAAAATTATTTTCAAGGGCAGACGGTAGTAACTATTTCAGAATCAGAATACCGTAAACGCATACATCAATTGCAGTTCTGTCACTTGCTATTTTAACTGTGTACAGGTATAACTGAAATTAGGTTCATTTTTCTCCAGGTCATGTCACTACTGATGCAGACCTTGGTTTGAACAACATGCTTTGTGATTCTGATATTCTGAGGTGCACCCAGGGGAATTCAACATTCTCCTTTTCTGTAAGAGGGATTTGGAATATATCAATCTTGGTTATCAGGAAACAAAACCTAAATGTGTTTCTAACTTAAGGTATACAAAAGGTGATGAAAACAGACCTTAAGATTAGTTTCTCCGTCCAAGCTTGCAGTAGTAACATAGCAAGAGCCATCTGCTCTGTCAGATGACAGAAGTACGAGATCAACAGGGAAAGTTTCATCTTTGGCTACTCTGACAATATCTCCCACCTGAGAAGACAGGCAAAAATATCTGTTCAAATACACCTTCACAAAAATATTTTTGTAACTTTCATTAACACACGCTATGTAAAGCAACGGCCCTTTAAATTGCGTTTTTAATTTGCATGTATATACACACAAACACACACACACATATATAAACATACATGCACACTTTTGAAATGTTCAAAATCATTTTGCACCACTCACACACATACCCGAATGTTCTTTGATCTTGTTTTTACAAGGCCACCACTGCGAACAACATACACTGGAGCTCCATTCACTTCATTGTCTGCTTTATGGCGTAACCAATCTTCATAGCCCTGGAAAAGATGCAAAGAAGCATTTTTTGGGGGAGGGGAAAGCCAACAATACACATAACTGCCTAAGAAAAGCACCTATGCAACCAATTTGCTGATAACTACAGGCAGCTTCCAATTTATGCACATTCTATTTGCTCGCAACCGTGCACACAAGCAGTGCTGGGGAACTGGAAATGGGGAGCATCCTAGAGAGTCTGCCTGGCTCACAAACAGGATGTCCTCTCTGGGCTCCAGGCAGGTTATCCTCGCAAGCTGGAGAGGCAGCAGGGCTTTATTGAGCTGCTCAGCCTAAGAGCTGACATCTGGGGTAGTGCAGCAACAGCCGTGGCTTCCCTGTGTGTCAGCTGAAAAGTCCCGCTGCCCATCCAAGCTCACGTGGAGGCTACCACCAGAGCCCGAAGAGGAGCTCCTCTTCAGACTCTGGGGAGTGAGCCAGAGGCTTGCTGAGGTTGCTCGGCTGATGTGTGCAGGAAAGTTTCTTTCCTGCGCGCCAGCTAGGCTGGTTGACAAAGCTCTGCTGTCTCTCTGGCTCACGTGAGATGAACTGTGGAGCTTGTTTGTGCATACGGAGGGACAGCGGTGCTCGGTTGACCAGTCCAGCTAACACACGGTGAAGGTTCCTGCACATCAGCTGAGCGAGCCGGGGTGGGAAAGCGGGGCTTCCTCGGCTGACACGCAGGGAAGCTGCTGCTGCTGCTTTTGCACTACCCTGCACATCAGCTGTAAGGCAGGGAGACGGAGCAGTTCAACAAAGCCCCACTGCTCCTCCTTGAAGACTCTTCCAGGGGTGCTCCCCATTTTTTGCAATTTTATGCACAGAGTCCAGACTGTAACCCCCACATAAATGGGGAGTCACCTGTATAACATTATCAAGTCAAAAACAAGGATCAGCAACTGGCAGCCCAGTTGGCTCTAGGTAGGGTGTTGCTTCCACTTTAAATTGTGTTCCGTGACCAGAAACATAACTTTTTAGCTGCCTTTGTGATAGTTGGGCTGAGAAAAAAGTGACCTAGGATAGAAAAAGAAGGGGAAAATAACCAGCATTTTGTATTGTTGATATGCAACTCAAATTCACCAGGCAAGAGGTGACACAGATAGCCTCAGAAACTTATTAGAATTTCCATCACAGCACCTGCCTGCAGACATGCTATGACACATGTCCTCTACAAATGGGACAGGTCACGTCCACTAATGGGATAATCTGCTAGGTGTTGCAGTTCAGCTCATGTGGAATCTCCCACTACATTGTCAAATACAGTTAATGCCGCCTTCAAGAGACACTCAAGTGATTTTGCCTTATTTATGGCCAGCATGTGTATTACAGAAATGTTCCCAAAGAAGACAGAGCTGGTGTGAGAAATCCTGTAGGCATGCCTGGAGAAGGGTCATGAGAGTCTAGAGGAAGCCACAGATGTCTGGTCTTCCCTTAGTTACCACTAACTTGACTGAATGCAAGGCAGTGACAGGCTGCGACAAGGCAATTACAATAGGCCTGGAGACTGGGAAGAACAAAAACAAAAACAAAATGTGTACAGCTTTCAAATACAGCATAGCCTCTCTCAGTACATAAGCTATTGTTATGCAAGAACTTACTCCTCTGGGTAAGTGTGAGGCTGCTGGAAATAAGAATTTATGATGCATACTGACATACAAAGTCCTCGCACAAAAACTGGGGGTGAGTCTGTCACTGCCCACTTAGGGGTGTTGCTATGAGTCACTGACTGCATGGCAGCGAGACAAAAATAACCCTAGGCTGACCTGCTTGATTGGCAACATAAAACATATTTACTTGTTTTCAGCTAGAAGCTAGAGTCTAGTAGAATGCTGCTCAAATTTCATGAAGGTCCAAACAGATTCAACAGCAGCAGACCTGCCCAGAATTTGGCTGGCCGAGCTCCATTGCATACAAACCATCTCCCATTCTATCTCAGATGAACTGACAAATCCATAGAACATGTACGACAAACTCATATCTGGACTCTGCTCCACAACTGTCCATTTCTGCCCAAGATTCTCCACTCACTGGTGCATAGAAATGATGAATTTGACATGTTTCAGGTAAGAATTATAGGTCACATAAGCCATTCTTGTAGCAAGTTTATCCTCTGCAACATACAGGATTGCATGGGGTGGCATCATGACATCATGTTAAGCACTGCTTTGCAGTGTGATGATGCCACAACACAAGGTAAGCAGCCCTACACATTCTGGAAGACAGGGAAGTAACCTGAACACAGGGATGTTCTGTTCTGTATTACACAAAGCATGTCCATCTGCCCTAAGCGAGTACCTTCTAAAGCACCTGTGTTTCCTTACCTGCTTTATGGCAGTCACAGTTATTACAAAAAACAATGGCAATCCACTGGTTATTGGACTTGTAGGTGTATCTATCATAAGCTGGAGAGGAAAACAAAGATGAAGACAGCGTCAGCACATGCCACAATAGTACACTGAACGCAGGGCTCTACAAGTCTTAGCTGGGCTTGGTAGCTAGCCAATGTTTGTGGCTGGCACTGACTCTGCCCCATCCCCAACTCTTCTCCTCTACCACATGAACTTTTGGGAATGGTATGCTGGTTCCAAGTGGCTGCAAAGCCTGGTTGTGGCTGGCACTGACCAATGGCCAATGTTTGTGGCTGGCACTGACTCTGCCCCATCCCCAACTCTTCTCCTCTACCACATGAACTTTTGGGAATGGTATGCTGGTTCCAAGTGGCTGCAAAGCCTGGTTGAACGTTAGGCATGTACCAATCAAAATGCAGGGCTCATCCCCAATGTCATGTTGGGCTTTAGAAGCATTTAGGACAACAGCAAGTGAGAATGAAGAAAACGTGGTGTCCATCAGTCTAGGCTGAGCACAAGGAGTGGACACAGGTCTGAAAAGTGGCTCCCTAGATTTCCACTCTCAGCACAGAGAGGACTGCTCACAGAGCTGCTGGGAGAAGGGCACATGTGAAACAAGATTTCAGCATGACAGAGAGACTGAAGTTGCACAATGCCTAGCAATGTACCTTAATCCTAACTAACAGGTTCCCTTTGCTCTTATTGCAAAATAGGCAATCACAACCTGCCCTATTAACACTGTTGTGCTAACTGCAGCAGAAAATATCAACAAGCTCTGCTTTTATTGTTTTTATGTTGCTGGAAAGAAAACGCCATCTTGCAGGATATGATGCATGTCTTCAAGAAAATAAATGAATGGAACAGCAATTATTCAGAAACTAACATTAATCCAAGAGACTTCCTACCTAAGGAGGATTTAACACATCTCTAGGAAGCTAGAATAAGAGATTTTATGCAAACAATCACGAAGGAATTTCAAGGATTAGCATCCTATATAGCCAATCTTTATTGAAAAACAGTTAGGGCAACGTAGTGACAATCTGTCATCCACTTTGAACACTGAAGTTTCACTTAAAGGAGCCAATATGTGGGGGGTTTTTTAGTAGTCCAAATTGCTTTGTTTGTAGAGAACTAGTTTTAAGGCTTGCCTACTTATTAGGTATCAGTTTGCAGCTAAGTACCACTTGGTATTTGTTTTGACAACAAGCTTAGTCACACTTTCATGCAGCGGCATGGGAGGTGCTGCCTTGTGGTCGATCTAAACCATCTGGAAGACTGTGTGGTGCATGCAGCAGATAACGTGAGCAAGCGAGCGAAGTAACCACACAGTGGCACCAGTTAAGTTCTTTCCCACCCACTCACTGAGGCAAATGGCACCGACCAATTCAAGCATACACCTAAGTAGTATGGCACTGAACAAGAGGTGAGCATAATCCTGTATAGGAGAGAATACAGTGAACACAGAAACAGGGCTCACACAACACAGATTTGACTAATGGCTTGTAGCTTCTTTCAATCCCAGGTGCTAACGCTAACCACCATAAGCACAGCACCACAAACATGTGGGAAAGGATATATTTGAAACTGTTGGCTAGCAATGCATTTATCAGGACATGTTGTTTCCAACTCTACACCAAGAGTCCTAGATTCTGCACCCCTGAGTTACAAATTCATTTACATCCATTTTGCATGCTCCAAAGGCACCTTTTCCAGCATCCTTTATGTTCCATAAGGACTTGTATTTTTTAAATTTGTAAGTAGCATTTGACACCAAAAGGCATCGAAGGCATCTCTAATGAAAACAAAGGCTATACCAACAGCCAGGTTGAAAGAGCCTGGGCTGCAGATTCCAGTGTGTATGATAAGCCATGAAACCTGTATGCTATCTACAGAGCTCTAAAGCTCTACAAAGAGTGAAATGTCTCCAGTTCTCATAAACTGCAGCCAGTACGTCCAGTAATCAGGGATGGGAGCTGTAGTCCTGCAACATCTGGAAAGCCACACAGTCTGCCTTTTCCAAGTTTAGCATCATGCATGAATGTGGCCTATGGGACTTCACTTTTGCAACCATGAAGTCAGTCAGTAGTCTACTGGAATGAGGTACAATCGTTTGAAGAGCATTTAGGTCGGTCTTTTGTTTCCTGGGTTTTGTTTGTTAACTGTATGCTAGATGGCTTCTTGCTTTGTTTTGTGTTTTCATTGTAAATCCAGTCTGAACTCCTTTGTGGAAGAGGTATAAAAAAATGAAATATGCTAGTTCAAGCCAATTTCATTGGGGGCGGGGTGAGGAGTGTGTGTGTGTGTGTGTGTGTGTGTGTATGCATGCACTGAAATCCGTTAATATTATCCGTGTTAAATCCGTGTCCAGGGCAGCTGTGTACCAGCTCCATCTGGTACGTAGGCTGAGACCCTATCTGCCCGCGGACTGCCTCGCCAGAGTGGTGCATGCTCTGGTTATCTCCCGCTTGGACTACTGCAATGCGCTCTACGTGGGGCTACCTTTGAAGGTGACCCGGAAACTACAACTAATCCAGAATGCAGCAGCCAGACTGGTGACTGGGAGCGGCCGCCGAGACCATATAACACCGGTCTTGAAAGACCTACATTGGCTCCCAGTACGTTTCCGAGCACAATTCAAAGTGTTGGTGCTGACCATTAAAGCCCTAAACGGCCTCGGTCCAGTATACCTGAAGGAGCGTCTCCACCTCCATCGTTCTACCCGGACACTGAGGTCCAGCACCGAGGGCCTTCTGGCGGTTCCCTCACTGCGAGAAGCCAAGTTACAGGGAACCAGGCAGAGGGCCTTCTCGGTAGTGGCGCCCTCCCTGTGGAACGCCCTCCCACCAGATGTCAAAGAGAACAACAACTACCAGACTTTTAGAAGACATCTGAAGGCAGCCCTGTTTAGGGAAGCTTTTAATGTTTGATGTAACATAGTATTTTAATATTCTTTTGGAAGCCGCCCAGAGTGGCTGGGGAAACCCAGCCAGATGGGCGGGGTATAAATAATAAATTATTATTATTATTATTATTATTATTATTATTATTATTATTATCCCAGTACTGATTCTAACCTTATTTGCAAACAGAACAAGTGTTGCAAATGAAATTGCATTTTTCAATTTGTCTCCCTGACAGAAATTGAAAGCATTCAAGTACCAACTAGGAAATACACCAGTACAGGAAAGTGAGACAAATGAGCCAAAGTAGTTCATATTGGCAATGCAATTCAATAGAACTCGCTGCTCAAACATTAACATTTGTGTGTTTTCTTATGAACCAGCTTTTCCTGGATGTCAGGATTCCTTTCTTTCTCAGATCTATTTTTAGAGGGGCAGAGGCTTCAACAGAACTTGTGAAATAAGCTGTAAAAAGTGTAAAGGAAAGCCTGTTTCCGATGACTCACAAGTAGATGACATCACTATATGCCAACCTGCACAGACAGGATGAATGACTACCCAGAAGAGAGAAAAGAACCTTTGAACACGTTTATTGAGAATCTGATTTTCCAGGTGCTTTTAGAGGTTTCATGGTTTCCCACCCTCTTTGCCCTCACTTTTTAAAAATTTATTAAATGGCTACAAATGGATTTTTAATGTACTATTTTTATGCAGAAATCCCAGCGAGTGTTCTGAAATCACCCAGTATAGAACTGACCAATGATACAAAATGAAACAAACAAATGAAACCAAACCAAGCCCAGGGGTGTGCATGTGCACAAGATGGAACCAAAGGTTGTGTCAACATTTGTGTCCTCTTGTTAGGGGCCAGTTACTGCTACCACACAGCTCACGCTGCACTGAATCCAACAGGCTGGTCCTAGTTGTTCCTGGTTGTGACACATCAAGGGGACACGTTTAGTGCCAGGCTCAAGCTTAAGAGCCCATGCCATGAGGCAGTACTTTTGTTAAGACCCTCCTAACACAGCTGGAGCAAGGAAGCATGTCTAATACCTTTAGAAAGGGTTGCCTTGTCATGGACTGCAATGACAATATCATGGCCCAATATTACAACTGGAGGAAAGGTGCATTAGACCAAAGGTAGAAGGGGTGGGTTGACGTTTACACTGCACATTTATTATCTATCACTGAGAGACATGAAGGTTGTGAAGGAACACTTCAGTAATGCTCTCTTAGGAAATTATGCTCTCTCATATACATTTCTAGAAGGGTGCTTTATGACTTTGCAGTCTAAAGTGCGCTTTGAAATTACTTAGCAGTTTTGGACAATATTCAAACTTTAGGTTGCCTGATAGGTATTGCACCTGTTATTACAAAGCAATTTAGAGGCATTTTAATACTCTGATACAGCACTGCAGCAAAACAGACAATATAACTCCAAGCATAGCCGGCCCAAAGGCCAGCTCAACTGAGTAAGAGGGCTGATCAGGTTGCCAGGGAGAAATCTACTTGCCATCTGACTGGTTATTAAATAAATAGCAGAGGAGAAAGAGATGATTTTGCAGAAGCCAGAGCCCAGTACGAAAAGAGTATTACAACTGATTAATGACTTTGGTCGGGTGGCTGGATTTAAACTAAATAAACAGAAAACTAAGGTTTTGGGGAAAAATTTGACTGATACAGAGTCAGAACGGTTTCAGAATGAGACGGAACTTAATGTGGTTAAAAAAGTAAAATACCTAGGGGTAAACATAACAGTAAAAAATCTAAGTCTATTTAAGGACAATTATGAAAAATGCTGGACAGAAATTAAGAGAGACTTAGATAGTTGGTCAAAATTGAAACTTTCTTTGTTAGGCCGAATTGCTGCTATCAAGATGAATGTATTGCCAAGGATGTTGTTTTTATTTCAAACACTTCAGGTTTTGGACAAAACGGAGTGCTTCCAGAAGTGGCAGAGAGACATTTCTAAGTTTGTCTGGCAGGGCAAAAAGCCCAGAATTAAGTTTAAGATTTTAACCGATGCAAAACAAAGAGGGGGCTTTGCCCTGCCAGACTTAAAGTTGTATTATGAAGCCGCAGCGTTTTGCTGGCTAAAAGACTGGCTACTTCTTGAAGACACTGATGTGTTAGATTTGGAAGGGTTTAACAATGCCTTTGGATGGCATGCATATTTATGGTATGACAAGGTTAAAGCAAATAAGGCCTTTAAGAACCATATTGTCAGAAAATCATTGTTTAATGTCTGGACAAAATATAAAGACTTGCTGGAAAATAAAACACCAAGGTGGCTTTCACCTTTGGAAGCCAAGGCCCGAAAAAGACCCAATATGGAGGCTAAATGGCCAAAATATTGGGAAACACTAGAAAAGGATGGAGACAATTGGAAATTGCAGAGCTTGGAGAAAATGAAAGACAAAGTGCGAGATTGGTTACACTACGCTCAGATTAAAGAAGTTTTTAAAAATGATAAGAAACTAGGGTTCCAGGTGGAGAAATCGAAATTAGAAACAGAATTGCTAGAACCAAAGATTAAGGTACTTTCAAGGATGTATAACTTGCTGTTGAAATGGAATACACAAGATGAAACGGTTAAATCGGCTATGATAAGGTGGGCACAGGACATTGGGCACAATATCATGTTTGAGGACTGGGAGAGGTTGTGGAGTAATGGATTGAAATTTACTGCATGTAACGCTCTGAAAGAAAATGTAATGAAAATGATTTATAGATGGTATATGACCCCAGTCAAACTTGCTAAAATTTACCACCTGTCTGATAATAAGTGTTGGAAATGCAAAGAGTGCGAGGGAACGTTCTTCCACCTCTGGTGGACTTGCCCTAAAGTGAAGGCGTTCTGGGAAATGATTTATAATGAACTGAAAAAGGTATTTAAATATACCTTCACTAAGAAACCAGAGGCTTTCCTTTTGGGTATTGTCGGCCAAGGGGTGGCAAAGAAGGACCAGACATTTTTTATGTACGCAACAACAGCAGCAAGGATACTTCTCGCAAAACATTGGAAAACTCAAGATCTACCCACACTGGAAGAATGGCAGATACAACTGATAGACTATATGGAACTGGCTGAAATGACCGGCAGAATCCGTGACCTGGGAGAAGAGAGGATTGAGGAGGACTGGAAGAAATTTAAGAACTATTTACAAAAGTATTGTAATTTGAGTGAATGCTAAATAAGATGCTAGATCAAAATAACTGAGCACCACTAAATTTAGAAGTTTTTAAGAAAATAAGTAAGACTGTGAAATTTAGCTCCTTCTGAGAATTATAAGATTATGAAATATAGAAGGGATATAAGAATTTAAATAAGATGATAAATTGCTGACCAAATGTTACAACGATGAAAGTGGGAGCGGGAGATGTGAGGAAGTCCAAAGAAAATGTGAAAATATGTTAAGATCAATGTTATATTGCTTATTATGTTTATTTTTATTGTAAAACCTAATAAATTGCTTTAAAAAAAAAAAAAAAAGAGATGATTTAACTCTCAAGCTCTCCTTCATATGTTATAGGGGATGCTCCTTATTGACAGGGGTTTGAGAAACTCCCTATCAGATTACCAAAACAAGGAAAAAGGATGTCCTTTCTTATTTTGACAGTAATGGAATACATGTCACCATGCATTTATGCTCCAAAGCTAATGCCTGAGTATTCTAACTTTCCTGAATTCTTTTCTATTCATGGTAGGTGGGTAGTGAGAATATGCAAAGTGTATCACATCAAGCAAGTTACCTGGTCAGTTTCTGGCTTAGCGAGAAATGAATAGAGATTACCTCTCCCACTCCACCTCAGAGCAAATCCATTACTACTGACTATCTCACACTTACCAGCAACATTTGACTATAAATTTCTTTCAAGGTTTTAACTCTTCCTTCTAAATTATTCAGGTAGATAGCCATGTTGGTCCTACGAAGTTGGTCTCTAAGGTGCTACTGGACAATTTTTTTATTCTAAATTATTGTATTAACAATCAAATTCACTGGAAACCAACCCCTCATATTTGCAAAATGTCAAGGCTTAATTCTATGCATTAAGAGTTACTAAACCAAACCCTCATACACTAGCATCCTTATATTCAACAATCAACAACCATAACAATCAATTCCCGTATGTGAGAGTCCACATCTGTTATATATCCTAAAGCAATGCTAGATTATCCAATCACTTAGAAGCCTATAAATTACTTAAAGCTTATTTTGGTATTAAGCGGAATATAAATTACTTACCTGAACCAAAAATATAATAAGAAAATAAAAGTTGGCTACCCTTCTGAACTGCTCAAATAAATTTTTGGGAACAAAATTCCATACAGTATACTGTAAAAGAAAGAAATATCAACAGTTACAAGCAGAGTCACAAGCCACACTGCAGAAGATAAAACAATTTTCAGCTTTAAATATTAGGGAGTTTCCCCAAGAAATTTATTAAGTGGATCTAAAATAAGATAACTGTCTTCCCAAAATCTCATGTCAAAATTTTTTTTACCATTAGTTTAACACCACACCAAGGAAAAGACTTGAGAGATAGCAATTAGAGACTGAAAAACTTATTTTCCAAGTTCAGCTTTTGACCACCTAAAATCTGGCAGAGGGATGGCAACCTCCAGTCCAGAGACCTAATTTGGCCTGGTTTGGATTCTACTTTGGACCATAAAATCATTTCCCCCAAATCACAGTCACCTTCCCCACACTTGACATCACATGTGGTGCGTCTTATACATGGAAAAATACGGTAGATTTTATTATACCTAATAAGGGATTTACATGTTTCTGAACTTACACCAATGCATTATAAATGTACTTTCCCCCCACAAAATGGCCATAAAATTGTTTGACCTCTCTGACTTGGAATACATTAGTCACTTTGATTGTTTATACGTTTTACGAAGTCAAACTGGACTGGATAAAATGCCTTTTTTATTTTTTTTACAATCCTCTATAGAATTGAACTTTTGGGGTTAGCTTTTCAGACATGGCCAGCAACCAGACTTTATCATACCAAGTTTACATCGTGGCTTTTCCCTATTATTTCCAAATGCATGTGATGGGCAGTCTTGCTGTAACCTGTAAATAACCAGTTAATTCCCCCCCCCCCCTTACAAAACACATATACACAATATAATACACAGAGCGGGAACTGGAGATACTACATCTCCAGTACCTCTGAGAAAATGATGGTGAGGTGGAAGGCAATTTAATAGGCATGAAGTGCCAACAGAAAATGTTTTTATGCATTGCTTGCTTTCCTTACATTGACACAGAATGCACTGACTTCTTACTCCATAATTTTGTCCATGCAGCGTTGCCTGTTGCAACTATTGCCTATTTTCGTATTTCAAAGCATAAGGTCCCATTCCCAACATTCTTTTAGCCTTTGCAGCGTTCTCATTTCTAAAAAGTTATTTAAAAGAATAAACTGACAGCGAGTTTTAGAAACCTGCCCTGTAGAATCTACGGTTGCCGCCAGCACCATTCATTTAAATTCCACTCAGATTTATCACCAGCCAAGTTTCACCAAAATATTGTGCTAATAGCCATTCACACTCTGCTATTCTTTTCCAGCATCCGCTGTCATGACATCTGGCCAGCACTGGGGGGAGTTTAACTTCTTATTCTTTTATGGACACAGACACGGTCCCTAACAAATTCTCTTTTAAGCAGTGAGCAGAAAATCAGTGTACTGACCAAGAATAGGCAGTTTGGGGAATATACTGTACTTTGGTTTAATGGATTAATTGGAAAGGTCAATCATACATTAAGTATTAATTTTAAAGAAGCCCCGATCTCTATGCGGGATTGCTTTGTAAACATTTCCTACTTAATCATCCTCACACCCTAGATGTGCTGGTGTATGTCAAACCATGCCCCAAAACTCAGAATTAGGACCAACCCAATGATTTTCTTGTACATGATACTAATGGAGACGTCAACGCATATTCAGCAGGTGGATGAACGGTTTTGCATTATTTGATAATGCTGTAACAGCAGTTTTAGACTTTACAGGAAAACAAGGCATTCGGAAGTTAAGTGTGCTACAATCAATGCAGTCTGTGAAACAATGTGAAAATACACAAATATGTAGGTGCATATTATTGCTGGTACGAAATCTGAGCTTTTGGACATATGTTTTTGAGTTGGGCTGCTGGTTGGTTATTTTTTGTATTCTAACACTACCTGGATAGACAAAGTCAAAACCTACCTTTATCCAGCATGCGGGACAAAGCAAAAATTCAGGTAGGTAAAGGTTTCCCTTACCTTAGAGGAGATTATTCTGTTTTCTGCAAACTTCTGAGGAACATAATGACCATGCTGAGGAAAACGATTGGCTATATAAATAGTTCGGTTATCACTCTGATGTGGTGGGTCAAAACCCTGAAAGAAGAAAAGTGATTCCACTTATATCCACAAATAATTTCTACAGCATTTACAATACTTGATATCAAGTAAGCCTGGATTTTATCCTCAGACGATAGTGGGTGGTACTCAGCTAAGTTTTACTCAGAGCAGATCCATTGAAATTAATGATCCTAACTATGTTATGGCACTATCTTCAATAGAGCTAATCTAATACCACCAAATGATTCCTTGCCCAAGGACAACCAGTTGACCTCAGTGATAAGCATGCACTGGAACTAGCATTCAACATCTAACCCAAAGATTATGTTTACTGCTATAGAAATCCCCAACAGTTTAAACAATTACTTTCCACAATTAAAAAACCTCTGCTGAATTCAACATATGGTAGAAAGAAGGAACATCTGCTATTCATTCCTGAAATGCTCTTTAATATAATTTAAATACATTGATTAATGGTATTATTTTAACCTTTGTAGTGTTTCCCAAGAGTTTTGGACAATAGCCATCAAAACAAGTATGAATTTAGGCAAGTGTCAAAAAGTATACAAGTGTCAGAAGAAATTAGCACCTGCAGGTAGTGCAAGTTAAGGGAAAATTACTGGTTTTCTGCCAGAGCACATAAAAAGAAGGAACTGGGGTGATGGTGCAGAATGAATACATCAAAGCAAAGTGGAAACAGATACCAAAAGGCAGAAGACATTTATACAGGAAGTAGCAAGTGAGGTAGTAGATCCTAAAAGTAGCAAGTGAGGTGGCAAAGGTTTGATACAGAGCAAAACCCACAAGAGTTAGTCACCGAATAGGAGACCCACACATCCGTTGCCCGGATTTCACACTCTGAGAAGTGGGGGAGGGAAGGAGGGAGGGAGAGAGAGAAAGACAGCAGCAGAAGAGCACCCACCCCACCCTTTGCCTCTCCCAGCCATTGTTCATGAACGCAAAACTAAGCACATGAGATATGGAGATCTCACCCTACAGAGAGGAAGGAAATACAGGCACTTGGCCATGCAGCAGAACTAGCTACTGACCAGGGATGTGAAGACTACCTCCTCCTCTTCCCAAAGTCCTCTGACTTGTACAGAGAAACCTGTGGGACTGGCATCTCACTTTGCTGGAACACACTCTCAAGTGGCAAGAGTCAGAGAATTTAGGGCAGGCACAGGCAAACTCGGCCCTCTAGATCAGTATTCCCCAACCTTGGGCCTCCAGCTGTTTTTGGACTACAACTCCCATCATCCCTCGCTAGCAAGACCAGTGGTCAAGGATGATGGGAATTGTAGTCCAAAAACAGCTGGAGGCCCAGGGTTGGGGAACACTGCTCTAGATGTTTTGGGACTACAACTCCCATCATCCCTGACCACTGGTCCTGTTAGCTAAGGATGATGGGAGTTGTAGTCCCAAAACATCTGGAGGGCCGAGTTTGCATATGCCTGATTTAGAGGAATGTGAGGACATTCTCTCACTTCCTGCTAAGCTTTGGAATCTCACTATTTCTGACTTTCCCTGAAGCATGGAGCCAGGACAACTCCTCCCACTGGACCTGCAAGTGAAGACCAGCCTACCTTTTAGAGCTGCACAGTCACAATCCGACAGTGGACCAAATACTTCCCTTATCCTGCCCAGCCTTTCCCACTGAGAGCTGGTGATGGTGCAGGGAGAGAGAAGACTGCATTTCACAACCTGTTTCACATCCTGTCTCACTCAATTTCCCTTCCTGAAGCTCAGCTGCTAAGACCAGACTACTGCCAAGTGAGCAAGAAGAAGCTATACTTCTCCAGCCCTGTTCCAGAGTTCAGGATTCCACCTCAGGCCCCATTGCTACCATGCAATTTCCTTCCCAATTTCAGCCTTGGCTGCTTTGAAAAGGCACAAACTGGCAAAGGCGCTTTCTAAATTGAGGATCAAGCTGGACTACAACTCCCATTATCCTTGGCCATTGGCCATACTGGGTTGAGCTGATGGGAGCTGGAATCCAACTACATCTGGAAAACACGACTTCTCTTTCAAGGATGGAAACTGGGTCTGGAGCCCCAGCTGGTAGAAGAGTGGCAGGTGGGGCTGCAAAGTGGGGTTCAAAGCCTACAGCCCCTCTCCTGCAGTTTTCCGCTGCAGATGCCACCACACATGACTTTCTCTGGCTGGGATGTGTCCTTGAACAGTGATAATGTCTCATGTTTGGGTGGATGAAGTGTGTATGGGGAAACCGCTGGCTTTTGTGTAGCCTACTGGACGAAGGTGAAGGTCACCCCTATTATCTTGCTCACTTTAGCCTGTAGCCCCCCACACCACCACCAATCTTCCCATCAGGGAAAGTGCCCCTTATGACTGAAAAAGGTTCCCCACCCCCAGCCTTTATCAAGACTGAGAGGCTGAAAAAGTAAGTGATTATGCACTGGCATCAACCTGCATGCATTACTATATAGAACTTCTGCACAAATTTGGGTTCAGTACTTCCAGGCTAGGGGATTCTCCTCAAATTAGCTTAAAGGGGTAGGACTTCCTTTCACTGATGGGCATTTCAGACTGGAAAGCAAACACACCAGCTATCCACCAAAGGCTATACCCCTTTCTAAAAAGTCTACAGAAGTAGAGACAGAAAACATTTAGAACTCACTTGTAAATACAGGTTTAACTGTGGGCCAACATCACTAAGTCTGAAGCATCTGGCCATTAAACAAAATTTCCTCTAATGGTTCATCCCATTCCCTAGTAAGCATTATAAAGCCAAAATAGAGCAAGAAAACTCATCAATATAGAGAACAGAAAAAAACACTACTTGCAATCAAAATGATGTATAAAGGACAAGAAGTAGAGTAACATGTGCAACTGAAGGTCAATAGAGAATTAAAACCATCTGACCTGAAAGATAAATGTGTGTGGTGCCAAACTATGGTCTGGGTCCAAAAAGTGATTTTGTGCCATGACCAAGCAATTGACTGTGACCAGTGGCTTTCTTTTTAACAAAATTCTGAGATTTTTATATATTAAAAGCAGTTTAAAGCCTTTATAAACAATAAACTCTCTTTTAAAACTCCCCTGGGCTTCAAAGATGTTTGTTATGGGGCAAAATGAACTGAAGATCCCTTGGGCCTATGGTTTTATGAGCCAGATTTGGGAATTAGAAGATTTTATACCTTTTCTGAGTATCCTATACAACTCAGCAGTTATTAAACAAATTGTAGTTGCAACACTGGCAAGTTATTAGGCAGGGCGGACCTGAAAAAAGTTGGAAACTATCTTTTCAGTCAAAATTACTTAAGATGCAAAATTCTTTGCCAATGTTCCACACAGCACTGGCAAAATACCATGTTATTATCTTAACTGGATGGGGTAAGTCCATTACTAGCTGTTTTATTATGTAAGAATGAGTCAGTGGCAATGAGTTTGAGATTCTTAAAAAAATTGCCGGTGCACAAGAATTTTGCAAAGTTCTTTTTCCTGCTATATTTTCCTCTCCAAATACACTAATTCAATGGCTGGTATTTGGTCCTGTGTAGATAAAACGTTTGTTGTCAAATTTTTCAACTGAAGGCCATGGCCAACTGCTCCTAGTTAGAAAGACTTGGAACTGGACTTTCCTGATGTGGGAAATTGCTACGAAGAGGCTTCAACTGCTCAGTTTCAATCAGCCTTCTCCAGAGCATTTGGAGAGCATAATTTCCATCTTTCCTACCATGTGACTGAGGCTGATGGTTGCTGCAGTCTGAAATAATAGAGAACACCAAGTACATGAAGGCCAGTTTAGTGAGGTTCTTACACTCAGAAGCAATTATTGTCACCTGAACTGTTCATTATTAAGATAATTTCTCCCATATCTTACATCAGCTCACACATGCTGTGACCTAGTAGACTAGGCATAGGCAAACTCGGCCCTCCAGATGTTTTGGAACTACAACTCCCATCATTCCTAGCTAACAGGACCAGTGGTCATGAATGATGGGAATTGTAGTCCCAAAACATCTGGAGGGCCGAGTTTGCCTATGCTTGTAGTAGACGAAACTAGAACACATGATCAGCTAAGAGGAAGTAAGACAACCTCAAAGGTAAATCAAGTTATGAAGAAGCAATGCAAGTTGTCTCTGAAGAGGTTTGTTCAATATCACGGAATGCCATTTTCTTCTCTCAGCTGCTGTATTTTCCAAAAACAAAAGCAAAACACCCCCTCTCTCTTGTTAATAAACAGTAGCAATAAATAAAAGGTATTATTAAAAGAAAACTGTTTACATCTCATTTACTAGTACAAAGACAAGGATGCTTGTCATCCATAGGTAGATCAGGTTATAGCCAAGTATGCTCCCCACTGAAATCAATGCACTTAAATTATTCACCCACTGATTTTAATAGGTCTACTCTAAGTAGCTCAATTGGCTACAACTAATCATAACCAAACCCTTTCCCTGATGTATTTTGCATGTTAATTACAAGACAGAGACTAATTGTTGGGAGCTTGTTCGCATTACGAACAGACTCCATGACAAAATGTTTCATGTAAACAAGCCATCAAGTGACAAAAATGTCCTCTGGCTCTTATCTAACAGAGGCATACTTTTGAACATTACTTATTAAATTCAGCTCTCTCATATCCTCTAAGGATCTCAAGGCAGTGTAGACGGTCTCCCCTCCTCAATTTATCCTCACAGCCACCCTGTGATGTAGGTGAGGCCGAGGCACAGTTACACTCTGCTATACCAACACTGGCTCCCAGAACGTAAGTTTTTCCATTCTTTTAAGCAGGGCAGTCAGTTCACTGCAGCCTGATGCTTACTCTACAGCAATGCTTCTGCATAAAAACTGCAGTGTTTAATATTTCAGTTTCCAAGCCATAAAGTAAACGAGAGCCGTTCCCAGTTTCCTAAGTTTCAGCATGAAAACGTTGCCACTGATGGCACATAAATCCTCCTCAGAGCCCCCGAATTCTGTAATATAGAAAGTTCTGTAATATAGTTCTATAATAAAGTTCTATAATCTAGAAAGCTCTCGCTGAATTGCTGCATTTCAAAAATCTGACAAGGCTGTGGGTTTTAATTAGGTTTAGACTGGGATTCATGCTTCCATTCCTTTTTCAAGCATAAACGCATTTCATTTACTAAATTGTTTCTCTCCAAAATCTTTTCACAGGGAAGGAGACATTTACATAAAATAGAGCTTAGCTGCAATCGTGCCACCTGCATTCTGCCAGGCAGAGATGACCTTGTGTTTCAGGAAGTGCTTTGTCAGATCAAATCCAGCTACTGATATTTGCTGGCTCTCAAAACTTTCATGCAAGCAATTAAATGGCTCTTGTGCTTTTTTTCCTAAAAGGCATGGCTATAGAAGGAGGGTTAGAAGGAGTTGTGAGTGCTGGGCCATAAGCTACAGGGGACCATTGAAAATCAGGTCAATGAAGTAACTACTGAACGCTACAGACAAGATGCTATGCTTTTAAATGAACTTTTTTAAAAAAAGCAATTCTATTCCTCCTCCAGGCTTGTGGGGTCAGCATCCTTCTCCCAGCCAAAACAGAGATAAAAGGTTAGCAAACACAATTTCTAACTGCAAGCACAATCAAGGAGTGGAACAAAGGATGTTTTATTCTTAACTTACTAGAAACCTTCCAAAGCACTTTTCAGCAACATTCAGTTTCTTGCTAAGAGCTCTCACACCCTCTGGTTTCATTTTAATTATAGTCCTAACCCTTATTGATTGAAGAGATGTGTTCGTAAACAGGATAGTAAAGCTGCAGAACTGCTAACAAGAATAGAACCAGGAGTGCTTCCACTACTTGAGAGAACTAGATAAAATCAATATTGTAGCATGTGAAAAGTGTGTAGTTTATGATTATTTATTGCATTTATATACTGCTTTTTTGCCAAAGCTCCCAAGGTGGTTTTCCAATTTAAATATTATTACAATCCCCTCAAAGAGAGACGTAGTTCACGTTCAATAAAGATTTGGTACATAGAACTGTAGCAATGGAAGTGACCCCAACTCCAATTCTCAGCAATGTACCAATCACAGTTAAATAATCCCTGACGGATGTCTACATGGAAATCCATCAAGGAACAGTGTATGAGCTGCCCAGTGCACAAGGACAGTGTATGTCCACTGAGAATAGTGTACAAGTAGAAGCACAACAGTGTTAGAAACTGGGATAGAAAAGCTAGGAGTTAAATGGCTTCTGGGACCTGGTAAAGGTAAAGGTAAAGGGACCCCTAACCATTAGGTCCAGTCGTAACCGACTCTGGGGTTGCGGCGCTCATCTCGCTTTATAGGCCGAGGGAGCCGGCGTTTGTCCGCAGACAGCTTCCGGGTCATGTGGCCAGCATGACTAAGCCGCTTCTGGCGAACCAGAACAGCACACTGAAACGCCATTTACCTTCCCGCCGGAGCAGTCCCTATTTATCTACTTGCACTTTGATGTGCTTTTGAATTGCTAGGTTGGCAGGAGCAGGGACTGAGCAACGGGAGCTCACCCCATCGCGGGGATTTGAACCGCCGACCTTCTGATTGGCAAGTCCTAGGCTCTGTGGTTTAACCCACAGCGCCACCTGTGTCCCTCTGGGACCTGGTATCAGGCGCCAAAACAGAATGTCTAGTTGCCATGGGGGGGGGGGGGACGCGTCAGCAACACTTTTTATTTCTTATTTTGATAAGCATGAATTAATACACAATTCGCATAAGTGACACATTGTTAATATCACATGTTTAGCAGAAATTGTTAATACATGTTTAATTTGGTGTTTACAATAAAAATATTGCTACCATACTTGCTTTCAAAACACTCTACTCTTTATTGTTAAACTCCTTAACATATTGTCTATCCTTAACATATACTTCAAGGCTTCAAAGCGCATGCATTTCAGTAATCTTTGAGTGTCAGCCAGGCACAAAAAATGGCACACAGACTTTTTGAGGTGCTCGCAAATGGAGAATCTTTAGATGCAAAATGCGCCTGGTGCCCTGCTAATTTTGAACCCTGAGAAGCAGGTACATGTAGTTCCCCTAAAGTCAGTCAATATTGTCAGCTTTTATTACAAATTTTTATCTTGTGAAGAGGGGAAAGTAAAGCCCACCCACAGAGAACAAGTTTACTGAACTTAGTATGTCCCGGGGCGGGGGGAGAGAAAGAGTTGGGATTTTGTTTTAGTATTCTTTTTTCTCTTTTTTGTAATTGTTATATATTGGAAATCTGTCTATCTATCTATCTG
This sequence comes from Podarcis pityusensis, assembly GCF_964106645.2. Taxonomy (NCBI): domain Eukaryota; kingdom Metazoa; phylum Chordata; class Lepidosauria; order Squamata; family Lacertidae; genus Podarcis; species Podarcis pityusensis. The sequence continues at coordinate 9,165,104 of NC_138032.1, forward strand.
TCTGTCTGTCTGTCTGTCTGTCTGAACTTTGAATGCCTATAGCAAAATGCCAAGGAGTGTGGTGGAGTCTCCTTCTTTGGAGGTCTTTAAGAAGAGCCTTGACAACCATATGTAAGGAGTGCTGTGATGGTGTTTCCTGCTTGGCAGGGGGTTGGACTCGATGGCCCTTGTGGTCTCTTCCAACTCTATGATTCTATGATTCTAAAATGATCCACACCACGGGAGCCCCATTAGTGCAAACATCCCTGGATCAGAGCCACCACCAGTCCATAGTTAACTGTGATACAAAAGAAAACAATTCCGTAACTAACAAAGATAAGCACTGATCTTTAAGCTTTGCTCCACCTTAAACAGAGTTATGATTCCATAATATTCACTCACACCCTGAACTGACCTTACAAATGTGTTGGGCCATGTTTAAAAAGAAATACACATTTTGGGAGGAAGTTTAAGCAGTAATTGTCTGCGGCCCACAAGACTCTTTGATTTCACACTGCTTGAGGTGAACACTTTGTCCTTCAATTGAATTGATAAAAAATGTAAACCGTGCACTTGGCAAGACGCGCTGGCATATCACCTCACACACAAGCATACAGATGGGGCAGGGTGGGCAGCAGAGGATCTTGGAAATTACTCTTATGCAGATGTTCCCGAGAAATATTCCTACACTCCCAAGTGTGTAGCACTGGACAGCACTGGCTGAAAAAATTCATATTGCAAGTGGAAGCTCTATGAATATGGAAGTTTCCAAAAGATTCAGGAGACACTTTCACAAATCCTAGATGGAATAGTTAAGTCCCATGGAGAGAACTGGGCCTACTCAATAGTTCATTTGCAAAGTTGCATTCATATAGTGAAAGATTCAAAATACCATTGTAAATAATCTAGGCTACAGAAGCTGGACAGGTATCAAATCAAATACCTTTATAGGGGTCCATAGACCCACAAAACAGTTTCCAAACAAGATACAGTTAAAACAACCAAACATCAGGCAAAAGAGACCAAGGTAGTCATTTTGTTATGTCTAGAGCATGATGATCTTTGTTTATTGCGACCTCCGAAGGAAACTTTGCCATGGTCAGTTTATTATCATTTGACCTAAAGGTATTTAATATGGGAGACTTCAAGTTTTCCCAGCAAATTTGCTAGTAAAGGTATCTGAAAGCCTTCCTATTTGCCCAGACATTTCAGAACATAGATGATTTCAGAACATAGATGATCTTTGGAATTGTTTTATATTGTTCCTAGCTTTTGATTTTTTTTTTTGTCTGGTTGCATTTTTATTTGTTAAGTTTTAAACTGTATATATAAGCTGTGTTGAATCTTTTAATGAAAAACATCTAAGATTTTTTTAAAATATACACGATAAATAAATCATCACCAATGGGGGAATTTTGCAGGTACCATACATAGACGTTGTGAACATCCCTTTCAAATGTAGCACTCTCTCTCAGTCAAACTAATTTTCATGAAGATGTGGGATAAACAAGTTGATATCTATATTGAATTTTAAGTTATTTTCACATTGTGTGTGTGCACACTTAGTGTTTTTCATATTGGTTATATATGAACTGCATTTAAACATGCAGATGTTTTAGCTGCTTTCATATATTTAAGTATTTTCTCTCTCTCTCTCTCTCTCTCTCTCTGTGTGTGTGTGTGTGTGTGTGTATATAATGGTATATAAAGAAGTGTCCATGCATACGGAAGCTCATACCAAGAACAAACTTAGTTGGTCTCTAAGGTGCTACTGGACAATTATTATTATTTTTGTTATTTTTTTATATATATTTCTACTGTGTCAGACCAACATGACTTCCCAACTGTATGTTTTTACTTCAGGATGCCTCATGGGAAACAATTTATTCATTAAATAATTAATCAAAGTAACTTTTTAAGGAACATTTGCAGTAATCTCTGCATATCCATATGCACTGCCAACTCACCCCTGCAAAGAGGATGCTGCCCAGTTGTTTGTGCCAGCATGGCGAAAGATACAAATAACAAGTTGGCTATATTGAAAATTGGCACACAAAAGAGGTTTGAGTGCAGAAAAGCAGCTGGCTGACAAATAATACTTGGAAAATTCTCAGCTGTATCTGTTCCCAGATGCAGCCTAAGTGATGCTTACTTTATAAATTTATTTTCCAAATGTATGCCTAGTATTGTGGAACAAGCAGAAATATCTGACCTGCACATTACTACTGTGTGGTGGGAAGGTAAACAGTGTTTCCATGTGCTCCGGCTTCCATCACAGTGTTCCATTGCGCCAGAAGCGGCATAGTCATGCTGGCCACATGACCCAGAAAGCTTTCTGTGGACAAATGCCGGCTCCCTTGGCCTGAAGCGAGATGAGCGCTGCAACCCCATAGTCAGCTTTGACTGGACTTAACCGTCCAGGGGTCCTTTACCTTTTACCTTACTGCTTTTTTAAAGGGGAGTTTTTACATTAAACAGGAAGCCAACGAAAGGCAAGCTAAATGTTTCTAGAACAGAGTGTCTGCTTCAGGGAGAAAGACAACAGCAGTAGCTGGGACCAATAACAAAAGGACAAGTAAAATGAGAAGAGATTTATGAATGGAACATCTGTAAAATGACTACAGCAAAGGCAATGCTTGTGCGCAATATCAGAGGGGGAAAACAGCTTCTCCATCTTTCATGACACAAATGAAGACACTTGTTCTTATACACACAGAGTCAACTCAGTACAGGATGAGTATGAAGCACGGCAATACGTTTCAGGTGTTGTTATAAACCAGACTGATTCTCAAATGACTCTAGCTTTATGTGATGCTCCAATTACATGTTATTGTGAAGCTCAAGGGACCACAGACCACTGAGAATTCATGGAGCCAAGCCAGGGATATCCTTTATTCAGCCACTGTCGCTGCCAGAACCCTCACCATCTGTTCCACATAAATGATGTAACAATGCCAGAATCCCCAACAGAAAGGCTGACCTATTAGGATTACTGCACATTATCAGGAACTAGCTAGTTGTTTCAAAAGGAAGCTCAATAGCAGTTTAAAAATCCACCCTTCTTTCAGACTCAGAGATGCCTTCGGTTACGTTAAGTTAAACCAAGCTTCAGGGGATGCTCAGACGTAAGTGCTTCTAAATGCTTTCCCTTGAAAGTGCAGCAAGTTTTGTCTCCTTCAGGCTACTTTTAACAGCTGCAACCTGTGATCTCCTGTCTCAGGGCTCATCTGCACTTACCTTTTGCCTTGTGCTTTCTAAGCCCAGATCTGCACGCTCCTGGTCAGTGTCTGAGCACTTTCGGTTTTGATTTTTTTGTCCCACTGCTTACCACTTTCCACACGAAAACCCACTCTTTACTGCTGAATTGCAGCAAAAGTCAAATTCAGGTTTTCTGCAGATTGCTGTTTGCTCCAATTCAGTGGTAAAGAATGGGTTTTCGTGGGGAAAGAGCCAGTGCAAACCACCACCACCAGACCTGGAAAGCTCAGACGTGTGCCTAGAAATGCAGAGCAAAGGGAAGTGTGGATGAGCCCCATTCTCCAGGCTGCATGGAGGCAGCTATTTTCCTAGCTTTGCCTTAAGCTTAAGGAAAGCTGGAGAACTAAAGCAGATGCCCAATCAACAGCCAGGGATGAGCCAGGCTCTCTCCACCCGGGGTCAAATAAAGTTCATTTTTAAAATAATAATAATAATAATAATAGTAATATGAGATTTCAATAAGGCTAAGCCTTACTTAAACCACATTAAGACTAAATCCTTAGAACACGAAAACCCTCTCTTCCTCATACACATTTAAAATTAAAGGCTGCTTTTCTATGGAAACACCCATAAAGAAACAGACATGAAGTACTCTTGAATGACACAATGAATTGCAGGTTGTTTTTATACTGGGCTTCCTAATGAACTTGTTGAATAGCAAGTTAGCACAGGTGATTTCACCAGGATCATATAGAGCAGGTGTCATCAAGCTCTTCAGACCCAGGACAAACATTCCTTTGGGTACCAATACTTTAAACTTTTACCATATAATGGCATGGACCAGGCCACAACCCACTAGTGGGTCCTAAGCTCCTGGCCCACCAGCTGAAGACTAGTGTTCTAGAGAACTTCTAGAGATGAAATTTTGTACTCATTCCATGTCCTTCCAAACACCTCTGCAATCTATTCAGTTCTCAAATTTGTGGATATTTACAACGCTTCCAAACACGCTCTTGGATTATACAAATGCTCAATTTAACTCCTAACCAATATGCTTTTTGTTATAGCAACTAGTTAGTATGCATGCCTGCTCAAGAAATATAAGAATTTCAAAATGGATAAAACTTGGTTGCCTTGAGGAATCCACCCTTTCTCCACCACTTTGCTTCCAACGTCCCGCACAACACTACAGGAGCTTATCCAGGGCTCATGCTTCAAAACCAATGTCTATTAACACAGTATTTATTACTGAATCAGTGCAGCTGGCTTGCTAACTGCTTCTTTCCAATTTGGCTGGGCTTTTCTGCACAAATAGCTGCACCTAGCATGTTATGCAACTTTCCACAAATTCACTCAGGCTAGAGAAGGTTACTGGCTCCTTCACTGCCGATAAGCAGCACTGAATTTCATTTACATAGCACTCCTTATCTCTTCGTACTCCTCACAATAGTCCAGTTAAGTCACTATTATTCCTACTGGGAAAAGGTGAACTATGGCCGAGACTTTCTTATCTGCATTCACCGCAAAGGAAGCATGTGAAACCAAGAACCTGAAGCCCATGCCTAGCATTCCATTTACTGCATACATATCAGCTTTCGGAAAGGTTTCTCCCAGTGACAGCAACGTTTTTACAATATCTAAAATCTTTTTTACCACTAGGTCTGTTTGCAATACAAGAATAACCCAGTGGGTTCACTCCTAGCCATTCTACTAATACTTCAGTGCTAGAAATGGGACTTGAAATGACTCCAACAACTGCTGTAGGATCTTGAACTTCTGGAATTCATCTTATTTATTTCCTCCTTTCCTTATTCTAGTACCAGCTCTGTATCTCCATTACAATATTAGATTTTTAAAATTCCATTACGTTGCTCTTATGTACTGCGTTATTTTTTTTGTAAACTGTCACAGAATCAATTTAAATGAAAATACAAAAATATTTTGAAAAAGTAATGCCTTTTTGATGATTAGAATTATAGAACAAAGATTAATCCTGGCGAAAAGTAGATTTAGACTCATATAGTGACAAATTTGTATCCTGATGTTTTCTCTCAAATTTCTACACATAACATGAGGATGTGAAAAGTTTTCTCACTGTATAACTGAATAATGCCATTTTGGACCAGACAGATTTGGTGGTGGTGGTGACTTAATCCAAATGAGATGGAGGTACTGTTGACTGGGAAATTTGATGACCCCTGGAGTGGTGTTCCAACTTGTCCTGATTGGGGTTATATTTCCTCTAAAGTAAGAGATTTGCCATTTCAGAGTACTCCTAGATACTCAGGTGTGGGGTAGAATTGTCTCTAATCAGGTTGATCTGGAAAGACAGCTGCATGCTTCTGAGCAGGAACCAAACTTAGTTTAGTCATTCATTCATTCATACATACTCTAGTCTCCTCCAAGTTGGACTACTGTAACATGCTCCCCATGGGGTTCCCAGGGTTTGGGAAGGGACTATGAGATCAGAGCATATTACTCCAATCCTTTACTAACTGTGCTGACAGCCAATTTGTTCCTGGACTGGATTTAATGCACTGGCTTTGACCTTTAAATCAACTAACTGTCTGAGGCCAGGGCATCTCTGAATCACCTCCTTGCATATGAACAAGCTTGAGAACTCTGCCCCTCTATGGAGACTGTCCTCTGTGTGCCCTTGCCATCTGAGATGTTATGGATGGGCAGAAAGGAGGGGCCTTCCCAGTTGTGGCAGCCATGTACACTTGGCCCCTGTCACTGCATGCCACAGTGTTATATTATCATTTTGCTATACCAGTCCTTTTTTCTATGGTGAGATGCCTCATGTACACTTGGTGGAGAAAGGCAGGATATACAGTAAACATATGAAAGGAACACATAGAATCAAAAAAATCATAGACACAAGATTAAACTGTGTATATAGAAACTGTAGTGCTCATTGCCATACAGAAGTGCTAGATGTAGGCGTTTAACAGCTGTACAATAAATTGTGATTATCATTCTCCTTTATTATATAAATTAGGAGGAGTAAAAGAACACTGTAAAGAAAAACTCCTACTTCCTAACCGAACTCTATAGCAAAGCATTTGCAGATCTTGGTGCCTGTTTGCAAAGCTGTGCAATTGTTATTCTGTTTGGACATTCTGACAGCACAGTCGTACATGTTTATGCATTATAATGAAAGCAAACAACTCTTTCAATTATTAGAAACAGTGAGACACTAGAAGTGGCTTCTTTGCAAGACAGTAAATGCTAATAAGCCAGTGGTACATGATATAACACTCTGGCAAAAATCAGTGACCATTTTCCTTAGAAAATAAAATAATTTTGGGATTCTATATCCTTCCAAGTTGCTTGGGAAGGTGCTTTTGACCCCTGATTTTCCTCACCCCAATCATAAGTGTTCTGTAGCTGGAATCTCATTAATAATAATACAAGTGGGACCCGCAACAAATGTTAGGAGTTCTGTTGTTCAGAGTTCCAACCAACCTTGTTCTCCACTAGGAGACTCAATTCCACCCCACCTGCTTTTCAATTCCCCTCCCCCCCCCCAACAAACATACAATATGCTTATTACACAGTACTTTGCTGGGCATGCTCAGTCCTCATTGGGCTCTTAAGGTGGGTATGGGTTTTTTAATATATTTTTAATGTACTTTTTGTAACTATCAGGTTTCCCACAAGAATGCAGATTTTTCCCTTCTGGCTTCTCAGTGACCCCATTTTGGCTCCATTTTATGGTATTCACCATCAGAGTTCAGAATTAAAAGGGAGCAATAGGAAAGAACCACCATTCCATTTCTCAAGGAATGAAAATGCAAATAGGTAAATGGTATTATCTGGATGCTACAAAAACAATCCGGTTAAATAAATGAAATAATTAAGTTATCAAACCTTCCTCTTTGCTATGGTTGCTCAAAATTTTATTCATGCTGAATCTGACCTAACTTCTACACTCTTGGCAACTGCATTAAGCCTTGGATTTTAATCCAATTTCAGAACAATCGACTGTGCCGACTCTTCTACTTTGCACTGCAGATAGCCAATCTTTGGCAAGTGCACACACACAAGCTCCCTATATAGCCATTGCAAGTGCTATTGTGACAAGCTGGAGGAGTGGAACAGCTATTGGTTTCAACGGGGCACACTGATCTTACAATTCAAGACCCTATGCCATGAAGTATCCCATCCATCACATCAAATTGTTCACCATGGGGGGTCTAGTCTGGACCCCAGGGATGTCTGAAGTTCGATGAGGCTAAAGGAACTAATTGCCTTTAACTTTAAATTCCCTGCCTTATTGTACTGAAACACTAATTTTAATAAATTTTAATAAATCCTCCTTATGAACTGCTGCTTCCAACACACAAATTCAACTCTTGCTCAGCTTACACCTTTTTTTCAAATCCAAAGCAACCAAGTAAACATTCTTCCCACTGTGTTTTCAACAAGTATGCTACCCACACCTTGTCTCTACTGACAGGTATCTCTTCCCTATTCAAGGAACATTCATCTCCACACCTTGATGAGTTATTCTTCTTCCCTGCTATTCAGGAAGTGTTATGTACCTTGCCGCAGCAGCAGCAGCAACCCACAACAACAAAAACAGAGGAAGAGAACAACCTGGCTTTGAAGGAATAGCCATGTGGGATATCACAGGTAATAAGCGCTGCAATTTGAAAGCTAAGAAAATTGACTATCCCAATAAAAGGAGCTCTCCCATGAGGGTAGAAGTCTGCAAAAAAACAAGTCTATCAAACATGCATTTATTACATGCAAAACCCCCAGCTTTTGAGCTTGCAGATAAAGCATTCTCTCAGCACCACATTTAGCTTATTATACAGTGGTACCTCGGGTTACAGACGCTTCATGTTACAGACTCTGCTAACCCAGAAATATTACCTCGGGTTAAGAACTTTGCTTCAGGATGAGATCAGAAATCGTGCTCCAGCAGCGCAGCGGCAGCTGGAGGCCCCATTAGCTAAAGTGGTGCTTCAGGTTAAGAACAGTTTCAGGTTAAGAACGGACCTCCAGAACGAATTAAGTACTTAACCCGAGGTACCACTGTAGTATCTGGTAATATCGTAATAATGAATGAATAAAGTTAGCCCCATGTAAAAATTACTCATTGTAATGTTAAAAGGAAAAGATATCTGGTTGTTCATATGCAAGTGGCCAAAATACACAACCAAAGATTTGTTCGTTTTTTTAAAAAGGCAAAAGTTAAAAACCAAGTTCCCTCCACCAAACACACATAAAACTTTTGGTCATAAAACTGACATAGTACAGTTAAATACAACGGCCAGGGGGCCAAAATGTGAACTATTAAATGCAACTAAAAATAATTATATTTCTCTGCTCCCTGTTTAGAGCAGGGTTCCCACTGCTGAGATGTACAACTTTATGCCTGCCTTTCCACAGAGAGTGCCCAGTGTAGCTAATATTATTGAAAACTCAGGGTTTGCTTTTCTGAATTAAAATGAGAGACACACTGCACTCAGATGCAGAAAAGCTTAAACTGAGTCACACTAGAGGAGTCTACCACATGTTTTTTCTAAGAGAGTCACTGTTCTGAGCATGACAGTTGACTTGGAAGAAGGCAAAAGCCAGAGGAGTGAACTGTACAGTACAGAGAAGCATCTAGTTGGGTGCCTTCGGCTCACATGAGTCTTTAAGCTATTTCTCACAGCCCATTGGCAGATCTATCATAGCATGCTAGTGCCACCCTACACACATACAATAGTTTCAAGATTGTTGTGTTAGGAAGCTATTAGTTAGATGAACCCATAAATAAAAACAGCTATATGTAAGTGAAATATAAGACCAAGTATCAGTCATATCTAAAATATTAAGGCAGCCAAGATAAACCAAAAAATCTGAAAAACCTTTCCCAACAGCTGTAGTATAATAAAAAGAATCCATCCTAGACAACAGATTAGCAAACTGCACAGTGACAAAAATAACCCTTTCATAAAGAATTGTTCCTAGTATCATCCCAATGCGATAAAGTATCATTGGACTGACAACCAATATAAACTGAAGCTCCAACTGAAAATGCATCACTATATGGGCAGTTTGCAAAAAGCTGCCTCTCTCAAAATCTTTTAGAACAATTATAAAGATTCCTAGGATATTTATAAATAAACCACCACATGCTACTTTAACAATGGTATAAAAGCTAAGCTATGCAGTAAATGCAAATATAATCAATTGCAAAATGAACAGGATCTAAGCAAATGTAAGATACTGTACTTGAAACGTTTTTATTCATTTAGTATAAAAAGGTAAAGGTACCCCTGCCCGTACGGGCAAGTCGTGTCCGACTCTGGGGTTGCGCGCCCATCTCACTTAAGAGGCCGGGGGCCAGCGCTGTCCGAAGACACTTCCGGGTCACGTGGCCAGCGTGACAAGCTGCATCTGGCGAGCCAGCACAGCACACGGAAACGCCGTTTACCTTCCCGCTAGTAAGCGGTCCCTATTTATCTACTTGCACCCGGGGGTGCTTTCGAACTGCTAGGTTGGCAGGCGCTGGGACCGAGCAACGGGAGCGCACCCCGCCGCGGGGATTCGAACCGCCGACCTGACGATCGGCAAGTCCTAGGCGCTGAGGTTTTACCCACAGCGCCACCCGCATCCCTGTTCATTTAGTATAGCGTTCTATAAATTTAAGTACATTGTTGTGGTTTACTTCCTAGATGACTTATATGAGCAGACAGCTGATATCAATAGTTGTTTCTTCCCTTGTAAACAAGCTGCAGATTTACTGTCTGTTACCATATCACGTCACTGTTGTGTAGGCGTGTAACGCATTAGGACGCAACTCCCCTTAAGTCATTACTATCAATCCAACACTTTGTTCCAAAAAGCAGGAAGTTGTTGCATTTTGAATTACATTTATTACTTTACTTATTTTGTTGTAACAGTTTTCAAGAGCCTGAGTATTGAGAAATGAAGCTGTTAGAAGATAATCTTCTCTCTCTCTTGTTCTGAAGGCATCCCTGTCTAGGGAAGTTTTTAATGTTTGATGTTTTATTCTGTTTTTAATCTCTTGGGAGTCGCCCAGAGTGGTGGGGGAAAACCAGCCAGGTGGGCGGGGTATAAATAAAAATTTTATTCTTCTAAGAGGGAAATAGGCAAGAGACAACAGTCCTGACCCTCTGTACCAGAGCTTTCTAAAACTTTTTGAAGTTGGCTTGCAGCCTGTAGCAGCCAAAAGAATCTTATTCAAATACAGTATTTACAAACTTCCAATAGGCTTAAACTTTTGCCATTGCACAAAAGTGATCGTAATCCCTGGTCAAGCAATCAGGAAAGGCTCCAACAATGACTTCCCGGCAAATATCACTGCCATTTATCATAGTTGCATTCTTGGATCAGATACAAATTATTTTGAATCGTAATATCTTGGTTAAAAAGCCAGAACTTGCTGGCAATTGCAAGCTGTTATCATCAGCCCAAGAACTGCAGACCTCACCCCATGATTCATTCAAGATACAACGGGATCCTAAGTGTCTACTCTCTAGAAGGAATAATGGAAAATAAAATATTACATTCAATATTAAATAAAGTTATAGGTCCCGTTGTAGAGTAAAAATCTTGCCCCCACAAACACCTTCAGGCTTGTGAGTACCCCCAGGCTACTTCCTTCTCCACCTGGCCCCCAATCTAACTTTCCTCATATCTGTTTCCCTCACCTACTGCTACTAAACTGACTCAACCAATATGCTTAAATTTGAAAGTAGGAAATTGCACCTGTGGGGAGACAACAGCAAGCAGAAAGAGAAAAGAAGAAGATGCAGCCGTCACAAACCACAAGGAAGCGTTTTTAAACACACTAGGCTGAGCAAACTCAGATTTGTCACTGAGCAGGAAGCTAGCTACAAGATGTCCCACATCTCCCCAGAGAGCACACATGCATGTGCAAACTGGCGCACCCTTAAGAAAAGCCATTTCAGGCTTAGTCCTAAAAACTTAAAGGGAACAGGGCGCAAAAAGATGGGTGAGGTGGGCAGAAAGAGGACCCACTTAGCAGGTGCTGAAGTTGAAAGCAGGCAGGATATTTTGGGGGGGGGGAGGGAGTTAGCCCCCCCTTTCACCACTGGAAAAGTAACAAGTGGGGCGGGGAGAGAAAGAAAGCAAGAAACTAATGGAGGCAAGAAGAAAGGAGGGGGGGGGAGAGAATATAGTATATTACTTGAGGGGAGGGAGTGAGGAGAGGACACCCCCCCAAAAAAAAAGGACGGGAACGGGACCAAGCGTGACACCCGCCTCAGAAAAAGAGGGAGGGGGCGAAGAAAGAGAGAAGAGAAAGCTGAAGAGCCCCCCCCAAAAAAGGATGGGAACGGGACCAGGTGTGACACCCGCCTCAGAAAAACGAGGGAGGGAGAGCGAAGTAAGAGAGAAGAGAAAGTTGAGGAGGACCCCCCCCCCATACACACTTTCCTCAGTGAGGGGCAAAAGCGAGCCCCCTTTTCCTGAGGAGAGACCCCTCCCCACCCCAACGCCCCACCTACCAGCTGCTGCCGGATCCACCGCCACATCCCCTCGACGGGCCTCTTCGGTGGCTCCCAGCCCCCGCTTCTCCGCGGGCGAGGCTTCCCCTCCCGAAACCCCCCCCCACCCGCTTAAAATACAAAAACGGAAGCCGCCGCCCCTCAGTCCGGCACTAGCGTTGCTGCTGCTGCTGCTGCTGCTCGTGCTGCTGCTGCTGCTGCGGTCGCCTCCTCCTCCGCCTCCTCCGCCGTCGTCGTCTTTTTCTTCGTCTTCTTTCGCAACCGCCGCTCCCGCTCCCCATCAGCGCAGGGGCCGGGCGCTTCCCTTCAGCGGCAAGGCGGAAGCCCGGCGGCCGCCGCCGGCAGCAGCGGGGGCCCGGAGGAGGTGCGCCAGGCGCAGGTGCCGCTGCCGACGCCGCGGCCCCATCCCGGCCGCCATCCCGGAGCACCCGCTCGACGCCGCCTTGCGCCCGTCACCAAAAGGGGTCTCCCCGCGCGCCGGGACCCGCCTCGCGGAAGTGACGGCGCGCCGGGGGAAACGGGGCGGGGCCCGGCCGAGCGCGCGGCGGGGGAAGAGGCCCAGTCGGGAGAGAAGCGGCTGAGGTAAATTCCAGTCCCTTCCAAGCGCCGCCTTTCAAACTCCTCGCAGGCGTGTTTTTAAAGTAAGGTTGTGGGCTTTCCTCACGCCCCGCCGTTTTGTTTTTCTGTAAAAATGGTAATGATGATGATAGTTGTTGTTATTACTATTATTATTTTAAATATATAATATAAAAATAATAAGTTTTGTTTTTCTGTAAAAATAATAAAGATAATAGTTTTTTTTTAAAGATCTAATATAATAAGTTTTTCTGTAAAAATGGTAATGATACTAAGTGTTACTATTTTAAAAATCTAAAATAATAATGTCTTTTTCTGTAAAAATAATAATAATGATGATGAGCGTAAAAGACGGCCCCTATTTTGAGGGACTCCAAATTAAGAAAACACACCTCAGCACTACCCGTGTATAAGACGAGCCCCAATTTCAAACCTAATTTTTGGGTAAAAAAACCCCTAGTCTTGTGCATTGAAAATACGGTAAGTGGTGTTGTTATTTTTAAAAATCTTGTGTGGTTATTATTATGTTTTATCTCCAAAAAGAGTTGGAAATGTTTTGTTGACTTTTTATTATTATTGAACAACACCATGATCAGTAGCCTCCAACCTTTCCTCTGATGAAAATAGGGACGTCCTACTCAATAATAATATTTTTACTATTTATACCCCACCCGTCTGACTGGGTTGCCCCAGCCACTCTGGGCAGCTTTAAACACATATAAAAACATAATAAAATATCAAACATTAAAAAGTTCCCCAAATAATAATAATAATTGCAAACCACTTTGAGGTGTGTATCTGCTTTTTTAATAGTCAAGGGGTGCACAATTTTTAATGAAACAGAGCAATGAATGAGACAAACAAGGTTTTGCCACTGAGTGGAAAGTTGCCTGGCTCACAAATATGTGGTAGAATTATTAGTATTAATGCACACAGGGTCTGCTCTCTGGACACTGTGTTCCTAGGAAATTGTTTGCTGGGCAATTGTTCGTATAATGAGTCTAGGTTTCCCATTGATTTCTATGGGGAAATTTCTAATGTGTTCCCAACCATGGGATTTTGAGACATACACACACACAAACCCCAGAATGATGAGAAAACTCAGGAAAACCCTTTGAAACCTTGCAAAAGGAAAACAAGGGAAAAATTGCTCTCTTATTTGTCCAATCTCTTCCCTCCCTCCCACCATGGATCCTGGCAAAATGGCTATAGTGGACTAGGAAAAGCTTTTAATGTTTAATGGGTTATTGTATTTTAGTGTTTTGTTGGAAGCCGCCCAGAGTGACTGGGGAAACCCAGCCAGATGGGCAGGATATAAATAATAAATTATTATTATTATTATTATTATTATTATTGGGAAACACACAAAAAAGCAATGCTTTTTAAAGGTTGCTTACTTGTTTACAGTGCTACACTCAGGTCTGTGGAGTGTATAGTGAGGTTTGGGTACTAATTCATTGTGTTTGGATAAGTGAAATTTTCATTTAATGAGCTTTTGGATCATGGGATCTGCTTGTCTTATTCTTTATTGAGTTTGTTAGTCACTTTATCTTGCCCAGCGCAACCCACAACAATTTACGACCAGACAAACAAACAGACAGTAGAACCCAACCCAACACAGATACATTAAAACCAAGAGGAAAGAGAAATCCTGCCCACTTCTAAAGGTCTCAGATAGTTACGAGATTAAAGGCCTGGTTATAGAGGAATGTTTTTGCCAGGCACTTAAAGATATTCAATAATGGTGCCATCTGAGCCTTCCTGGGGTGAGCATTCCACAAAGGCCAGTGCTGGAGGATGATAGGATTTGTAGTCCAACAACATCTGGAGGGCCACTGGTTCCCTTTTCCTTCTGTATGTAGTATTTCAGGCAGCAGTTTAGGAGGTGGTTTTGTATTTGAATGCTCCTACCTGCCAATGTGTAAAAAACCATTTTAAAATAACACGCTCCAAGTAAAATATTAACATTTCAGAGCAAAAGCTCTACCTCACCCTGTTCTTTGCTAGTTTTCTGCCTATAGGGAGTTGTAGGTTTTGTTCTGTTTTACTTTGGGGAGCACTCAGCAATTAAACACTGGGAAAGATTTCTGACAGTTGGTGAGTTAGGAATCAGTGCAGCTTTGAAAGGTTTATTCATTCATCTTGATTCAAAATGGCATTTAATTGCAGCCAAAGCAAAACCTGCACCCTATGTCAGGAACCACCATGCAAATTTTTGTGACAATATCTTAGAAGCACCCATACCAGTTCAGTTTTGAAAGGTTCAGTCTGCTCTCTTGAGTCAACATGTCTTTCAATTATAGGGAAATATAAACTTACTTCTTGATCTCGGGAACCATAATGCAAAATTTGATAAGAGGTGTCCAAATGCATGCAATTTGGAATGACTTAGTCCACCATACTGATTCCAAATGACATCCAGTGGTGTTCAAACGTAGTAAAAAAAACCCTCAGTTTCAGGAACCATCATGTTTTATGAGGTGTCCAATGTATGGAGAACAGATGGAAAGCAAACAACTTTCCAAAATATAAATATAGTATACGTACTTGAAAATGTTTTCTTTATGCTACGGTTGCAGCAAGAATACTCATTGTGACAAATTGGAAAAGTGATAAAGTCCCTTCTAGATTAGAGTGGACTCAAAAAATGATTGAATATGCGGAATTATATAATTTATCAGAAAGAATAAAAAATAAATAAAAGGAAGTATTTATCTCAAAATGGGAAGTTTTTAAACTTTATTTGAAAAACAGTAATGACAGTTTAAAGTCTGTAGCAGCATTTGAATAACTTCAGTAGGAGTTTTAAGTTTGTTTTATATTTCTTTTTTGTGATGTATTAAAGTGAAACAATTATAATAAAAAAGAAAGAAAATGTTTCTGTGTCATGTCAATGAATCTATGCTTGTGAGACTTGGAGTGAGACAATCACTACGGACTTGCATTGAGTACATTTTCTATTTTTCAAAAATGTTGTTTTGAGCAGTATTTTGAACATTAGAGAAAAACACTTTATCTTTGTGTGACCTGGGTCATGCCTTAATCTCAGTTCAATTTATTTTATCATAGTCAAAGCATCAAACTGAGTAAACCCTAAATCCCTATGCAGATGACCTGTTCTAACAAATAGTAATTCCTGTTTAAAATCTACTTTCCAGGGACTTGTTTTGAAGCTATGGGAGACCAGTGCCATTACAAACTTGAAGTTAGCATACTACTGTGATGAGTACCTTAATTTCAGAACAGAGGTGGTTGGTGGAGGAGAAAGTGTTTTAACTGCAATGGGAGAAACATCTTAAAAACTATTGAGTTGTGTATGTAGAGAGGGGGGTAATTACAAGTTGTTCCTTTTTAAAATTTATATTCCAGTCCATTAAATTTATCTCTCCTGCTTAAGTTACATCCCTGAAGTACACTTCTAATGCCATAGCTGTAATGCTACACTGATTTGGGTCCATTATCCTAGGGATGTAGACACAGCAGCCCACAAACCTGCACCAATTAGGCCTAGTTCACACAACAGTACCTGGAAAATATTTAGAATATTTCTGGGCTGCACCACTTCGTTCTTCAGGTGTGGAAAATCACATGACCTAAATGCTTTTTCCTATTAACACATACAAAAATGTAGAAAAGTAGACACTGGGGATGTGAATTTCTAGCCTGTACTTCTAAACTGATATATGAACATTTGGGATTTAGCCATGCATTTCCAGAATTTACCACCTTTAAACAGGATCTTAGTTCCTTCAGAGTCCCATTACAGGTAATGGAATTGGAGGATATTGGTGCTATGACTAACTTGAGACCCGCTGATTTGATTTTAGAGGGAGGGGCACTGTCCAATTGGACTTGGGCTGCAATCCCTTAGTGGGACTTAAAGGTAAAGGTAAAGGGACCCCTGACCATTAGGTCCAGTCGCGGACGACTCTGGGGTTGCAGCGCTCATCTTGCTCTATTGGCCGAGGGAGCCGGCGTACAGCTTCCAGGTCATGTGGCCAGCATGACTAAGCCACTTCTGGCGAACCAGAGTAGCGCACAGAAACACTGTTTACCTTCCCACCTATTTATCTACTTGCACTTTGACGTGCTTTCAAACTGCTAGTTTGGCTGCTGAGTAAATCATATCATAGGATCAGGCTGCACAGTTTCCAGACTAAGCAGACTTGCTAGTAGTAAATACAGGATGCTTCTAGACAGTGTTTATTGAGCATTCATCCTGCAGCAACTGATGTGAGGCAATAGTTGAGGAATCTGACACAATAAATAGCAAACTGCTCTGACTCAGTGTAAAGTGGAGATATAAAATTAGAAAGGGCACACAACATAAGCATGTGTGTGTGCTGTCCAGCACTGGATATCATTTTTAAATCAGCATAAAATAAGGGCTACCCAAACCTCAGTGTGATACCTTTCTCAGAATATATCAGTAACCAATAAGTAAGCATCCTTATATGGGTATTACTGTGTGAAAGCAAGCCTGTGGTTGCAATGTGTTTATCATAAAACATTGGACAACGAACCTGAAATAAAATGCACAAATTAAAATGCTCTATTTGGCAATTAAATAAGCTGCACTGAGCCATTGTGGAATTTAATTGGAAGTTTACGCAGAAAGGTGGCCGGGTTGCTGTCAAAAAAGAAACACATGCCACACCCCTGGCCAGACCATCCATGTAGCCCAGTCTTATATACGCTCGACAGGCAGAGGCCGTCCTGAGTCTCAGGTAGAGGGTCTTTCCCCATCCTTTTTAATTGGAAGTGGCCTTCTTTGAACTTTAGATCTATTGTGCCTAGGATATGAAGTGGGTTTGGGGGAGAAATTTGGTTTCGTTCACATTTTAATACAAACCTGCCTAATTTGCACTTCCCAAAGCAATATGTGAACTGAAATGCAGCAGTCCTTCAAAATCCACGCTTCTCCCTATTTTGTGATGTAGTTCTGTAGCCAAAGAATGTGTCTGCTAAGGGGAAAGTATGCATGTATTTGTAGAAAGAGCATAGTATCATTTTAGTAGGGGAAATTACTTGTGCAAATGTGCACTGAAATCGTGGGACATTTTCATAAGTACATCCCCCACCCCACCCCACCCCCCAGTGCAAACTGATGTGGAAAGGTGGCTAACTGAACTTAAGACTGGAAAAATGAGAAAAACAAAAAAAAGAAGACATTTGTCCATCCCTAATGGAGAGTAGTAGTGGTAGTAGTGGTGGGTTTGGGGAGATGGGACGTATGACTTATGAGAAACCATCCAGTTTTGTGATTCAAT
Organism: Podarcis pityusensis; assembly: GCF_964106645.2. Classification (NCBI taxonomy): domain Eukaryota; kingdom Metazoa; phylum Chordata; class Lepidosauria; order Squamata; family Lacertidae; genus Podarcis; species Podarcis pityusensis. Next base: position 9,182,619 of record NC_138032.1, read on the forward strand.
GGCATAAATATGAAAAAAGGCTTTGATTGAGATTTTATTTATTTAAGAATGTGGATCCTTTGTCCGAATAAATATTTACTGATATTTTAAATTAATTTTTAAAGGGTGCTTTTATTGCTTCTATTGTGTATATACCACCTGGATGTACACTGCTTCAATATATTTTATGAAAATGTGGATTGTGGATATTTCAATACATAAATAAATAATGAAACATTCAAGTAGGCCAACTCTAAACTAAAAACAAACATTAACAGACTCATTATTATTAAAAAACCAACACTATAGCAATTCATGGTTGGGTGGTAAACCAAATAAAGAGCACCTAAAAACTGCAAAGCAATTTCTGGAGAGAGCAAAATTCAAAGTTACGACTGGTTAAGACAGAAGAGTGTACAAAAGGTGGCAGTACATTAACAAACAAGGGGCAAGCAAGTCTGATTTCTAGGGCAATGAATCCCACATCCATGATCAGTTATGCTCTTTCCTTTGTTCCCACATGATGCTACTTCTGACAGTGATGGGAAATGCGGCCATGCCTTTCTGATCACAGTGGACAAGAAGGTTCATATGGGAGCAATGGTCCTTTAGGTATTCTGGACCTTAGCCATATAGAGCAGTTCAGTGCAATTGATGTAAGAGAGGAGTCACATACTGGCATCCAGCACAGACTAAGATTATTGCTGCAATACTAACAAAACACACCCACACAAAATCCTGTCCCCCTCCAACCCCATATTTCACTATATGACGATGTGATGTGCCTTTTATCTTTACGTTGCCTCACTACCAGGATGTGATTTACGGTTGGGAGGGGGCAGCAAAGAAATTTCGGCACTCATGGCAAGGACTTTGCTTTAATACAGCAAAGGCTATATTAAAAGAGTTAAATAAAAATTCAGCATTCTGTTCTAAGAGCATTTGCTGTGATAACTTTTTATTCCTACCAGATTGCCTTATCTGGCAACTGTTTGAAATCTTCAGGATATGACCATTGATGGCCTAAGAGTGGGTCATGTGTGGGGTTGCAGCACAGTTTGTAGCAACTGCTGCAGAACATCCTTCTGGATCAACAAACGCCACTAGAGCTGACAATCTAAAGCTATAAGGAAGAGGGTGAACCATACAGAACCGTTGGTAGGCATGTTTGGTGTTTGCGCTTTGGGGAGCGGCAACTTCTCCTAGCACATTGCAAGATTTAATATGCTATTTGCCCAGGATTTCCGGCATGTTTTATGCCTAGTATTGCTTTATAGCTCTGCTGGATTTTATAGTTGATTTTTGGCTCCTCCCCCTCCTCCTTTTGATGTTATATGGCATTTCTATTCTATTTCTCATTTTTTAATTTGATAGTGCCCTATAAATTTGTCAGGGAATGAAAGGTCTTAGGCAAGCTGAACTGAAAAATAAAATTTAAGGAATATTACAAGACAAACCATAAAGGTTTGTGGTTGCAAACTGGAAAGTTAATAGATGCACATTTAATAAAATCATCATGATAACTACTACTTAATGTTTATTAAGGGCCTGTATGTAGAACAATGATGATATTGTTCCTGCCTTTACACTGGGATGGGAAACCTGTGACCGTTCACCTTCTGTTGGGCTCTCATCATGCCTGACATTTCGCCATTCTGGCCAGGCCTGATGGGAGCTATAGTCTAAACAGAGATTGGGAACCTATGAGCTTCTGGGTGTTGCTGGAATAAAACTACCATCATCTTTGGCCATTGGCAACACTAGCTGGAGCAGATGGGGGCTGGAGTCTAAACAACATTTGGATGGCTGTGGGTTCCCCACCCCTGGTCTGCATGCATGAACCCCGAGGACAGTAAAGAAGATAAGGAGATGGAAATAGGAGGTGGGAGATGGGAGGCTAAGCTAAAGTAGGGAGGCGGGTGGGGAAACCCAGCCAGATGGGCGGGGTATAAATAATAAATTATTATTATTAAAGAAAAGTCAAGTTTTAAAGATTTTGAATATTGTAAGCTGAAGTGCCCTTAGGAGCAATGGTTGAATTCTAATTTGGTTTGCAGTAATGGCACTGCATTGTCTTGTTTGTGCTTCTAGTATGGCTTTTTCACACACAATACAGGATAAATCTGGCTATCCCACTGAGAATGCAGTAGACACAGAGCTGCAGCCAGTGTTGGCTTCATGATGATGTTTTTGTTCGTGAATATGAATTGAAGACTATACTAGGTACATACAGTGCATAACCCATCTGTTATTTATCTCAATAGCAAAGTCCTCCAGTCCAGTGCATCAGAATTACATCCACGGTGTACATGTCTAGCAAAATGAAATAAAGTTTAAACATGCACATTTTATTTTTTTTAAAAGAACTTTTACCTAAGCAAACAGTAATTGCCATCTTTGGGACACATTTATGTTTGTAGAAGGCAACATTTCATTTTGCTCACAACATGCTGCAGAGTTGAATTTCAGATGGTATTACAATCAGAACTATTGATCCTGGGAGATCAGTCAACTTCTAAAACATCAGAATGACTTCATAGCAGTGGCACTTTGCCCAGACACGCAACCTTTGGAAAAATTCCTGGCCAAAGATTTTAACCGATCCGATCAGCATTCTTATGCTTGCCTTTCAGATACGATGAAATCTGAGGCAGAAGTCAGGCTCTCTCCCAATAGGACAACCATTGCTTCTTATACTTTGGCCGTAAAAGCTGCATTCTGTCAGCCTGGCTAAAGAAATCTCCCTGCCACACCCATCTGCAGATGTTCATTGTAATGTATTGTGAACGAAAGCACCTTATAAACATTAAAAATAAGATTTGCAAAACCATTTTTAAAGGGTTTATTTGGTAGGCAGTGCTAGGATCAAATAAAGTTAATGGCTTCATTGCAGGTTGAGGGCAGTGGCCAGGATAGTCCAGGCATGCCCAAGGGCATGGACATGCTTAGTGGTTTTCCTGACTTTTTATCTAAACACCAATTCCATATGACAAACTGCTTAACTTGAAGGTTCCCTCAAGTCACTTCCAGGACACCTGGACGGTTAAGTCCAGTCAAAGGCGACTGTGGGGTGCGGCACTCGATCTCACTTTTCAGGCCGAAGGAGCCTGCGTTTGTCCACAGACAGCTTTTCTGGGTCATGTGTCCGCATGACTAAACCGCTTCTGGCACAATATAACATTGTGATGAATGCCAGAGTGCACAGATATGCCATTTACCTTCCTCACCACAGCGGTACCCATTTATCTACTTGCACTGGTGTGCATTTGAACAGCTAGGTTGGCAGAAGCTGGGACAGAGCAAAGGGAGCTCACTCAATTGCGTGGATTCGAACCTCCGACCTTCTGATCGGCAAACCCAAGAGGCTCAGTGGTTTAGACCACAGCGCCACCTGTGTCCCTTCTGGAGGAATATGCTTTGCATGAGAGGATAACTGCTCATCACCCAAGGAATGGGCCCCTTCTAAGGGATCACTTCCCCCTTCCTCAGAGTGACCACCTCATTCCCTATTTTAACCCCCATTCACCATGACAGTAAGGAGTGGAACACACAGCTATAACATCCCTGAAGTCCTCATCCACCATCCACTCTGCCTCTCTCAGCTTCTTCAGGTTGACCACCATGACTTCAATGGACGAGCATCTCTGCTCAGGGCCAGAAGCTCATTGTATCCAAGTGTCACGGTCCGGTTCACAGGTGATCGAAGTCCCGGCAAGGGACGTCGGGACCGGGGGTAAGATGGCAGGGTGGGAGCAGGAACGGGGGTTCAGAAGCAAGGAGCCAAGAGTCTGAAGGTCAGAGAGCCAGGAGTCAAGAAGCCGAGGGTCCGAGGGTCAGGAAGCAAGGAGTCGCGAAGTCAGGGGTCTGAGGATCAAGAAGGAAGGAGTCAAGAAGCTGAGGGTCAAGGATCAGGAAGCAAGAAGCCAAATGCAGCAAGGCAGGAAGTGTGTTGCTGTGGCAAAGAGCCGAAGGGAAATGCTGACCTTATATCCCTTCCCAGCTCTTGCCACCAGGTGCTGTGAGTTACCAATCGGCCTCACCTGTGAGGCTGCACCTTGCCTCTTCAGAACAAACTTAGGAAGGCCCCAGTCCTGCAAAGTCCTATTGGTCACAGGGCCTGGCTCCTGCACACACACCTAACACCAAGATACACCCACAACTTTTGTCCAGAAAGCAGATAGTTGTACGTGTGACAGACAGTGCAAAATACTGGAAAGCACTTTCTACCTTCATAACTTTTTTTCTTTTCTTTATTGAGTTTCATTATCTAGGAACTTAGGTTGTGTTTAGGCCAAAGAGCAAAGAGGCTTCCTCACCCTGCTGCTTAACTTGCCTTGACTCTTTTAGCTGGAGTAGAGAGACACTTCATCAGCTGGGGCTCCCTGTCGCTCATGGAGCTGATTGCTGATGGGTCCCTGCTCCTTCTCAGGACTAGTGTGACATATAGGTACTTGAGACTACACAGGGTCTCAAATATCTGATTGGGACAATGCATCTTAACTCTGGTAGTGTACCTGTAGATAAATCCATTTTCATCAACACCTTAGTGTGTGTGTGTGTGTGTGTGTGTATGCCTTTAAAATGGCTTTTTAATGAATGGAGACTCAGATGCATTTAGAGAAAATGCAGCAGCTGAAAAAGAGGCTCCAAGTACTGGTGGCTGAAAAACTCACAAATTTTTGTTGCAGGAAGAGAGACATCAGAAGCATGGTCTTCTCTTCCCCCATAAAATGATTGGTGTGCGTGTTTTCTATATGTCATATGATTTCAGAAAAAAGAAGAACTTGGTTGTCTTTGTAATAATCCAGAATATGATGCTCATGCGACCAGAGGAGAGATGTATGCAGTTATTGTCTTGCTGCAGTGGAAACGTTTGTTGAATAGACATGCTTTTGTAAGAAATTAACAGAGAAAAAGGGACGCGGGTGGCGCTGTGGGTTAAACCACAGAGCCTAGGGCTTGCCGATCAGAAGGTCAGCGGTTCGAATCCCCGCGATGGGGTGAGCTCCCGTTGTTCGGTCCCAGCTCCTGCCCACCTAACAGTTCGAAAGCACACCAGTGCAAGTAGATAAATAGGTACCGCTCCGGCGGGAAGGTAAACTGTGTTTCCGTGCGCTGCTCTGGTTCACCAGAAGCGGCTTAGTCATGCTGGCCACATGACCTGGAAGCTGTACGTCGGCTCCCTCGGCCAATAAAGCGAGATGACCGCTGCAGCCCCAGAGTCGGTCACAACTGGACCTAATGATCAGGGGTCCCTTTACCTAACTGAGAAAAAGTTGAAAGATGGGTCTTATTTTTGAGGTTACTTTAAACTGCCTGTAGGTAGGTAAAATAGGAACAGAGGAAGCTGCCTTATACTGAGTCCAAATAGCTGAGTAATGTCTACACTGACTGGCAGCAGCTCCTCAGGGAGTTTTCTCAGCCCTTTTTGGAGACACCAGGGATTGGACCTCTGCACTATTTGCATGTAAAGTTTGTGCCCCTCCAGTGAATTATGACCCTCTCCAAAGGACCAAATGTCTCTTTGACTCATCCAGCCTTCTGTACACAAGAAGTTGCTTTTTTTTCAAAAAATGAAATTCAAAGTGACTTACACAAAATTAGTAGTCTGTAGATTTTCCAGACATAACGTAAGTTAGCCTTCGTAATTGCAACCTGCATTAGACGACATGGATGATATAACTGTAACTTTATTCGTAATCATAATGAAAACTGTTGCTTTTTTAAAAAAAGGCTGATATAAACCATTGTCTATAGCAGATCTGTAAGCGTATGACCTATGATGAGTATATTGTATAATTATTATTATTATTATTATTATTAATAATATTTTTTTTATTTATATCCCGCCCTCCCCAGCTGAAGCCGGGCTCAGAGCGGCTAACAACAGATTATTATTATTATTATTATTATTATTATTATTTATACCCCGCCCATCTGGCTGGGTTTCCCCAGCCACTCTGGGCAGCTTCCAACAGAACACTAAAATACAATAACCTATTAAACATCAAAAGCTTCCCTAAACAGGGCTGCCTTTAGATGTCTTCTAAAAGTTTGGTAGTTGTTTTTCTCTTTGACATCTGGTGGGAGGGCATTCCACAGGGCGGCCGCCACTATCGAGAAGGCCCTCTGTCTGGTTCCCTGTAACTTGGCTTCTTGCAGCGAGGGAACTGCCAGAAGGCCCTCGGCGCTGGACCTCAGTGTCCAGGTAGAACGATGGAGGTGGAGACGCTCCTTCAGGTGTACTGGACTGAGGCCGTTTAGGGCTTTAAAGGTCAGCACCAACACTTTGAATTGTTCTCGGAAACGTACTGGGAGCCAGCGGCATAGCATGGGTTATCAGCACCCGGGGCAAGGCAAGTAATTTGCGCCCCCTAACCCGGGGCAAGGCAAATAATTTGCGCCCCCTAACCCGGGGCAAGGCAAGTACAGTAATTTACTCTCCCAAGCAGCAGCAGCAGCGAGGCTTCTCTTCCCCCCGCGCTCTCCTGGAGCTGCCTCTTTTCTTTCCTTTTTTCCCTTTCTCCAAGGCTTTTCGCTTTCTCTCCTTAATTGATTCCTCCTCCACACCGCAGCGTTTCCTAGCTGCTTCCCCCCCCTTCCCCTCTCTCTCCTCCTCGCTCTGCTTGCCTTGCCCTGCACCGGCAGCAGCAGGCACAGCCAGACCCCCGCCAGCCAGCCCGCCCGCCCGCCCACCCGGCTTCCTCTCCTTTTTTTGCCCGCGGCAGAAGGCTTCGCTCTCCCCCTTCCGCGACCTCCTCGCCAAGCCGAGCGAGCGCGGGCTCCCTAACCCGTGGATTTTAGTAGGGGCAGAGAGCTGCTAGTGCGAGCGCGCCCCCCGCCCATGTTGCGCCCGGTGCGGCCGGCCCCCCTGGCACCCCCCACGCTACGCCACTGCTGGGAGCCAATGTAGGTCTTTCAAGATCAGTGTAATGTGGTCTTGGCGGCCACTCCCAGTCACCAGTCTAGCTTCATTCTAGATTAATTGTAGTTTCTGGGTCACCTTCAAAGGTAGCCCCACATAGAGCGCATTGCAGTAGTCCAAGCGGGAGATAACCAGAGCATGCACCACTCTGGCAAGACAGTTCGCAGGCAGGTAGGGTCTCAGCCTGTCTACCAGATGGAGCTGATATATAAGAGATGCAGGCAATGACTGTTTTGTGCGTGTTCAATATGTACAAAACTGCGCATACGCACATTGCCACAACCTAGAAGTGGCTGGAAAAGGGGGGAGAGCAGGCTTATGTGCACTCTTCCAACGGGCCTGGGGGTCAGGAACGTAACCCCCACGCAAAACAGTTGTTGCCTATACAGAAAAATAGTGATGGCATTATGAGATATGTGTGAAAAAGTTCACCCAAGAGATACAGACTTAATGCATTCTTGTTCCCCAGGCATCCAATTACTGAACAGGAGCATCAATTACATGGAAAATAAGCAGCTGGTTTCCCATCACAAGACCCAGTGTTTACACAGGCCAGACCTGTCTAACTTGTGATCCACCAGTGCTTGCTCAACCCTCTAGCCATACATTCTGACTTTCCTAGGACTGAATGAACCTCCTGTTTGTACCATCTACCAGGAACTGTTCAAGAGGATCAGAATTGTACAGGTCTATTTATCTCTCATTTGGACAAAGGCGTGCTTGCAGGATTCTATGACCTTGGGCTAAACTTGGATCAGAACCAGAATACACATATGAGAAAATGGGTGCGAGAAGTGGGTGGCGGAAGCATATCTCCTACTATATTTGAATGGATCGAGATAATTAGGTCCAGGGCTTTTTTTAAAGCATTGCCATTATAAGAGAACAAGGTAGGTGATCAGGGTGAATTCTGGCACATCTTTATCTAGAAAAAGAGCACTGATCATAACTACGATTAAGCTTACTTATTATAAAGTAATATATATATAAACCAGCTTAACAGGTTTATGGAAAAATATGTATTTCTTATAGCATTTTAGAACAGCATGTTCAGTGATAATGGACAGCCTTACACTGCTTTCAACCTGCTGTAACGGTATTTATGCTCTTTTCCTTTCATTTCTTTTGTTTATTAATAAAATTAAATTAATTTTTTTTTAAAAAAACAGTACAGGTCTGAGTCAGATCGCCCAATTTCATTCTGTTTTGACAATCCTAGAACGTCTTGTGGATGTTCAAAAATTCAGAGGTACTGGGAAGTATGACAGTCACAAAAGATAGGTCTGTCAATCCATCCTTCCATCCATCCAGATATTCATAAAAAGTTACGTAACTAGAAAACCATTCTGGTGTATCAACATTCATGAAACTTTGGATATTCGCTATAGCAGTAACTCAGTGCCAGACTTTTAGTGTGTTTGACCCTGCTCTGTGGAACAGTATTTCTGTTGAGATTCAACAAGTGCCCACTATCTACACTTTCCAGAAACAACTGAAAACATTTTTGTTCCAACAAGCTTTCCCAGTTGGAAGGTCTTTGCTGTGGGCGTCTACCTTGCAGTGTTTTAAAATTCATCTGCTGTTGATAGTTGTGTTGTTGTCAACTGTTTCTTTTAGCTTTATTGTACATGCTAAAGGTAAAGGTAACGGGACCCCTGACCATTAGGTCCAGTTGTGACCCACTCTGGGGTTGCGGCGCTCATCTCGCTTTATTGGCCGAGGGAACCGGTGTACAGCTTCCAGGTCATGTGGCCAGCATGACTAAGCTGCTTCTGGCGAACCAGAGCAGCGCACGGAAACGCCGTTTACCTTCCTGCCGGAGCGGTACCTATTTATCTACTTGCACTTTGATGTGCTTTCGAACTGCTAGGTTGGCAGGAGCTGGGACCGAGCAACGGGAGCTCACCCTTCTGATCATCAAGTCCTAGGCTCTGTGGTTTAACCCACAGTGCCACCCGCATCCCTATTGTACATGGTACATCACCATATAACAACAACTTCAGGCACCTCTACCTGAATAGAAGCTGTGTCACCAATACATAGCCACATAATGTACCTGAAGTTTTTATTTTAAAAAATAAGAAGAAAGGTTGTTACAGAAATTTTACAATATACACATAAGTATATGGAACAGAAGTTCAGTCATGTTCCATAAACATCTGCAGTAGCTTTTCCCCTAAGTAATCAATAGTAGACCTAATCCCCCCCCCAAATGATACTGTTACAGGTTTTGAGTACCAGTCTGTCGGTGCAAGTCACCCATAAATAATAAAAAATTATTATTAACACCAAACCCTGGTTAAGTGCTGAGAACACATAATAATAATAATAATAATAATAATAATAATAATAATAATGAACCCTTGACTCTTGTGCAGCACTTGGCAGAGACTAGGGTGGCCAGTAACATTGCATATACTAATTGGCACTTTCCTCCCCATGTGTACAGCAAGTTGTGAGACTCCTGGACCAGACCTGAGTCTACGGTGGGGACAGAGACTTAATTCCCCACACCCTCCCCATTGTCTTGATTCAGATGCACTCTGGTGCTTGCTTTTTACTATCTCAAAATGTTCAGAGGAATGCTGATTGCATTAATGATGTTACATGAAAATTGGCGCACACAGCGAAGACTGGTATGCACTGTGTACCCATTTAAAACATAGCACGGGAAGTATCCCCCGCAGCCACTCAAGCTAGCCCCATTCTGCTTTCATGGCTTCAGATCCCAGATAACAGAGTCCTAACGTTTAGTCCTCTTAAATCATTTTTGTTTATTGCAGGCAACATTGAACTAGGCAAACTATTCTTCTTTTTAAGCACTCCACTCATTATCCCAGTTTACTTTTGCTTTTCCTCTGAAGACTGAAAGCTCTGAGTCATAATCAGCATGTATATTTAGATACTGGGCCTTCTGATGGGAAATCAGCTGTTGACTCTGTATAACCCGTGTTCCCGCCTAGTAATTGAATATCTGGGGAATAAGAATGCCTTAAGTTAACTATTTATATCTTAAGCAAACATTCATTTATGGGTCTTGGCAGGCCAATCATTAGTTTCCTATAGATGAACAAACACAGAAAATATATTATCATTTCCTTCTTTGGCGATCACACATAGCCAAGATTGTCTTCCATGAATATGGTCTTAACAGTTGTGTCTGTAAGTGACTGTGGAGGCCAATTTTGGATCCGCACATACTTCCACAATGGGGACATAGGTTTCTGGGCAGGAGTTGATCACGGTGAGGATTTGCCAAACGTGCCTTCCTCTTAGCTTGTTTCTCCCTTTCGTCCTGAGTTTGAGCGTCTTCAAAGTCCATGATGCCTTTGGTAAGACTGTTCTCCAGTTGGAGCGCTCACAGGCCAATCAGTTGGAGCGCTCGTCTTGGCAGGCCAATCATTAGTTTCCTGTGGATGAACACAGCCACATGGAACCCTGGTAATCAGTAAAAAAATTCCCAAGGGATGAGTTGAACCATACCTCTGCCAAAAATTACCGTGCTTTTCGCTCTATAAGACGCACCAGACCACAAGACGCACCTAGTTTTTGGAGGAGGAAAACAAGAAAAAAAAATTCTGAATCTCAGAAGCCTGAACACCAAGAGGGATCGCTGCGCAGTGAAAGCAGCAATCCCTCTTGCTGTTCTGGCTTCTGGGATAGCTGCGCAGCCTGCATTCCCTCCATAAGATGCACACACATTTCCCCTTACTTTTTAGGAGGGAAAAAGTGAGTCTTATAGAGCAAAAAATACGGTATTTTTAAAAAATTGAGGGAACCAAAGAAGGGGGAGTGCTTGAGGGAATGTGGTGCCCACAGGTGCCACTTTGAGGATCCCAGCTTTGGATCATGTTCTGGGATCAAATCTTATATGGGGTATCCATCGACTGACACCACCAATTCTATACAGTTGAAAAATTCAATCTGTTTAAAGGTAAAGGTAAAGGTACCCCTGCCCGTACGGGCCAGTCTTGCCGGACTCTAGGGTTGTGCGCTCATCTCACTCTATAGGCCGGGAGCCAGCGCTGTCCGCAGACACCATGCGATCGGCAAGTCCTAGGCGCTGAGGTTTTACCCACAGCGCCACCCGTGTCCCATTCAATCTGTTTACCTACACACAAAGGAATAGTCGCTTGAGTGGAACAGACAAGGTAATGAAATATATGCTTCGCAGGAAGAGAGGCCATTCCTAGACGAGAGGGTAGTAAGACTTACACCGCTTCATTTGCTTCATTGCATGATGATCGCTTTGTGCGGCGCTTAATTAAAATACGTGCCATTTGTAGCTATTAAGATCGATTTTCCTCCTCTGTGATTGCAGCTGCATTGTGCTCGTTGACCTGTTCGCTGAGTGGGTTGTTTGTGTTGTTTTTGTGAGCCAACCCGATGCCAATGCATTGCTGCTAATGTGCTGTTTAATTTCATCCTGCATCAATCATGCACATTGTCTCTTTTGTTTTTGACGTTTCAAAGCCAATAAAGAAAGCCAATTCTGATTAATGGGGCCCAGAAATCTTGACAGTGGTTGTTTATTTGTTGAGGAGAAAGCATAGGCAAAAGATTTTCATGTAGAGGAAGTGGGATAGAGAAAAGTTTTTCTCCCTCTTTCTAGAACTCTAACTCAGGAGTATCCGATGAACCTGGATGTTGGAAAATTCAATACAGACATAAACACACACACACACCCCTTCTCCACTACTCTGCGCTACAAAGATATCTGCAAATGTGACATGAAGGCTGGCAATGTCAAACACCCATCCTTGCAGACGACTGCAGTGCCTGGAGACAGACAGTCAGGCCCTGCATGTATAACAGAGACCAGAGGAGGAATGACTGCTTGGGACGCCAAAATTCAGCACCCCTCCACTTCTCATGCTCCTTTCTATTATGTAATCATTTTTATTGGTTTTACAAATTTGTTGTTGTTGTTTAGTCGTGTCCGACTCTTCGTGACCCCATGGACCAGAGAACGCCAGGCACTCCTGTCTTCCACTGCCTCCCGCAGTTTGGTCAAACTCATGTTCGTAGCTTCGAGCACACTGTCCAACCATCTCGTCCTCTGTGGTCCCCTTCTCCTTGTGCCCTCCATCTTTCCCAGCATCAGGGTCTTTTCCAGGGAGTCTTCTCTTCTCATGAGGTGGCCAAAGTATTGGAGCCTCAGCTTCCGGATCTGTCCTTGCAGTGAGCACTCAGGGCTGATTTCCTTCAGAATGGAGAGGTTTGTTCTTCTTGCAGTCCATGGGACTCTCAAGAGTTTCCTCCAGCACCAGAATTCAAAAGCATCAATTATTCAGTTTTATAAATACAAAGTACAAATAAACACAAGCTAGTAAAAACATATTGACAACATTTTGGAGATCCCAAGTCACAAGGTGGTTAGGTTGGTCTTAACTAAGGCCAGGGCCTTTTCAGTACTGGCCCCGACTTGGTGGAACACTCTGTCACAAGAGACTAGGACCCTACGGGACTTGACATCTTTCCGCAGGGCCTGCAAGACAGAGCTGTGCTGCCTGGACTCAGTCTGACCCTTATGTTTCCCTCCCCTTTATGATTTTGGCTTTTAAAATGAGGCTGCATTTTAAATTACATTTTAACCTGTATTTTAAATTGTTCTTTTTCTTTTTTCTTATTATGTTTTTACTGAAATTTTATTGGTGTTAGCTGCACTGAGCCCGGCTCTGGCTGGGGAGGGCGGGGTATAAATAAATTTTTTATTATTATTATTATTATTATTATTATTATTATTATTTATTATTTCTGTATATGGAGATTCTCCGAAACTCAAAACATCCCCTCCACGGGGTCTCATTTTAAACATCTACAGCTGCATATTCATCCATACGCCTTTTTTTTATATCAAACCATATTGTCCATAATAATTTTTACACTACAAGTGAGTCAAAATCCTGCTCATTTCCATCTGCTTAGCTTACATTCCCCCCCCCCTTCTTTTATAAAGTTTTTATCCTCTTGGTTTTTGAGTCCTTTCTAAATCATAGTTGGGGCTTCCCTGAGGCTCCCTGCTCAGTGTAGCCGAAGCAGACTCACTCCTATAAATCCGCCTCTACTGGGTGGAGAGCAGTGAGAAGAAACACCATGGCGCATCTGCAGCAGCACAACCAGATGCCTTTGTCTGCCCCAGCTGCAACAAAACATGTCTCTCCCATATCGCTCTCTACAGCCATAGCAGGCGCTTCCAACAGTTTGACTTCATCCCCCAAAGGTGCAGTCCTCCATTGTCTCCCGAGACAGACGGATGTCAACCAACCAACCACACCACTTTAACAGTTGTGGCTTCCCCCCTCCCCCACCAAAATCCTGGGAACTGTAGGTCATTAAGGGTTCTGAGAGTTGTCAGGAGACGCCCCACACAGAACTACAATTCCCAACATCCTTTGAAAACAACAGTTCCCAAGATTCTTGGGGGGGGGGGGAAGAGAGCCATGACTGTTAAAGTGATATAAAAAAGTAAAGGGACCCCTGACCATTGGGTCCAGTTGTGACCGACTCTGGGGTTGTGGCGCTCATCTCGCTTTATTGGCCGAGGGAGCCGGCGTACAGCTTCCGGGTCATGTGGCCAGCACAACTAAGCCGCTTCTGGCGAACCAGAGCAGCGCACAGAAACGCCGTTTACCTTCCCGCCAGAGCGGTACCTATTTATCTACTTGCACTTTGACATGCTTTCGAACTGCTAGGTTGGCAGGAGCTGGGTCCGAGCAACGGGAGCTCACCCCGTCTTTAAATATGTGGTGTGACTCTTGTTATTCGTGGCATCGTACGCTGCAGAGTTTCACACACAGCAATTGAAGTGCTAGCTGAAAGGTATGATGTGGAGAAGTACATTTGAGCATCACTGAAATGTGGGTTGAACATTAAGTTTTCTGCAACAGGTTCACCCATAAGGAAGAGGTCTGCGTCTCATGTCATGCAGCAGAACAGCTCCAAGTGAAAGTGCCCTGCTCTCTTCCTTCCAACCCCCCCACCTCCGCGTGACATCTGTACAAGCTTTAAATGAACAAAGAGAGCATTAGCAGCAGTTACAAAAGCCAATTCTAGGCTAATTTTTAGCACTGACATAACTACGTTCCTCCCAGAAACACAAACGGACCTCTTGAGGGCGGAGCGGCGGAAGTATCCGATTTCTGCAAATATTGCCCTGCAGCAATTGCTGTGGCCGCACATGCTGGATAATGAATTGGTGTTGCTCGGAAGTCAAATTTAGGCCAAATATTACATAAGTGCATAAGCAATGCTAATCTTAATCCCTTTCCAGGCATCTCCCTTGCTCCATCTAGGCCTGCTGCTGCTCTTAAGCTAAAAAGCTCTTCTCCCATTTGTGAATTGCCCAGGGCACTTTCATTTCCATGGCCAGATTTGTTTCTTGGGAGCTGAGGGGGTGGGGGATTTGTGGGTGTTAGAGGGAGAAGCCACCAGGGTTGTTGCTAAAGACAGATAATTGCTAGATAAATGTCTGCAGTCGGGATGCGTGAGGCATGTGCATAATGCAGAGGAGAAGGATCTGTATATTGCAGAGACCCTTGCAATGGGACCGTGGGCAATTCTGGAGCGTAGGCACTCTTAATCTATTCATTATTAAATTTATATCCTGCCTTTCCTCCCAAAGGAGCCCAAGACAGCAAGACAGCAGCCCATCCATCCTACCATGTACCCCACTACTGCCACCACATATTGTTTGGCTGAACAGCAATAATAATAATAATAATAATAATAATAATAATAATAATAATTTATTATTTGTACCCTGCCCACTGGCTGGGTTTCCCCAGCCACTCAGGGTGGCTTCCACAGAGACAAAAAATACACTAAAATGTCACACATTAAAAACTTCCCTGAACAGGGCTGCCTTAAGATGTCTTCTGAATGTCAGGTAGTTGTTTATCGCTTTGACATCTGATGGGAGGGAGTTCCACAGGGCGGGCACCACTACTGTACTTCTTGAGACAATAAATTATTATTTTTTTAAATGCCAAGAAACAAACCAACCAGCCATATTCCTTCTCAGGCTATACAGCAAAATGATTTATTATTATTTTTTGACCCACACAGACCTGACGGCTTCAACACATTGCTTAAAATTGCTTTAATATTCAGTCTAAACCAGCCTGCTTGCTATTTGGTGACATTTTACTTGGTCACAATAGAGGATCCACCTGTGCTGGGCCCGGGGGTAACCCGTGAAACACGGTCCCGGTCCGGTCCAAAATCCAAAGGTTCTGCTGGGAGTCAGTCCAACAGGGCCAAGGCAGGACACGAGGCAGGAAACCAGGCAAAGACAGGTACAGGATCTTAGGCAGGATCTAGCATAGAACAATGTTCCCACAACCTGGGGCGTTGTCCGACAGCCTTTTATCTTTGTTGGGGTAGTGGCCGGTCCTGATCCCCCGGCAACTCACCTCCCTGTTTCACCCAAAGGCAAGCACTCCTCCTGCGAGTACTCAGGTCTCTCCTTCTCTCAGACCTTAGTCTGCAGCTCGGGAGACGTCGGTGGGTTACTAGACCCAGGGGCCGCCTCAGCCTCCCCTGACCCAACCGGTAGTGGAGCAGCTGTAAGTGATGGCCCAGCTGAAAGCAACAAGGTAATCCCCATATCTGGAGCCAGGGCAGGCTCCGGCCCCTGACTCGGCCCAGCTGGTGTTTGTTGCAGGGGAACCTGTGCAGACTGGGACTCTTCAGGATCAGGCCTCAGACTTGGTTCAGATGATGCCTGAGGCAAAGGATCCAGTGCAGACTGAGTCTCCTCTGGTTCCGAGTCCGAGTCCCAGACCATCACCCCCCCCAAAAAAATAATGGCAGCCATTCATACTACCCATTCCTTTGCTTAGCATATACAGCACCTCCACATGATTGACACACTGCATCCCAAGAAATGACATCATTCGTCTTTCTGTAATCAGGGCTGTCTTTACCTTGGGGGTGCAAGGGGTGCGGGCACCTGGGCGCTGAATTCTGGGGGGCGCCAAATGTATACCTACTGTATACCGGTCCCTCTCGATTGGTGGCAGTGAAAAGCAATGGATCAAAAGTCCCCCTCCCCACCTCTGTTACTCTGTAGCGTCAAATATTCCTACCGAGTCAGGAAACAAAAGCAGTTTTTTCAGCTGTGTCATTGTTACAGGTGAGTGATCCCCCCCCAAACAACTTTGGCTTCGCCCCTCCCCCCAAAAATCTCAATAAAAGTTAATTTTGGGGTGGCTAAACTAAATTTGGGGGCGCCGGACAGATCTTTGCACCCCAGCAGCACATATGCTAAAGACGGCCCTGTCTGTGATATAAGCATTTGTGCTTTGTCCCTGGAGTGTTTCTGCTCCACTACACCACTGGAAGCGATGTGGTCATCCACTATGTTTCTGTGCAGAGTAGGAATGTGCCCATTTTGGTTCTCTCCATTTCCCAGTTCTCCGTATTTTGCAGCAACTTATGGTGGTGTTAAAAAAAAACAAAAACCTCATGAAAACTCATCAGCATGTTAGCGTGAACTATTCCCAATGAACACTTTTATACACAGCTTTGACTAATGTACACATTCTCGTAAATGGCTTCCCCTTTTTACAATGCATTCTTATATGCTGTTTTCACTAACATCTTCACTCCTATGCACCCTTTCCCCCCAACATTTGCATTTTTGTAAACATTGGTTGGAGAACTGCATTGCAAAATTTGGATAGATATGGATAGCTGTGTTTTGGTTTGCATAGTGTTTTGGAGCGTGCAAATTTGGCAAGATTCAGCTTTAAATGAATAGAGTTTCTCCTGCATCCCTATTGCAGAGACATGGTGCTGTTAGACACCTCTTGCGTTGGAGGCTGGGTCACCAAGGGATCTCAGGAAGATCAAAGCTCACCTGGATGACTTGTGTTCACTTCTGGATGCGGCAGTTTAAGGAGGATCTCAAGAAACGAATGCTTCCAGAGAAGTGTGATAATGATGACGAGGGGCCTGGAGTCAAAATCCTATGGGGGGAAAGTTGAAGAAGTTGAGTATGTTTACTGTGGGGACAAGAGACAATTCAGATGCCATATGAGAGCTAACTTTGAATATCTGAAGGGCCGTCATACAGAGGGTAGGACCTGAACCAGCAAGTTCAAATTACAAGGGTGTAGAGCATGGGTAGGCAAACTAAGGCCCGGGGGCCGGATCCGGCCCAATCGCCTTCTAAATCTGGCCCGCGGGCGGTCCAGGAATCAGCAGGTTTTTACATGAGTAGAATGTGTGCTTTTATTTAAAATGCATCTCTGGGTTATTGGGGAGAGCATAGGAATTCGTTCATCCCCCCCCCCCAAAAAAAAATAGTCCGGCCCCCCACAAGGACTGAGGGACAGTGGACCAGCCCCCTGCTGAAAAAGTTTGCAGACTAAACAAGACTAAACAAGAGGAAGAACTTCTTGGTGGTGTGAGCTGTGGAACAGGCAAGCTCTGACATAGCCTCCAAGTCAAAGCTTGCATTGCTCCAGGAGGAGATCAACTGATGTGGTCAAATCCAGTTCCAACCTAAAGACCACTCCTGAAATTGGCCCACTCTGACCTGAACCAACTAGAAAGCAATGACCAATAGCTCCATATTTCCTTTTATGCTTCAGTATTGAGCTCTATTAAGTTCTTGCTGTTAGCACTGGGCTGTTAGCTTAAATTTTGTAGCTTCTGGCTGTCCACAAATTGAATTCTCAGGGTAAAGGAAGAATCTTAGGCAGAAGATACAAACAGCTGCTTTTATCACTGAACTGTGTCAGCCCTTTGGAGCACGGCTGGAAGTATTCCATCTGAAACTAATGGCACCTGAAACTGATACAGTCAAAATGCATTCTTTGGCTTCCATATATTTTTAATGAGGTGCTTTCAGCTTTCAATTAGGTGGTGCCAGCAGAGGTAGCCCTTATTCAAATATCCCCCAACCCCAGTACCTTGGGGTGACCTATGGTGTACATAAACTGCTGCCCAAAACTTTTAGGTTGCATATACCATGGCAGAGATTTGAATCAATGTAATTAAAAGGTTTCTCTCTAAATAGATCTGGGTTTTTCCTCTTTTCTGGCTCATTGTTTTATTTCAGCGAGAACCACAAAGCTTAACAGCATATGTGACGTCTCCTTAGATATGGTTTTGATGTGCTGTTTGATTAACTTGTTTCCTAAGAATGTAAGAAAAGTCCTGTTGGATCAGATCGTTGGCCCATTTCATTCAGCAACCTGCCATAGCTGTCAAGTGTCCCTTATTAGAAGGGACAGTCCCTTATTCCAGTGCCATGTCCCGCTGCTGTCCCTTATTGATAGATGTCCCTTGAATGTCCCTTAAATGATGTCCCTTAAATTTCAAAGGAAGCAGCTCCTCTCCCTCCCTCCCTGCCGGCCAGGGAGGTGGGAGGCTCCAACTGTGTTGCTTGGCTGTGTTGCTCACCCAATAAGAAGTCTTAAGAACAACTGGGGGGTGGAGCTTGCATGCCTTGTGTGTGGCGAGTTAATGCAAGCTGAGGGGTTTTTTGAATGCTGGACGCCATTTTGTTGCACGTGCTGCTGCAAACTTTGCAGTGCAAAGCCAGGTCGGGGAGCCATCTTAAGTTGAGGCTGCATAGGCCTTGTGGTGCATGTGATTCAGATTCTATTCAGTTGAACCTCTGGTTACAAAGTTGGTTGGACAGTGTTCTACTGTCCAGCATGAGTTTGACCAGACTGTAGGAGGACAGGAAGACTGGAGTGCCTGGAACAGGTGAGGCTGCAGGTCCCTTATTTTGGCTGCTGGTCCCTTATTTTCAAGGCTGCTGGTCCCTTATTTTCAAATCTGTAAGTTGACAGCTATGCAACCTGCCCCTGGGAAGCCCACAAACAACACTTAGGTCTCTGCTGGCGTTCTCTTACCAAAGAGTACCTACCCCAAACCTGGCTCTTAGCATCTCGGAATTCTCCTTTCTGTGGGGGATTTTTTCCCCACTAACACAAAGCAGGTAGGAGGAGGCAGGCTGAGGGTAAGTGTGCTATTGTGTTAATTCACAAAAGCTGGGTCTGAATTACCTTAAAGGCCACCTGATTCATATGTTTCTCCTTGGCCACTGAGGTCTTCTGATGGAGAATGGTGGCCTCACATGCCCCTGAGGTTTACCAGGGACCAAGGCTTTAGTGTGACAGGCCACCTGTCCTTTGGAACTCCTTGCCAGTGGAAGTTCAGCAGGAGCCATCCCTGCTCGCTTTTAAAACTTGTAAATCCTGAAGCTGAGGCTCCAATACTTTGGCCACCTCATGAGAAGAGAAGACTCCCTGGAAAAGACCCTGATGTTGGGAAAGATTGAGGGCACAAGGAGAAGGGGACGACGAGGACAAGATGGTTGGACAGTGTTCTCGAAGCTACGAACATGAGTTTGACCAAGTTGCGGGAGGCAGTGGAAACAGGAGTGCCCGGTGTGCCTGTGTCCATGGGATCACGAAGAGTCAGACGCGACTAAACAACGACAGTTATTCAGACAGGTCTTTCAAACCTGATAGGCTTTGCCACCTAGCCTTGACTGATGTGTTTGACATTTTTAATTCTTTTTACTGTATTACTGTGTTTTTGTTTGTTTGTACACCACCTTGTGATATTTTTACATGAAAGTACAGTTTATAAATGCCTAAACAAATAAAACATACTGCATTTTGATTTAATGTAATTACTGCTAACACTGAATCTATACATATAAATTAAAAAGGTAAAGGTAAAGAACCCCTGACAGTTAAGTCCAGTCGCGAACGACTCTGGGGTTGCGGTGCTCATCTCACTTTACTGGCCGAGAGAGCCAGCGTTTGTCCACAGTTTTCCCGGATCATGTGGCCAGCATGACTAAGCCGCTTCTGGCAAAACCAGAGCAGCGCACGGAAACACCATTTACCTTCCCACCAGAGCGGTACCTATTTATCTACTTGCACTTTGATATGCTTTTGAACGGCTAGGTTGGCAGGAGCTGGGACCGAGCAATGGGAGCTCACCCCGTTGCGGGGATTCGAACCACCGAACTTCTGATCAGCAAGCCCAAGAGGCTCAGTGGTTTCGACCACAGCGCCACTCGCGTCACACATATAAAATAGGACCTGCAAATTTCATGTATAGTTGTGCCCTTTTCAGTGGGGATGCATTTATGTGTCTTCCTTTTGGTGATAGTCACCTTCTTTTATAATAAGCTCAATAGCCCCTACTGTTCAGCATAAGACGGGTTGTGGGAGGCAAGTTGTCTTCCAGAAAACTTGCCTGCGATGACTCATCTCCTTACTGATGAACCTTTTCTAAGCTTGGGGGGAAGCTTCAGGGTCCTTCGAACATTGTTTGAAAATGTCTGTCTTTGATATAACACCCATCCTTCAAGCTGATGAAGTTGCATTGGAAGTGAAGCTTCGGAATTTGCCTGCATTGTAACACATGATTGACGTTTATTGCCATAGAAGATGCATTTTTTAAAAGTTGTTAGTGGCTGTTTTTTAAAAAAATGTTGCTGAGATTGGGAAAGGTAAAACTGCTGCTTAGACTTTAATTTGGCTCTCAGGTTTACTGCCTCTCTCTCAATGCCAAAATATATTATATTTCAGCGTTCTAGTGTTGACTACCAACCTATTTAAATATTCACCAGGAGCCCATTGCCAAGATAGATTAATTCATGGCATCGTGTCCTAGGCAAGCTGTCAAATTGTCAGAATTATTTGAATTGTCAGTGCCCTTTGTGACAATGTCGTAGGGGAAGAAGCAAAGACTCCCTTGCAGTTGGATGCATCTCCAGGAATATATTTGCCCCTTGTTTATTTAGCATCCCCAACCCCTGACTCAAAAGAAAACTGAATGTGTTAAGTGATGCCACAAAAAGGTCAAAGCATACTCCGAGTTGAAGCCTATTTACAAACATCCCTACAAGCAGAGGTGTTGATGGATACTTAAAATCCACAGGGCACGGGTCCATGGCATAAGTTTGCATAAAATCAGCCTTCTGAGCAGATTAAGACAGTGAGGCTGAGGTCTCACCTGCACTGCGCTCTGCAGTCTTGTGTTAAGTCAGCAGGTCGCGAGACTGTTCTTAGCTGTGGCCCCACTGATCAATTTGAAATACTGTATTTTTTGCTCTATAAGACTCACTTTTTCCCTCCCCAAAATAAGGGAAAATGTGTGTGTATCTTATGGAGCGAATGCAGGCTGCGCAGCTATCCCAGAAGCCAGAACAGCAAGAGGGATTACTGCTTTCACTGTGCAGTGATCCCTCTTGCTGTTCTGGCTTCTGAGATTCAGAATATTTTTTTTCTTGTTTTCGTCCTCCAAAAACTAGGTGCGTCTTGTGGTCTGGTGCGTCTTAAAGAGCAAAAAATACAGTATGTCCCTAGTGAAAAATGAGTTCGAAGGGACGCGTTCCCCACTCCCCTTTTAGTGTTATTCTTAAAGGCGGCATGCTCAGATTTCTAGCATTTGTAGAAATGAATTGTAAACAGGCGAGTTGGTGACTGGGGAAACATGAGGCCACCTTTGGAAGGTAGATTATATTTCAACACAGGCTTGCACTTTCAGTAAACAAACAGTAGCATTTTGCATCTTATTTCTTCTGTTGAGAAGTATTTCCCCTGATGAGCCCCATTTTTGCATTCATCTTAAGCAGGCTTCTCAATAAAAGATCATTATCCCTCTTTCTTTCTTTCTTTCTTTCTTTCTTTCTTTCTTTCTTTCTTTCTTTCTTTCTTTCTTTCTCCTTCCCACTTCTCTCTCTCCCTCCACCAACCTCACAATGCATATGGCAGCAAAGTCTCACATTGAATGTACTGACATGTAGAAAGGACTCGATGAACTGAAAACATTGATACCCTCCAACATTTCTCCAATGAAACTAGCGGCATCCTAAGGAAAAGCGGGACATTCCAGGATCAAATCAGAAACCAGGACGGCTTCTGTAAATATGGGACTCTCCCTGGAAAATATGGACATTTGGAGGGTCTGGACTTTATATGTACCTTTGTCATCCATTAAAATCTTTTTTTAAAAAGAAAGAAAAACAACAACACAAACCTTAGGAGTGCAAAGACACCATTTGAACTTCCTACAAATGAAGTTCCTTGCCACCTCCTCACATTTCTCCCATTAGAGTTAATTGCTTAACATCTTCAGGTGATTAGCACCTCCTCAAGGGGGTTACATGAAAGAGACCATGGAGACAAGAGTGGGATGGATGTCTTAGGGAAGCAGGATAGTTAGAGATGGTTAGGCCAGGTCAAACGCTGAGTGTTGAATCATTTCATGGGGTATCAGGTGGTGGTTGACTGGCCCACATCTCCAGAGGCATTCTATGTTGCTGTGTTGAAAGCAACCATCTTACTTGGTACTGGAGCTTGAAGTGAAAAGAAGTTTAGCAATAAAATAAAATCAGAATTTCTCAGGGTTCTCAGAAAAAACATAATAAAGCCTTTTCTCAAGAAAAAACATAATAAAGCCTTAAAAAATATTTTTGTGTCATGCACCGTTAACAAAATACACCTGTTTGTGTATTAAATTTGCTTACTAATTAAATATATTAAATCTATTTTTAAAATTATATTCTATTAAGTTTCAATCTTTTTAACATATACAATCAAAACATATAAATACATTAAATCTCTTAATTGTGCAGTTAACAATATATATTAAATATATCAATTGTATATGAAATAATAGTAAATATATTGCGAACACTTTACAATATGGAAATTCAGTTCAGTGTGTGGCCTGCAGGTTCTGTGGTGAAGTACTCTTGTAGCCCACTTGGCATGAAAAACGTTGGACTGCCCTGTAACATCTTATAGCTCAGGTGATGTTAACCATCAGCCTGCACCTGGTGCTATTACTATGTAAGGTCTCAGTTTCAGCTTCTTGCTAGAGCAGCTTGTGATTCCTACAGGACAGCCTTAACTTCACCTGGCCCTGTGCCTCAGTTGAGGCTTGCCACAGAACAGCACATTAGCCCGATTCAGAATTTCATCCTTCTGACTTTTGACTATGAAATCCTGAATTTGAAATTCAAGGTGGCTGGGGCTGGTGGGAATTATTGTGTGGAACATCTGGAGAATGCCAGGTTGACTGACTTAGACCAGGTGTCCTCAATCTCGACCCTCCAGATGTTTTGAGACTACAATTCCCATGATCCCTAGCTAGCTAAGGCTCATGGGAGTTGTAGGCCAAGTGTAACAGAAGGTCCAAGGCCTGCCTTGGACCTTCTGTTACACTTGGTTTTTAGTATGGTTATTTTGCACTGGTTTTAGGACAGTTTGTTATGTTCGAAATGCAATGAAATAGCTAGTTTTATTGGGTTTTACAGCAGCGTTATGATTGATTTGTTGATATTGTATATATTGTTGTAAAGTGCTGTGGGAAATATGCACTGGAAAGCAGTCTATATAAATTACTTAATTTTTATTTATTTTGAAGAATGTGAAATTTTGTCCCAAAAGATCGGTGCTGGCATCTCTTTGTTGTTCTGCATTTGGCAGGGAATCTCACGAACTGTCACTTGTCAGATACTGTCAAATATTGAAATCAACTGTCTACCACAGCTTCCAGACTGTTGCTATATTTTGGGGTGGGATTTGATCACATACCAGCAAATTCAGGTTGTGTGCAATTGAAGTTGCTTTGACACTCTTGTACAACAAACTGACACACACACACACACACACACACACAGAGAGAGAGAGAGAGAGAGAGAGAGAGAGATACTTGCCTTGGCCCAACATCATCTAACCTCCCTGCAGACAAATCAGAATGAATGCTGAATAAATAGCTGTCGTCATCTAAGCTCCCTGCAAACTTTGTGCAAGTGAATAAGGGTGAATGCTTAATAAGCAGGTTGTCTGGAAGTGACCTAAATTACCGGTTTATTTTCTTCCTTACCAAGGGGATGGGTAAAGATATAGCTGGGGAATGAAGCAAGGAGGGAAAAAATTACAGAAATGCAGTGAAAACCCTCTGGCTGCATGAATCTCTGCCCTGTTTATGTCAGAAGCTGCACCAAATTAAGGCTATAATCATTCATTCCTGTTATATTGCCCCAGTTTCATCATCTGGCATTTTCTTCTTAGGTAACCCTACTAAACCTAGCAGGTTAACCCTGTTTTGCATTAAAACTCTGCTTCTTTGTGATAACTTCCATCTCTATAAGGCTCTCTAGCAACAAAATCTAAACCTGAACGATGTTATTGACCATCCTAAAGAAAGCATTTTATTTATTTGTTTCACTTATACTTCACTTTTCCTCTAAGAAACTCAGACCATGAGGCAAATCTCCAAGTAAGTTGTTCTCAGAGTAAACTCACTGATTTTAGTGGTTCTACTCTGAATATGGCTAACATTGAATCTCACCCAAGGTGGTCTCTGCTCTTTGTGGATTATAGAGCCAGATCTCCTGAGCACATTTTGGGGATGGGATTCACAGGTCAGCAGAGGCAAATTAGGCCACTCACTTTTAAAGAACTGGGGTTTGGATAAGGGCTAGCAAGCTAAATGGACCAGTGGCCTGGCTCCAATATTCGGGCCTGGCAACCTTGGCAGTGATTTTCTAAATTATAAAAGCTATTGCCTTCCTTTGTCCCTCACCCTTCTTCCCTCAGGACCCTTGTTATTCTAACAACAGCTATTTAAAATGGTTGTTTTTGCGATCGCTATTAGCACTTCAGACTTGCAGGTCTTGAGTCCTTGTATTTGTTTCTGAACCGGTTACTGGTTTGGAAGCTGAATCAGGACTCAGATCTTGGATTGTTCCTCTTTTGTGATGGAATAACGCTGCCCACGAAAGCCCACTTTGCTGAGTTCCTGAGGTGGTCTGCATCTCTCCCTCCTGGAACTAGATTGCTTCTGCAACGACTGAAATGGCAAACTTGCATTTGTCAGCAATGGCGAGAAGCTAGGGCACTTGGAGATCAGATCTCTTTGCTAAGGAGGAACGATTTTTGAACAGGCACTTTTCCCATCTGGCAGGAGCATCCTCCCTTCCTCTTCCTGCCACCCTCCCAGATCGCAATTCTCCCCTGCCCTGTTTTGCATCTCAAGTGCCATAATGCAGAAGAATGCATCTGAAAGTGACAAGGGAGCCTGTATGCTGGAACGCCGCCTTCCACGCAAGGAATATATTATAAATGGCCTGCAGTGACTCTAAATGGATTACGGAGCCCACTTCCAAAGCGCCGAGCTGTCCCGCAAGCTGCTCTTGCGCTATTGCATATGATGTTACTTTTATGGATTACACTGTGTAATTGCTCATCTGATTGAATTACTTTTATCAAAGCACTCTGTGCCGAACAATGCGGCTAGGTCAGGGGAGGCTAAAAATAGATTGGGAGAGCAGAGAGTTAATTAGATTCTATGAATGCGAGAGGAAGGGAGTCAATCCTACAGCCTTTAAGGCAGGGGTAGGCAACCTAAGGCCCGTGGGCTGGATGCGGCCCAATCGCCTTCTCAGTCCGGCCCACGGACGGTCCAGGAATCAGTGTGTTTTTACATGAGTAGAATGTGTGCTTTTATTTAAAATGCATCTCTGGGTTATTTGTGGGGCATAGGATTTCGTTCATTCCCCCCCCCCCCCCAAAATATAGTCTGGCCCACCACATGTTCTGAGGGACAGTGGCCCACGGCTGAAAAAGGTTGCTGACCCCTGCTTTAAGGGGAAGGCCATGGCTCAGTGGCAGAGCAGAAGACCCTAGGTTCAATCCCTGCCATTTCCAGTTAAAAAGGGACCCCTGACCATTAGGTCCAGTCATGACCGACTCTGGGGTTGCGGGGCACATCTCGCTTTATTGGCCGAGGGAGCCGGAGTACAGCTTCCGGGTCATGTGGCCAGCATGACTAAGCCACTTCTGGCAAACCAGAGCAGCACACGGAAACGCCGTTTACCTTCCCGCCGGAGTGGTACCTATTTATCTACTTGCACTTTGACGTGCTTTCGAACTGCTAGGTTGGCAGGAGCAGGGACCGAGCAACGGGAGCTCACCCCGGCGCGGGGATTCGAACTGCTGACCTTCTGATCGGCAAGTCCTAGGCTTTGTGGTTTAACCCACAGCGCCACCCGCGTCATTTCCAGTTAGGGTTGGGAAAAACTTCTGCCTGAAACCCTGGATAGTTGCTATATTGAACTATCACTTTAAGCTATAATGAGCTTGATGAATCAATGGTCCATCTCAGCAGAAGGCAGCTTCCTGTATTCCTTTGTTAGTACTGTGGTACCTCAGGTCACATATGCTTCAGGTTACAGACGCTTCAGGTTACAGGCTCCGCTAACCCAGAAATAGTACCTTGGGTTAAGAACTTTGCTTCAGGATGAGAACAGAAATCGTGCAGCAGCGGTGCGGCGGCAGCAGGAGGCCCCATTAGCTAAAGTGGTGCTTCAGGTTAAGAACAGTTTCAAGTTAAGAACGGATCTCTGGAATGAATTAAGTAGTTAACCCGAGGTACCACTGAACCTCATGAAGATGCCATAGAAATAGCCACAGAGAAGATGGGAGCCTGTACTCTGAATGATGTGGTGGTTACACTACGGTTGTCACCTCATGAAAGAAATGTTGGTCTGTTCATCAATTTTGCTTTAATCAAAATCCACACACATTCAAATGTCTCAACCT
The DNA here is from genome assembly GCF_964106645.2 of Podarcis pityusensis. NCBI lineage: Eukaryota > Metazoa > Chordata > Lepidosauria > Squamata > Lacertidae > Podarcis > Podarcis pityusensis. The sequence continues at coordinate 9,209,115 of NC_138032.1, forward strand.
ACAGTTTTGAAGGGAAACTGAATCTTTCTTGTAAATGGTTAAAGTTGTTGGGTATTCTCTCTGTGTGAGAGAGAATCATTTGTTTCAGAAACAGAGAAGAACAGAGAAGAAGTTCCAAGAAGCAGCAGAAGGCGGAGATTGTTTTGTCTATGCAAGGACGTTTTCTGTGGGAACTGTTCTTTGGACATGGTCCGTGTGACAGGAAGTACTGATAACAATGTGATAACTTGTGAGTCTCTTGCTTGTGCCTTGCGGTGAGAGAAGCAGAGTCTTGGACTCTAAGCAATGCTTTGACCACGGCAGTGGTGAATGTCGGCATATATTTGCTACCAATATGCTTTTATGCCTGTCAAGTCAGCTTCTACGCTTGACTGAATCGTTATGGCGTCCAGGAGTGTTTATTGCATACTGTGTGTACCTTCAACCCTGAAGACACTCCCAAGGAAGGAGCTGCGTTGAGATGTAACTCTGCTGAGTATGGATACTGGCACACACACACACACACACACACACACACAGCGAAAGTGATGCTGGACCCAATCCTTCTAAATCATCCATCAGAGGCTGATGGATTGATCCAGCACAGGTTTGTGGCAGCGGATGCCATCTTAGACGAGCCCGTTCTTCCTGTGTGAGAGAATGAAGGCGAGGCAGCAGTTGGGGATGCCTCTTCTAAAATGGTGGCTGTCACCTGCAGTTTCTAGAAGTGCTTTTATGAGGGTGGTTTCTTTCTTCTTTCTTTTACAAACCAGGTTGCCCTATACAGTGGTACCTTGGGTTAAGAACTTAATTTGTTCTGGAGATCCGTTCTTAACCTGAAACTGTTCTTAACCTGAGGTACCACTTTGGCTAATGGGGCCTCCTGCTGCCGCCGCGCCGCTGCCGCACGATTTCTGTTCTCATCCTGAAGCAAAATTCTTAACCTGAGGTACTATTTCTGGGTTAGCGGAGTCTGTAACCTGAAGCGTCTGTAACCTGAAGCACCTGTAACCCGAGGTGCCACTGTATATGCATTCCTTTTCTGTGCTGTTAAATTTATACACATTACAGTCATACCTCGTGTTACGTTTGCTTCATGTTGCAGCTTTTCAGGTTACGAATGCGGCAAACCTGGAAGTGTTTACTTCTGGGTTCGCCGTACACGCAGAAGTGCTCTATCACGCTTCACGCATGCGCAGTAGCGGCACTCTACTTGCGGACTTTTCGGGGTGCGAACGGCACCCCGAAACGGATTACGTTCGTAAGCAGAGGCACCACATAAACAGAACCAGGAGATGGAAATGTGCACAATCCTAATTGTCATCATTACGTAATTCTCATTGTTATAATTGCATTTATATAATTGCTTTGATTTTTCTGTTGTATAGATATTATGCTATGGAGTAGCATTTGTGTTCTGAGTTGCAAACTACCCTTTGATCTTTTGACAAAGGAGTGCTGAGCCAATTCTGATGTGGTTGTGGCATCCATCCAGCTGTCAGCACAATAAGGATAGTGTCAGCCTTTGCACTGAGCTTCCTTTGCCACTTTGGTTCATGACCTGAGTGTTACTTAAACTTGAGAAGTGAAGCTATTACCAGGCTCTGTAAGGTAAGCCAAGGAGACAGTGTGCATTACCCCCTAATATTTAATGAAGTCTCAGTCCGTTTACATCCCACACCTGCTATGTTCTTCTTTGTCAGTTTAACCATTATGGCCTCCATGTCGGCAGGTACCCCATAGCCCCTCATTAGGCACATACATTTCCACACCTCCTCTCCTGACTTGTATTGGTCCTCCCCACCCAACTCTCCTGATAAGCCAGTGTATCAACCTGCCTGTTAATTACTATCAACAGACGAGGCTCTCTTGATGGTCCCTGCTCTGAGTGAGGTGTGCAGTGTGAGGGACCTATAGAAGAGTCTTTTCAGTGTTGGCCCCACAGCTGTGGAACAATCTCCCCACTGACATGGACCTTGTTTCTGTAGTGTATTTGTTTTGGCACCTCGAAGCAATAAGATGAATTAAAACTGACTCCTCTTGGAATAAAAATGGTCCAGGCCCATAAATATGATTCAAAAGCTTTACTAACACAACTGGTTCCAAAAACAGATACAAAAAGAAATCATGATACATCCACCTAATTATATAATGTCATGTGCATGTCCAGCACAGTTTCATCCTCTTACAAATTTGAAGTAACTCCTAGCAGACCTGAAATTAGAGGCCTGTCTCTCCCCACAGCCTCCATTAGCCTGGAGCTATTTTCTCTCCAGGAGAGACCTCATTATCACATCCTTTGTTCTCTGTGGCTTCCAGAGGAAAAAAAGACAACTCCCTTCAAAATGGTGATTTGAAACTGAATAACCCTCTCACATGATCTAAAGTTAAACACCATGTGAAAGAGCAGAGAACATCAACCGTTAATTGTCAGCCAGTCAGGTGCCCAGAGAGCTCTTGTTAGTTTTAGTATAGCCCAATTGAATTTACCATGGCAAACCTTCAGCAACACTTATTCAAACACACACAGGGTTATTTGCTGTTTCATTGTCAATTAAACAATTATACTTAACAGTGAAGACACACCTCTCTCACCAATTAGCAGTGGAAAGGTGTGATGGGTGAAGTCAGTTTTAAGTATGACGCTGCTACTTTAATAGTTGTGGAGGTATTTTACGTGACTCTGTTCTAACAATTGTATTATGCATTGTGTTTTGTTGCATTTACTTTACAGTGCTTTGCGGCTCCTGTTGTGAAAAGCAATATAAAATATATGAATAAATAAATGTTGTACTTTCAATCCGCCACAAATATCTACAATTCACTGTCATAACACATGTTGTAAATAAAAATATGCCCTTTTCCCTTATGGGGTATCCAAGAGCCCATATAGAGTCCTTACATAGGTTCCCTATTGGTAGGAGAAAATAACAGAGGCCAACCAGAGAATATTGAGAAGCAAAGCAGCTAGTAAGCCTGATCTTTATTGATCTGTTGCAACAGGGTGCTCCCCTCACTCGAAGGAAAGGAGGAGGACCCACAAAAATGCTGTGCAAGGGCTTATAAAGACTTTTGAAATTCCCATCCTGTAGATCAAGACCACCCCCAGAAACATTATACATACATCACAGAAGGGGTGTAACCTAAGACCACCCCTCAGATACACCACAGAAAAGAAAAGACGGTCTGAAACAGAACATTTGCATGTTGTTTTTCTCCTGTCGCTTTTTTATTTCCTGTCTGGCAGGTTACTTGATTGGATTGCCTGAGGAGCCTGGCCAATCTTTTGTAATGATAAGGCTCACACCCTTATTCAAACACAGACATACCCTTAAGACAGGATTTGTGAAGGAAAAGACAATGGGGAGGTTTTTCCACTTTGACCATGCAGAGAAACATTTGCTCAGTTTAGGAATCAAAAATGGCTTCAGGTCAGTCTTCCTGTGCTTGATCTATGTACGAGCAGTTATGAACATTACCATATATCTAAGACCATAAAATTCCTATCACACACATCAGTTGAAGTCATTTGGGTCAGTTTTCCATATGAAGATCACCACCATCCTTCTTGGACTTATTAAATTACAGTAATTATTACTGTTTTTGAACTGGCATAGGCAAATTTTATGCAAATCTCTGCCAACTTTTTTTCTGCTGACCTGTTAAGTGGGCACCCTGTATGCAATCATACCCATGTCTACTCAAAAGTAAGACAGAGTAGATCAGGCCTTGCTCCCCTGGTACTGGTCCATGTGCATAGTAATGCAGCTGGAATAACACTGCAATGAAATGCTCTGATGCCAATTTTTGTTAAATGTATGCTTTTTTAAAAAAAGTTAGCTTGTAAGATATATCTTTTCTTCTATTTCTTAGGCATACAATCAACTCCCTCTCTATTTAGAGCATCCAGTTATAAAATGCTCTTATTTTAGTATTTTAGATCTCTTTTCCAGATGTTCTGTTTTATTGACGCAACTTTCAGCCATAGAACAGGGCCTTGGATCCAGAGAAGCTTGTGTACATGTCAGGGGCTGATCAGAGGAGAACACCTCCCCAGCCGGACCCTTCTGGAGAAGAAGAAGACAGCAGTTCAGAATTACAACAGGGGTTTGAGGGAGGTCACAGCTCAGAGGCAGAAGAGGGAAAAGCTGGGAAATAATGGGAGAAGAGGAATCACTAGGAGTGCGACAGCCGACAGACACAGTGTCTTTAGAAAGAATTCCAGACTCCCCTCCCAGAACCTGGAGAGTCTTGAAAATACAGTGGTACCTCGGTTTAAGTACTTAATTCGTTCTGGAGGTCCGTTCTCCACCTGAAATTGTTCTTAACCTGAGGTACCACTTTAGCTAATGGGGCCTCCCACTGCCGCCGTCGCCGTGCGATTTCTGTTCTCATCCTGAAGCAAAGTTCTTAACCCGAAGTACTATTTCTGAGTTAGCGTAAGGTTACCAGATTTTTTCAATGAATCCGGGGACTCTTTTCAGCTTCAATGGATTTTGTATGGGGACTGATTTGTAAATCCGGGGACTGTCCCCGGGAAACGGGGACATCTGGTAACTTTAGGTTAGCGGAGTCTGTAACCTGAAGCATCTGTAACCTGAAGTGTCTGTAACCCAAGGTACCACTGTACATGAAATGTGCAACAAACACAATCCTTAAAACCGCAAGAGCCCTTCGGAGTCTGAAAGCGCTGCTACACTTCCCTGCATGTGCACTGCTTTTCATCTTAAGAGTTTTAGAGTTGAAAGGGATCTCTAGCCCAGGCTTCCTCAACCATGGCCCTCCAGATGTTTTTGCCAACTGAGAGTCACAGTGAGCTGTCCTGGAGGCCATTTGCAGGTGCAGTTTGGATTCCAACCATACCTGTAAATGGACAAAGGAAGGCTTGGTGACAGCACCAATCAGCAGATCAGCATTGACAGGCAACTCTTTCAGCTGCAACAGGGAGTTTCCCATGGGGAATTCCTTAGTGCAGCCAGTCCCAGTGGGGTTCGCTGATCGGAACAACTTGGGGCTCACTTTAAGCTCCCAGTTGGCCCTTTGTAGCCAATATGATGTCAAGTATGATACAGGTGGGTGGGTGGGGGGTTTGGGGGGGTGGAACAGCCTTGTGGGCCCAAATGAGGGCCATGCTGGCTTGATCTTCAGTTTTTAATTTGGCCAGTGAATTTCGCCTAGGGGTCTCAAAAGAGGGCAAATCCCATTTACACTTTGGTTTCCTTGAAAGGCAAGCAGTCTAGTTTTTGACGGGAACACTGTGCCCATTCAGTTGAGGACTGGATTTGGAGGTTGAAGCCACTGTAATGATCTGACCAATGATTGGATTGTGCCCAGAACGAAGTTCTTGAGGAGTCAGCTCATACACCGGAAAAAGCGCTGTACGAAGGAGATGACACAAACGTATCACTGTTTCAACCTTGAAAGGGATATAGATACAAACCACTTTACTTACATAGCCTTTCCATAGCAGAAAGCTTGTTACTTTATATGGGAATTTCACCTTCTCCAGTGCATGGTTTCTATGTTATATAGATATGATGCTATATAGTGGCATTTGTATCTGAAGAAGTGTGCTTGCACACGAAAGCTCATACCAAGAACTAACTTAGTTGGTCTTAAAGGTGCTACTGGAAGGATTTTTTTTATTTTGACAGTGGCATTTGTGTTCTGTGTTGCAAACCACCCTGAGGTCTTTTGAGAAAGGGTAGGATATAAATTTAAAAATAAATAAGCAAACTGAGTTGGCACTGAAAATTTGCACAATGACACCATATGCAGGGGGAAAGTGCCCTATTTTCTGGCAGCCTAGTGGGGTGGATTTGCAATTTGCCCTAACAATAGCAAACTAAGCAAAGGCAATTGTGCTTTCTGAGGATGGCAGTGAGAAAATATCGGAACTAGTCATTGTCCTGTGGCAAGGTCACTGCCAAGACTATTAAATGTGCATCTTAGAACAGAATGCGGCTTAGCAGCTTTACGGCTCAGATGCAAGGTCCTCATCTGATGTAGGTCAGCTCTTCCCAAAGGTAGCATATATGTCGCTGTATGCCTCGCTGCTTCGTAGCTGTTGTTTTTTTAAAAAATCTCAGAGCTGGAATAGCTGGAGATGCTGATTTAGTTCCAGAAAAACGCAAGGTTACTTCTGGTGGTATATGGAGGCTTTTCAGATTTTAACTTCTAGCGGCAGCCCCGTGGAAAGTCTTCCCCCAAAGATTCAAGGCCCTCTGGAACAGGACCTCATGTGGTAAAACTGGCCAACAGAACTTCGCACATGCATTGTCAGGCGACAGTAAGCAACTCCCACGGCCGGGTGCCGGGAACGTACAATACAAGGAAAAGTTCTTTCCATCTGCTCTTCATTCAATATTTACAGAGAGAGGCTTTGAACTCCGCCTCTTGGGATAACGGCGTTGTCCTGGGTGACTCTCCAGCCTCCTTTTCTCCCACTGCTTCATTTGTCCTTTGTCATCATCTCCCCTAAAGGTGACACTGAGGGCCCTCGGCTTCTGAGCTCCATGCTCTACTACAGTGGTACCTCGGGTTACATATGCTTCAGGTTACAGACTCCGCTAACCCAGAAATAGTACCTCATGTTAAGAACTTTGCTTCAGGATGAGAACAGAAATTGTGCTCTGGCGGCGCGGCAGCAGCGGGAGGCCCCATTAGCTAAAGTGGTGCTTCAGGTGAAGAATAGACCTCCAGAACGAATTAAATTCTTAACCTGAGGTACCACTGTATAATTATAACCTGTTTCCCATTTCTGACCTGCTAACGGCATGCTTGGAGATCTCCTTTTGGATTTCTCTTCAGAGCTTTTAAAATGAAGAATGAAATTGCAGTGCCACCTTGTGGAAAGCAGTGCAAGGCAAGTGGTCCTCGCTGCAGCGAAATTGCTTTGCTTCCTTGGTCCTTGTGTTAACTCCTAAACTTTGCCCCCCCTCCCCAATCCCTGGCCATTAGCTATGCTGGCCAGGGTTGATGGGAGCTGGAGTCCAGCAACTACCAGCTAGGGAACTACAGGTTTCCATTTCTGCTCTAAACACTTGTAAAGATGGTGCAGTTTTTGGAGACTTGATAACACAAAGGTAATTATTTTGCTCGAAGTGGAGAATATAGACATTTGCTTTCCAAGTTACACTACTGGGAAAACCCCATTTTCTGTTACTTGCCTTAGATCGGTGGTTCTCAAACTGTTTTCTCTGGGCCACACTTTCAGAATAACAATTTGCTCACACCATTTCTTGTTTTGTGAGAAATACATTGGAAAACAAAAAGAAACAACTTTTGCTAGTGCCTGAATTGTAACACAGAACATAGAATATGATCATGGGTCATGAAGGCAGTATAAAACAATGTCGCTATATAAGAACACGAATCATTACCAAAATATAATTATAAACGAGTCTCTTACATATGTACCTTAAGTATGCATGCAGACTCAGTGAGAGGTGTGAGCTTGCTTTTGCTGGGTAATCTCATTTATATGGGGTCTAATTTGAGACAGACAAACTCTCATCTCCTCATCAACAGAATCTTTTCTGAGAAATTCATTTTTGTCAGAGTTGACAATCCTTGATCACAACAATACAATGGTACCTCAGGTTACAGATGCTTCAGGTTACAGACACTTCAGGTTACAGACACTGCTAACCTAAGGTTACCAGATGTCCCCGTTTCCTGGGGACAGTCCCTGGATTTACAAATCAGTCCCCATACAAAATCCATTTAAGTTGAAAAGTGTCACCGGATCCATTGGGAAAAAATCTGGTAACCTTACGCTAACCCAGAAATAGTACCTCAGGTTAAGAACTTTGCTTCAGGATGAGAACAGAAATTGTGTGACGGCTGCAGTGGGAGGCCCCATTAGCTAAAGTGGTACCTCAGGTTAAGAACAGTTGCAGGTTAAGAACGGACCTCCAGAACGAATTAAGTTCCTAAACCGAGGTAGCACTGTATGTCATAGAGAACTTCAGAAGAACAGTAAATGCTCTTGAATATCTATCCATATTCAGCAGGTAAATAAATGAAATAATTTGATACTGTACCAGGGGTCAGCAACCTTTTTCAGCCGTGGGCCGGTCCACCGTCCCTCAGACCTTGTGGTGGGCCGGACTATATTTTTTGGGGGGTGAAATGAACAAATCCCTATGCCCCACAAATAACCAAGAGATGCACTTTAAATAAAAGCACATATTCTACGCATGTAAAAACACCAGGCAGGCCCCCCAAAATAACCCAGAGATGCATTTTAAATAAAAGGACACATTCTACTCATGTAAAAACACGCTGATTCCCGGACCGTCTGCGGGCTGGATTTAGAAGGCGATTGGGCCGGATCTGGCCCCCAGGCCTTAGGTTGCCTACCCGTGTACTATACTATACCATACAATACAATACAATACTGAAATGTTTAAATGTTGCTTTGATTGTCCTTGAATTTTCCTGCCACACCAATGTGGCATGCCTGTTCAAAAATTGTTTCGATGTTAGGGGTGGGGGAGAAATTTGATTCATTTTGCATCTAAAAGCAAACCTATCTAATTCACATTTTCTGAAACAATACTAGAACTGAAACACAGCCATCCTGGGCAGTCCTCTGAATTTTGCAGTGCAGTTCTCCAGGCAAGTAATGTGTGCAAAAATGCACACAGGAAGGAGGGTAAAGTGTGAGGTGGGGGGGGGGGAGAGCATACAAACACGGATTATATTAAGGTAAATTGGATTTCAAAAACATTTGTGTTAGGCAATTTGCATACAAATGTGTTTATATTACAAGAAATTTGCACTCAAATGCTGATGAGTTTCCAATAATAACAACCTGAAAACTGGTGTGGGAATGACGTGAAGCTAAGATTGGAAAAAAAGAGAAACTGAGAAAAACCGAAACGAACAGGTTTCCCTATCCCTAGTTGATAGTAAATTTTGTGTAAAAAGGAAAAGGAATTAATCTATTTGGGTCGGAATATTGGGGAAATATCGCTTAACGGAAAGTAGATCAGTTGGGTGTCGTTCCAGAGTGAGTATTTTGAATAATTTCTTTTGTGTAACTGACAGAAAATCAGAAGTCCTTTTTATTTTTCTTCTCTTTTCTTCTACTTTTCTGATTTGCCTTTGGTGCTTTCTCTTTCTCTCTTTCTGTATATCAGGCTTCTGTTAAAAGCACAGGAGCAGAGGCAGCTAAAGAAGAAAGAAAGGTGGCAATGGCAGGCTAATCAGAGTGCAGCCATGTGCCACCAAGCGCATAGCCTGGTGCCATGGAAGAGTTAGCACCCGTGCTTTATTGAGGAACATCTACATCTCTTATGCCTTTGCTTTTCCATCACCTATAATTCTCTAAAGAGAACCGCAGGCTGGTGCATGGCCTGTGGTTTGAGCGAAGGTGAATAGAGAGAAATCAAGCATTTCATAGATTAGGTGGTACAGTTTCAAAGCTGTTTAGGGAGCTGCTGTGGATTTTACAAGGAGGTTGCCCCTGTTCCTCTGGAACTTTCTGATTTTTTGACAACTTCCCTATAGCAACAAAGGGCTCACCCACACTTCCACTTGTCCCACGCTTTCTAGTTTTTCTTTTGTCCCACCACTTACCCCTGGAAAACCCTCCGTTCACCTCTGAATCATAACAAACGTCAGTCGGGTTTTCCGTGGATTGATGTTTGTTCTGATTCAGCAGCAAAAGGCGTGTTTCCCCACAGAAAGCAGCAGGGCAGGAGAAAAACCTCACCGACCCACGCCTAGAAAACACAGGACACGTGGAAGAAAACATGGGACAAACAGAATTGTGGATGAGTCTAAGGCAGGGGTCGGCAAAGTTTACCTCGCCTGGGCCAGTTCACTCCAGCAGAGATCCCTCTGTGGGCCAGAGTGCACGCATGTGTGAATGCGCATGACTGTGATATGTGGCATCTGTGTCTGCGCAGACACAATTTCCAGAGCCGCGGAAGCGAGTCCCCATGCTGCACCGGCTTAACGCAGCGCACAGGGACTCACAAGCGGGCAGCTCGGTTGGGGGGGCAGCTCATGGGCCGGTTAAATGACCCCTGTGGGCTGCTTGTGGCCCATGGGCCTTAGGTTGCTGACCCCTGGTCTGAGGTAAGGTTACCAGATGTCCCTGTTTCCAGGGGAGAGTCCCCAGATTTACAAATCAGTCCCCTGACAAAATCCACTGAATTTGACTGAAGTTGAAAAGTATCCCCAGATTCATTGAAAAAAAAATCTGGTAACCTTAGTCTAAGGAATATCCTGCTTTACAGCAAAGCGATATGAAAACTGGCAGGAAGGTTGCCACATCTTATATGCCCAGAAGTGCAAAACACAAACCCCAAACACAAAGTGCTGTGAATCAGATTTCCTAAAGTTATTCATGTGTTAACGCTCCACTTGGAGGGCTAATGTACAGTGGGGAGAGTGGGACTGTCTCCTGGCCTCACCCCTGATGCCAAGTGTCCCACTACCCACACCCCAATTTCCATACGCCCTCCCTGCTCCACCGTGTGACCGCCATGATTGGCAAAAGCATGTAGGGCAGGTTGGCTCTATTCATTAAGTTTCCTCCACATGTTCTGGAGACCCTGCCATGCCTCAGCTGAAGGATTCCTCATCAGGGGACAACCTGTAGCCCCTGCTACATAGTGAAGCCGCAGACACAAGTTGATCTGGCGATAAGGATGAGTTGGGACTCTCGGACAAGCTTGCCAGGCGAAAGGAATCCTAAGGGAATCTCAACTAAAGCATCCAAGGCAGATGGCCATCCAACCTCTGCTTAAATTCCTTGAGAGTCAAGGTCCTCCTCGTGGGTAAGGTCCTGCTTTTTGACAATTTTGTTGTTGTTGTTTAGTCATTTAGTCGTGTCCGACTCTTCGTGACCCCATGGACCAGAGCATGCCAGGCACTCCGGTCTTCCACTGTCTCCCACAGTTTGGTCAAACTCATGCTGGTAGCTTCGTGAACACTGTCCAACCATCTCGTCCTCTGTTGTCCCCTTCTCCTTGTGCCCTCCATCTTTCCCAACATCAGAGTCTTTTCCAGGGAGTCTTCTCTTCTCATGAGGTGGCCAAAGTCTTGGAGCCTCAGCTTCAGGACCTGTCCTTCCAGTGAGCACTCAGGACTGATTTCCTTAAGAATGGATCCGTTTGATCTTCTTGCAGTCCATAGCTGATGGAATTCAGGTGGACCCTGGGTGGGGTTCCAAACTTTTTTTTTTTAGTTCTGTCAAGCACACATTTTCACAGCTGAGGCCAATTTCTAATGAGCAGGCTCTGACTCTGACCTTGAGCACCCAAGAGAACACAGGTATTGGTTCTTGTGATCTCATCCCTGCTTGAAGAGAAAGAATATTTTCTCAGAGGCCTAACTTTTGTGCCTGAGTTGGGAAACTATTTTCTAGCACACACAAAAACCACTTTTCTTTCAAATAAGACTTTGTTAAAGCTTTTTCATAATACAGTAAGATAAAAGAAACTAATATAAACAAAAATAAAAACGGAGAGAGAGAGAGAGAGATAAAAGAAAAAACAGGGTCCTCTCTCAAAGATAACTTGTCTCACACAGGAAGTGGTGGATCCAACTCTCACCTGTGAATTTTCCTTTCTTCTCCCAGTCTCTCACCTTGGGAGGTCTTCCCTGTGTGTGTGTGTGTGTGTGTGTGTGTGTAATACTTGCACCCCTAAAACGGCTCAAAGCAGAGGACACCAAAAGAAAAAAAGGGGGGGGGGGCAGAAATTAAAGAGAAAAGAAGAAAAATAAAAAGGATTTTCTGTCTGTCAGTTACTTAAAAGAAATTGCTCCAAATATTCACTCTAGAATTACATCCAACAGATCTACTTTTTGTTAGGCAATATTTTCCCAGTCTTCTGACCCAAATGTCTCAGATTAAATCATTTTTCTTTTCACGCAAAAAGTCCAAAAGGGGTTCTCTAATTCTTGTCATTAATAAATGCCACCAATGGTTTCTCTCTAGCTTTCTTGACAAGTGTCAGGCTGAAAGAGTTTCTGGAACAATGCATTAAAAAAATTATAATATGCCTTCTGCCTCATCCTCTGCTTGCCTGGAATTTATGTGCCTTTTTATCGGGGTCCATAGCTTCCCATTAGATTCTCCAAGGTGTTTGCGACGCAAAAAAGGTTGAAACACCCACTTGTCCTAATCCAACAGGGACAGCTTTTCTACCCTGACTTTTCTTCATGGTTTTTCAGAGCTGAAGTGTCAAGATTTCAGCTTACTATTCCAAGTATCTATCGGCTGAAAATTCAAAATGTTTGCCATTTTTGGTGAGGTATTTTACATTTCCGTGTGCTTTGACAGGAACCTCTTTCAACAAAGAAATAAAAGTTCACACTTCATTGCGGATTCCAAGAACTGGCAGAATACTGCTGGTTGCGGGTTGGGGTTTGTGTCAGGTGTCAAGTGCTGTGAGGTTGGCGACGTGTTTCAGTCCATAATAATAAGGTTCTGAAAAAGAGCAGGGGAACTGCAAAAACTGTGTGAAAAGAGCGGGAAAACGACTAGCAATCCCAGGAGCCTTTGCAACTACAGTCCCACAGCCTAGAACTTTGGAGTACCAGCATGCCGGTCTGGTAAGTGCTGCTGGTTTTTAAAAAGGGTTTTCCTGGATTTTCCAGAGGGTATTTGCAGGCTTTTTATATGGTTTTCCCCATTATGCATGACTTCCCATGTATGCACGGTAACCTCCAAATATGCGGGGAGATGCCTGTATTAATAATAATAATAATAATAATAATAATAATAATAATAATTTATTTATACCCCACCCATCTGGCTGGGCGTCCCCAGCCACTCTGGGCGGCTTCCAACAAAATATTAAATACAGTAATGCATCAAACATTAAAAGCTTCCCTAAACAGGGCTGCCTTCAGATGTCTTCTAAACGTCAGGTAGTTGTTTTTCTCTTTGACATCTGGTGGGAGGGCGTTCCACAGGGCAGGTGCCACTACCAAGAAGGCCCTCTGCTTGGTTCCCTGTAACCTGACTTCCCGCAGTGAGGGAACTGCCAGAAGGCCCTCGGAGCTGGACCTCAGTGTCCGGGCAGAACGATGGAGGTGGAGACACTCCTTCAGGTATACTGGACTGAGGCAGAGGCAAAACAAGGCAGACACCCAGTTATCCAGCTAGAAAAGCCTATTGGAACAAAAACGTCTTCAGTTGGTTCTGGGGGAAATGTGGATATTGTAGAGGGGCTTGGAAGGGTAGAATTGATCCCTGGACCTGAGGTTCTGTGTCCCTGCCTTAACAGGGTTGCTGTAGGGGTACAGCTGCAATAATATATGTGAAGTTTTCGAAAGCACAATATAAATGTCAAATATTATTTCACCCTGAAGAACGGCTTTCCCCCTCCCCTCGATGCACCAAGCAACCACCATCTAAACTTTAGGAAGGCCAATCGGTATTCGGAATTGTGGGATCAGCTGGCAACTCATTTCTCCACCTAGGCTATTTGCATGCCAATGAGATACTTGAAAAACAGACAAAAGTATGTATAACTCAACGGTAGCTATGAACGAGGGGCTACCTTTAAAGGAGGAGGGAGAGGAGGAGGAGGAGGAGGGAGGGAGGAAAGATACCATCTCAGCAATATTGGTACTTTTGATAAACTTGTTTTATTTAATTCCACAGTCTGAACATATGTTCTATCAGCCCTGCGCGAGCGTCGAAATTGCATTTTTCATAGCGATGCTAAGGGGTGCGTGATTAATGCAGGATGTGGGAGGTGTGCTCACAAATCCTGTTATCAGATAATGGGATTAGCACGCATACCTCCCGAGCGCTGCCGCTGCTTTGAAAAATTTATTTCTGAATCTACATATTCAGCTACACAGAACCAGCCACATTATGGGCATAACAAATAAAAGTGCTGGGGATGCAGTTTGAAGAGCCTCTATCGTGATTACGTTTGCCGCCGCGGCAGCAGCAGCAATGAAAGACTAAAATCGGAGGCTAGACACAGCACTGTCTCTCTTTCTCTCTCTTTTAGGGCTGCTTCACGTTATTGCTAACGCAGAAGACAAGTTTGCCAATTGTCTGCGATACCTTGGCCTGCGAATACCATAGGGTTGGAAGGGGCGGGTGGGGCGGAATGTGCATCCGAACTCCAGAAACAAACAGCAGACGCACACCAGAGAATTCAGAGCAGGGCATCACTGCCTGTTTTGGTCATGGCTCAGTAGCACAGAGCTCTCAGCCTCCTTCATATTCCTCCAAGAAGCTTGGGGGGTTTGTGCATCATTCTCCTACTCGCCACTTTGTCCTCAAAATAAAGTAGGATAGGCACAGTGACAGACACAAAGTCACCCAGGCCACATTCGCACCGTACATTTGAAGTTCTGTGATACCACTTTAAACAGTTGCGGCTTCCCTCAAAGAATTCTGGGAGCTGTAGTTTTTTAAGGGTGCGGAGCTACAGTTTGCAGTGTGGTTTAAGTAGGAAGGCAGGGTGTGGAAGGGTTGCCAGAAAGTAAGGTGAAGCAGCACCATCCAAAGGTTGAGGCTGCAATCCTATATACCAGTGGTTCCCAATTAGCTAAGTGCTGTAAAGGTAAAGGGACCCCTGACCATTAGGTCCAGTCATGGCTGACTCTGGGGTTGCAGTGCTCATCTTGCTTTACTGGCCAAGGGAGCCGGCGTACAGCTTCCGGGTCATGTGGCCAGCATGACTAAGCCACTTCTGGCGAACCAGAGCAGCGCATGGAAACGCCGTTTACCTTCCCGCCGGAACGGTACCTATTTATCTACTTGCACTTTGACGTGCTTTCGAACTGCTAGGTTGGCAGGAGCAGGGAGCGAGCAACGGGAGCTCACCCTGTCTCAGGGATTCGAACTGTGACCTTCTGATCGGCAAGTCCTAGGCTCTGTGGTTTAACCCACAGCGCCACCCGCATCCCACCTAAGTGCTGTAGACCCCTGTTTTTCAAAAGCCAAGCCAGAGACCCTCTACTTTCGAAACAAGAGGAAGATATATTTGTGGTAGTTTTTGCTGTGTGCCACGGACCCCTGGGTGGACTCCCCAAGGGGTCCATGGACCACCAATTGTGGGCCATAGCTATATTCTTTTGCAAGCCACCTCGATTTCCGAGCTGTATGAGCTTCCAAGGGTTTCAGGTGCTTATGCAGGGTTCAGTTTTCTTGCAAGTAGGGACAGCAGTGACTGTGATGCCTTTATGATACAGCATACAGGTGGGGACCATTTTAGGCGTGTCAAATTGTGTAATGCTGCAGTGTGATAACTGCCAAGAAAACCTTTTTGTTTTGTTTGAATCTGTATGTTAAAATGAGTTTAGAGACTAAGGGAGCTTCCAGGCTATTGCATACCCCACAACTGTCCTGTTTTAAGCGGGACACTCCCAATCACAGAAGTCCATCCCAGCTTCTGTTTGGATCCCAGAATGTCGCATTTAAGACAGGCACCCTGGTGTGACCCAGGTGATGAGCGCCAGGGTGCCTTCCAGGATCGCTTTGGCAACTGTGAAAGGGTCACGCCAAAGCACCTCTGGGAGGCTGCAGCCTCGGTGGGGGGAAAGGTGTAGGGAGGGCAGCGAGAGAGAGAGCAGGCAAGGGAGGAGATGGGTGGGTAGGGGGCAGTGGTGAGTGTGAGCAGGCGAATGGCAGTAGGATGGTGTGTGTGTGTCCCGATTTGCCCCCACTAAATGTTGGGATTTTGGGGGTGGGATTCAATCACATCCTGGAAAATTCAGGCTGCACAATTAAACCTGATGTGGAGCTCTTGTGCAACAAACCAAACTACTGGTCTGTTTGCAGGGAAAATGCACCAGAAAGTGCAGGATAAATTGATGCTATGTTGTCTAAGCTCTCCAGAATTAAATCAGATTGTAAATAGCCAGTGTCACCATTTCTCTCTGCAGACAAGCCAGAATGAGTGCTTCATATAGAGCAGGGGTCAGCAAACGTTTTCAGCAGGGGGCCGGTCCACTGTTCCTCAGACCTTGTGGGGGGGCCAGACTATATTTTGAAAAAGAAATATGAACGAATTCCTATGCCCCACAAATAACCCGGAGGATGCATTTTAAATAAAAGCACACATTCTACTTATGCAAAAACACGCTGATTCCCGGATCGTCCGTGGGCTGGATTTAGAAGGCGATTGGGCCGGATCCAGCCCCCAGGCCTTAATTTGCCTACCCATAATATAGAGGCTGTATGGAAGTCACCTCACAACTGGGCCTTGAGAAGGAGATGGCCTCTATAATTTTTGCTACCGTAGCTTTTCTTTTTGGCCAACTTCCATAGGCTAAAGATGTACTGAATATCCACCTCCACTAAGAGGAGCCCTAGGCCTGGAACTCAACCTTCTCTTCGTCCTTTTAAATAGAAGACAGTAGGGCAGATGGAAGTGGAGGAAGCACTTTTTTAATTTTCCGACTGCAGCATAAATAGAATTAATGAGTTGCTTGTGAGTGCAAGTGATTTTGCATGCTTTTTTTTTTTTTTTTTTTACAGGGGCTTGCGGTGTGGCAACGAAGAGTGCCTGGGTACTTAAAGGCAGAGGAAAGATATAGAAGCAAATGCAATTTTGAATCTTACTAGCAAATGTAATTGGACATCTTCCTAGCTTTGGTACTCAGCGAAGCCTGATTTCAGAAAGGTTCTTCTGTACTCAGTCTTAGATGAAAGGAAAGGCAGACAGGCCTGAACTATCGAAAATATTATCTGCAAACGGAATGTAGACTTCCAGACAATAGATTTCACCAAGAACTTGTTGACATGAGAAAATATTGGTCTGCAATTTATTTTGAAAGTTGTTCTTAGTAACAGGGTAGAAATAGCTAATGGAAAGTACAAACGAGCCTGAGCTTATAAACTTTGGTATACCTCCGCATTGTAATTAGTTGTCTGATAAAACTGAATAATGTGCGCCTTAGAGCAGGTGGAAAAGCACTCTAGCCAGTTCTGGGATTCCAAACATTTTGTCTCTCCCCGTATCATTGAAATGTCCCACCCATTGAGACTGAGATCAGGATGACAGAAGCTCTGCAAAGGGAAATGGGAGGGATTCACCAGAAAAATTTTCTGCTCTGTTACCATCCTTTTCTGCCCTTCCTCCCCAAACTTCACCCCTGTTGCCGTCTTCCTGATTGCTCCCAAGTTCAGACCTCATGCCTATTGTAGATATAAATATTGTGCAGTTTCAAGCAACTGGAATCAAAAGAACTGACTCCTCCTTCTGGAATAAATCATTGTCCAGTCCCATAAAAATTATTCAAACTTTTACTTGCAGAACTCTTCAAAAACAGAAGATAAGCATCATAGATGCATCCAAATATCCCTACAATGTCTTCTGCTGTCCAGCAGAGGCTCCGCATCTTAGAAAATATGAAATAATTCAAACAGACCTAAAGAAGCAGAGGCCTGTCTCTCCCCACAGCATCCATTTTCCCTTGATCTGTTTTCTCTCACACTCATAGAGGGTCATTTACATGTCCTTACTTCCACAGAGTTTGGGACAAAATACTTAAAGGCAACTCCCTGCAAAATGGATACTTGCAACTCAATACCTTTGTCATTTGATCTAAGGTCACAACACTCACCTGTTAGCCAGCAGAAAACAACAGTTAATTATCAACTCAGCAAGAGCTCAGAGTCCACTTAGAAAGCTACTGTGGGAAAACCAACACACATTTAGCCATTTTCCATTTTAAACCTTCATTAATATACAGGCATTATTATTTCAGTGTCAATTAAATCAACTAATACTTAACAATGCCCAGCACAGATTTATTTTAGAGCCAGTTTACAAAGTCATAGGTCCAAGTACATTGATAAACAAGTAACTTAATGCTCCCAGTTAGGTCAGCTCCTGCCTTGCAGTTGTCTGTTTTATTCATGAATTTGGACTGACTTGAAGAACGGAGACAAAGCAGAGATTTTACCCAGATGTCTCACTGTCGGAGTCCTCCTCGAACACAGCTTCTTATCTACAAGATTTAGCACAGAGAATCTGCACTCTGGCCGTCAGTACATTACAGCTGAACTCTTGAACCCAGTGACACTGAACAATAATTTGTATGAATGTATATCTCTTTATTTGAGACTGTGTATATACCACGGCTTCTGATTGGCTGTGGGAGTTTTCTGCAGCCAATCAGAAGCCGTGATTTGGTTTTTGAACATTTTGGAAGTCGAATGGACTTCCGGAACGGATTTCGTTTGACTTCCAAGGTACGACAGTACAGTGATACCTCGGGTTACAAACCGTTCGGGTTACAGACTCCACTAACCCGGAAGTAGTACCTCGGGTTAAGAACTTTGCCCCAGGATGAGAACAGAAATCACACGGTGGCAGTGCAGTGGCCGTGGGAGGCCCCCTTAGCTAAAGTTTCCTCAGGTTAAGAACAGTTTCAGGTTAAGAACGGACCTCCGGAATGAATTAAGTTTGTAACCAGAGGTACAACTATATATTCTTTGAGCTTGTATTATTTTGACTTTTAGCACATGTTGCATTGAGGTATTTAAGTTGACAATGTACTCTTATTCTGCCTACAGAGTTGTGCTTGATGAGATTCTACTTTCTGCATTCCTTCTTTGTTTCATACTGAACTTGTGCATAGCTAGTGCAGCCAGCCAAGTGCTCAATAACCAGGTAAACAATAAAAGCAGGGGATATTTGCCCGCTGCTTGGTAATCTGCCTACCCTGGTTGAATGGCCTGCAGCTGCGTGTCAGCTTGTCGGGTTGCACAATTTTCCAGGCCTGGGACGGAGAGCTCTGACATTTGCATCTGCAGAACTGACCTCTTTCCTTCCAATTCTATGATTCTATATGTTGTTGGGAAAAAGCACAAAGGCAAAAGCCAGCTCCAGATGGCTGGAATGCAAAACAGTGCAGATGTACTGTTGGGGAAAAGGTGGAGCCTATTCTCTGTACTGAGCACCGGATGTTAGCTCAGTGTGTCATCTGACCTGTGCTGGAAGTACAGGGGAGGAGTTGTGACTCTTCTAATGGAGACTGAAGGGTGCAGTCACATTTCTATGTACTGTTGAGTGACAGGAATAAAACATGTAGAAAGGACTCCTGTCTGTCTCATTTCCCCTCCCTGGGAGAATGCAGGGAGGGAGAGAGAAGCAGAGAAGCAGAGGGTGTGTTCTTCTCACGACTAATGAGAAGAATCGCCGGGTTTGTTTACCTAGCCTGCCGGGATCGCAGACGGACGGTAAACACAGTATCTCGCTCAATTGCCTCGGGGGAGGCCAGGTACCTCTGCCTGTGAGCTGAAGATACTAACATATGGCAGCCTTCGGATGGTTGCGATTCATCGGACATCTGCATGAGAGGCTGGTGGATTGTCCTCCTCTGCTCCAAGGAGGAAGAGAAGCGTCTGAAAGAAGCCAGAGGCTCAACAGACAGCTGGTGGAAAGAAGAGGTGTTTTCCAAAGCAACAAAGTTCAAGGTATGCTGCATTTCGGGCTAAAAGTGTGAACGCAGGTTGATTAATTCCCTGGTTCACGGAGCTGCGTTTCAAAGAAAACAAAAGCTCCGGGAGAAGAGGCCTGCAGCTTAAAGGCTGAAGCCTGCATTCCACAAATTCTTGTGGTTGATAAACTGTCCTATTGAAATGCATTGTTGCTAGGTAACGGAAAGTTGGAAAGTTACTGGCAAAGGGGCTGGACTGTGAGTGTGAGCCTGGGAAAGCGAAACAAAATCAGAGAATGTTTTGGCTACAAGTTTACGTGCCCTTGGAAGGGACTTTCCATAGCAGCCAGAGTTTAGCTGCCAGGTGCAAAAGAGCGTAAACAACTTGCAGTTTGCCTGCGTGAGAAAGAAAAAAACAACTGTTGGATTTTACAGCTTGTTTGAAAGTGAGAGAGGCTTGGATTCAAAATGGATGCCAAGAAGGGGGGAGACTTGCCTAACTCATCTCCCCTGACCAGAGACAGTTATTCATCAGGGTCTGGATGGATAACTACCCCAGAAGGGGTGAGCCAAGATGATGCTGGCCAAGTTCCAAAGAGCTCAACGAAAGCTGAGGAGAGCTTTGACCCCAGAGGGGAGAGTGCAGGAACTGTGGCTGTTGGAACTGTTGGTGTTCCTGAACAAGGTGCAATGGGTGTTGCTGACAGGGGGAGGGAGGAACGGAGTTCAAATCTCCCCACTGATGAATCTACTGGAGAGCATGGAGTAGCATTGAGTGCTGTCCGATGCTACAACTGTGGACAGACTGGGCATCTACAGCGAAACTGTAAGAAGCCGCGCCAGTCAAGAGGAGCAAAGAGCAGCTCTACGAAGCCTGAGGCGTCAGGCAAAAGCCGTACCAAGTGCCAGGTGAAACCTGCAAAGGCTATGATGGCGAAAGGAACCACGCCAGATGTTGGGAACTCGTTCATAATTGACACGGGCGCAACGGTTCATATGTGCCTGCACAGACAACTGTTTTCGACGTTGAAGAAGCAAAGCTTCGCTGTGAAACAGGCCAACGGTCAAGAGTTGGAAGCGACTGGAATTGGGACTGTGTATCTTGAGAGTCTGAACTTGACTATAAGTGATGTTTACCTGGTTCCAGAACTGAGATTTAATCTGCTGAGCGTGTCGCAGATTGCAAAGAAAGGACTGAAACTGTCCTATGATGCTAAAAGCTGCAAGATCTACAAAGATGGAGAACTGTTTCTTACTGCCAAAGAGAAAGATGGACTGTATTTGTTGACTTTTGATCAAAGTGATTACATGAAATGTAATTCTTCTGTTTCTAACAAAATCTCTCTTGCAGGTGTGACCAGTGTGAGCACCAGGAAGCTGACCAAGAAGGTCGACAGAGCATTTCAGCGGGTGTATGCTGATGTGATTGGTCCTCTAGAACCATCTAGAGGCAGTGCAAAGTATTACCTTTTGTGTGTGGATTGTTTCACTAATTATTCTTGGGTTTATTTGATGGAGAAACCGCAAGAAACTTTAGAAAAGTTTCAGGGGTTTTGTGACAAGGTTAAAAGTATGCATGATGCTAACATTGATTGTCTTTTCACAGATGACAAACAAGTTTTTCTGTTACAGAAGTTTCAGAAGTTCCTGGATGGAAAAGGGATAGACCACAAAGTTGCTGTTTCGACCGAAGCGTGGAACAGGGGGGTCTGTGTTAGAGTGAACAAAGAATTGCAAAAGGGGATGAATGCGCAATTGCTGAGTTCACATTTGCCACATGAATATTGGGCCGAATCGCTAGCGTCCTATCTTCATGTGTGGTTGAGAAAGGTCTCAACAGAGTTGGGATGTTCTCCTTTTGAGAAGCTGTTCAATAGAAAACCTTCTGTTGCCTATTTTAAGGTTTTCGGGTCTCATGTGAGAACAGAAGCTCCAGGTGGAGTAAAGAATGCCAGAGGCATTTTTGTGGGTTATGAAAAAGGTCTCTACAGAGTAATTTTGTCTGAATCTGGTCAGGTGATTCTCACAAAGTTCCTAGAGAGTGCTCCAGAGCAAGAGCGGGTTGTAGAACACACATTTCCCACAGGAAACGATTCAGATGATGATGATGATTTTTCTGATGTCACAGATTACAGTGGTACTGATGATGATGACAGTGATAGCTCAGAGAGTTCAGTTGTAACAGTCATTGAGAGGAAATCTCACACAATGGAAAGACCTTCACAGGTGAAGGAAGAACCACTGATAGCTACTGGTTCTCAACAGAGTCCAAAGGTTGAACCAGTGAGCACAGAGGATCAGAACCTCATACGCAGGTCTGAGAGAGTCACAAAGGGTGTACCATCAAAGAGGTACTCAAAAGAGTTTGCTAACTTAGCTGTTGCATGTGTTGCTATTGTTAACAACTCAAAGCAGGTTAAAGCAGTGTCTAAGTCAGAGACAAAGACACAACAGAGAGTAGCTAGCCAAGGTAATGCAGAAGCACTCATTCCTTGGAAGCCAGACAACCAGAGAGGTACACTGGTGAAACCAGTGGTGGGGAGTTCCAAGGGTGGAACTGAAACAACAGGGGACTGTTATATGTATAACAACTGTTTGTTCTCTTCTCTGGATCATGTTTTGCCAATTGATGCTTTTGGGGGAGGATGTTGGGAAAAAGCACCAAGGCAAAAGCCAGCTCCAGATGGCTGGAATGCAAAACAGTGCAGATGTACTGTTGGGGAAAAGGTGGAGCCTATTCTCTGTACTGAGCACCGGATGTTAGCTCAGTGTGTCATCTGACCTGTGCTGGAAGTACAGGGGAGGAGTTGTGACTCTTCTAATGGAGACTGAAGGGTGCAGTCACATTTCTATGTACTGTTGAGTGACAGGAATAAAACATGTAGAAAGGACTCCTGTCTGTCTCATTTCCCCTCCCTGGGAGAATGCAGGGAGGGAGAGAGAAGCAGAGAAGCAGAGGGTGTGTTCTTCTCACGACTAATGAGAAGAATCGCCGGGTTTGTTTACCTAGCCTGCCGGGATCGCAGACGGACGGTAAACACAGTATCTCGCTCAATTGCCTCGGGGGAGGCCAGGTACCTCTGCCTGTGAGCTGAAGATACTAACATATGTATGGTCTAGCTGAGATTCCTGCGTGTCAAAGGGTTGGACTAGAGGCTCGTTGGGAAATCTTGGACCAGTCACTGCCTCTCAACCTAGCCTACTTCCCAGGGTTATTGTCCATATAAATTGGAGGGGTGGGGAACAAAGTACACCTCCTTGTGCTCCTTGGAGGAAAGGCAGGATAACTTAACTGTTAAGTTAGCGAAAATGTATAAAGTCAGTAATAAATGTTGGAAATGTAAAGAAAAAGAGGGAACATTTTATCACATGTGGTGGGAATGTAAAAAGGTGAAATGCTTCTGGGAGATGATATATAATGAGTTGAAAAAAATGTTGAAATATACATTTATAAAGAAACCAGAAGCATTTCTATTGGGCATTGTGGGGAGTGATATAAATAGAAAGGAATGTAAGCTCTTTTTATATGCAATAACAGCAGCAAGAATATTATAGGCCCAAAAATAAAGTTAATGGACTATGCAGAATTAGATAAACTAACAGGAAGTGTTCAAAACCGGCGAGACCAGAAATTCGCGGAAGACTGGAGTAAATTTACAGACTATTTGAAAAGTAATTGTGAAGAACAGACGACGTTTGTAGGTTTGCAAGAAGTTTTGTGAGGAGTATTATTAGAAATATTGTAAAAATGGACAAGGGGGAGGATGATTTGTTAAGAGATGTAAAGGCATTATAAAGTTAAGAAATGCATAAGAAGTGGTTAAAATGGTGGCTCATCAGAGGTGCTGATGGAAGTCCAAAAAGATTGTATAAGTGATAAGTTTTGTGGTACATTTTATAATTTATATGTTAACATTAATAAAAAATATTATTTAAAAAAAAGAGGAAAGGCGGGATAAAAAATGATGAATAACGTTCAGATTCAAACTGAGTCATTGTGTGACCACCATTTTCCCATCCCCAAAACCAGGAATTAAGTCATGTATATAGAAGACATTTCTCTAAGCTGCGCACTGCATATCCTTTGTGATAGCTTTCCCACTAGCTCAGATATACATTATTGAAGGCCCTCTGTGTCGCTAGATGGCCACTAGAGGGCAGGGTTGAATTTGGATAAGGAAAGAAAGAAATAAGACTGTAGAAAGAACGAGTATTGAGTACTGTATTAGATAATCCCGCTTGACCAGGAAGATAGAAAGAAAAGCTCTAATTGATTTTCAACAGGTAAAATCTCTAGGAAGTAGCTGTCTGTGATAAAAGGCAGGTAGAACCTGTGGCTCTCTGTGTTTTTGGCATATCCAGTGAAGTTCTGGATCGCAGATCTATTGCTGGGTGAGCCATCAATTATGATCTGGGCTATAGCACCATTAGATATAACAGAGGCAGAGCTTCATTCTGGTTTACAGTGTGGTGCATGTTGTGAATAAAGAGGAGGCAGTCTTGATTCCAGCTGAAATTAACTTTATGGGCAAATTTCTATTTTTCCACATAGAAATCCAGTTTTTAAAATTCAGAATCTCAACTGCTCAGATACTGAAATTTAAATTCGGAATTCTGAGTACATTAATGGATGTATTTGTGTGGATGCATAGATGGCCATATTTCAGTGGCAAATGGCATATGCTTTCAGGTGCTCAATTTTGATTCGTCTGACCATGTGAAACCACACTTTCAAATGTTGAAAATGGGGGGGGGGGGGGGGGCAAGGGAGCCTAGGCTGCAATCCTAAACACATTTTCCCAGGATTAAAACCCAGCAAATTCAATGGGTCTTGTTTCCAAGTAAACATGAAATTGTGTCCATTGATGTCAATAGCTCTACTCTGAGTATGGCTGCTACCACCCATAATTTATGAAACAAAAAATAATATGATAAATATTAGTTCCCCTAATAATTGCTTTTCCATTGTAATTAATTATTAATTGCATTGTAATTAATTAATTAATTATTAGTTCCCCTAATAATTGCTCTTCCATTGTAAACTTTATATTTGACTCATTTAGTAATGTTTTATGTTGATATCTTTAATATAATATTTTATTTCCCTGTTAATTATGTTGCTTTCTATTTGACCTCCTTCTACAATGTTTTATTTGATGTTTTAATGCAGGCTGTAAAGCGTTTTGAGAGTCCCCCCCTCCCCTTAAAAATATGAAGCAGTATAAAAATGAAATGAATAAATGAAAAATGAATGCAATGTGCTCAAAACATACTAACTGTATTTACACAAATAAGTAAATAGTAATTCAGTAATTAGGATGGGGATTCTTAAAGGGTGCATCCATATCACAGTTTATTGTGAATTCAGGTCTGCTCATGCCTGCATGAATGCTGGTGGTTTGATCCCACCCAGGGACAGCTGTGGGCAAGATTTCTGAATTGCAGGGGGTTGGACTAGATGACCCTCGGGCTGCTTCCAACTCTACAATTCTATGAGTCTGTGTTTTTCCTCAGACTCTATGCAACATCCTCATCAAAATTCCATTCCGTATCACTCCTCCCTAGTTTAACTCAGATTTACTGCTTCGACTTTTTCTTTTCTTTTTTTACTTACTGGATTTTCCGCAGAAGCTCTAAATCCAGATTAAAATGGGGAAATGATACGGGCATTTGGTTGAGGACAACAATGTGTGGATGCTCCATAAACCTTGAATGCAGGCAGCACCAAGTCTGCAATAAACTGCCTTCCGGAAGTGCCCCAAAACTGCAGGGCGGAAGGACTATTTCCTACCCTACCCAGAAAAATACTCTAATCATAGCCCCAAAAGTCTAGACGAACGAGTCTTTGCTTGGTGCTGAAATGACAAAAAGTGTCATTGTGGCTTCTGTAATTTCCACGGCGGAATTTCTTCCTCGGTGAAAGCTGTTAAATTTCACCACCCATTTTTCCCCCAGCCGTGGAAGGAGCTTCAGGGACCACATACAACAGTGTGGCCTTGCTGTGTGTAATTGCCTATAATTGCACCAAAGGCACTGAACATTACAGTCTCGGAACCTCTGGCGTATCTGTTGTTATTGACACATATTGATCGCATGGGCTGGAGCCCCGCAGGCTGCTGGGAGGGGGGGCGGTCTCTTAACTCTGCTCTGTTGCCTACACACCTCACACACCTCAGGCCTACTTTGACAATTTGCAGAGACTGCGGCAAGCCACATACGCTGCTCTCCGGGGATTTCTGTCTTTTGCGCAGCAGTTGCAAATACTTTACAGTGTTGCGCAGTCTCCATTTTCCCCAAACAGTGAGAAATTTTCAGGGGCAGGGTTACTCAGGTTTCCTTTCCTGTGAATATGAGAGAGAGAATGAGTGCCCAAGGGACATGTAGTTTTTGTAGAATTTATTTATTCACAACTATAAACGAGCTGGACCATAAAGAAGGCTGATCACCGAAGAATTGATGCTTTTGAATTATGGTGCTGGAGGAGACTCTTGAGAGTCCCATGGACTGCAAGAAGATCAAACCTCTCCATTCTGAAGGAAATCAGCCCTGAGTGCTCACTGGAAGGACAGATCCTGAGGCTGAGGCTCCAATACTTTGGCCACCTCATGAGAAGAGAAGACTCCCTGGAAAAGACCCTGATGTTGGGAAAGATGGAGGGCACAAGGAGAAGGGGACGACAGAGGATGAGATGGTTGGATAGTGTTCTCGAAGCTACCAACATGAGTTTGACCAAACTGCGGGAGGCAGTGGAAGACAGGAGTGCCTGGCGTGCTCTGGTCCATGGGGTCACTTGCTGCTCACTTGAGTGTTCATTCAGATTTAAAAGCAGGGAGGTTATATCACATTGGGTCAAGCAATTGTTACCTCTCGCTTTCTAGTGCATTTTCACATGACTTTCCTGAACTGCAAAAAGTCTTATCTTTGGGGGGAGGCGGGTTTGCTGCCCAAGACGTACCCATAAACTGTAATGGCACAACCTGAACTTGCCAGTATGTGACTGAATGGCACCTGAAAACAGCGGCAGTCTGTTGTTGTTGTTGTTAAAATTTCTATACCACTGTTCATCTGAAGATCATAGGGTGCTTCACAACATAAAAATACAAAATGAGAACACAAAAAACATAAAAACAAAACAAAAGCATAACACCCCCTCCCACAATTAGCATATGCAGATGTGACACAAATCTTATCCTCTTTATTGAGGGACACAGTTCCTCTTTTTCTTGCAGCTGTTTCAAGTGGCTATCCTTCTGCAATCCACTGAGCATTTTCATAACACTGTAGTCGTAAATTCCCTGCTAAGAATTTTTTTTGCCACATTTTGCATCTTTCAGCGAGTCATCAAGGGGAGCATTTGTTGTTGTTGTTTAGTCGTTTAGTCGTGTCCAACTCTTCGTGACCCCATGGACCAGAGCACGCCAGGCACTCCTGTCTTCCAGTGCCTCCTGCAGTTTGGTCAAACTCATGCTGGTAGCTTCGAGAACACTGTCCCACCATCTTGTCCTCTGTCGTCCCTTTCTCCTTGTGCCCTCAATCTTTCCCAACATCAGGGTCTTTTCCAGGGAGTCTTCTCTTCTCATGAGGTGGCCAAAGTATTGCAGCCTCAGCTTCAGGATCTGTCCTTCCAGTGAGCACTCAGGGCTGATTTCCTTCAGAATGGAGAGGTTTGATCTTCTTGCAGTCCATGGGACTCTCAAGAGTCTCCTCCAGCACCATAATTCAAAAGCATTAATTCTTCGACGATCAGCCTTCTTTATGGTCCAGCTTTCACTTCCATACATCACTACTAGGAAAACCATAGCTTTAACTATACGGACCTTTGCTGGCAAGGTGATGTCTCTGCTTTTAAAGATGCTTTCTAGGTTTGTCATTGAGGGGAGCATTAGGGAAGTACATATTGCAGAGCTGTAGGCATCATGACCCTGGAGTCAGATTCTTCATCTTCAGGGGATGGGAGCAAGGACTCTGAAGCAGAAACATGCCCACCGGAGGAGCCATCAGTGCTTGTATCCTGAGCCTGATGGTACAGCATTTTTTAATCCTCAGATTTTGTACTCGGCTATATTAGTCAGTCAGTTATAAGTGTGTTATAATACCGTGGCACCAGATTGCGCTGTAGAGCTGAAATTGCAACTCAATGATTTTCCATTGTGAGCTTTACAACGGTTTTTTCTCAGAACGTTTTTAAAGCGTCTTTTTTCTAGCTGTGTAGATCTAGCCTTAGAAGACTCCAGTGCCAAAGGCCCAGTCAGACCAGAGTTTCTCCTGCCCTGTCACAGTAGGTGATAGGACTCTAAGTTGGGGACAAACAGCAGATGTTCTTATACAGCAGCAGGAATACATATGATGGCTCCTGACAGAGGATGTAGCTCAGTGGTGGAGCATCTGAAAACAGGTGTGGTGAAATTGAGAATGTGCCCATCAGCTTTCATTGCCATATTTCCATCTCTAGGTCACTGTGGTCCTGGGGAAAGATATCTGCTTGGATTCAAACATGAAACATAGAATTGCGTGTTAAATATACACACAAACATACCATATTCCATGTTTCTTTTTTAAAAATAAAATAATTTATCAAATTTCAGAAATGTAGAAACACAGGAAAACCTCTATGAAGGCAAAACACAAAATGTATAAAAGGGCACCCATGTAGAGAGAAGCGATGGGGACAAAGGGAACACCAGACACATATATTTTATGGTCTGCATGGACTTATTAACATCTACCTTTCCTTTTCTTTTTTTAAACTTAGTGGAACTACCATATCCCATGCTTCTGATACCTCACTGCAAAAGAGAAATTTCAAACAAACAAATTTGCAAATCGAGAATGCCAAACCGTTGAGTTAAACCAAAGGCCTCGTTTAGCTTGGCCAAAATATCTCCAGGTATGTTCACAACACATAAAAGTAACTTGATTGGGGAAGGGATAGTCAAGGATCTCTAGACAAACTACCCTGTCAACAACTCCTCCTGCTTCTTCCTTTCCTACTTCCAGCACCATCCTGGCATTCGTGGCACAAACTACAGATTCCTGCAGGACGTTGCACAGAACCCTGAAATCCATCCAGAGACTTCTGCTGATACAGACAAGAAATGGCACCCCTGGTTTGCACTGAGCTTCCACACACCCAAAATTCTGCTGAGCATCGCATAGGGAGTTGCTTCTGCCCTTGCAAAACCTTCTATACTTTTACTTCTGGTTCTGCACATAAACTTCATCCGGCCTCAACTCCCAAAGTTCATAAAAAAATGGCATCTTCTTAGCAGGTGAACAAATACAGTCAGTAATGCAGGTAAGGAGTGTCAGTAAGAAACCCTTTAGATAAGCAAAAGAGACGTTTTCTAAATACTTAAATCTGCTGCCTTGGGTATTCCAGAAACCTTTGATAAATATTGTTGTTCATGGGGGCAAAAAAAAAAAAAAAAAAAAAAAAAAAAAGAGAGAGAAAGAAGAGCAAAATCATTTTTTTCATTTTGTAGCTGAGACATCCGTGCTGAGTGCTACATAATCTTTGGATTCATGTGTCGGACAATTACTGTCTAATTAATTAATCATCTGATAATTAAAATGACCTCCTTTGGGCTGATACCCGATCTGCGCGAGGTTCAAAGGAAACTTGACACATCGTGTTGTGTCCTGTTCCAGCATGACCTACAGGCATGTTATCGTGTTATGTCAAATCTGGTTTTCCACAAGGAAAGCAAGCCAAGGTACAAATTAAAGGAGGCAGGGGAGGAAGGGCACAGCTGCACGGGATTAGAAACAGTGTAACTGGTCCTTCTACCTGGCAGAACGCATACATCAGGAAACTCCCAAGAGCATCCGTGCACAAAGCGTGGGATGGTAACGGCTGAGAGTGTTTGTTATGCTACGGCTATTGTACCATTGTAGGTAAAGTAGATTTTGCATGCCAGTTAAATTAGCTAAGCCACTGTTATGGACTACAGCCACCATAGGTGGTGTTTCAATGGGGCAAGTGGAAGTTGCAGATTGTTGGCGCTTGCAAAGGTGGAGAGGGAGCATCATATAGGTGTTTGCGAGAGCCACAGGTGATGCCCAGCCACATATTTACCTGCCCTGAGCCTGACGTCAAATATGATATCAGAGGTGGGTTGTGGGCCAAATGGAAAGGCAACCCCAGGCTTATTAGGCTCACAGGCTAGCATTTCTGCTGTTGACTTAGGCTAATAGTCTTCAGCCTTCCCAGATCCACCTTCGACTTTGACCGATAAGGGGCTAACTTCTAATTCACATCACCTACACATTTTAACCCTTTATCTGGGCTCCTTCCATATGGTTCTAATGCAACCTGCTTGAGGTTGGTTCAGACCAGGCATAAGCAATCTCGGCCCTCCAGATGTTTTGGGACTACAACTCCCATCATCCCTGACCACTGGTCCTGTTAGCTAGGGATGATGGGAGTTGTAGTCCCAAAACATCTGGAGGGCCGAGTTTGCCTATGCTTGGTTCAGAGCATTGTAAATCTCAGCTCCCCAGGTGATATGTGCTTAGGGTTGCCATATTTCAAAGAGTAAAAACCAGGACACCCCTAAAGTTGTTGGGTGGTTTTTTTTTAAAAAAAACCCCGAAAGTTGATGAGCTTTCTTTTAGACAAACCCCAAAACACCGCCTTTTGGAAATGCCCCCCCCGGGCGTCAATTCCGTCTTTGAAATCCCGGTAATGTGCTGTCATGTGTTGATAGAATACAACAGTCTTCCCCAAGCAGGTGCCCTGAAGATATTTTTTGGCTTAATAATAACAATAATATATTTTTTTTTAATATCCCGCCCTCCCCAGCCGAAGCCGGGCTCAGGGCGGCTAACAACATTAAAATGATACAACATTCTAAAATCATTTCATTATAGAATCAATTCAAATCAGATTAATGGCAACCATTGGGCTAGAGTTCTGTGAGAATTGCCAAAGGAGGGGGTCAGGCTGTGCCCCGGCCAAAGGCCTGGTGGAACAGCTCTGTCTTGCAGGCCCTGCAAAGACCCGCAGGGCCCTAGTTTCTTGTGTACCACCAGATCGGAGCCACAACCGAAAAAGCCCTAGCTCTGGTTGAGGCCAGCCTAACCTCCCTGTGGCCCGGGACCTCCAAGATGTTTTTGTTTGAAGACCGTAAGGTCCTCTGTGTGACATACCAGGAGAGGCGGTCCCGTGGGTACGAGGGTCCTAGACCGTATAGGGCTTTAAAGGTTAAAACCAGCACCTTAAACCTGATCCTGTACTCCACTGGGAGCCAGTGCAGCTGGTATAGCACCGGGTGAATGTGATCTCGCAGCGAGGACCCCGTAAGGAGTCTCCCTGCGGCATTCTGCACCCGCTGGAGTTTCTGGGTCAGTCTCAAGGGCAGCCCCATGTAGAGTGAGTTACAATAATCCAGTTTGGAGGTGACCGTCGCATGGATCACAGTGGCTAGGTCAGGGCGAGAGAGGTAAGGAGTCAACTGCTTAGCTTGCAGCTCCCATCACTCTTGACCATTGGCCATGCTAACTGGGGCTGATAGGATTAGCAGTGCAAAACATCTGAAGTGCACCACATGGGAAACAGTTGCTCCAGGAAGCCAACCAATCAACGTTTACAGAGTGGCATGGTTAGAGTGGAACTACGGATGGGATGGACATTTGCACTTCCAGCCCATATCAGCTGAATATAGGTGGAGACCACAAACCTCAACTCACCGTGTCAGCACTGAGGTTTTGTTCTGTGCAGCCAAGGTTTTTGTTCGGCTTTTTGATTTTTGCAAGGCAAAATTGAATCTTTTTGGAGCTAAGGTGCTAAAAAGACACATCAAACTCTGCTCTCCTGCTGGCAAGATAGTAGCTAAGAGACTGAGCTGTGAATCCGGGAGACTCCAGTTTAAAAAATCTCAAGTCTTGTCACTAACTCGTTTGGCAGTCATGGGGACCTTCAGAATCTTTTGAACCTTTCTGCTGACTGTATTGCAGATATCAATACGGTATTTTTGCTTTGGCTAAGAGAGTCAGTTCCAGGGAAGGCAATTGCTGTGAAGACAACTAAGACAAAGAATTTTAGGCATTTCACAAATTTTAGAAGTGTCATATAAATTATTGATAATCATAGGTGATAATCTTTCTTAGAGTTATGCAGACATGGGGAGAGAAAAAAAATGAATTCTTTTAAAATGTAATTGCAAAACCAGAATAGCTGCTCTACAAGTAGAGAGACTCATTTACAATCCTTGTATTTGGAGCCATCAGTTTTTTGGACTATTTTCAAACTATTTGGGAAAATTTCTGTTTGAGACTATTTGTATATTTTCTACAGATCCCATTTTGAATATTAGTGTGCCTTGAGCTTACATGCCATTTCCCTAGAACAGGGTTTACCTTATTATACAGCTCCTGTTTCATTTTCTCTTTCATTGTTTTGTACTTTAAATATATAGATTCTGAGATAGGCTTCCGTACAAAATGTGCACATGTTTTGGGTGGTTGTATTGAATTCTTGCGACCAGCGTAGATGATCTGACCTTTGAAACCCTGGAAACGAAACTGAGAAATGGATTTGCAAGAAAGCCGAGCTGTTCCAGTTTAGCGGCAACGGATTTGCCCAACTACATCAGATATTCTGACTCTTTCAGAAGTTGTGGGTGATGCTGGCCTCATCTCCAGGGGATATTAGTTTTCTGTATATAATTAATAACAAGAAAACTGTATCCTGACTTGAGGGCCTGCATGAGCATACTGGAACAAAAAGGGCCATAAATTAACATCAATTATGTATTAAAGTTCCAATTAACCTGGCTGATACTGATATACTTTAACAAGGTACACTTAGATAAAAGAAGCCAACTCTCTAATTACTTGGAATGGGACCTTCTGACCCCCTCCTCCCTTTTATGCCAACACCACCCTAATGAGGAAGGAAGTGAGAGGTAGGGGACCCTTACAGAAGGTGAGGTTCTGAGCACCACCAGATGCCCCCCTGGGACATGCCTCTACCTTCTTCTTAAAACTGTCAATGATGAATATTTCATTGCTCTTGAAGCCTTTTAACCCTTGGAGGAGGCAGATGGTTCAAGCTCAAAGGGGCTAGGAGCATCCTTCAAGCGCTTGAACGTTGAGCTCTCCATCTACTTTACATATTCACTTCCCCAACCTTTTATGAGCTTCCTCGTTCTCTACTCATAAGACGTACGTGTTGGATTTGTTTCTAAACTTCACCGCTGTTTTGCTATTTAGATATCTTTTCTGCCTTAACCCAAGAACGTGTCAGTGTGACCCGTTCCAGCAAGTATCATCTACTTACTTAGCTCCTGTCTCTTCCTCTCCTTTCTCTTTGTCCCTACCTCCCCTCTCTTTTCATCATCATCATCATCAATCATCATCTTTATTACGGTCCAGAGACCCAACAAATCGTTACAAAGCAATACACAATTCATACAGCCTACCTCCAGGTTAAACAAGAATTTTGTTCAGAATATAGGGATCATTGGTTCTTACAACCACCGATAAAAACTTTGCCACTGCTAATGTTCTAGCGTTTGTCTGATCTTCCAATAGGAACCTGACATAGTGAGCCTCTGATTTTCCTGGGAAAGGTACCAGCAAGGTTAATATCAGTTCAGCCCTGACTGGCTCATATTTTGCACAGTGCAACAAAATATGTTTTATGGAATCGATGTCTTGAGCGCATGAGCAAAGTCTGTCCGGGTAGGGAACTCCTCTCAACCTGCCATCCAACACTGCAGAAGGAAAGACGTTTAGTCTGGCTTTGGTGACTCTTTTTAAAAGATGGTCCTAGTGCCACTGATATAACCTACCTTAGCTAACATGGTCTACTGGAAGACCAGGGAGTCGCAGCCAGTTTTTAACCTCTTGGGATCCTTGTGAAGATGATTTAAGGGTGCTTTCAAATGGCAACAGGTCATTGAGATGTTGCAAAATGGGTCATTGGTAGCAGCTATATTTTTATTTTATCAGATCTCCACAGAATTAAATGGGGGAAAATACTGGCTGGCATTTTCATGCTAGTGATGTCATGTGGACACTGAAAAGAAGAACACAACTTGCATGCGTGAGCAGCGCCTTTGGAAGTATCCAAATTCCTCAATCCTACACGCACTTCCGCAATCCTATTTACATTGGCGTAAACCCCACTGAAAACAGTAGGATTTACCTCTGAGTAAAAAGGCAACTTGAGAGAGGTGGTAGCATGAATTTCTTTGGACCGCTCATGAATCCCACCCCCTTGAATAACAGGACTCCCTGCAAATAGAAAACTAGCTCAGTGGAACAAAGTTTCAGCACGGTTCCCCCCCCCCGTTTTTTTTACTGATGCACAAGTTTTATATTTGCAAATGTTGTTGTTTACATAGGGGAGCATCCAAACATCTCTGTGTGCATAGGGTTCCTCTACGCAAGTCCCCCCTCCTCCATGCTTAGAGAAGTTCCACCTCCTAACTCTCCAAGTGTCTCTCAGAAAGATGGCTATAAAAACTCCCTACATCTTTGTGTGAGAAGAGAGCGTGGTGTAGCGTAGTGGTTAAGAGCGGTAGACTCGTAATCTGGTGAACCGGGTTCGCGTCTCCGCTCCTCCACATGCAGCTGCTGGGTGACCTTGGGCCAGTCACACTTCTTTGACGTCTCTCAGCCCCACTCACCTCACAGCGTGTTTGTTGTGGGGGAGGAAGGGAAAGGAGAATGTTAGCCGCTTTGAGACTCCTTCGGGTAGTGATAAAGCAGGATATCAAATCCAAACTCTTCTTCTTCTCCTCTTCTACTTGCTGTTTGGTAGGTGGACCATTATAGGGGCAGAAAGAAAGACCTGTAAAGTTGATGGGGTTGCAGGCAGAGAGGCAGGACCATTGAATTAGCTGCCCTGAGCCCCACTTCTTACCTGAAATGCTCTTGGTAGGTATCCTGTCCCGCCCCAGTTTCAAAGCTCTGCTTTCAAAGTGGTATTGCAGAGTTTGTGTGTTTTTTTAAATAACTCTGACCCAGTCTTCAAAGTAATATTTTTAACTACTTAGAGTTGTGGGTGTGGGGGGGGGGAGAGAAGAAAGATAAAATATAAGCACTTTGACACAGAATTTCCTGTTATCTGGCTACATGGGGGCCTTTCCAGATCTATGATGCGTTGCCCACATACTTCTCCTTTTCACCAGGAATAAATTTATAAATAATCTTGCCCACTCAGGAAGCCCCATTCTCTTTAGAAAGACCAGGGATTTGGCCAGAAAGAGGATTATTGATAACACGGAATATCTTTATTATAGTGGTGTCCGCAAGCACGGCTGTACTTAAAGGTCTGTCAGCATTTTGATTTTATATATATTTCTTCAGAGGTTTATAAACTCGCACGCAGGGGAGAAAAATTAAATGCAAAAAAAGTACTCAACCCTAAAACTTGGCATGCAAAGGATTTAGCTGCCAGAAAGTTGGGTTTTATCAGTGTTATTTTTATTTTCAATTAAAACGAAATTGGGTTTGCCATGACTTATCGCAGATTAAATAACTAGCTCTGCCTATTGAGCTGCATAGCTTAACCCCTTTGCTCCTGCTGAGTCTGGACTGAAGAAGTGGCAGAAGTGTGTGTACAACGTCTCCTGACCGTGCTGGGACCTCTCACAACAGCCCTGTAAGGAAGACCAGGTGATGTGCCTCAGACGGACAATGGCTAGGACACCATTTAGGGAAGGAAGGAGAAAGGGTGCCCTTGATTCCCTGATGTTTCATGTGAGAAGCAATGCAGTACAGTGGTGTGAAAAAATATATCAGCTTCCTTCCTCTCTTTGGGCTTCTGCAACCTATTTGATTTGCTTCCACAAAGCTTCCACCAAGGTTAGATTAGCTTTATTGAGAATTCGTTCTGTTGTTGCTATTTTTGTGGGAAAGTTATATGACAACAAGCATCCACACTGCATCTGGATGTGGGTGTGGGGTGTTTATGCATCCTCCCATCAATCATTTGTCCATTCCACGCATATTACTTTCTTAACTCCCAACTATTCCATTTAAAAAATAAATAAAATAAAAAGGTGGCTTCGTTGTGCTACTGCTTTATCTATTTGAACTGTGCAAATGCAAATTGCCTAGTGCGTGGCTTGAATTCATCCTGCAAAATGCTGACTGCATGGGGGTGCCCTTTGATAACACCTTCCGTGAGACCTCTCTGGACAAAGTCTTGCCCAGCTATCTGTGGGCACTAAAATCTGCATTGTTCCACATCTAAAGATAATTTCCCTGCTTCATCCTGCCCTCCCAACTGCATGGCTCACCAAAATGCTAACTGAGGTACTTGCAGGAAACTCCTGAAAGATGCACATTTGCTTTCTGCTACCCTATTGGAGCCCTTGTGAAGGAATGGAGAGTTTTCTGTCCTCCATAAACAAGCATTTTTGCCTGATTTTCTTTGTTCTTCACTCTCATGGCTAGGAGTCAAGTTCCTGACTCCTCAGCCCCAGGAGCTCAGGTGAGTTTCTTTGCCTCCTGCATCTAAGCTGGTTTAGAAACACGAGTTGCTCCATTTAAAGTTTGCTGTTATTGCAAGTGTAGAATATCCCCGAGTTAAGAATCAGGAAGATGTTCCTGGCTTGAATTTTGCACCTGCTATAATTTATTATGTGCTTGCTTGCTTGTTTTTTTTACTTTTATGCTGCCTTTCCTCAATGAGCTGGGCCCAAAGCAAATTACAACAAACATTCAAAACATCAAAACAGAGAACACTGGAAGTAAAAATATACAAAATGCAGAACGTGTAAGCAAGTTCAAAATAACAAAAGCTAACAATTTAGCAAACACAGAATGAGCTCAATCATAGAATTGGAAGGGACTCTGGGGGTCATCTAGTCCAACCCCCTGCAATGCAGGGATCTCAACTAAAGCATCAATGACAAATGACCCCCCAACCTCTGCTTAAAAACCTCCAAGGAATCTTGTAACTTGAATCCATTGGTTCGCATCCTAGCCTAGCAGGAGAAAACAAGCTTGCTCCATCTTCCATGTATCAGCACTTTAGATGTTTGAAGATGGCTGTCATATCTCCTCTTGGTCTCGTCTTTTCCAGGATAAACATAGCCAACTCTCTCAACCATTCCTCATAAGGTTTGGTTTCCAGACCCTTTATCATCATGTTAACCAACCAACAAACAAATCTAGGATCTAGAAGCCTGGCTTAGATACATTTCAGATGATGTTCAGCTGGTGCTCACATCTCTCCTCCAGAGAAGACGGACAGTGGCAAAATGCAAATGTCAGGGAAAGCGATGATGGCAAGACTCTTCCACAGCCTCCTGGAAGTACCAGCTGCTGGTGCAGGTCTTATTGGCCTAATCCAAGTCACTCTACTCCATTCTCCCCATCTGTAGACTGAAGGTAACAATACTATTCCATACCACGCAAGTGTCCTAGAAAAAACGGGGCATTCTGTTTTTTCTCGTCATAGAACAGCGGTTCTTTTGGACACTGTGATCTTGCACAATTTTGCACTGAGATCCCCCCCCCCCCAAAATGCTTTTTCTGGGGCCACAATCTCACTCAAAATGCACAGAGGGTAGGAATTAGGGCTGCTGAGGTGGGTCCCAAAGGGCAGCATTTGACTCCTGGAACTGAGTCTACATAGCCCAGCTATATTGGGACAAAATAGCATTTCTTCTTGGGTGGTGAGATGCTGCTCTTATACAACAGAGATTATATGCATACACACCATGATAGGGTGGCACAGTTAAAAAACGCCATTGCCATCCTGCTTTCCTCTTGACGGCTAGAGCAAAGACCCATATCATGTTCGCCAAACATACACGGGTTTTTTTTATGTGCTTTAAGCACAGTTAAGTTATTTAAAGCCCTTTCTTCTCACTGTACAATTTATTCTTTCCTTCATGTCTCTCAGCATTTCCTATTTGTGGTCAGCGGAATTGTATCTTTCCTGTACTGAATCGTACACAAAGGATAATACTGTTCTGTTTTGTCTGTTGACAAGATCTTCAAATCCTACTGCCCCACGGACGCATAATCGAAATTTAAAGGAAAATGTTTCCATCTATTTCCCCACCACCACCACCCCAATATATACACATATATATGTAGGGATTTAGCTAAGACTTTGACACCATGGAAACTAGGCCCTAGGCGATGATCCTGTTCCTTCGAAATATTATCCCCTGACTTTCAATTTTGCTTGAGGTGTGTGTGTGTGTGTGTGTGTGTGTGTGTGTGATGAAAGAGCTCTTTCACAGAAACTTACTTTGCCCTTTAGCTCACATGCTCCCCAAACATCTAACTGCAGCGGATGTGTTGGTGCCTATGTACAAACGTTGGTATTCATTTAAAGCACAAGCCATAAGGGCATCATTTTGACATGTGAGATGTTTGCAGAGGGAAGGCGTTCACTGCAAGGACTCCCATGGTGCATGTATGCACACTCACGTGTACACACATACTTGGGATCCTGTCAAAGATGGCTGGGGCGCCTAGCGTCAGAGGTGATAGGTAGCATCTGCTCTTGTCTTGTGCCCCGATGACCCTGCAGTGTATGGGGAGTTCAGCATTAGAAATAAACTTCCCCTTAGCTCCAACGATAGTCTCCACCAGTAACATACCCTCCAACATCTCTCCAATGAAAATAGGGACGCCCTGTTCCATAACAATAATTTTACTGTTTATACCCCACACATCTTACTGGGTTGCCCCAGACACTCTGGGCAGCTTCCAACACATATAAAAACATAACAAAACATTAAACATTAAAAAAAAAAACCCTTCCTTATACAGGATTGCTTTCAGATGGAGCAGATAACTCCATATCCTCCAACATTTCTCCACTGGAAATAGGGGCATTCTAAGGGAAAGTGGGACATTCCAGGATCAAATCAGAAACAGGGATGGCTTCCCTGGAACATCCCTGGAATAAGGGACACCCCTGGAAAATAGGAGCACTTGGAGGGTGTTGCTGGAGTGTATTTTTACTGAGTTTGCAGCTGTGGAAGGCGTACATCTCCTCACCCTGTGAAGCCCTCTTCCCTCTCTCTCTCTCACACACACCTTGTGACTTTAAATTTTTTAAAAACCTACATGATCAGTCCTTAAGAGGAGATTTGTTATGTCTGAACAAAACGTGAAGCATTTGTTTCCATTGCTCACATCTCACATAATGTATATTGGTGGAATGTCTGCACCCTTAGTGGGTAAGATGAACAATGATTGCCATTCTTCTTTCTTTCGGATATCGTCGTCAGTATTTTGAATTATTTTTGGGGGGAATGCTTGGCATTTTAACCTTTTCTTATCCCAATCACATTATTTCTCTCTCTTTCTCCCAAGTGTCCTCTGATCTTTCTTCTCCTTCTGCAAACCTGTTTTCTGGCAGCAACCTTATCAGACCCAAGGCCTACCTTTAATCCAAGGTGGCAGCATGGGAACCCAATTTAAATTGTCCATCTTTGTCCGTTTCCCTCTTTAGGATGGCCAGATGTGACAGATGATGGCAGGGCTCTTGCACTATTAATACTTGCACAGAAGAAGGAATTTTAGCAGTGCAGTTTCACATGGAGAGTTGAGAAAAGGGACACATCCTGGAATCACCTATGCCACACAATTATTGGAGTCACAGGAATCCACATCCTCCTTTGTTTAAATCTGGCAAGTTTCTTTCTCTTTCTCTTGTTTTTATTTTTTTTAAGCTAAGTTGCACTGAAAATAAAAAAGATGCTGATTCTACTAGTAAGACCCATGAGGTTAGGTTGTGACCCACTTGTGCCCCCAGCTGTAGACCAATGCTATATAGAATGAAAGTGATGCATATTTTCACTAGATCAGTGTATGAACATGATATTTGAGAGGGTGGAACCTTAAAAGGTTGTCTTGAAAATGATTGTCCATGTTACATGCCATTCCATTCAATGTTGCATTATTCTGTTCAATTATTGATTGAACGGAACTGGAGAAGGGAAGGGTTGACTCATACCGGTGTAGGGATGAAATGTGAATATTCACAAAGTTTCTACATTTTGTCCACATTCTGAAGAAAAATAAAGCCCTTTCTTCCATCTCCTCCTGCCTCACGTCTGATGGGGGGCAGCCTGAGAAATGGGGGGAAGCCTGAGAAGAGCGCTAGACCCTCTAGAAGGACTCTAGAGGGTCTGCTCTGGAGAGTCCCATCTGATTGTGGGAGCTGGAGCGGACAGGAGTGGAAGAGGAAGCTCTGTTGCACACACTGTAGTTGGCTGCACCAGCGCAGCTGCAACCTTGGAGACAACCCATATTTCTGAACGTCTTTTCTTTCAAAATACGCATTTCTAAACATACTGGGTGATATTCAGCTGGGTCATATTAGAGGCCCATTAGAAGTCTTGGATTTAAGTCACTTAAGTCCATCGCTTTCAATGGGTCTGCTCTATGACTGTTGGATAGCTCTCACTTTCTCTCGAAATAGCATTTGCCACTTATCTTGAGCTGGAAACTCAATGTTCAATCGGTGGCTACATTTCAACCCACATGTTAATCTTGGAGGTGCGGATCAGGTCAGTCAGCACTGGAACCCACAAAGATGGATTTCCCCAAACATAAACCCTGGAGGCTCAAATGAAGAAGGAAGGAAAGACGACCTCAGGACACTTATATTTCTCTCCCTTCATACATTATTCTCTCTCCTAGACACAGGAGGAGAACAAGAGACTCACCTTCCTCCGCATGGGTCAGCTTGCTAATTCTAACCAGCTTGTTTTTATTTTTAAGTGCCAATCAACTAGAGTTATTTCTTGCCTGCTCAAGACAACAGAGTTTAAAGCTTAACGAAGAAAAGAGGAGACACACAGGAGGGTCTGGTGCTAATGTCCTCTGTTCTCTGAACCTGTCTGTTCTACCAGTGACCCATAGAGGAGCTGTGTCAGCTTATCAGTTAACCAGCCATCGCTGACAGACAAATACCTTAAGACCGAGGTTGGGCAAAACTGCTACAAATGTGCCAACCATTTCAGAGCCGGCAAAAATCCCTTCATTCAGGCTTTTCAACCATGGCTAGAGATAACCACATCTGCAATAATAGGCTACATGCTTTCAATTTTTTAAACCATGAGATGGGCTTTGTATTATTTTTATTTTTTTGTTTTGTTGTGGTATTGATGGCACTGAAATCACAATGGGAGGTTTCCATTTCATGGTTTCAATTAAAATGATGAATAGTGATATGCCTTTCCAAGCCCGAGAGTCGTATGGGTTTAAGCAGGCCTCAATTCAGTTTGCCTACCTAGTCTGAGCATTCCAAAACTACTTCAACCAAGACACAGCCATCCTTCCAAATGCACACTTTTCCAGATTCTGTGAGGGAGTCCTCCAGCCCAAGTAATGTGCACAGAAATGCATTCACTAGGTTAAAGTGTAAAATATTACTGAAAATACAATACAAAACTGCATTGCATTAGGGGAAATTGCTTTTCGAACAAGAAGCTTGCATTAGATGAATTTTCAGGAGGACTTAAATTGCAAACGTGTGGGAATGTGGAGAACTGAACTTAATATTGGGAAAACGGCCTAGAGAAACAAAAAGTGACAGATGAGCCTCTGTTTGGATCTGCCCCCATAATCTGCTGGTGTCTGGTTGATCATGGGGGCAGGGCTGGGTTGCAGGGTCCTGGACTTTGGATTTTGGGGTCCAGCCATCTCTGCATTGTATGTGCAATTCAGCTCCTTCACTGCACAAAAGATGCCTTTTTAAAATTAGGCGAATCATCCCTTCATTATCTAGCTATCTAGGTGCCAGATTTTTTTTTTCTGAGCCAAATGTCTTGTCTTTTTTTTTTTTAAATTATTCGGCAACCCAGGGGGTACAGTTTTTAGGCTCTAGGCATTACTGAGCACCTGGATTTCTGTACCCCAGAATATATTTAGACTGAGCCATCTTTTAAATATATAGAGCAGACATCACTTGGACAGGAGTTCCATACATGGGTGCCAACACTGAAAA
Source organism: Podarcis pityusensis (assembly GCF_964106645.2). NCBI lineage: Eukaryota > Metazoa > Chordata > Lepidosauria > Squamata > Lacertidae > Podarcis > Podarcis pityusensis. The sequence continues at coordinate 9,250,405 of NC_138032.1, forward strand.
AGCCCTGCTTTGCATTCCAAATGTCATTCATAGGAATGATCCATGTTTTTTCATGCGTGTCTGCCTTTCCTTACATAATTTTTACAATGACCCTCATTTCAGACGACGTCCACACTTAAAACTACCGTGTTAAAAAATAAAAATCATTTGCACTAATAATATCTCAGTCCCCACTCCACAGATGCTTTATAGTTTTAAGAGAAAAATGCAAGGGCACTGCGAAGAAAGGAAGGAGGAGGGAGAAAGGTTGTACGGCTGAAGTGTGCTCAGAGAAAGCTGATCTCATAGTTGGAAATGCCAGCGGGTTCCTAGTCCTGAAACCCAAATGCTTGTTGATTTTGGCTGAATGCATCTGTTGAGTACCGAGTGACATTTACCTGTGCAGGCAGCATCTTGGATTTCAACACAAACTAATCTAGCCATCCTTTTGGCATCCATCATTCCCAGTGACCCAAGCGAAAGAGCAGCATGCAACACCTTGTATGCTCTTGCTTTCAGGCGGGGTATCAGCTAGCAATTATGGCTAGCCATTTGTCCAAGCGCTTTTGGAGGAAAGGGGTGACCTGCTAGGGTCTGCAGGTATTGTCAAACAAAGAGAGGCTTGGATCATGACAAGAATGCCTTCGCAAGTTCCCACCCAGCCAGCAATCAAGTTCTATCTTGAAAGAATAACAGGGAAGGCAGAACACACAACGTTATCTCCCTTTCCTATCCATTTGTCCATTTTTGCATCACTTAAGAAAATACATTTGGTATGGGGTCTGGCTTCTTAATGTGACAAGTTGGCTTTATTTTTGCAGGGAGGGGTTCATAATAATAGCCAGCTGATGGCAGTAGACGTGGAGGCTGAATGACAGGACCCATGCCAAGGGGAGAGGAGACAAAGGGTTTCTTCCTGAAAGAGAGTGAGTGTGTGCAACAGAACGCATCTCCCCCCCCCCCAATACCTTTGTTTTGCTGTTCTGCTTCCCTAGAATATCTAGATTCGGTTAAGTATGCAAGTAGAAGACACCGTTGTTTTTACTTTAGGAGTGACGCAGGAATTCCCATTAGGACAGCATAACATTGCTAACTTTCAATCTGTGGCAACATGGAGGCAGCCCCCCAAAATGGAAAAAAGCAAACAGAGAGATTGGTACCGTGCTGAAAGGTTTAGTCATGCAAATAAAATAAAGTCATATCAACCCCAAACGCATGCTAAATGCAACCTTTCTCAATGACAAAGGAGCCTGTTGTTCTTCTTTCTTTTCTCAGTGAGAGTTCCCTTGGGAGCCCTTTTTCTAGAAGGATGCCTAGATCACTCGAGAGAGGTCCCCTGCTCTTCATATATCTAGAAAGCCTCTAGGAATGCAGAACCTGTTACTCTCCAGAGGTTATGAAACTTCCAATGACTGCCAACCCTGGCCAGCATGGCTAGTGGTCAAGGAAGATGAAGGACACTGTCCATCTAGAGAGCCACAGTTTCCTCAGCCCCGTTCTAAAATCTAAAGTGAGGATGGCTTTTCAGGTATTGTTTGACTCCAGCATCCATCAATCCCAGCCAGCTTCAGGCCCATCACTGCTCAGCCTTGGTTAGGTATGATATTGACTAAACATCAGGAAGAACTTTCTTATGGCGAGAGCTACTTGATAGTGGAACGGACTCCCTCGGGAGGTGGTGGACTCTTCTTCCTTGGAGGTTTTTAAGAAGAGTTGGGTGGCCATCTGCCATGGATACTTTAGTTGAGCAGGCTGGACTAGATCATCCTCGGGATCCCTTCCAACTCTACATTGCAGCAGGCTGGACTAGATCATCCTCTGGATCCCTTCCAACTCTACAGTTCTGTGATGGGAACTATAACCCTCATCTCTCACCTGGAGCAAGATTGCAAACTCTATGAAATGCAGCGTGGGAGCTATCTAATGTGCCTATGACTGTATTTCAGTTGGTTTTTATAGCTGTAAGCTGCCCTGAGAACTTGCTTATAGGATGGCATAGGAATGCTTAATAAAACAGAACATCCAAAACAGTTGCATCTATATTTAATCACTTGATGTGTGTCTGCTTCTAGCTCTTTATCATCCAAATCCCCTTTGTCTGTTCTGTTTGTTTTTAGTTGTTTAATTACCTATTACACATGAATATCCCTTTTGTTCTTTATGGGGCACTGTATTGTTCTAAGTAATTGTTATATAAATGAAAATTTCTTGAAATAAAGGGTATGTACTTAAAACAAACAAGGAAATGACTGCCTCACCAAAACAAACTCACACGCATCTGCTGCAGCTCTCCCGGCCATGCTTCTGGTGAGAGCCCTGCAAAGCTATTGCTGTTCTTAGAACAGTGGCTTTTAGATTTTGAGAGCCAGCATGTTGGCATCCATCTCTCTCAAGAGGCAATGGAGTGCGCCTCCAGAGGTGAAGTCAAACTGCTGGAGCTCACGCCGCCTGCTGTGACTGCAGAATCCAAAGCCATAACTATGGGGGAAGCAAGACCCTCTTGGGGTGTTTATGCTGTGAATCCCTTCATCGTAAGGTTCAGATTGTATATCTGTGTAAGTAAACACAGGCTGAATCCTGACAAGACAGAAGTACTGTTTTGGGGGGACAGGAGGTGGGCGGGTGTGGAGGACTCCCTGGTCCTGAACTGGGTAACTGTGCCCCTGAAGGACCAGGTGCACAGCCTACATTGAAAGACCTACATTGGCTCCCAGTACGTTTCCAAGCACAATTCAAAGTGTTGGTGCTGACCTTCAAAGTCCTAAATGGCCTCGGCCCAGTATACCTGAAACAGCGTCTCCATCCCCATCGTTCAGCCCGGACACTAAGGTCCAGCTCTGAGAGCCTTCTGGTGGTTCCCTCACTGCGAGAAGCAAAGCTACAGGGAACCAGGCAGAGGACCTTCTCGGTAGTGGCACCCGCCCTGTGGAACGCCCTCCCACCAGATGTCAAGGAAATAAACAACTACCTGACATTTAGAAGACATCTGAAGGCAGCCCTGTTCAGGGAAGTTTTTAATGTGTGACATTTTAATGTACTTTTAATCTTTATTGGAAGCTGCCCAGAGTAAAGGAAACACGAACCCTGGGTGAACTCCTGGAATCTTGCACTGCTTGAATATTGGGTTGGCGTACAACAATGTGTAATGCATTTTCCATCCTCCAGAAAAACTTTCCATGATGACTTGAATGTGTTGCAGATGATTATTGCAGATGATCAAGGGCCAGGCATCAGCCATGCCTATTGAGGGCATGACTTGGAACATATCCCACAGGCTGCTATGGCTGCACATTGCTGAGGCACATTGCAGAAGAAGATTGGTGGTGATGGACGAACTGTCATTCAGGGAAGCTTGTTTCACCAATCCTTTCAATGAGGACACCCTTTTCCCAATAAACCTCTAGGGAACAACGTTCTAGGGAAGGTACTGCCTGAAAAGAGACGGACCTAGAAACCTGTAATGGAAGCACTTTATGAACACAGGGAAAGAAGACCCCACCATCTGTTGTTTAGCAGCAAGGAGGCCTCAGTCCATTGCTACTTCCAGCTTCTCCATCTGTTGTCGTCACATATATCGCCATGATGAATCTAGGTACTAACATGTCCCTGAAATGGAGCAAATGGTTTTGAGTCAGGCTTCTTATGTGAATTTATGATGGCTTAAAGAAGAGACGGTGGTCCTAATAATCCAGGATTAGAAACAGAACATGTAGAAAACCATGGGGTCGCAACTGGAAGGAAGATCATTCGTTTCAGCTGAAGACAGGGAATAAATGCAAAAGACTTCGTTTTCTCGTGTATGGAAAGCAGGCCTCAGATAAACAACGTAGTCCAGAAAACGCACGTTTGTGTGCTAACTCTGTTACACACACAGAGCTCGAGGCGAGACGCGTCTATAAATAAAAAACGCCCCACCCACCCTTCGTCGAAATCTGTGGGGAATTTAGTGAGTGTGTGTTTTTGTAAGATATTTCTGTTCAATTAGGCCACACCGTACAGTGGCTTTATATGAAAGGCGGCCTAGAGACAGAGCGAGCGCAGGGTGGCTCTGTGGAAGTGAGAGTACATTGTAATGATAGCAGCCGTGCTCGGGTTGCGAGTGTCATTCACCTCTTATTCTTAATCAAAAGGCTTCCAATCCCTTCTTGAGGCACGTCCTCTGGAAATGAAGGGACTGCCAGAGGAATCATTTGAATGTGGCAGCCCTTGATAATGATGAAATGAATAAAAGGTTCACTTTTTTATTTTATTTTTTTTGGTTTGGGTGAGGAGGAATTCAGCTCACGGCTCATGAAAAGGCCGCGGTTTAATAGCGGCCGACGGCAGCCGCGAGGGCTTCTAGTTATCTGCCGTGCGGCCTCCTTTGCAGAGATAATGGCTGCAACAAGGGCTTCCCCTCAGCCTACTCTCAAGGCCTGACGGAGCAGAGGGAAGCAGCCTGAGAGGAATGGAGAGCCTGGTTCACACAATCGCTCCTTGGAAATGTGCGCTATGTCATACCTGTGAGAGCATGGCAGCCATTTTGGGCGCTGTGCTCTCGTGTGTGTGTTTTGGGGGGTAAGATCTTGCGATCTCATTAGTGTTGGGCAGCCCCTAGTGGAAACTGCCATTTAAATTTCCCACAATGCCTCAGTGCAACTCCATATTATGGGCATCCTAAGAAATGGTGGCTAGGCAAAAACAACAGCAACAACCATTTCGTGGATTGGGTGTTGGGCAGGTAATTGCAGGTATCTCTGCTGGTCTCTGAGAGCATGCTGGGATCCTGATAGCTTCCTGAGGCTGCTGAGTGCAGATGTCAGGCCAGCCTGGTCCTAAATTGCCCTAATAGTTATACACTGGACCCTCGGGTAACGTTACCTTCGGGTAACATAACTTTCGGGTTGCGAACGCAGGAAACCCGGAAGTGTATACTTCCGGGTTTCACCACGCGTGCATGCGCAGAAGTGCTCTATCGCGCTGCGTGTGTGCGCAGAAGCAGCTCCTCTAGATGCAGATTTTTCGGGGAATGTACGGACCCCCGGAACGAATCAAGTTCGTATCCAGAGGGTCCACTGTAGTAGGGTTTGGTGTTGCCAATTTGTTGCAATCTGAAGTGTTCAGTGACACACACTCTCTCTCTCTGTACGTGTGTGTGTGTGTGCACGCACGTGTATGTGTACGTATGCAATACAATATTTGTGAAAATTGTGTGTTTGCACATGTATATTTATTTATAACATAACTTCAGGGCGGGGTACTTGCATGTTTTCCTTCGCAGAGCTCAACAGTCTATTTGAAACGCCGTCAAAGGACAGCCCTTTCTTTGCAGGAGTCCCCTTATGAAAAGGGGTGCCTGGTCCAAGTCAAGAAGGGAAAGCAGCAGGAGTCTTCCGGTTGCCCACCAGCAGTTGGCACCTCGGTAAGCAGATGGAGCAGACACACACCTGGCCACAGCCTTTCCTGCTATGGTGAGATGTATTGTTGTTCTGTTTAAATAGTTGTCATTAATAATAAATGTGCCCACGTTCATACAGAAATTAGCACAGGCAAATTTCACACAAACCTGTATCCTTTTTTCTCCTCTTTTTTATGATGCCTAAGTTGCCACCTTACAGCAGGGTCTAGCTAAACTAATAAAAACTTTTGGCAACTGACTTAAGAGCTGCCCCTCACTCCACTGCCCCCTTCAGACTGTCTAAAGTAATTTGATATCTCCAGGTTGATTGTATGTCTCAGATGCACAGAAAAAGGAATTCATGACACAGTTGTGTAAAAACAAGGGAGACCTTCTATTTTTTATTTTTTTTACAGTTTACTTGTTTATAACATTTATCCGTTTCACTCTCAGTCCTAAGGCACTTGAGATGATACATTTTAAAGATATGAAATGATAATCTTGTGCACTGAGACTTCTTTTGTAGGGCTGACAATTAGGGGGTTGGAGACTCAATTTAGCAACCAAGATTGACACACACACTCTGTCTCCAACAGGACCATCCTAAAGATGCCCCTCAGCTGCTTGGTATTAATTAATTAATTAATTAATTAATTAATATAATGTAAATGCCTATTTAAAAGATAACTAAGTTTCAAAGCAGCTCACAACTGAACTTAGAGAATAAAAAAACACGACAAAATAGAAGAAGAAGAAGAGTTTGGATTTGATATCCCGCTTTATCACTACCCGAAGGAGTCTCAAAGCGGCTAACATTCTCCTTTCCCTTCCTCCCCCACAACAAACACTCTGTGAGGTGAGTGGGGCTGAGAGACTTCAGAGAAGTGTGACTGGCCCAAGGTCACCCAGCAGCTGCATGTGGAGGAGTGGAGACACAAACCCAGTTCCCCAGATTACAAGTCTACCGCTCTTAACCACTACACCACACTGGCTCTGTGTGCAAAATAATGACAAACAAAGGTCAAATGCAAAGCACACACACACACACACATGTTTGGAAAATAGAATATTCTCTTGAACCTGAAGACATCTCAGAGAAAAATCAAATGCAAAAATATAGCAAAACTTCACAAAACAGCATCATTAGCTGAGATAGAAGCTTCACTCCCACTTCCCCCCATAGCAACCTGTCCCAGATACATTCCTACCAATCTTCCTCATACAAAATTCTCTCTTTAGCATTCCCACCAGCCACACAGATAACACAGATAATCCCCAGCCAACCGCTTGTTACAAGGCTAAAGTCTGGACTACAAAAAAATACCTGGCAGCTTTGAGCATAATTTGCAGCCAGCTCATTCACCCAGCTCCATCTAGGGCAATACAGACCCACCACGCCCTCCTTGTCTGCCACCCAGGTGGGGCCATACTTCCTACCAGTTCAGTCTTTCACACTGAGCAGTATTAAGCAACTTTGAAACGCACAAAAACATTGTGAGCCAGACCCTTTTGTACAAGCTGAGACACAGTTTGCAGAGGTTGTTTTTTTTCAGAGTTAAGTTACTGAAAAAGAATTCTGGTGATCAGTCCAAAGGTCCGTCTAGCATTCTGCATTCTTGCTTCTCCCAATCTGATGCCTCTGGGCTGTGAATGTGCAGTTGTTCCTTATGCTGTGATCCTTTCTAACAACTGATATTCACTGGCACGCTGACACTGTGGGATAGTGGTTAGAGCAGTGTTTCTCAAACGTGGGTCTGCAGCTGTTGTTGGACTACAACTCCCATCATCCTTGACCATACCAGCTAGGGATGATGGGAGTTGTAGTCCAACAACAGCTTCAGACCCATGTTTGAGAAACACTGGGTTAGCATATCAAACTAGGACCTGGGAGACCAGGTTCAAATTCCCACTTGGCCATGAAACTCACTGGGTGACCTTGGGCCAGTCACCAACTTTGAGGCCATCCTACCTCCCAGGAATGTTGTGACAGTAATGTGGAGAGGCAGGGAGTCCAACACCTTGAGCTTCTTGGGTGGAAGGTGGGACATGAACGTAATAATAAATACTGCACCCAAAAGCATTTTACAGTAGAACAACACATATAAAACAGTTAAAAGCAATATAAAAAAATGCATTTTTTTAAAACAACAACAACAGTACATACTTGATATCAATGACTCTAAAGCCAAAACCTATTAATTACTACAATCACAATAACAGGAAAAGCAAAATGGCAGGACTGAAAGAAGAAAAACAGCCGATATCATTGAACAATGTAGGGTCAGACCAGAGTTTACTTAACTCTTCCATATATTGAGAAGGTTTCTAGTCCTCACGGGAAAGGCTGAAAAGCCTTGAGGTGAAATTTAATTTATCTAACTCCATTTAATTCATCTGACTCAATAGTTATTGTAACGAACAAACAATATTCACTCAATATAATGTCAATTTCAACTCCAGTTTTTAATACCTAATGTTATTGCCTTCAAATTCATCAAGAGGACAAGATTTAGAGTGCTGCTTGCTGCTTCTTTTTTTTAAGGATCCATCCAAGTCAAATGTCAAGAGCAGAACTGGAATAGTTTCAACATTCTTCCCCACGGAAGCCTGCCAATGCGTTGAGTAATGAACTGGGAGCAGCAGGCAACAGGAAATGGGTGCTCATGAGTCAAACGCAGAGTCTGCAGGGCCTAGGAAATCTCCCAAAGAATACAGATGCTATTCCCACAAGAGCCAGGGCTCGACTGAGACTTAAGTATCAGCACACACTGGATACTGGTCGGTCGTCTTCTGACTACCGATGATGGTGAGAGAAGAACAGTTGTGGGTCTAGGATAGCAAACTTACTTTTTGCATCAGGAAGAAGGCAGTTGCCTCTGAATAGCAATTGCAGGGAATTGCAAGTGGGAAGAGGGCTGTTGGACCCAGGTCTTACTTGCAGGCACCCTATGGACACCTGGTTGGTTACTGTGAGAACAGATATGCTGGATTTGATGGGCCTTTGGCCTGATCCAGCAGGACACTCAGGTTCTCATTCCTATAGCATCCTCCCTGTCACTTGGTTCCTGCTTTTATGATGGACACTTCTCAGACGCCTTTAGACATTTTTTTGTGTGGATTATCAGGATCCCTCCTAATCTCGTGATGTGGAACAGCACTTAGATTGAAGAATGTCACACCTAATGCCTTAAATAAATAACCCTGGACAGCGTGTCAGAAATTTAGCTGCTGAGATCCTTCATTCTTGCTTGCCCTTCCCCTCAATGTCCCTCCCTTTCTGCTGCGTGCCAAACCTGTTTGCCAAGTACCGCCATTTTGCTAGGTCACAAAATTCTTTGCGACTGCAAAGGAAGGTGATTTGCTTTGGGCAATCGGATGTCTTAAGAAGATTAGGACAAAGGAAGAGCGGAATGAAATTAATGGAGTACTAGGGTGGCGCTGTGGGTTAAACCACAGAGCCTAGGACTTGCCGATCAGAAGGTTGGCGGTTCGAATCCCTGCAATGGGGTGAGCTCCCGTTGCTCGGTCCCTGCTCCTGCCAACCTAGCAGTTGGAAAGCACATCAAAGTGCAAGTAGATAAATAGGTACCACTCCGGCAGGAAGGTAAACGGCATCTCCATGCGCTGCTCTGGTTCACCAGAAGCGGCTTAGTCATGCTGGCCACATGACCCGGAAGCTGTACGCTGGCTCCCTCGGCCAATAAAGCGAGATGAGTGCCGCAACCCCAGAGTCGGTCATGACTGGACCCAATGGTCAGGGGTCCCTTTACCTTTACCTAGGCAAGACCAAGGGGGCAAAGACTGGAAATAGAGAGAGAAGCAGAGGGTGGTTAGATGGTTGGTTAGTAGGTTAGTTGCGTCAGCTGGGGAAACTGATGGTGCTGGAGATAACTGGGAGGAGGACGTTGACATAAATTAAGATGGGAGCAAGATTTAAAGGCTGGAGGTAGAGATGCGGGAGGAATTTGATTCATTTAAAGGAGAACCTATCTAATTTGCACTTCCTGGGGAAAAAACAATTAAATGAAACACAGCCAGTGTTTGAAATAATTGCTTCTCCAAATTTTGCAAAGCGGTTCTCCAGACAAGTAATGTTTGCAAAAATGCATATATTCGGCTAAAGGGTGCATAAAAACCACAAACGGATGTGCAAATGTGGGAAACTGGAATTCAGATTAGAAAAAGAGAAACGCCTTTCCCTAGGTGGAGGTGGCCCAGGCAGGTTAGAAGACAATGTAGTTCAGGGCCAGATCGGCTGACTGACAGTTGGAAGGGGATGCAGCAGAGCTGGATGTCGTGGACAGCAGTAACAATAGTGGTTCGCAGTTGTTGCAACCTACGGCTAGAACAGTCGAAGCCTCTTCCAAGCGTTATTGTGTCTTGACGCAGCACCATACAGGGGGAGTTTCTGTAGGAAGGAAGCTCTCAGCAACCAGAGGACCACCGTCACTAGGCTCAATGAAGCAGGTAACATTGCCAAGGAAAGTGTGAAAAGGGGTGTATAGTTTTACTCTCGGCTGGAAGTTCTCAGAGAACATTCGACCTAAGGTGCGCAGCCTGGGAGTCATTCTGGACTCACAGCGGTCCATGGAGGCACAGGTCAATTCTGTGTCCGGGGCAGCTGTTTATCAGCTCCATCTGGTACGCAGGCTGAGACCCTACCTGCCCGCAGACTGTCTCGCCAGAGTGGCGCATGCTCTGGTTATCTCTCGCTTGGATTACTGCAATGCGCTCTACGTGGGGCTACGTTTGAAGGTGACCCAGAAACTACAACTAATCCAGAATGTGCCAGCTAGACTGGTGACTGGGAGCGGCCACCCAGACCATATAACACCGGTCTTGAAAGACCTACACTGGCTGCCAGTACGTTTCTGAGCACAACTCAAAGTGTTGGTGCTGACCTTTAAAGCCCTAAACGGCATCAATCCGGTATACTTGAAGGAGCGTCTCCACCTCCATCGTTCTGCCCGGACACTGAGGTCCAGCGCTGAGGGCCTTCTGGCGGTTCCCTCGCTGCGAGAAGCCAAGTTACAGGGAACCAGGCAGAGGGCCTTCTCTCTAATGAGAGCCAGTGTGGTGTAGTGGTTAAGAGCGGTAGTCTCGTAATCTGGGGAACCGGGTTCGAGTCTCCGCTCCTCCACATGCAACTGCTAGGTGACCTTGGGCCAGTCACACTTCTTTGAAGTCTCTCAGCCCCACTCACCTCACAGAGTGTTTGTTGTGGGGGAGGAAGGGAAAGGAGAATGTTAGCCGCTTTGAGACTCCTGAAAGGGAGTGAAAGGCGGGATATCAAATCCAAACTCTTCTTCTTCGGTAGTGGCGCCCACCCTGTGGAACGCCCTCCCACCAGATGTCAAAGAGAAAAATAACTACCAAACTTTTAGAAGACATCTAAAGGCAGCCCTGTTTAAAGGTAAAGGTAAAGGCACCCCTGACCATTAGGTCCAGTCGTGACCGACTCTGGGGTTGCGGAGCTCATCTTGTTTTATTGGCCGAGGGAGCCGGCGTACAGCTTCCGAGTCATGTGGCCAGCATGACAAAGCTGCTTCTGGCGAACCAGAGCAGTGCATGGAAATGCTGTTTACCTTTCCGCTGGAGCAGTACCTATTTATCTACTTGCACTTTGACGTGCTTTCGAACTGCTAGGTTGGCAGGAGCAGGGACCGAGCAGCGGGAGCTCACCCCGTTGTGGCTATTCGAACTGCTGACCTTCTGATTGGCAAGTCCTAGGCTCTGTGGTTTAACCCACAGCGCCACCCGCATCCCTGCAGCCCTGTTTAGGGAAGCTTTTAATGTTTAATAGGTTATTGCATTTTAGTGTTTTGTTGGAAGCCGCCCAGAGTGGCTGGGGGGACCCAGCCAGATGGGCGGGGTATAAATAAATTATTATTATTATTATTATTATTATTATTATTATTATTATTATTAGAGTGGGATGACTGTATTCTCACATGGCGAAACTCTGAATTACAGGCACTGAAAATGATAAAGGTGTTAAAAAGGATGGTTGCACCTTTCTTTCACCACTTGGGGGCGCACTTGCACAACCATTAACGATGGAAGACTAGCAGGTTTTTCTGACCTCATAGTTTCGAAAACCTGCGAAAAACACACACGGGGGGGGGGGGGACAAACAACATGTAAAGCTCACCCTTTCTCACGCAGATTTCAAAACCCTGCTATTCAGCTTGAGCAACTGAAGAAAGGGTAAATTTAGCTGAGGAAATAGTTTTTGTCATGCTTGCGCATAGTGTAATTAGCTTAATAAGAGAAGCTATTTTTAAACGTTCGCTCCGTTGAAGTGGTCTTGGCTTCTCTCCATGCACGTTAATTCACACGGCAAAGGGGTACCAGCCCAGTAGGTCTGGTTAGGCCTGTGGCTCCAGCCTGGAAGACAGAAGAGGGTCCCATCAGAACTGTCACTCACTTTGACAACTTGATTTGCCACACAGCATTCGATGCCATGGCAACAGGAAAATCCCAAATTGGGCAATGATTTGCCGAACATTACAGGCAAGGAAGGGGCTCTCCAATTCTACTTTACGAAAACAGATCTCAGAGTTACTAAGATTGGAAAAAATAAATATGTGCTTCGGGATGCGAGTTTCACAATAAAAATAGCATCACGAACCAAAGCCACAGCACACCCATTTGCAGTTGCCCCTTCTGCTTCTGGCCCGCCGTTTAAAAATAAAATAAAATCCAGACTTCATTTCTTCAGGAACTAGAATATCTTGACTTTGAAAAGTGAAGAGTGCAGCCCTGGACACCCTTGTGAGGAAGGACGGGTTATAAATTGAACAACAACAACAGCAACAATTTATGGCTGTAATCATGGCAAGATTCAGATAAGCCCTTCACATGCTCAAAGATGGAATAATCTAAGCTCTGCCACCTATTCTGTGTGTCTCATGACTAGTTTGCAGATTTGAACCCAAGTCTCCCAGGTCAACGTTTGACATTCTAAGCACTACAACACTCTGGCTCTCCCTAATGAGAGTAATGTGCCCCCAAGACATTTCACCTGGAGGTACTACCCCTACTGATAATGCTGGCATCCTCCTGAAAGTTCATCTTATATGAATGCACACCCCACCATCAAATCTTGACATAGCCAATGTTAGTCCGAGTCCCTGACATCTGGATCTCCCCTCCACCTTTGAAGATGAAGACAACATTTGCCCTCCTCCAGTCTGCAGGGACCTCACCTGTTCTTCAAGAATTCTCAAAGATTATAGACAGAGGCTCTGAGATCACACCTGCAAGCTCCTTTAGTACCCTTGGGTGCAGCTAATCAGGCCCTGAAGATTTGAATTCATTTAAAGTAGCTAGGTTGGGCAATGCATTCCTTTGGGTGAAGACAGTGACAAAGTAGGTGTTGAACAGTTCCACCTTCCCTCTGCACCCAATAGCATTTCTCCATCTTCTCCACATAGAGAACCTACTATTTGCGTGTTCTTCTTCTCAACCCACCAGGTTTCAGTAATGCCTAATAGGTCTTATTTGCCATCCTGTATTAAAAGCTCCAATTCGTTTTGCTTGTTTCCCATACTCTGTGCATTAGTATAGAGACAGCTGAAACCACGAGCCATTTCATCCAGCTGCTTCCTTCTTGTAGTTTCCTGCCCTTTAGCAAGTTTGTTTATTCATCTCAAGTTTGGAACAGAACTCAATCCAGTGGATTAGCATTTGCAGTTGTTGCTTTTGGTCTATAAATGATACATTTCCCCTGGATTTGCATTGTGTTTCCTATGCCTTGAAACGAATGGATCAGAATAACATAACAACCATGTAACTTACTGACATAATTTCTCTACAGCAGCCAGTGAGGCAAATAATGTAATTTTGGATGGAAGGAGAGATGCAGTGGAATAGAAACAACGCTGTATGCAACTAGTAGATGGCGGGATGGAACGATGCCTTCTTACATCCCTCCTTCCCAGTAACTCTTATCTATTTCATTGCAAGTATATTGTAAGCAGCCTCAATAACTAGTAGGTGGGATGTAAATACTAATTAATAAATATTGCTTTGGAGATCCCTTCCCTTTTCTGCTTGAAAGGACGCCAGAAACTTTCTAATCTCTTGCATGTTTGTTCTGCCCACACACCTTGATCATATAACCTTAAAGGGGGGTAGGGGGAGCCAAGTGCATATGAGGCTGCTTGTGTGCTTTCTGTGGCATTAGCATCTGCCGGGGTGCTGCAAGTCCCTGTATGTAAGAGAAATCCTCCCCGCGGGATTTGCTTAGTGCGAGAGAATGATTAGCAATTGCTAGTGATTAGTAATTTTCTCCCACAGATGGCTTTTCTGCATTCCTGTAGAGCTCCACATACACGATGGCTCTGCCAATGCCCTGCAAAAGCAGAAAACACTATGTGGCAGGAAAGGAAGAAATATCTGGCAGGCTTCTCCCCCCCCCTCCCTTTTGTGTTATTGTTATAAACAAGGAGCCTAATCGCACTGGCAAATAAGCAAGAAGGGGAACAAATGAGCTGGGTTCTGAATTATTTTGTACACATGGGGCGAGAATCATTCCATGTAAATCAAAGTTCTCCAGGGGATCAGGGCTACATTAAACTGCATGTTGGGGTGGGAGGAGGTAGACGCCTGGTGAACCAGGCAGCTTAGAGCTTGAACTGCACACTTCCCATGAGGTTAGGAATCTATCGTTCTGCCAAAATAATAATAATAATAATAATAATAATAATAATAATAATTTATTTATACCCCGCCCTCCCCAGCCAGAGCCAGGCTCAGGGCGGCAAACACCAATAAAATTACAATAAAACATAACAGGGGAAACAAACAAACAAACAAAAACAAAACCAGTTTATTAAAATACGGGTTAAAATACAATTTAAAATGCAGCCTCATTTTCATAGCAGCCCATAAATCAAAACCATAAGGGGAGGGAAACATAAGGGTCAGACTGAGTCCAAACCAAAGGCCAGGTGGAACAGCTCTGTCTTGCAGGCCCTGCAGAAAGATGTCAAATCCTGCAGGGCCCTAGTCTCTTGTGACAGAGCGTTCCACCAAGTTGGGGCCAGTACTGAAAAGGCCCTGGCCCTAGTTGAGACCAATGTAACCACATTGCGGCTTGGGACCTCCAAAATGTTGTTATTTGTGGACCTTAAGGTCATCCACGGGGCATACCAGGAGAGGCAGTCCCGTAGGTACACTCTCCCCAAATCTGCTCCTGAGGCTTAGGGAAAACCCTAAAACAGATTTAGGGAGGTGCAGGGGAGGAGAGGCAGAAAGTTCCATTGTGTGCTTTGGCTATACCCCCACATGTCTTAGTTTTAACCTGGGCCTAATCCTGCAGCCACCACCACATCTGGTAGCAATGAGTTCCAAAGGATAAGTGCACAAAGTGTGTAGAGAGGAAAGGACTTCCTTTTTGTCAGGCCTCAAGCTCTTGTCTTACTCATTATTTTTTGTTTGCATATTTTGCAAAGAGCGTTTATTAAGCCAACAGTTTTAAGGCCAGAAGCAGCAGCCACAACAAAAAGGATTGTCATCGTATCCCTTAGAGATGGTGGATGATTCAGGAAAAGACTTGCCAAGGCCACACAGGTAGACATTCTCCCGTCTAAACAGGTGTAATGACTGAGGGGACGGAGAAAAGGAGAGAAAGTAAGAGATTTTTTCACAGTACAGGAAAAAGAGTGATTCCAAGTAAAATGAATACTTGGTGGAACTCCTCCACCTGAATGGGACTGAAATATACTCGGAGTCGAGAGTGGATTTCATGCTCTTTATTCAGCTCATAGTGGTGAGGAGGAATGAAAGTTCCTCCAGAATGCATGCTTTATATACATTATTTACACAATGGGCCCCACGTGATTGGCTAATTCTGGGATTCTCCTGTAGGCCAATCAGGTTGCGGATTCACTTCCACCTGGAGCTGGATTGGGTGGCTCCCGTGGACCAATCAGACTGCTGCATTCTGGATCCTATTGTTCTAGGACCAATCAGACTGCTGCATTCTGAATCCTATTGTTCTAGGTCCAATCAGACTGCTGCATTCTGAATCCTATTGTTCTAGAACCAATCAGACTGCTGCATTTTGCATCCTATTCAACTCAGTACATAACAGGGACGTTTCCATTAACAAATATGGCCTTCAGGTTGTTTACTTTTGAGAGTGTGTGCGTAGGAGGGAGATTAATACATCCCTGCAGCTTGAGCTACTGGGGAATTAATTAAAACCACCTCTAACCCACATTTAAAAAGTCTTTTGTTTTTGCTCTGTACAATGAGATGGACATTAGAAACAAACCACAGTGAAATTAATTTCCACATGCCCAGTGAGTCGCGAGATGAGGAGGGAGGGGAAAAAATTGCACAGGCTTCACTCAGAGTCTTTGTTGATCTCTGCTGTGGGCAGAAAGGGCCTTCAGCATGTCTCTGAGGACAAAATGTTGGAGGGCAGCTTGAGCTCTTGCTGCGATAGCCTGGACTAGCAACCTTTCTGCCTTAGCTCCAATGGGAGCTGCATGCAACATTTAGCCAACTTATCGGTTAGTTGCTCACCTGCTATCCTCCAGATGTTGGGGTGACAACTCCCATAATCCCCAAGCAATGTGCATGTTATTTCTGTTGCACATATAGGAAGCTGCTTCTGCTGCTGCTACTGCTGCTACTGCTGCTGTTCATCAATGTGCATGTTATTTCACAAAGTCAGCTAATGTGCAGTAGGGGAATAGCATAGGACTAGGACCAAGCAGACCAAGGTTCAAATTCCCACTTCAACGGGTGACCTTGGGCCTGTCACATAGAAGATGGAGCAACCTTATCGGTCATGATCAAATGGGCACAAGATATAGGACATAATATACAATTTGAGGACTGGGGAAAATTGTGGAAAGTAAATTTGAAATTTACAGACTGTTCTCTTTTGAAAGAAAATTATATGAAAATGATGTATAGATGGTATATTAAACCAGTACAGATAGCAAAAATGTATAAAACCGGGTCAAACATATATTGGAAATGTAAAGAAAAAGAAGGGACTTTTTTCATATGTGGTGGGAATGTAGAGAAATTAAATTTTTTGGGGAAAAGATATACAATGAATTGAAAAAAATGTTTAAAATGACATTTGTAAAAAAAACAAGCATTTTATTAGGGATTGTAGGACAAGACCTGCCAAGAAAAACAAAGAACTTATTTACGTATGCTACAACAGCAGCAAGAGTCTTGATAGCACAAGGATGGAAGAATGAGGAAATCCCAACGAAAGAACAGTGGCAAGAAAATTTCATGAGTTATGCAGAACTGGTTAAATTGACATACAAACTGTGGGACAAGGACAACTGTGACTTTAAGGAAGAATGGGAGCTTTTTACAAATTATCTAAAAAGACAACAAAATGAACTGGACTCCTTGGCAGGTTTTAAATAAACATACACAAATTTATTGGTTGACAACATAGATAGACAATGAAAGGACATGTATAATTCTATAACATGCAGAGAATAATATGTACAGAGAAATCAGAGAGAGGAGCTGAGGGAAGTCTCGGGGGGGAGGGTTTGAAGTGAGGGGAAGGGGGGTGGGGAAAAAGGGGGAAAATAATGTATGTGATTATACGGTTTGATAATTTGTTATGTTGAAATTGCTTAATAAAAATATTTTTTTAAAAAGAAAAGAAGATGGAGCAAGCTTGCTTTCTCCTGCTCTGGAGGGTAGGACTCAAACCAATGGCTTCAAGTTACAAGAAAGGAGATTCCAACTAAACATCAGGAAGAACTTTCTGAGAGCAAGAGCTGCTTAACAGTGGAAAGGAATCCCTCAGGAGGTGGTGGACCCTTGGATTTTTTAAGCAGAGGTTGGATGGCCATCTGTCATGGCTGCTTTCGTTGCATTGCTGGGGGTTGGACTAGATGCAGGTATAAATGCAGGAATCTTTGCGCAAATTAATAGAAGCATGGTGTCCAGATCATGAGAAGCATAATATCTCTAGCACTCCCATCACTTGATGTGGAAAACTGTTATGGTTCCTGGTCGGGTGAGTGGCGTTTATGGACAAAACTCAGTAGACATTGGGTGTGTGTGGTTTTGGTGGTGGTGGTGGGGAATAAGTCATTTTCTCATAACTCTGGCAAGTGGCAAGGCGGCATGCCTGCTTAGGTGATGCATTGGCTTGCAGTGCACAGCAGAATCTCATGTTAAAGTCTGCACAGACGGCATGTAGGAGATGTCGACTCCCTTGAAATGCTCGCCAGTTGAAATATATAGAAAACAAGCATGCCAGAGAGAACGAATCCGAAACTGCGGTCCACAGACCATCCGTGAACCTGGATGTTCATGAAGGTGGTCTGTAAAAACAGAATTAAAAATGAGGCAGCATCTAGGATAGCACTTTACAATAGCGACAAGTGGCAGAAAACACACACATTAAGCAGTCCTTGAGAACCACTGACCTAGCCTTTGCCCTGTTGTGTTGTTTTTCTACATGCAAGGGGATTTTTCTGTGCATTAAACAAAAAACAAAACAAAACAAAACAAAACAAAACAAAACAAAACAAAACAAAACAAAACAAAACAAAACAAAACACCCTCCTTGTGCAGCCTGTAGTGATATAGACTGAGGAAAAGTTTACCACTTCCCTGCTGGTTGTATAACCTGGCCCAGAGTTTCCAGTCCTTACACCGTCTCCTGAAGCCTAAATGTGAAAAATGGACCCTCTGTGCTCAGAACAGGCCTTGGGATGTTGAACTGAGAGACCAGGGTTCAAATCCCCATCGGTGGGTGACCTTGGGCCAGTCATTGCCTCGGTTTACCTCACAGGGCTGTTGCGAGGATAAAATGAGGTGGAGCTATGTATCCTACTTGAGCTCCTCATAGGAAGCGTGAGATATAAATCTAACAACAGCATAGAACAAAGGTACATCTTTGGTACCCAAACTCTGCTGAGGACGAGAATTTCTCCAACATCAGGTTTTCTTGAACTGGGAAGCATGTTTCTCAGCCCTGCCTGCCTGTTCACTCCTGTCAGACATTCCTGGGTTGAGTTGAGGGCCAAAACTGAAGCGACCGACCAGCTGTGTTTGTTCTCCTTAATCCTCTGTACAACCACAATCAGGTGCCAGGTGATGGGCATCTCCCCCTGCTTTCTGCCAAGGCTTATTTCCGCATGCATTTTGATATTTACCTCATACGGGGCGGGGGCAAGTAGTCAAGTGGAGAGAACTGGAAATCCTAGTTTATTTTGGGACTTTTGTAAAGTCCACAAAGCAGGCATTTGGGGGCAAAGTCCTGACAAGGGGTGGAAATGAGACTGAAGCCATGTTTAAAAAGGTAAAGGGACCCCTGACCATTAGGTCCAGTTGTGACCGACTCTGGGTTTGTGGCGCTCATCTCGCTTTATTGGCCGAGGGAGCCGGCGTACAGCTTCCGGGTCATGTGGCCAGCATGACTAAGCCGCTTCTGGCGAACCAGAGCAGCGCACGGAAATGCCGTTTACTTTCCCGCCGGAGCAGTACCTATTTATCTACTTGCCCTTTGACGTGCTTTCAAACTGCTAGGTTGGCAGGAGCAGGGACCGAGCAATGGGATCTCACCCCGTTGCAGGGATTCAAACCGCCGACTTTCTGATCGGCAAGTCCTGGGCTCTGTGGTTTAACCCACAGCACCACCTGCGTCCCTCTAAAACCATGTTTAGAGAAGCCCTATTGAAATTAAGTTACTATTCTTAACATCATGACTCCAGGCCCAATGGCTCCCGACTTTGGCCTTCCCCTCATTCTTCATACTGTAACCGTCTGCGTGGCCCTTGCAAGGATTTCAGCTGCTCAGCCCCATGGCTGGAGGAGACATTTAGTTTGAGGACTGCTAAGCCGCTGATGTCTAGAGGACTTCCTGGCCGCATAGAGCACCTCAGGCAGCAAAGCTACCCCTTGTCAGGTGCTTTGTCACCATCACAAACAAAATTCCTTGTGTTCAATAGCGTGCATAGGACTGCAGCCTCGGTGCATGGCAATGTGTGGCTTGATAAGGGCCTACAATAACCATTACACCATTAGCGATCTGTTACAACCTGTGGTGTTGCAAGAAGCCCTTTGGTGCTGTATTAATTTTGCTCCACCAGTGCTGAATGGTTGAGCTTGTTCATAATTCAACAGCTTACAAAGGGCTGTTTTAATGCTTAATCTGCTGGTAGTCAGCAACCCTAAAATTTACTACCAAGGCAACGTGATTTGGTTTGCAGCCTCAGCCTCCCCTTTGCAAGATCTCCTTTCCCCAAAGAGCAGGTAAAGCCTTGCATCTTGGGAGCTGGGCATTTCTTTTTTAAAAAACCAACACTTCCGATTTCTTTCTCCTTTGTAGCCTGGCCCGCGGCCGTTGTATTTCAGAGTGCCCTCTTTGTTCCTCAGGCCTGCTGTCCTTAAACAGAGAAGTGGCTATTTAAGGAAGAATGCAAAATGCTTTAAAATAAAATATTCACACACACCCTTAGAACTCCCCCCTCCTAGGGTATGGGGTAAATCAGCAACAACAACAACAACTAAAAGATGTGGATAAGGATTGGCCTATATTTCCAGCCCCCCCCCCATGAAGTAAAATGTTGGCCACCTGGTGCCGCTGTTTACTTATGTATTGACTGGATTTTGGAGGCTTGAGCCGTTCTGTTTGACACTTACAAAAGAGCCAGAAACAGAGAAGCTGTGAGTTTGAACTGAATTGCAATTGGCAAAGCTTTGAGGTTCAGCTAAGGATAAATTTGTCACCTAGGGCCTCTCTGGAGCATCCTAACTTTGTGTGCAAAGAAGATAACAATTGAACATCTTCTTGACCCTCAAACAGCAATATTCATTTGCAGGGGAAAGCAATTCTCTGCTCTGGCCCCCCAGCTAGAAATCCACTGCAATTTTGAGTCCAGCGTGGAATGTACAAGCGCGAGAGTTACTGGATATGTGTGCGTCTATGAATGTAAGAAGGCACAGAACTCTTTGCATGCAGAGCTATTTCTGTTCCGCTGCAGATTGGCTTCCCACGAAAAGCAGTACTTGCCTCGCTGTCTGCTCTGGTGGAATTTTACAAGATTAATTACATTACTCCACACCATTCATTTCAGTGCAAAGGAAACACAATGGTGGGTGGGAAGTAATCAATTACGTATTGTCTGCGGACAGAGAATAGCAACAGGGCAGACCCACTGTATTTGCTGGATTGATTTCCGTTCTAGTCATGGAACGGATATGTGGGCACCGGCAGCTTCTGCTCCCATTTCCATCAGAATTCTCCAAAAGCCCTTAGTATTACTATTATTTACCTGGCCTTCACCCTAAAGTCCCTGGGTGGGCATAGTATTAAAAGCAGAGTATTAAAAGCAGTTTTAAATGGCGTAGAACCTTAGAAATAAGTTGGGTCCTAAAAGAGTACAAATGTCGAAAGCCAGGATAAAGAGGTACATCTCCTATATTTGCCGAAATATAATATGTATAATATGAATCATAGAAATGTAGAGTTGGAAGGGATCCCTGAGGGTAATCTAGTCCAACCCCCTGCATTGATGGAATCTCAGCTAAAGCATCCATGACAGACGGCCATCCAACCTCTGCTTGAAAACCTCCAAGGAAGGAGAGCTCACCACCTCCTGAGGGAGAGGAATCCCCTTTCTTGTTACTTGAAGCAGTTGGCGGAGTGTAGCCATCATGTCTAGTAGGCATGGATAGCCCTAATGAAGGTGTCAGATGCACATCTAAGCAGGAGGGAGAGGCACAGAGAATGCCCACTCCTAGGCCACCCTGTGTGGTGGAATAACCAACACCCAAGAGGATCTGTAAGGAAGGAGGCAGTCTTACAGGTATTTGAGACCCAGGTTGTTTAGGGTGGTGCTGTGGTCTAAACCACAGAGCCTAGGGCTTGTCGATCAGAAGGTCAGCGGTTCGAATCCCCGCGACGGGGTGAGATCCCGTTGCCTGGTCCCAGCTCCTGCCAACCTAACAGTTTGAAAGCACGTCAAAATGCAAGAACAGTGGTACTGCGGGTTACAGACACTTCAGGTTACAGACTCTGCTAACCCAGAAATAGTACCTCAGGTTAAGAACTTTGCTTCAGGATGAGAACAGAAATCGTGCTCTGGCGGCGCGGCAGCAGCAGGAGGCCCCATTAGCTAAAGTGGTATCTCAGGTTAAGAACAGTTTCAGGTTAAGAATGGACCTCCAGAACGAATTACGTTCTTAATCCGAGGTACCACTGTAGATAGATAGGTACCACTCCAGCGGGATGGTAAACGGCGTTTCCATGCGCTGCTCTGGTTCGCCAGAAGCAGCTTAGTCATGCTGGCCACATGACCCGGAAAAACTGTCTGCGGACAAACGCCGGCTCCCTCAGCCAGTAAAGCGAGGTGAGCGCCACAACCCCAGAGTCATCTGTGACTGGACTTAACGGTCACGGGTCCTTTTACCTTTACCTTAATTTGGCCTGGAAATGAATGGGCAGCCAGTTGTAGCAGACTGTGTCCACTAGTGATGGGCAATGTGCCTTTTCTGCTCTGACATTTTGTGTGTTTTTATTTTATATATATTATTATTTTATTAAATTTTCTGTTTTGCAATTTAAAATACTCATTTTACATCCTTAAGAAATCAACGACTTCCCTTCTTCTCTTTCCATGGTTCATTTTACATATCATAAATCCCTGCATATTTTACAAAAAACTGTACCATTCAGTATTCCATTATTGCATCCATCAAAACTTATTCACACTGTTGAATTTATCTGAATGCTGCCAGCGTTTTCAGCTGTACACAATTATTTCCCATATATTCAATAAAAGTTTTCCAATCTTCTTTAAACGTATGTTCTTATTCTCTTATTCTATATGTTAAGTCTATATGGTTGTGTGTTTTTAAAGCCCCCCGTGTCCTACACTTAGATACAGTGAATTAACTGTGCTGATCCAATCTCTAGCCTTCTCTCCCCTCCACTTTCCTCTCTTCCCTTGGCCTGGGCAAAACTCTGTCCAGACTTGTGTTAACAGCGCTGTATGTGACCCTAGTTGATAAACCGACAAAATTAGCAGCACCTATGCAGAACCTGAACGCCAAAGTGAAGATTCAGCAGGCAACGAGAACCCAAGCTTTGCAGTGCAAATGTCTGGATGTTTCTTCAGAAATAAATCCCATTGATTTCAATCAGTAGGACTTATTTCCCCAGTAAGTGCAGGCTTATTTGGTAGGCCAATAGACTAAAGCTTTAAATAATTTATTGCATAAAATGTATACGCCACTTGATTATTATTATTTTAAAAAACCTTCAAAGTGGTTTACAAAAAGAATACAACAAAATTATCACGAAAAACAGCTAAAAACCTACTTCAAACATTTTTTTTTAAGTGAGAAACTAAAAATCACACTGGCATTCTACATAAACATGGACTCAGCCATACAGCTGCAAATATAAAATTTTAAGCGAGTTTTAAGTGCATTATACAAATATGGCACTAGATGGCAATGGTGAGCTAATGGCAAATTCAATATATATTTTAAAACTTTTTTAACAAGTATTTTCACTGGGTTGTTTTTTTTTTATATGCTTGTATTCAGCCACGTTCTATGTTAATTCAAGATAATATTCTTGGTTTTCTTCCCCATAGTCACTGAGGGTCCATTTTAATATGAGTTGCTGCAGCAATCTTGCTTGAGGCTGGAATCTTAATCCCATTTATGTGAGAGTAAGCCCCACTGAATTCACTCGAACTGACTTCTGAGTAGACATGGTTAGGATTGCACTGTGAAGCCACATTTGATAATGATCTCTTCAGCTGAAACTTTTGAGGCATTTTGAGGGAAGCCAAAAAGGCACTTCGGATAAGTGTGGTGAAATCCGCCAATTTCGTTTGGCTGCTGGTTGCCTAAAGCAAAATTTGAAGCAATTGGGGGGGGGGGGGGTTGGTCACAGAGTGAAGCCAAAGGATTTTGAGAAGACTAAAGAGGTTTCTCAAAGGGTGCATGCATCTTGAAAATCCCTAGTTTTTCATGACGGGGCCTGAACTTAACAACCCACCTTAATCTTTTTAAGACTGATTTGGTGCTGATCTGTTAATGAACGGTAGATTTTGTTCATTGAATTAGAATTCATCCATAACTTCCACCAGTGCTTCATAAATATTGCTTTATCAAATGCACATTGTAATTCAATGATTGGTTGGTTGAAAGGCAGATGGGTTAATTGAATAAGAATTCTTGAATCATTTGGTGGCTCTGCTTTTTTGTTTATTAAAATGATGTCATTTTATTGGGGCATGATCCAGTCAAAGGTAAGCAAATCCAAGTCCCCTTGAGCTCAGTGGGAAAATTAATTGGGCCTACATAGAAATCAGTTTAATTGCATCAAACAGCTTCCAAGGCTGTGCACTCCCCATCTCTATGGTTGGATAAAATATCTGATGATATATATTTTTAAAAATTGCAAGCAGTCTCCACAAAACTACCCCATACCACCTGACTTTTGCGGTGGTTCCTGTTTTGCAGGGGGTTGGACTAGATGACCCTCGAAGCTCCCTTCCAGTCCTATAATTCTATGATTAAAAAGGCAAAGGGACCCCTGACTGTTAAGTCCAGTCACAGATGACTCTGGGGTTGCGAGCTCATCTCGCTCTATAGGCCGAGGGAGCCGGCGTTTGTCCGCAGACAGCTTCCGGGTCATGTGGCCAGCATGACTAAGCTGCTTCTGGTGAACCAGAGCAGCGCACGGAAACACAGTTTACCTTCCCACCGGAGCGGTACCTATTTATCTGCTTGCACTTTGACGTGCTTTCAAACTGCTAGGTTGGCAGGAGCAGGGACTGAGCAATGGGAGCTCACCCTGTCATGGGGATTCGAACCGCTGACCTTCTGATCGGGAAGCCCTAGGCTCCGTGGCTTAACCCACAGCGCCACCCGCGTCCCTATAATTCTATGATTACTGTGCTGGTCCTGGGGGAAGGTTACCGTGAGGCGTGGTCAGAGTTCGGTCCTGGGTCAAGGGTCTGGAGACTGTCCACCAAGGGTGAAGCGGGGTCCAAAGCAAGAAGCCGGGCGTGGTTAGGAACTCTGGAAGAACAGGTCTGGGTGCTGGCAGAAACAGGTTTCCAACGACGTTGCTCCTGCAACCTGGGACTGGGCTGACTGGCCTTTATTTCCTCTGAGGCCAGGGGAGGTCCTGGCCCACAGGTGACCCGCCTCTCCTGGCCTTAAGGCGAGCACTCCTCATGAGAGAACTTAGTTCCCTCTGCCTCTCTGCCCTGAGCCTCTGCAGCTCAGGAGAGGCTGGAGGGTTACTGGACCCAGGGGGATGCTCACCTTCCCCTGACAGGGCTGGGAGAGGCGCACCTGTAGACAATGGGCCCTCAATCACCTCCGGAGCCAGAGTGGATACATCTGGTGTCTGCTCCTGAGGATCCAGCACAGGTGCAGGCCCTTCAGATTCAAGCCCCTGCCCCGGCTCAGCCAGCCCTGGAGGCGGGGACTCCTGTGCAGGCTGGGACTCCTCAGGTTCAGCTTCTGAATCAGACTCCCAGGCCATCACAATTACATGGTTTTAAATTGCATGCCGGGTGAAGAATTGCATTAGATCGGGGCAAGCATCAGTAAAGCTGTATAAAACAAAACTGGGTTTTTAATTTTGTCATCTGGAAAAGTCCAAGTACCAAGAGGACCTGAATGCTCAGTATCAGCTGTTCTAAACAGAAGCATGAGGGAGTTTCATACACTATTATAATATTATTGTTTTACTGTATGGATTTGGCAATTTCCTCACAAATGGCTTACAAAAATAATATGAGTTATATCAAACGAAACCAATAAAATCCACATCACGTCTGCATAGAGAAAATACAGGCCTTACAGATCCTACCCCACTAAAAGAGGCCACAAACGACTGAAACTCTTCAAATTAAGGACCAAAAGCCTGGGTAAAAAAAAGAAGTGTTTGCCTGGCACCTAAAAATAGATAAGGATGGGGCTGGGCATGCCTCCTTGGGGAGATCATCCCACAAGTAGGGAGCCAACACTGAAAAGGCCCTGTCTCATGCTACTTTCCAAACCTCTCATGGAGAACACATGGAGAAGGGCCTCAGGTGATGATTACAGGATGTTGGTTGGTTCATGTGGGAAAAGACCCTTGAGGTATTGAGTTCCTCAGCCTCATAATGCTTTCTTTTGATAATAATTTTTATTAGTTTTCAATTACAATCTAATAATAGCCTCATTAGATTAATACCAATTTATAATACAGTTATTAATACCAAGCGTTCAAATACCAAATTATATAATTTAGATAAGGTGGGCCCCCCAAATGCTAGAATTGATGGCTTCATTATTTGCTTTATTTCTGCGTTCCAAAATCTTATTAATTTCCATTGCATTCTGGTCATAATAATAATAGTCCCTTATACAACAGCTGCAATATTAATAACTTCTATTCATGTTGACACATTAAATGATTTATAAAACTACAAGTGAGGCACTCAAACTATATCCTTGTTCTTCCTGTGTGTGGCAATTATTCTGTCTGTGGTGTTTCTTTCTGTCCTTGTAAGATGTTATGTCTTTCTTTCCCCTGGTTGTTGCTGTTATCCATGATGCCTTGGGTGTAGCTGATATCCCATTGTTGTTCCAGAAACTTCTCCATTGCTCTGTCCCGTGCTTTGTTATTTTGCAACTTTAACAACAGCTGCAAAAATCACTTTGTCCCAATAAATAACCTGTTTTCACAATTTTTCCTCTCATCCTGGGAAGAAGAGTGGTCTGTCGAACTGCAGATGACTCAGTAATGAACCTTATCAGTTCCTTGGCAAGTTCATAGACTCCTTTCATCCTTCCATCCAACAGAAAATAAATAAGCAATTATACTTCCAATTAAATTAAATTCCAAGTCCTCTTAGTGTTATTCCGTTCACTCTGTAAATAATAAAGGATGGGGGAAAGTCAGCTCTAAGTTTCCATCATAAACCTTTTGCAAAACAGAGCTTCCCTCTGATTTCCCCCCTTTTTTTTTACACAGACACAGTTCCATTTAATCTTATATTCCATATCTATAATCCAATTTCTTCTGTCCTTGCTTGTAAAAATATAATTACTTTGAACTATCATTCAGAGGAGGGTTGCCGAAACACAAATGTAGAGAAGAAAACTTTAAATAAAGAAACCGTAGGCTCCCCTCCCCCCACACCGTCCTTTGCAGTGAATGAAGTCTTATCTCAACTTCAAACCTTAAAGTCCTTGCAGATGTTATTGTTCCACAGTTTGTGATCTCATATTTTCTAGCACACATCTGCACTTTAGTCCAATTAAACTCTAATTAACAGGAGAACCTCTGCTTCTTAATGGCGGTGTTGGAGGGTTTTCGTCAGGCAAAGTGCTTTTGCACTCAGTGCCTCCCTGCCTCCTGCAATCCATGCCGGAGCGAGACCCAGGTACCGAGATGAACTGCGAGTGAATCCCATTCCCCCCTGTCCCTGGGGGGACTTTGCAAGGATACATTACCCTCAAACATCCTTGTTTTTCCTTTGCCAATGATCTCCCGCTGTCATGGGAGCTGCCTCTGGAACCGGAAGCTGCCTCATAACGCTTTCTAGGTCAAACCAGCACTTTGAATTGAGCCTAGAAATTAACTCACAGCCAGTGCACTTTCATTGAACAAGTACATTATGCTGTTGATGTTCCTCAAAGATTTGAGGCTTACACTTGTACAGTTATTCACAGGTAATGTTTGACAAATGCACAGTCCACATACCTGTGTACACAATAGCTGAGCTGTACAAATAGATAAGGATATACAAACACTTGTACGTGTTATAGAGATAGCTTGTGACTGTGTTCAGTGTCACATGCCAATAAGCCTAAGGAGTCAGTGGACACATTTAATCACTGGCGCCAACTCTAGAGGGCCCGGGGGGCCTGGGCACCCACCAAAATTGTTGTGGGTGTTCAGTACCCACACCATGAGGCCTCTGACGCGATGTCTGGTGCCTCGAGAAGCAGCAGAAGTAACGCCTGAGGCCCCGCAAGGCTTCTGACACGACTCCCGGTGTCTTGCAAAATACAGGAATTTTTGTGGGTGTTTGGCACCTGCCCCCCCAGTGCTTCTGATGCGACTTCCGGTGCTTCGTGAGGCCCTGGAAGTTGAATCTGAGGCCTTGTAGGGCCTTGAAGGTCACTTGGAGGCCTCCAATGCGGTGTCTGAGGCCCTGCGAGACCTCGCACACAACCTCGGAAGGCACATCTGAGGCCTTGTGGGCACTTCCAGTGCTCCCAGGCCATGCAATGTAACGTGACATCATGTCACATTACGTTGCGGGTGCTGTTGGGCACCCACAATCTGGGGCCCAAGTTGGTGCCCCTGCATTAAATATTTAAAAATATACACAATGCTTTCTCTGGAAATGGTTTGTTAGGCGAGTATTCGCATAATGAGCCCACGATTTCCATTGATTTCTATGGAAACCTTTCTAATCCAGGATTTTCCCAGTCTCTCCCTCCTTTTTCCCCAATGGGTTGTTCCTGAAATGACTGCAGCCAACCAGCAAAAGAGAGACACGGCAAACTTATTTGTCCAATCTTTCTCGCTCCCTGATTTGTCCGATCTCACTTGGTTTCTGCATGGTTTGTGCCTGAAAATGTCTGCTACCTACCAGCAAAGCATGAACAAGCAAGGAATTATCTAGACCCATTTCAATCTGGTTTCAGGCCTGGCCACAGTGATCCACGTGACTGTCACCTCCAGGCTTGATTATTGTAACTCGCTCTACGCGGGGCTGCCCTTGAAGCTGACCCAGATACTCCAGCGGGTGCAGAGTGCTGCAGCAAGGCTCCTTTAGGGGTCCTTGCCACGGGATCACATTCATCCAGTGCTTTACCAACTGCACTGGCTCCCAGTGAAGTACAGGATCAGGTTTAAGGTGCTGGCTTTGACCTTTAAAGCCCTATGCGGCCTAGGACCCACGTACCTACAGGACTGCCTCTCCTAGTATGCCCCACGGAGGACCTTAAGGTCCACAAATGACAACATTTTGGAGGTCCCAAATCACAAGGTGGTTAGATTGGTCTCAACTAGGGCCAGGGGCTTTTCAGTACTGGCCCCAACTTGGTGGAACGCTCTGTCACAAGAGACTAGGGCCCTGCGGGACTTGACATCTTTCCGCAGGGCTGCAAGACAGAGCTGTTCCGCCTGGCCTTTGGTTTGGACTCAGTCTGACCCTTATGTTTCCTTCCCCTTATGGTTTTGATCTATGGGCTACTATTAAAATGAGGCTGCATTTTAAATTGTATTTTAACCTGTATTTTAAATTGGGGTCCCCCCATTATGTTTTTATTGTACTTTTACTGGTGTTAGCTGCCTTGAGCCCGGCTCTGTTGAATGGTTACTTTAAAGGTAAAGGTTCATCATTGTTCCACCCGATGTGTATGGCTTTAAGGGGCCAGAGCAAGGGCCAGAGCAAAATAACGGGACCCAGCTTTTCAGCTGTGAAACATAGCAGGTGCTGCTGAGTTGTACTGATTAAGCTGTGTCAGCAATTGGGTGTAGTATATAAGGAGCAGCACCTAGCTCTCCCATTACCCTGGGGGATGGGTTGGTGGTTGGGTCATGTTTGTTTGTTGATGTATTTAGTGTATAAGGAGTTTTTGTTTTTGTAATTAAAACCTTGTTTAAGTTATTTTTGAGTCCCTTTTTAATGCATGGTCTCCCCAGCAAGCTCTCTGCAGCGTTACTATACTGCAAATAGCCAACAGGCTTTAGCCAGGGAGGGCGGGGTAGAAATAAATTAATAATAATAATAATAATAATAATAATAATAATAATAATAATATTATTATTATTATTTATTATTATTATTTATTATTAGACAGAAGCAGTTTTGTTCACCTTGGGGGGGATGACTTACACCAGGAATTGGACAGGGGAAGTGTGTCCCTGTTGGTTCTGCTGGATGTCTCGGCAGCTTTCACTACTGTCCACCACGGTATCCCTTCTGGGCTGTCTTCCTGGGATGGGACTTTGAGGCACTGTTTTACTGAGGCTCTGTTCCTTCTTGGGGGGACAAACCCAGAAGGTGGTGCTGGGTGTTTACAGTCTGGGCTCCCCAGCACACGGCATCAGCAGGGGTTGCTAATGCCAGCCTTGCTCCTGTGGTTTCTTCCTAAAGATCTTACTGGAGAAGTATGAAATCCAGCCACGTATGCAAGTCCCTGCCCTTTTTTGGCCATCCTCTCTCTGCCTGCCTCCCTGCTTTCCTAGTCCTGGGCAGACCTCCTGCAAGATTGCCCTCCCTGGGCTCCTTTGGCAGAAAGGGAAGAATACTGTATAAGTTTAATAGATAAATTAAAAGATAGATAAATAAATAAGATCTGCCAGTGCATTTCGTTTCAAATGACTGGGATTCCTGCCTTTAGCACCTTTTATGGGTGGCTGCCGGAATCCCACCAACTGGGGATCACTCAGGGCTGGCACAGTCATTAGACAGAGTGAGGCCATATCCTCAGGTGGTTTCACCCCCTGGCAGCACCCACACAAGCACCCCGCCTGCACTGCCACCTCCACTGCCAGCATCGGCGCTGATTTGGGGCGAGACTGTGCTGGTTCAGGGCGTGGTCTTACCGAAACGGTGCAAGCTACTGCCACAGCACGTGAGATCTCATGCGATTTTGGCGCTATCTCACCTGAAATCGGCACGATCTCGCCCAAAATCGGCGCCAATGCCAGCAGCACTCCCCCCCCCCGACGGCAGAGGTGGTAGAGTGAGTGGTACAGCCAATCACCGCCCCTGGGGCCACTAAATAGGGGGAAGGGGCCTTTCCAGGTCACTCTTTGGCCATCGTTGTCCTAGGCTTACAAGAGCCCTTAAGTTTCAGTGGCAGAGCACATACTTTTCAGGCAGCAAACCTCAGTCCTCCCAATTGGGAAAGGCTGTTGTCTGGCATTCTGGAGAGCTGGTACCAGTCTTTGCAGACAATGTTGAGCTGCAGAGAGCAAAGGTAGCTCCACATGTTGGCTACGTCACGCCATTTCTGAAGTAAAACGTGCCAGGGACCATCCCTGCAGAGAGAACTACCTCTTATCAGGAGACCACTGGGTAATCTAATTATCAGCGGAAGCACGAACCACACCTCCTCTCCCCATCCCTGCAGATGTTTCCACCATATTTTCCTCAAGGCCCAGTTTTGTTTTAAGTAATAAAGGAATGAATGACTACCAGCAGACGTATTATTCAATATTGAGCATTCTTCTTTGAAATGTGGCCTCTCTGTGTTTCACATTCTGTGGGTTGCGCTTTTTTTTTTTAAAAAAAAAAATCCACACGGCATAATTGATAATTGCATGAAAAGCTTTGGGAGGTTGGACAAGATAATAGCAGTTTTGCAAGAACCCAGGAGACACTGCAAACTTTTGCAGGATTTTCTTTTTAAATGTATAATTATTATTTTCCCCCCATTTCCCCCCTCATACTTAACAGTTGTTCCTGGCATAGTTTTAAATGGTTGGGTGGACAGTGTGTTTAATGTGGTACTTCTGTAAGATGGATTTGGGTTCTGCCTCTGAAGTGTGGGATATACCATGAACCCACCCCTATATGAAAAAGGGGTGGTTATCAATAACTGGTCTTGTAGCAAAGTACTGAATGGTGTTTAAACCGCAGCCATGAATTAAAATGACAAACCTGCTGTCGACCAATATCTAACTGAAATGAATGTAATAATTGCAGCATTAGATCAAATTCAGCTTCAGAATGAATCACTCTGCCGTATCTGGAACATTTTGTCTGAGAACTGCAATACTATACGGTATGTGGCAGTCAGAGCTGGTGGTCACAAGGCAAAGAAGAACCGAAGAGACAGTGTGACTTCGCGGTTAGATTGTTGGACTAAGACCTGGGAGACCAGGGTTCGAATCCCCACTCAGCCAGGAAGCTCACTGGGATGACCTTGGGCCAGTTACCATCTCCCAGCCTAATAGGGTAGAAATCTTGACTTTCATGTAAAGAAAAAGAAGGAACATTTTATCATATGTGGTGGGAATGCAAAAAGGTGAAAAACTTCTGGGAGATGATATATAATGAGATGAAAAAAATGTTGAAATATACATTTATAAAGAAACCAGAAGGATTTTTACTGGGCATTTTTGGGAGTGATATAAATAGAAAGGAATGTAAGCTCTTTTTATATGCAACAAAGGCAGCAAGAATATTACTGGCCCAAAAATGGGAGCAAGAAGAATTACCGACAAAAGAAGAATGGAGGACGAAACTAATGGACTATGCAGAACTGGATAAACTAACAGGAAGGATTCGAAATCGGCGGGACCAGAAATTCACAGAAGGCTGGAGTAAATTTACAGATTATTTGAAAAGTATTTATGAAGATCAGACGACGTTTGTAGGTTTGCAAGACGTTTTGTGAGGAGTATTATTGGAATTATTGCTAAAATGGATAGGGGGAGGATGATAAGTTAAGATATTTAAAGGTAATATAAATTTAAGAAATGCATAAGAAGTGGTTAAAATGGTGGATCATCAGAGGTGCTGATGGAAGTCAAAAAGATTGTATAAGTGTAATGTGTATGGGTTGCTCGTGCGTAAGTTGCCGCCTCTCCAGGCTTTGTTGCCTTGCTAAACCTTTCAGTCTGGGCAGCCCTTCACTTCGTGGCTGCCTCAGTCGCTAGCAGAATCCGTCAGTGGGCGTTTCTTAAATCTTTTCCAACATAAAAGTTGTTTGACACCCAGTCTCCTCCTACTCTTCTGCGCAGGGTGGGCATGGGTAGCGGAGGACCCGTGCTCTCCCCGCTGGTGTCCGGTGAAGAGTCCTGGAGCCCTCTCGCCGATTCCCCCATCAGCCCCTCTTTATCCCTGGTGTTGCGCTGATTTGCTTCCCCATCTGCGGAGCTGCCTCTCTCCCTGCTGGGCCCTTCTCCAGCATCATTTGAGAGCCTTCCCTCCGCCTCTAGCTCCGATGTCAGTTCCCTGACAATAAGTGATAAAGTTTTGCGGTACGTATTATAATTTATATGTTAAAATTAATAAAAAAATTTATTATATAAAAAAATCTTGACTTTCGCTTAAGATGCTTAACTGAGGAGCAGTGTTCATAGATTACCAGATTTCCCTTCAGATTGCGGAAGAAACTTCCTCCAGATTTAAGCCAAGGTTAACTTAGCACACACCTGCATGAGGTGGGATATTTTAAATTTCTCTACACCGCCCCCCAGCATTTTGGATGAAAAAAAATTAAATGTCCAATTTGGACTTAGTTTAGTTAATGTTGATACTTTGGACTTTGACTATGGAAAGTGTTCCATATGCATTATGTCAGCGGTTTGTACAACAACCCTGTAAGGCGGGAGAGCATCATTATGCCCAAACTGCAGGTGGGGAAAGAAACTGAGGCAGAGAGATTGTTAGCTGACAAAATGTCCACATATCTCCCCCTGCTTGCCCTCTGCGTCACTATAATTATTTATATAATATATATTTATTATACTGTCCTCCTGACCTGAGCTCTGGGGAAATTATTTATGAAGTGTGTTGTTTGCCAACCTTCAAGCAAAGCAAGTGTGTGTGTGTGTGTGTGTGTGTGTGTGTGTAGAGATTATGGTGTCTGAAATCCTATCTATTTTCTTTTATCTTAGTAAACTTATTCTAGATTCTTGAAGAAGAAGAAGAAGAAGAAATATCCAGACATATTATTAGCAATAAAATGACTTGTTGGTTTTTTGTTTTTTTTTAAAGGGCTAACACCGTTCTTCACGAAAACAGTATTTCTCATTACATTAATCTACAGCCTTTCAGGAAAGCTACTGTTGTAGCAGCCCATTATGTCCTGCTGCGATGACGCCACGGGTTTCTCTTTCTTTTTTTTAAAGACAAAGATTTCAGGGCCTTATTTCTCTCTCTCGCTCTCTCTTTCCCACTTCCCCCCCTCTTTTCTTCCTTTAAAGAAGGAAGCTCCAGCACAGCACACTGAACACAGAAAATGTTACCCTGCCAAAGCTCTTTTGGGGAGAGGCTTTCATCTCCACCCTCCGCTTCCTCTGCATATTGTAAAGTGTGGTGTAAATTCCTTTTGTGTTCCTTA
This sequence comes from Podarcis pityusensis, assembly GCF_964106645.2. Classification (NCBI taxonomy): domain Eukaryota; kingdom Metazoa; phylum Chordata; class Lepidosauria; order Squamata; family Lacertidae; genus Podarcis; species Podarcis pityusensis. Next base: position 9,283,823 of record NC_138032.1, read on the forward strand.
TTCCTCGTTTCTTATATCCTTGCCAAACCACGGAGGTCTTTGTGGGAGTCACTGGAGTGACCTTCCATGGCTGGGAGGGATGTCAAATTGCCTGGTCTCTCCAGGTGATGTCCGGGGGAGGGGGGCAAGGCCTAGTGATGTCACAGGGGACCGACCCCGGTGATGTCATTACTCACGACACATTGAGATGACTGAGAGCATGCCATTCAAATAATAATAAAACCCCCACAAAGTCTAACAAACAACCAAATGTGTCACCGGTTGGAAATTAAGAGAAGAGGTATCAGGGCTCAGTGAGCAGGGGGAGTCTGTGGCAGAGAGAAGTGCAGAATCGGGTGCAGAAGCTGAAGCAGGCAAGTGGGAGGAGGCAGAGATAAGTCAGGGGACGAGTCACAGGGGTCTCTCCTTCCTACTGTGACAAGTTCCCCTCCCTAGACCCAGAAGAGGGCTGAAAAGGGCGGAGCAGCACCAGGCCACACGCAGGCACAGTCTCCGATTACTTGAAAAAGGCCCTGGAGAGGAACGGACTTAGACGGTTGTGGGGACTTTCAGTCTCGGCAACTGATCCACGGGGGAAGACCTACATGTGCAGATTGTGTTTTAGCCAGGGGCGCTGACTTGGGCCCCAGATTGTGGGTTCCCAGTGGTGTGCAACACCACACAATGCCTCAGACTTGAGTTCTGTCTCACAGTGCCTCAGACAACCCCCTCTGAGGCCTTCCAAGGCTTCAGCCTCCACCTTCAATTCCCCTCAAGGTCTCAGACGTGACTTTCTGTGGTTTGTGAGACACGGGAAATTGTGCAAGAAGCCTTGCGAGGCCTCGGACGTGACTTTCACTCCTTCTTGAGGCACCAGAAAAACGTGTTGGAGGTTGAATCCTGACAAGACAGAAGTACTGTTTTGGGGGACAGGAGGCGGGCAGGTGTGGAGGACTCCCTGGTCCTGAACTGGGTAACTGTGCCCCTGAAGGACCAGGTGCGCAGCCTGGGAGTCATTTTGGACTCACAGCTGTCCATGGAGGCACAGGCCAATTCTGTGTCCAGGGCAGCTGTTTACCAGCTCCATCTGGTACACAGGCTGAGACCCTACCTGCCCGCGGACTGTCTTGCCAGAGTGGTGCATGCTCTGGTTCTCTCTCGCTTGGACTACTGCAATGCGCTCTATGTTGGGCTACCTTTGAAGGTGACCTGGAATCTACAACTAATCCAGAATGCGGCAACTAGACTGGTGACTGGGAGCGGCCACCGAAACAACATAACACCAGTCTTGAAAGACCTACATTGGCTTCCAGTACGTTTCTGAGCACAATTCAAAGTGTTGTGCTGACCTTTAAAGCCCTAAACGGCCTCGGCCCAGTATACCTGAAGGAGCGTCTCCACCCTCATCGTTCTACCCAGACAGTGAGATCCAGAACCGAGGGCCTTCTGGCGGTTCCCTCACTGCGAGAAGTCAAGTTACAGGGAACCAGGCAGAGGGCCTTCTCGGTAGTGGCACCCACCCTGTGGAACACCCTCCCACCAGATGTCAAATAGAACAACAACATCCAGACTTTTAGAAGACATCTGAAGGGAGCCCTGTTTAGGGAAACTTTTAATGTTTGACGCATTACTGTATTTTAATATTGAGTTGGAAGCCACCCAGTGTGGCTGGGGAAACCCGGCCCAGATGGGCAGGGTATAAAAAATTCTTCTTCTTCTTCTTCTTCTTCTTCTTCTTCTTCTTCTTCTTCTTCTTCTTCTTCACGGTATGGGTACTGAGCACCTGAAACAATATTTTTTGGGTGCTCAGGACCCCAGGGCCCCCTATAGTTGGCACCAGTGGTTTTTCCCAATAGTTAACTCAAACTTTGAATGGTGTGATTTGCTGCCGGTTTGCTCTGTGACAATAGAAGACTTTGATAAAGGGTGTATTCTAGCTGAAGTGAGGGGATCTTGCCTTTTTACCTGGGGAGAGTCACGAGAGCCACACAGAGAGTTTTGAGGGCCCATATTTGATTTCTGGACCTGAGGTTCCCTGCTCCTGTTCTGAAACATGCTAGAATTGATGCATCACAGATCACAAAGACAAGAACCTTGCAGAGAGAGAGTTGGTGTGGCAGTGGACTATATGGAACTGGCGGAAATGACTGGCAGAATCCGAGACCAGGGAGAAGAGTCGGTGGAAGAAGACTGGAAGAAATTTAAAGACTATCTACAGAAATACTGTAAAATTAATGAATGCTAGAATGACGTTGGAATGAAGCTAAGGGGTTTTTAGCAGCAATGTTATAAGGAGTATGTAAAAAAGGACTGTTAACAGATGAGAATATACAGTTATTACATATCAAGACAAAGGTTTAAGATAAAAACAAAGAGGGAAAGGATTTGCTGAATTAACTTACTGAACTGGAATACAAAAAAGGGGAGGTGTGAGGAGGTCAGGGAAACAAGTGAATGAAAGACAAGATATGGAAAGATTGATTTGTTTTTAATTGTTTGTATTTTTTCTTTGTATTTTGTATTTTCTTTTTTCCTTTTTTATTCTTTTATTTTTTTCCCCTTTTCTTATTATTACTAGTGTAACTTCTTTTTTTTTATTTCTGAAATTTTAATAAATATTTTATAAATGAGAGTTGGTGTGGCAGAATATGCTGCCCTAGTCACCAGCTGCCAAGTGAGATTCAGCTGTCAGTCCTGTTGGCTTCGGTATGAGGAATGAGAGGGAAGGGAGATGCCATCTTGTGTGCCTCAGGCAACACAATGTTTTGGGGTGCTAAACTTCTCCCTACATATCTCCTCCCCACAGTGTGCTGACCAGGCAGGACCTGAGAGGCAAAAAAAATCCAACTTTTATTTTATAGAAACATCAGCAGAAGGCCAATGAATGCCTTTCAGATCATGAAAGATATGAGCATAATACAGTGGTACCTCGGGTTAAGTACTTAATTCGTTCCAGAGGTCCGTTCTTAACCTGAAACTGTTCTTAACCTGAAGCACCACTTTAGGTAATGGGGCCTCCCGCTGCTGCTGCGCCGCTGGAGCCCGATTTCTGTTCTTATCCTGAAGCAAAGTTCTTAACCTGAGGTAAAATTTCTGGGTTAGCGGAGTCTGTAACCTGAAGCGTATGTAACCTGAAGCGTATGTAACCTGAAGCGTATGTAACCCGAGGTACCACTGTAATAACAAACGGAAGTCAACAGCACTTTATACACGAATGACTCTTGAGGAAAGGAGAAATAAGGAACAGCGTATGCAAATAATGATTATATAGAAATTTTATAGAAAATTATATGTCCCCTCGACATTTCTTCCCAGGTGATCTCCAAGGTCAAAAATAATCCACTTAAGAGGCGGGGCTTGTGCAGAAAAATCCTTAGCTGGCAAGAGAAGGGTTAAGCACCCCACCTCTCACCTCTTAGGAAAGCTCTCATGTTACCATTACTTGGCAAGTATGAATTTGGGAAAGGTAAAAGTACATAAAGCGTTTAAAAACCATATTGTTAGAAAAGCATTGTTTAATGTCTGGATAAGATATAAGGATTTGTTAGAAAAGAAAACCCCAAGATGGCTGTCACCAATGGAAGCGAAGGCACAGAAAAAACTCAATATGGAGGCCAAATGGCCGAAATATTGGGAAATTTTGGAACAAGATGGAGACAGATTAAAATTGCAGAGCTTTGAAAAATTGAAAAACAGAGTGCGAGATTGGCTCCATTATTATCAAATAATGGGGGCATACAATCTGGACAAAAAAGTTGGCTTCCAGGTGGAAAAATCAAAATTGGAAACAGAATTGTTAGATCCAAAAACCAAGAACTTGTCAAGAATGTATAACTTGCTGTTGAAATGGAACACTCAGGATGAAATGGTGAAATCAGTTATGATTAAATGGGCACAAGATGTTGGACATAACATAATGATGGCTGACTGGGAACAGTTATGGACCACAGGTATGAAATTCACAGCATGTAATGCCTTAAGAGAAAATTTAATGAAAATGATTTATAGGTGGTACATGACACCAGTCAAGCTTGCAAAAATTTACCATTTGCCCGACAATAAATGTTGGAAATGTAATGAGACTGAAGGTACATTCTTTCACCTTTGGTGGACATGCCCAAGGATTAAGACATTCTGGGAGATGATTTATAATGAAATGAAAAAGGTATTCAAATATACCTTCTTGAAGAAACCAGAGGCCTTTCTCCTGGGCATGGTCGGCCAATTGGTGCCAAAGAAGGATAGAACTTTTTTTATGTATGCAACAACAGCAGCAAGAATACTTATCGCGAAGTATTGGAAGACACAAGATTTACCCACCCGGGAAGAATGGCAGATGAAGTTGATGGACTATATGGAACTGGCGGAGATGACTGGCAGAATCCGAGACCAGGGAGAAGAGTCAGTGGAAGAAGACTGGAAAAAGTTTAAAGACTACTTACAGAAATACTGTATAATTAATGAATGTTAGGAAAATGTTGGAATGAAGTTATATGGCTTTAGTAGAAATGTTATAAGGAATTAAGTATAAATAGATTAATAGAGTACTAAAGGGAAAAATAAGGTTAGAATCTGTGAAGATAATTAAAAGATAGAAAGCAGAGGAAGATGGAAAGGAATTGCTGAAACAATTAACAGAAGTGGAATACAAAAAGGGAGGTGTGAGGAGGTCACTGAAATAAGTGAATGAAAGATAAGATACGGAAATTGTTCGATGTTTTTTTAAAATTGTTTTTGTTCTGTTAGTTTAGTGTATTGTTTAGTGTTTTTGTATTGTGTTGTGTTGTTCTTTTTTCTTCTTATTTTTTGTGTTTGAAAAGTAATAAATATTATTTTTTTTAAAAAAATGAATTTGGGAATGTGTACCTGCTGCTTAATATGCAGCTGCAGCCAGAGACCTCACCTGCCCCATGAAAAAAGCTTTTTTCAAATGCGTCGTACCACGTAGCAATATGGAGACATGCACTCCTATTCCATAGTTGTTTCTCACCGTTTAAACAAGATTTCCCCCCTCCCTCTTTTGTTTCCCCGCAACCAACTTAATAGATTTATTCATCAAGTTCTCTAAATTTAGACATCAAACTGATGTCTTTCTCCCACTGTTAATTTTATTCTTAGCAGCTCTTTACTTAAATAGTTCGAAAGAAGCAGGAAGCTGGAGTGGCTTGGGAAAGGTTAGCAGCGGCAGCAGCAACAACAGCAGCAGCAGCAATAACCGAGGAAGGGCCAGTAGCAGAGTGTCTCTGCCTTGCAAGCAGAAGGTCCTAGGTACAATCGCTGGAATCTCATCTAGTGGAAATTCCTGAATTGCAGGGGGTTGGACTAGATGACCACTGGGCTCCCCTCCCAACTCTACAATTCTGTGATTCTGTAGGATGATATAATGCAGATGGGGTCCTTCATCTCTCTCAGTCTCATTTTATATACCTTCAATCAATGCACACAGTGCTGAGCACATTTTGCTGGGATTCCGTTTCGTACGTCAGTGAGGGGGAATAATATCTATCCTGTGTACAGTGGTAGCTTGGGTTACAGAAGCTTCAGGTTACATATGCTTCAGGTTACAGACTCTGCTAACCCAGAAATAGTACCTCGGGTTAAGAACTTTGCCCCAGGATGAGAACAGAAATCGTGCTCCGTCTGCGCGGCAGCAGCAGGAGACCTCATTAGCTAAAGTGGTGCTTCAGGTTAAGAACAGTTTCAGGTTAAGAACAGACCTCCAGAACGAATTAAGTTCTTAACCTGAGGTATCACTGTATATATTTGGAACCCATTCAGTATAAATTCTTCAGGTTTGTGTTTTAAAAGAAGATTGTTTCCCCCTGCGGACAGGACAACTAATCACCCCCCCCCCTTTGATGCTTAAACTTGTCTCTTCCATTTAGCTTAATTATTTGAGCCTCCAGCATCCCCGAAGCCCATGGTCAAAGGGCTTCTTTCTCTTCTCGGTACATGGATGTCATAGCCATTAGTATCAGTGGGAGTCAAGTATGTGCCCTGGCACAGAGCGTAGAGGGAAAGACTGGCAGAGACAGGAAGAAGAGGAGCGGAGGGCCAGTTAGCTAGCAAGTAATTGTAGTCTGCTCTATTCCTATGCCAAACAATCTTTTAAGATAAACTAGACCCATTGCGATTTATTGGTCCAGACTATTGTTTCATAAGGCACTGCTAGGTGCATGATCAGCACATGCAGGGCTTTGTAAAATTAACCTTGCTCCTTCGTTCTTTTTTCTTAACTGGCCTCTGTCCAACGTGGCAGGAAAATAACCTGTGGCCCATTCCAGAACGCGGGGAAAGATTGTGCTAACCTGATGGTGGTCACTCCAAAGTAAACTGGAATTGAATTGGCAAAGAAGCCTTCAGAAAGTTCACATTTGTGCAGGACGGGGCTGCCCTGGATGCTTCAGTTGAGATTCCTGCATTGCAGAGGGTTGGACTAGATCACCACTGGGTTCCCTTCCAACTCTACAGTTCTATGATTCTTTGTTTAGTCGTTTCGTTGTGTCCGACTCTTTGTGACCCCATGGACCAGAACACGCCAGGCACTCCTGTCTTCCACTGCCTCCCGCAGTTTGGTCAAACTCATGCTGGTAGCTTCGAGAACACTTTCCAACCATCTCGTCCTCTGTTGTCTCCTTCTCCTTGTGCCCTCCATCTTTCCCAACATCAGGGTCTTTCCCAGGGAGTCTTCTCTTCTCATGAGGTGGCCAAAGTATTGGAGCCTCAGCTTCACAATCTGTCCTTCCAGTGAGCACTCAGGGCTGATTTCCTTCAGAATGGATAGGTTTGATCTTCTTGCAGTCCATGGGACTCTCAAGAGTCTCCTCCAGCACCATAATTCAAAAGCATCAATTCTTTGGTGATCAGCCTTCTTTATGGTCCAGCTATCACTTCCATACATCACTACTGGGAAAACCATAGCTTTAACTATACGGACCTTTGTTGGCAAGGTGATGTCTCTGCTTTTTAAGATGCTGTCTAGGTTTGTCATTGCTTTTCTCCCAAGATGCAGGCGTCTTTTAATTTTGTGACTGCTGTCACCATCTGCAGTGATCATGGAGCCCAAGAAAGTAAAACCTCTCATTGCCTTCCTTTCTTCCCCTTCTATTTGCCAGGAGGTGATGGGGCCAGTGGCCATGATCTTAGTTTTTATGACGTTGAGCTTCAGACCATATTTTGTGCTCTCCTCTTTCACCCTCATTAAAAAGTTCTTTAATTCCTCCTCACTTTCTACGATTCTATATCCCACCATTTTTTTTTTTTTCTCCTAGGAACTCAGAGTGGGGCACATGGCTCTCACTGTCCTCATTTAATCCCCACAAAAACCCTGTGATGCAGGTTTGGCTAGGAGGCATGACTCACCCAAGGTCAACCAGTGAGCCTCACGGCTAAGTGGGGATTTGAATCCTGGCCTCCCAGGTCCTAGTCCAGCGCTCTAACCAGGGGGCCACACTGCCTCTCACACTGGCTATATCAGATCGGTGGCCCATCTAGTCCAGCATCCTATTCCCACAGTGGCCAATCAAATGCCTTTTTTTTAAACCTTATTGACACCCACACTACACCAGTGCGGTGTAGTGGTTAAGAGCAGTAGACTCGTAATCTGGTGAACCGGGTTTGCTTCCCCGCTCCTCCACATGCAGCTGCTGGGTGACCTTGGGCTAGTCACACTTCTTTGAAGTCTCTCAGCCTTACTCACCTCACAGAGTGTTTGTTGTGGGGAGGAAGGGAAAGGAGAATGTTAGCCGCTTTGAGACTCCTTCGGGTAGTGATAAAGCGGGATATCGGATCCAAACTCCTCCTCCTCCTCTTCTTCTTCTTCTTCTTCTTCTTCTTCTTCTTCTTCTTCTTCTTCTTCTTCTTCTTATCATCCCCCAAAAGCCATGCATTTATCAGTTGACCAACCATTCACCCATCAAGGTGAACTAAGATCTAATGGAGAAAATGCACAGCATCTCAGGAAGCTACATAGCCCAGAATTCTTGAAGTGGTGGTGCTGATGGCACGATAATTAAAATGGTATGAAGCCAGTTTGCCCCACTTCAGCCCAAAGGGCCGTTTAGTAAAAAACCTCTTTTTTACAACTTCCAAATTTATGCAAAGCACTAAAGTTGCCTGAAAAAATTTGAGCCCAATCCACTGCAGTCAACCAAACCTCTTTTTTTTTGGGGAGGGGGGTGGTAAAACAATTATGTGAAAAACAATGGGGAATGTGAGTCTTTCAAACAATGTCTGATGTTCATAGTTTTGGCTCCCCCCCCCTCTCTCCCCGGCTCTCTTTTGTTCTAGCTTACTTTGAATATTTAATAATAAGATCAAGATATTGAAGATAAGAATAATCAATCACAGTGGGGAAACTGATGTGAATGAGAAGCCCGTGCAATGTGACACGGGGCTGATCAGGCATATTTATTTGGTTGCTGAGGAACATTTAACAACACACACACACACACCAATCTAAGACAGACACTCTAACTCCCCCCAATACATGCATCCTTTATTTACAGCTGTTCACTTAGTTCTAGATGAACGCAGCTGACTCACTAGTACATGCTCTCTCTCTCTCTCTCTCTCTCTCACACACACACACACATCCTTCCGTCTCCCCCTCTTGTGTTGTAGCTTTATATGCGGCTAATGGAGCAAGGCAATGCTCAAACGTCAAATTAAACTGCACAGCTCTGTAATCACTCAGACTGACATGCCATAAAAGGATAATTAGTAGTTCATTACATGGGACATTGTTTGTTCAGCTAAATTGATTTCTCTCAGCTGCCCATGTTTTCTGTTTATTTAGCGAGCGCTCCGCTGCACATTTTTTATTTGTGAACTAGGAAATCCCTTCTCCTGAAAGTTAAAAAAAAAAAGTAACCCACCACACCAAACCATTCCCCTCTCCCCCATTTTGGCCCCTGAACTTAAAAAGATAAAAAAATAATAATAAAAAAAATCAGTTGCTTGAGGTAGGTGAACTACCAAAGCAGGTGTACAAGGAACAATCACCGGTGTAGAGTGATGTACTCTAAAAACTGAGCTGTGTGGTTAAGGAGGCTTGTTGGATGAGCCCACGAAAAGGCCCAGCACACCCAGTTGGTTTTGTGTGCGAAAATTCCTTGCTTGGCTTTTCTCTCTCTCTTTACAGTTAGAGGGAACCTTCCCTTTCTTGTTTGGTCTCACGAACGGGCACAGAAACAAAAGCAGAACCCACATAATCCCTCTGCACTCAGGGGCGGAAATTTTACAACAAAGTCTTCTGACAAGCCTCTCTTTTGCCCCGCAAGGCCTAGAGAAAAGAGAAAGGTGGGTTGTTGTTTTAAGCAGGCTGTTCGTTCCAATTCCCAACACAAACACCTGACTTCAAAGCGTTCCAGCTTTGCTACTTCATTATTTTGTGGAAGCAGGTAGCTTTCACAGCGAGTGTGACAACGAGAAGGGTCCAAAACACACCTGAACTTTGTAGGGAGGTGGTCCCACTAAACATGGTGGCTCCTGTGAAAGGTGAGAAGAACATCTTTGAGGAAAAAGTATTCCTCTGCCTACAGCATTTTCCCCCAGCTGTGAGGGTCAGCCCAGGCTTGTAATGATAGACAAAGAGGACTAGACTATGGTTGTCATTGAGGACCTTGAATCCATGTCTGGGCTGGGTCATTTTAGACCTCAATGTGGGAGCTCACTGATGCTCCTGCACATGAAAACATTCCTTCCACATGGAAACCAAGCATCATCAAGGGATGTGGAGCCCTGACATGCTAACTTTCTACAGGTTGGGAGGGTTCATTGCTGTTGTTTTATATGGAAGAAGAAGAAGAGTTTGGATTTGATATCCCGCTTTAGCACTACCCTATGGATTCTCAAAGCAGCTAACATTCTCCTTTCCCTTCCTCCCCACAACAAACACTCTGTGAGGTGAGTGGGGCTGAGAGACTTCAGAGAAGTGTGACTAGCCCAAGGTCACCCAGCAGCTGCATGTGGAGGAGCGGAGACGCGAACCCGGTTCACCAGATTACGAGTCCACCGCTCTTAACCACTACACCACACTGGCTCTAAGAGGAACATCTAATCATGTGAGGCCTCACCTACGATCTGAAGTGGAACTGGACAGACATAATTTAACCACTTCAGGGAATAGAGTGTATATATAATACTTCTGTAACACATTTCCAGTTGAACATTAGACTGCACAGAAAGTCCCATATCCATCCTTACCTGTTGCACATATACATATATTTATTCTGTTCCTTATGCCAAGAATATTTGAAATTTCTTGCACTGCTCTCTTGGTCTTAGGAGCCACTGTAATGTGTTGAGAACTGAATCTGATGTCAGCATTAAAAACAACAACAACAACAAAACACAGCCACAGGGATTTGTGTTCATTTGAGGTAAAGTTAAAAGTAAAGAGACCCCTGACCATTAGGTCCAGTCGTGACCGACTCTAGGGTTGCGGCGCATATCTCGCTTTATTGGACGAGGGAGCCAGCATACAGCTTCCGAGTCATGTGGCCAGCATGACTAAGCCGCTTCTGGCGAACCAGAGCAGCACACGGAAATGCCATTTACCTTCCCACTGGAGCAGTACCTATTTAGCTACTTGCACTTTGACGTGCTTTCGAACTGCTAGGTTGGCAGGAGCAGGGACTGAGCAATGGGAGCTCACTCCTTTGTGGGGATTCGAACTGCCAACCTTCTGATTGGCAAGTCCTAGGCTCTGTGGTTTAACCCACAGTGCCACCCACGTCCCTTTTCATTTGAGGTAAAAATGGCTACTTTCTTGTCAGTTTCAATAATTTTTTCAGAGTATTTCTGAACGGTGGATGCATTATTTCATCTCTTGTTCTGCTATATATTTGCCCTTTATAAACCTCCTGCAAATCTCTGCAACTCAAACTTTAGAAGCAATGATGGGTCTTAACTGTGCACGATTTAAAGATTAGAAACCATTTTACAAAGGGAACTTGCTAAATACACCCTTATGGTAACGCCCTATGGCACGTCTAGTTGTTGGTAAATCACATCTACAAAAGGTTAAAAATGACATGTGGGATGGGGGCGGCGGCTTCTAAGTAGGGGAGGAGCTCAGCACACCCAATTGGTCATGTGGACCAGCCCCATGATTTTGCAGTATTAAAATGTGTTTACGTACAGGTCTCTTAAACTCCATGCATTTTAAATACACTCAAAGCACACGATTTCCCCCAAATAAAGTTTGTTAAGGATGCTGGAAACTGTAGTTCTGTGAAGGTAACTATAGTTGGCTGGATTTGGGGATGGGGGAGCGATATGTTTTTAATATATGGTGTGTTTTTGGCCACCATTAGCAGCAGCAGCAGCACCCCCCCCCAATATCAATGCTTGTGTATTTCCTGCATTTCTGGGTGGGTCAGGATCATGTCCCACTGCAGATGACATAAACTAGTCTGAACACTAGCTGTGCCTGTGAATACCTTCTTTATCCTGAGCAAACTATTCTGTATGATTGAGTAAGGTATAGTATGAGACTGATATTTTCTAATTTTTATGGTTTACCACACATTGTAATTGGCGTGCTGTTTTGTATCATGCAGCTTTTCGGACTGATGAAGCGTGTAGCGAAACCTGTAATATATCCGGAGAACAGGTCTCCTTTTGCCCGCTTGTGTTATTCTCACCAGGGTGGTGGCTTTGATTTGCCTTCCCATGATCGATCCATGCATACGGCTTTGTGTTTCCAACTCAAGACCCATTGAAGAACATCTCATCCAGTTCAATCTTTGAAAAACAGCTTTGAAAAACTTTTCCATATTCTCCAGTGTGCTACCCTTGCCGTTGTGGCGGCACGGGGTTGCCGTTCCATGATTGGACTGACACTACTTGTTGAAAGGTTCATTTATCCAGTCTGTATAACGTTTACTGTACACGTAACTTGTTAAGATAGGAGTTGTACATTTATCCACTCCATGTTTACAGTATCTCCAGGCTTTGTCTTGCACATGGCACCTTGGTATGTTTGTTGTTTGAATGGTTATAAGTCTATCTCTATTCTAGCTATTATTCTAGTAAATTTGGTTTTATATTTATAAGCCAGTTTGTGGTGTTGTTGCTTTGTTGTATAAACTACCCACCAACATTCCCATTCCATGCTGGCACCTAGGCTGAAATATGTCTCTCCCCCGCCCCCCCGATATCAAACCTAACCATGGGATGACATCAGTGTCCCACCCCCTTGGCCTAAGTTTGGAAACAGACCAGGAATTAACTCATTTGTGCTTCCATCCATGAAATTAAAAGACGCCTGCTTCTTGGGAGAAAAGCAATGACAAACCTAGACAGCATCTTTAAAAGCAGAGACATCACCTTGCCAACAAAGGTCTGTACAGTTAAAGCTATGGTTTTCCCAGTAGTGATATATGGAAGTGGGAGCTGGACCATCAAGAAGGCTGATCACTGAAGAATGGATGCTTTTGAATTATGGTGCTGGAGGAGACTCCTGAGAGTCCCATGGACTGTAAGAAGATCAAACCTATCCATTCTGATGGAAATCAGCCCTGAGTGCTCACTAGAAGGACAGATTGTGAAGCTGAGGCTCCAATACTTTGGCCACCTCATGAGAAGAGAAGACTCCCTGGAAAAGACCCTGATGTTGGGAAAGATGGAGGGCACAAGGAGAAGGAGACGACGGATGACTAGATGGTTGGATAGTGTTCTCGAAGCTACCAGCACGAGTTTGACCAAACTGTGGGAGGCAGTGGAAGACAGAGTGCCTGGCGTGCTCTGGTCCATGGGTTCACGAAGAGTCGGACATGACTAAATGACTAAACAACAACAAAGCTTCCATCCGATTTCACAGCGCTTCACCTCTAGAAGGGTTTCTCATGAATCACGGACATAACAGGCCTCAGACGGGGGATCTGAGGGCTTTTCCCCAGGAGGTCCTGCCGTTTGGCAGGTGAAGAAGCCACCGCCAAGGGCTGCTGCAGCAACGTCCTCAGGTGCAAGGTCTGTTGTAGACCAAGGAGCCGTCCCCATGAGCTTTCCGCCTATGGCTTCCTGAGCTGGGTCCATATGGCCAGCAACTCGTGTCTGTCGCTTGCTCTTGCATTTTTATCATTTCCCATTCACATTTATATCCCATCTTTCATCTATCGGCATACATTTATTTATCAGCATTTATAAACCGCTAAATATTTTTAAAAATCTCTAAACAATACAAAAAAACCCACCCCAAATTAAAACAAATATACAACCTAAACCCAGTGAAACAGCTGCATAGAAATATGTAAACGCATATCAAAGACAAAAGAACAAAGCTCCAGCAGTTTCAAGTGCTTAAAACAGCGTCCAATCTTATGAGTTAGGCAAAACCTGAGCAAGATATGTCTTTTGAAGACATCTGAAGCAAATGGTGGTTGCTGCATCATTATCACCATCATCATCATTAACTACCTGTTGATGATCAACTACCTGTTAAACAACTACCTGACATTCAGAAGACATCTTAAGGCAGCCCTGTTCAGGGAAGTTTTTAATGTGTGACATTTTAGTGCATTTTTGGTCTCTGTGGAAGCCGCCCAGAGTGGCTGGGGAAACCCAGCCACATGGGTGGGGTACAAATAATAAATTATTATCATCATCATCATCATCATCATCATCATCAGCACCATCATTATTATTTACATTTATATACCACCTTTATCTTCCAAGGATCTCCAAGTGGTGAACATGGTTCTCCTCCTCCCCATTTCATCCTCCCAACAACCCTGTGAGGTAGGTTAGGCTAAGAGATGGTGACTGGCCCCAGGTCACCCAGTGAGCTTCATGGCTGAGTGGGGATTCGAACCCTGCTCTCCCAGTTCCTAGCCCAACACTCTAACCATTATGCCACGCCGGCTCTATGTATAGCAGAGGGAAGGACCTTCCATAGCATATGTGCAACAGCAGAAGGTGCCTGGTTTTCATGTTCCCAGACGATGCCCGTCTAGACCTAGACCTCCTCAGCCTCAGCAACATGGTGACCTCATATGTCTTCAGATCACACCCTGTGACTGGCAGATGTTGGGGATTAACTAAGAGGGGAAGCTATTTCCATTGCTTTGGAACTTCTTCTGGAAGAATCGCAGCAGGAATTCTACAAGCCACCTCCTTCTCCTCCTCCTTTCCCCTCTAAGGACTCAGCTAGGGACCACAGTAGATTGCTGGATGTGTTGCAATATGCCTTTCTGATAACATGGGACCCTTTGCCTCATGTGTCGCTCACAATCTTTCTTGATCTGCTCTCTGGAGAGCTGGAACGCAGATGACTTGAGGATACCCTTCCATTTTTTTTATTTTACACATATATATATAAAATAATTTAATGTTTTAAATATTAAATATTTAATTTAATATATTTAATTTTATTTAATTTAATATATAAATTAATATATAATTTAAATTTAATATTTTAAATAGGGACGCGGGTGGCGCTGTGGGTAAAACCTCAGTGCCTAGGACTTGCCGATCGCATGGTCGGCGGTTCAAATCCCCGCGGCGGGGTGAGCTCCCGTCTTTCGGTCCCAGCTCCTGCCCACCTAGCAGTTCGAAAGCACCCCTAAGTGCAAGTAGATAAATAGGTACCGCTTTATAGCGGGAAGGTAAACGGCGTTTCCGTGTGCTGCGCTGGTCCTGGCTCACCAGAGCAGCTTCGTCACGCTGGCCACGTGACCTGGAAGTGTCTCTGGACAGCGCTGGCCCCCAGCCTCTTAAGTGAGACGGGCGCACAACCCTAGAGTCAGACACGACTGGCCCGTACGGGCAGGGGTACCTTTACCTTTACCTTTAATATACTTTAAAAAAACACACACAACAAGTTATCTGCAGGAATAGCAAAGTTTCCAAGTGATTGCCTAGCAACAAAGCCCATAAATCCATTTGCAAAACATTTTTGCATTCTTCTTTTGACAGATGTAGATTCAACATACCTTACTGACTTGATGGAGGCTGCTTTCGCTGTGCCTGTGTGTGTGTGTGTGTGTGTGTGTGTGTACAGAGGAGAAGAGACATGCTTCTTACCCATGGCCATTTCCCTGACATTTCCCTAACCATCAATTTCTGCATTATACTTGGGTTTTTGCACCAAGTCAAAGTCACTTCTGGAAATTTAGTGGGATATGGTGGAAATTTAATGCTTATTTCCCTGCTAATGGCTTCCAGGAAAAAAAAAATCCTTCTGCAACCCCATTAACCTGGCAAAGTGACGAAATTTGGGGTGATTTACTGACATATGGTTCTTTCCTGCCGTTTTCATGGATGAATCTTGGGGGAACAGAAGCACACAAGCCGCGGGAAGGGTATGGGAGCAACAACGTTGTCTGATAGGTAAAGGTAAAGGGACCCCTGACCATTAGGTCCAGTCGTGACCAACTCTGGGGTTGCGGCGCTCATCTCGCTTTATTGGCTGAGGGAGCCGGCGTACAGCTTCTGGGTCATGTGGCCAGCATGACTAAGCCGCTTCTGGCGAACCAGAGCAGCGCACGGAAACGCCATTTACCTTCCCGCTGGAGCGGTACCTATTTATCTACTTGCACTTTGATGTGCTTTCGAACTGCTAGGTTGGCAGGAGCAGGGACCGAGCAATGGGAGCTCACCCCGTCGCGGGGATTCAAACCCCCAACCTTCTGATCAGCAAGTCCTAGGCTCTGTGGTTTAACCCACAGCGCCACCCGCGTCCCTATGTTGTCTGATGGTTTGTGTCAAATCCCACCCTCTGGTGAAATTAAGTGTGACAGGCATGTATATTGGTCAAAAACCATTGACGTGACATAATGCAACATAGAGTCTCAGAGCTATATATCACAGTATGGTATATATTTCTATATAATGATAAAATAATAGATATCAACCAATTGTACACGTGGAACATTCACATATGTACAAATAATTTCAAATACCAACTTGGAAGGCTTGTTGAAAGAGGAACATTTCCAACAGGCACCGGACAAAAGAGAGGTGGTACCTGACTGACATGCTGATTTCCGCAAAGTAGAATATTCACAAATATTTGACATTCGTTAAATTTTCTAGTTTCGTGAAATTGTGGATTCAGCATCTAAACTTTGGGTGCCTTAGGCTGCTGGCTGCAATTCTAAACATACTTATAATAGTAGAATGGTAGAGTTGGAAGGGGCATCTAGTCCAACCCCCTGCAATGGAGGAATTTCAACTAAAGCATCCATGCAAGATGGCCATCCAATCTCTGCTTTAAAATATCCAAGGAAGGAGTCTGTTCTACCGTCAAACAGCTCTCACTGTCAGAAAATTCTTCCTGATGCTCTGGCAGATTCTCCTTCCTTGTAACTTGAAGCCATGGGTTCGAGTCCTACCCTCCAGAGCAGGAGAAAACAAGCTTGTTCCCTCTTCCATGTGACAGTCCTTGAGATATTTAATGACTCTCAGTCTCCTCTTTTCCCGGCTAAACATTCCAAGCTTCTTCCACCATTCCTCATAAGGCATTGTTTCCAGACTCTTGATCATCTTAGTTGCCCTCCTCTGCACACCTTCCAGCTTGTCAATATCCATCTTAAAATGTGGTGCCCAGAACTGGACACGCTACTTGGGAGTAAGCCCTGCTGGACCCAAGTTATTCTAACAAACAGGACCAGGCTTGCTTCCTCAGTGTTATTGGTTGGGGAACGGGGTGACACAATGTTTCTCTAGTGACATCTTTTCATTTACATGTAAAATACGGTGTTGGGAAACTGATAATTAATTCCTTGGGATGGAAGAGAAATCTGGCTTTATTCAGATTTCAGTGTGAACCAACCTAAGTTGAACTTCCTCAAAACAATGCGCAAACCGAAACACAGCTACGCTTCATAATTCGCACGTCTCTGAATTTTGTGATGCAGTTCTCCAAGCAAATAATTTGCACAAATGTGTGTGTGTTAGGGGAATGTGTACATACAAATGCATATATTAGAGAGCATAACCTAAAAATGCATTGTAATGGAAACTTGTTGGCAAAACTGTTTATCGGGGGGGGGCATACAAAAATATGTATACAGTTATACCTCGGGATGAATACCCTTCAGGTTGAGCGTTTTCGGGTTGCGCTCCGCGGCGACCTGGAAGTAACGGAACGCATTACTTCCGGGTTTCGCCGCTCGCGCGTGTGCAGACACTCAAAATGACATCATGCGCGTGCACGGAAGCGGCGAAACACGACCCGCGCACACGCAGACGCACAGTCGCGTCTTACATTCACTTCAGGATCCGAACGGGGCTCCGGAATGGATCCCGTTCGCATCCAGAGGTACCACTGTATTAGGAAAAATTGCACTAAAATGCTAGTGAATTTTCTTGAATCACAGACTGGTGAAGAAATGTGGAGAGCTGAACTCGAAACTCGAAAATGAGACCAGGGATTTCCAAACCTGTGGTCTGTGAACTACCACTGCCCAGAGAACACTTCCCAGCACTGAGGGTCCACAATTCAGCATAGGAGAATGGACACTGTAGGTCACATAGGAAGGTTCTATGGGCTACATATATCTGTGGGCCTGCATTTCCCCATTGCTGGGACCAGGAGCACCAAGTGGGGGACCAGGGCACCCCCAAAATTTCAAATCAAAGGGCTGGGGCCCCCCAAACTTGGACAGTGTTCTCGAAGCTACCAGCATGAGTTTAACCAAACTGCGGGAGGCAGTGGAAGACAGGAGTGCCTTGCGTGCTCTGGTCCATGGAGTCACGAAGAGTCGGACATGACTAAACAACAACAACAATGTATTTGCAATGGACATACAGGGTTCCTTCTTCCCTCTCTCTTTCCCCCTCCATTTAATTACATTATAGATGTTGGAGTGGGCTGTTGGTACAGAAATAAAAAATTCATTGCATTATCCTTTTTTAAAACAAACCAGGCAAGGTTATTGTTTCGTCTCAGTGTATCGCAGTGAAGGGGAAATGATGACCTAAATATCCTCTTGTGCTGGTGGGGAGGGCGGAACTGTGGCACTCAATCTGTTTGAAACGAGTGCTGCTTAGGAATTTAGAATTTTCAAGTAAGCATGGCAGAGCTTTGTAGTTCTCTGTAAAGGAGATGATGTGCTTCAAATACCACAGCACATCTTTGTAATTAGTTTTAGAGTCACAAAGAAGTGAAGCAGATTTTCGACAATTACTCATTTTTTTAAATTAAAAAACCCCACAAAATAAAAAAAACCCCAAAGGTTAACGGTATGAATTTTGTTTCTCCCACAGACAGCTTTATATAACCGCTGTACAAAATGGACTAATTCAACCACCAACATAATGGCATATCTTAAATGCAAAATTGCTTTCGAAGGGTTGACGCAACGGCCTCCCCTCTCCATTTTACCTTGGACTCTCTTTAAAAACAAGGCCCTCAAAGCAAGGCTTGCTATCCTACCTAAGGCTGAGTACTCTGTTGTATTGCATATTGATCCTGGCTGCTTCCAGACAGGTGGCTCCTAACTCTCAAAATAATTGCTACTCCACTGTAAGCAGCAAAAAGAATTGCCATTGATTCCCACGCATTCAGTTTTTCCCAGCTATGCAAAGTCACTAAAGGAGGGTACAGAGCAGGATGAGTGAGGGGCGTGGCCTCAATAGGGGCGTGGCCACAGGCTTAGGCTTGTGCTTCCCCACCCCTGGAAAAAAATTGGGACAAGTGCAACTCTTCGTTAGCAAAAACGGAATCTGCACAGGAGTGTCAGGCTTTAGGAGCACAGAAACTCATCTCCAGCAGATCTTCTCCCCATGAAGCAGTTGCTGGCAGGGGCGTACAAAGTGGGGGGCAGAGGGGGCGGGTCGCCCCGGGTGCCACTCGGGGGGTGGCGGCAAGATGACCCCTGCCTCCCCCAGCTGTTGAGCTCTTGCATGCCATGTCCATACATACTATTGCATACTATGTCCATACTGGCGTCCGTACGGGCTGCCTCTTGCACGGCGACTGTACGGGCTGCCGCGCGTGCACACTCCATACGGGATGCCACACATGTGCACTCCATACAGGATGCCCCGCCCCAGGTGCCGGAGAGCGTTCCTTCACCACTGGTTGCTGGGACTGAAGGTCCCTACCTCCCCACAGCTGCCTAAGTCCCCTCTTCTCCATGGTCCCCCCCCAAGCAATTGGAGACTGTTTTCATGCCTCTTCTGGTTCTGGAAGACAAGTGGGAAAGGGAGCTTGTCACAACAGGAAGGGGAGACACCTGAGCTTCTTCACCAGCCTGACTCATCTCTGTCTCTTGGCCTCTCTCCTCCCACCCTCCTGCTCCAGCTTCTGCCTCTGATTCTGGACTCCTCTCTGCCACAGACTCTCCCAGCTCACTAAGCCCTGTTAGCTCCTGACACCTCCTCCTCCCAGTCTTCTCCCTCTGACCACTCATCATCGCTCACCACCACTCCCCAGGCTCTGAACCTTCTTCCCTTCCCTCAGCTGGTTCCTCCCGCCATTCCTCTGCATCCAGCCAGTCTATGGGAGCATGTGTGCGTGAAAGATAGAAATACATATCTGTGAAATATACAGGATTTTTTTGGGGGGGGCAGGTTTAGCTGTGCAGTGTTGTTGTTGTTTAGTCGTTTAGTCATGTCCGACTCTTCTTGACCCCATGGACCAGAGCACGCCAGGCTCTCCTGTCTTCCACTGCCTCCTGCAGTTTGGTCAAACTCATGCTGGTAGCTTCGAGAACACTGTCCAACCATCTCGTCCTCTGTCGTCCCCTTCTCCTTGTGTCCTCCATCTTTCCCAACATCAGGGTCTTTTCCAGGGAGTCTTCTCTTCTCATGAGGTGGCCAAAGTATTGGAGCCTCAGCTTCAGGAACTGTCCTTCCAGTGAGCACTCAGGGCTGATTTCCTTCAGAATGGAGAGGTTTGATCTTCTTGCAGTCCATGGGACTCTCAAGAGTCTCCTCCAGCACCATAATTCAAAAGCATCCATTCTTCAGCAATCAGCCTTCTTGATGGTCCAGCTCTCACTTCCATACATCACTACTGGGAAAACCATAACTTTAACTATACGGACCTTTGTCGGCAAGGTGATGTCTCTGCTTTTTAAGATGCTGTCTAGGTTTGTCATTGCTTTTCTCCCAAGATAGCTGTGCAGCAGTCACCTCTAAATCTGTCAGTCACTTCCCTTTAGAAGCCCACATTGTTGCCCTTTCTTTGGGAGGCCCAATCTTCTCC
Organism: Podarcis pityusensis; assembly: GCF_964106645.2. NCBI lineage: Eukaryota > Metazoa > Chordata > Lepidosauria > Squamata > Lacertidae > Podarcis > Podarcis pityusensis. The sequence continues at coordinate 9,303,960 of NC_138032.1, forward strand.
TTCCTGCTAGTCTTATCTGAAAAGCCCCGTTGGCTGCATGTCGAGAACAACGCTCTCAGAAGTCATTTAAGGCTCTCCCAACTCTTGAAACCATAACAAGATTCAGATGGAAGGGACTGGGATGAGAAAAGTCTAAGCTCAGGCATCTGTGGCTCTTGGAGGAGATGTGAAAACCAATGCTTTAAACACAAATTTCTCCTTCCTGAGCTCTGGGTGCTGCCGATTTCTGCTCAAGTTCAGCTTGTTATCATCAAGATGCTGACTTTCAGCTGCCTTCTTGTAGGGATGCTCTCTCTAACATCGCAAATCCTGCCCAGACAAAGAAATGCTTCCAAAGACCTGTCATTTGCCTATTAAAAAATAAATAAATTACTAACAGAGGCTGTCATTCAAAGTCTTCTCTTAGTTTTAGACTGGACAGCTCTTCTGTTTTAAAAGTAAAGAATCCTAAGAAGGGCAAACGAGACATCTTACTAGAGACCCATTAAGCTTCTTCCTTATCAATACTTTTACGATAATGGTCTTTAAAATGATTGCAGCCAGCAACGAGGCAGAAGTTGAGATTCATGATAAAGCAATCAAGCCCCTGTTCAACTCCTATCAGACAAAGGTATGGTTCTATGGGGTTTTTAACTGCAGCAATTTGTATTTTACAGCAGCAGAACTTTATCTGTATTAAGGGATTTCCTTTCAAGTTTTTTTTTTTTTTTAACTAAAGGACAACAACATACATTGTTCTTCCAGTGAAGGCTGGAAATTGCACAGCAATTTTGAGGATGTAGATTCAGATGCATATTGGCCATGATTTATTGGCTGTAGATTCAGATATTGCCCTACCGTGTGTTGTATGTATGAATTGTGTACAATTCTTTGCAAACAGGAATGTAGATTTCATAATGCTTTATTATATTAGCCAGGGCTATACTGAATGCCACTGCACATTAAGCAGAGGAGTTCTCTACAGCTCAGGACACAAACGCATACATATGGCTAATGTTAGCTATGGGGCCAGGCATTTGCCCAGGTACAGTTGCCAGGCCTGTATTAGGGAGGGTATGTGAAAGTGTCAGTACCATAACAAACAAAAAAAGTCCATGTGTGTCTGTTCCTCTACCTGTTTGCATCAGAGAAAGATGACAGTGAGACCTCTCCCCCCTTGGCTGAGCTGGACAAACCTGTTGATTTCAGTTTCTCCCCTTTCCAATCAGTTATGAGAAGAAGAAAAATCCCTGTGAAAATTCACCTGAGAATGTATCTTGATGCATTTATTTATGTTTCCAATTTTCCTTAACGGAACCCATTTTTGCACATTGTTTTTACCAACACACATGCACACTTTACCTGCAAATTCGCACTTTTGTCTGCATCGCTTTCACCGGAGAACTGCATTGCAAAATTCGGAGAAGGGAGGATTTCGAGAGGAAGCTGCGTTTCGGTTTGCCTGTCCTTTTGGAAAGCGTGGATTGGGCAGGTTCTCCTTTAAATGTGAGCTGGACCGAATTTCTCCCCCCCCTCCCCAATTCAGAATCGAAAAGCTGAAATGGGGCTGGGGAGGGAGGGATATGCCTGCAATGGAACAAATGACCCCAAGGCAGGGGGAGGAGATGGCCTGGATGGAGATATGATGTCACAGATCCCTTGGTGTATGTATCCCTTTATCTGCCAATTAGATTAATCCCTCCCGAGTGCAATTTGTTGCCGAGGGGGCATTGGGTTTCATGCAACAAGGCCGGCGACTTTCCTTTTTTGTTGGCCTCGGAACATACAGTATCCCTATCTGGAGATCAAAGCCCCCTGGAAAGTTGGTAAATAGAATATTCTACCTTTGATGCGTGCATAACTTTCCTTGAACACATACACCTCCAGAGGACAACGTATCCTTTCGGCAACACAGTAATGTACGCCCAGCTCTGTCCACTTAACAGTTGCTGGCAAAGAGGAACAGATTTCAGGGAAGACTTAACAAAAATATTTCCCCTTTGTTCTTTCTTGGAGCTATTACAGTGCCTTTTCTGTGGGTGATGAAGGATCTTTCCTCCCCCCTCCCCCCGCACCCTCGGCATCTTCTAAACCAGCTCAATAGCTTTCCAGAGCAGGTAATATATAACCAGGTTCATTGTGATGCTAAAGAGTTCTATTTAGCTGTATTTAAACTGGATATCATGACTCCACACGATGACCTTTCACTCCTGGGAAGTAGTTTTAAATTCAATCCGCGATAAAGGGAAAAATCCTTCCAATTCATTGGCTCTCAAAGGTCACAAGTGAACTGTGTTTTGATGCTATCTTCTGCTTTGTGGCTTTGGTTCTCAATATACATGAGCATCGCAGCGGCTTGAATTGCCTCTTTGTCTCGCTGGACGGAGCTGCAAGGAGCCTGAGAAAACACGGAGCCAGGGCAAGGATACCTGGAGAAAAGGGCCAAGCTGGAGGGGCCAGAGCTGAACTGGATGCAACACGTGCCCATAGGAGGTCTTGGGTTCAACAAAGGACAGCCCATTAAGAAGGATTTGGTGCTACTGGGCTGGGAAAGTCCGTTTTGAAGTTTGGGAGTTTGTGATAGTGGCCAAAACCCCGAGAAGGATCTATAGCAGGAGCAAGTAGTGGGGTTGGAGAGCTGAAAGTAATTTCACATCTGGCAACCAATGTGCCTCTTGGGTTTCAGATAATACATGGGTAGACAAGTCTAAAAAGCCTGGGACACAAATTTTCACAGCCCTCTAGCGGCTATGGTGGGTCATTTACCATAAGTAATGTATTTATTGTTAATTCTGAGAGTGCATATTAGATTCTGACCAAACTAAACCTCCTGATGTATATTGTGCTCTAGTTTGGTCAGAATCGAGTACACTCTTCCAGAGTTAACACTAAATACATTACTTCTGGTAAATGTAAATAGAACCTTAGTCACTAGAGGGCCATGAAAATTTGTGTCCCAGACTTTTAAAACTCGTCTACCCATGTTCTTTCTGAAACCAAAGGGGCACATTGGTTGCCAGATGTGAAATATATTGGCATTATTTTTAGCTCTCCACCACCACTAAATGGACCATTCCACAGCCCAAGCGCCACATTCCCTTCTGAGTAAGCTTCTGAGGGCCAAATGCTGGTGATGTGCGGGTCCAGAGGCAAAAGTTGCTGCAGCAAGAAAGGTGAATTTTACCTTTGCACCGTAGACTAGTTTCTACACACACACCCCTCCAGCCTTCATCCAGGGGCATCACCAGTGTTGAAGGACACATTCTAGTCAGGGACGGGCAATTGTCAATTTTCCTTTCGAAAAGCCCTGCATGGCAGCCACCACTGTTTTAATTTCTTGGGGAGTCCCAGGGTGCCGGGAGGCCAGCTTTACAGAAAACCTGGCCTTGTGCACAGCCATGGCTTTTGTGAACTTTTGGGGTCCTTCCAGCTCCTGAGACTAGTGTCGAGAGCAGGGATAGCCAATATAGAGTCCTCCAGATGTTTGCTGAAGGACAGCTCCCATTACCCCTGACCATTGTCTGTCAGGGCTGGATCAGCAGTAAAGTCGATTCCTTATTCAAGGAAACAGAATACAAACAGGGAAACCCATGGAGAGACTGGCCGCTGGTAAAGCAGTTGCCAGAACTGACACATTGGGCCTCCTTACTTCCCGTTAAATCTCTCCATCCAGCTGTTTCCCCATAGAACCAGCAGGCTCTAGTGAATCTGTTCCAGCCCCAGCTCCCACCTCTTCCTCAGCTGCCTGTCCTGCGTCTGCCGCCTATTCTGCCTCTTCTTCCTCTCTCTCACCCAAGCCTGCTGCTTGTTCATCATCCAACCATTTTGTTCCTCCTTCATCCTCTGACCCGTCATTCGTGTCCCATCCACCCCGGCTCGGAGTCTTCCTCTTCTGAAGTTTCCTTAGGGGGTTCTACAGCTGGAACCTCCAACCATTCCACATTGTCCAGCCAGTCCCTGACATTGCCCATGTTGGCTGAGGGCAATGGGGCTGGGGCTAATGGAGCTAATGGCTAATGGAGTCGAACAATGTCCAGAGGCCACCACACTGGTCCAGAAAATAGAGAGGGTCTCAGAATGGCAGAAGTGGGTCATCCCTCTTGTGTAACATCTCAGAAGCCTGCTTCCCTGCCCCCAATTTTGTTCCATTAGCCCTACGAAGCAGCAAATATCATGTCAGAAATTCCCATGTCCACTCTGTAGAAGGTCAGGTCAGAAGGTCATTGCTTGAGTGAGAGATGGCGAGCCAATTTCTCCCTATGGGATATCCCACGATTCCATGTAAATTCCTTTTGCGCTCCACTCTGACATAAAGATCACCCTTGTAAGCCCACCATGCTCAGCGAGGGCCTCGGACGATGGCTGCCTGCGGCTAGTTTAAACTTGCGCATTCAAAGTCAAGACTAAATAAATGGTACTGTAAGTTTAGCATTCATAAATTAACGTTCCCTTTGGTTTTCCTCCTCTGCCCTTCGTGACTTCTGCCCTCCTCTCCCAGATACCCAAAGAAAGTCCCATTGTGTTTAAAAATAATGCCTGACACTCCACATAGATTAACTAGAAATGACACTTCCAGACACTTTCAGGCTAACACTCTGTTATATGTCAAAAGCACATAGGCAAATCTCTTTAGCCTGCAACATGAACAAGTCTCCTTACATATCAAGTCTCGCAACAGCAGTGGCAGCCTCTTTTGAGGTTTGGGTTTCCTCCAGTCTTGGGGTGCAATAGGTGGAAAAACTATAAATGGTTATGCTTTAGTGTGTTTATGTCCTCCATTTTCTCAAAGGAGCTCAAGATGGAGGCTATCCCACTTGACTGTCACAAGAACTCTGTGAGGTGGGCTTGGTAGGCCTCAAGTCGCCCAATGAGCTTCATGGCTGTGTGGGGATCCGAACATGAGCTTCTCCATCCTAGTCCAACATGCTCACAACTACAGCAAACCGGCTCTCCAAATGGTTACAGGTGCAAGTCTTCTCCTTGTCCCCCTCATTAGTTCTCATTTTGCGATAGATTTAATAGTATTGTTTTCCCTCTCGGTTTCTTTTTTTTTTTTTTTTTAAAAACACAGTTTATTTCATCATTATTTCATTAATTAATATGTTCATACAAATAACACTTGATTTCTCCCACACGTGACACTGGATTCTTAGTAGCTGGATGTGTGAGCTGGAAAAACATTACAGGGAACGGCCAATTTGCACACGCCCAGTTGACTTCAAAAATGGCCCTGAAAGAGCCCAGAAATGGCAAAAAGTGTGAAAACAGCGGCTAGCAATCCCAGGAGCCCTTGCACTGACCATTGAGGCCTGTGGAGAGTTGGTATTCGAGCAAGAAGGATTGGAGGGGGTGATTGTATAGACATCTTACTCTTTGTGCTCCTCCAAACTCTCTCTCTCTCTCTCTCTCTCTCTCTCTCTCTCTCTCTCTCTGTCTCTCTAGTTTTAAATGTGCCATTGATGTAATAATAGTGCAATTGTGGTGGATTTATACTGGACTGTCCACATATCATCCCGCTTCAGTCATTGTTCTGCAATGCTCCCCCAGTGTCAATGCGTGAGTGTGAGTGTCTGGAGGCGGTTGGAGGATGAATGGTGGCTAACAGATTGAATCCTGACAAGACAGAAGTACTGTTTTGGGGGGATAGGAGGCGGGTGGGTGTGGAGGACTCCCTGGTCCTGAATGGGGTAACTGTGCCCCTGAAGGAGCAGGTGTGCAGCCTGGGAGTCATTTTAGACTCACAGCTGTCCATGGAGGTGAAGGTCAATTCTGTGTCCAGGGCAGCTGTTTACCAGCTCCATCTGGTATGCAGGCTGAGACCCTACCTGCCTGCAGACTGTCTCGCCAGAGTGGTGCATGCTCTAGTTATCTCTCGCTTGGACTACTGCAATGCGCTCTGTGTTGGGCTACCTTTGAAGGTGACCCGGAAACTACAACTAATCCAGAATGCAGCAGCTAGACTGGTGACTGGGAGCAGCCGCCGAGACTACATAACACCAGTCTTGAAAGACCTACATTGGCTCCCAGCACGTTTCCGAGCACAATTCAAAGTGTTGGTGCTGACCTTTAAAGCCCTAAATGGCCTCGGTCCTGTATACCTTAAGGCGCTTCTCCACTCCCATTGTTCTGCCCGGACACTGAGGTCCAGCGCTGAGGGCCTTCTGGCGGTTCCCTCACTGCGAGAAGCAAAGCTACAGGGAACCAGGCAGAGGGCCTTCTCGGTAGTGGCACCCACCCTGTGGAACGCCCTCCCACCAGATGTCAAAGAGAACAACTACCAGACTTTTAGAAGACATCTGAAGGCAGCCCTGTTTCGGGAAGCTTTTAATGTTTGATGCATTACTGTATTTTAATATTTTGTTGGAAGCCGCCCAGAGTGGCTGGGGAACCCCAGCCAGATGGGCGGGGTATAAATAATAATTTATTACTTATTATTATTATTATTATTATTATTATTATTATTATTATATTACTGTATTGTTGCCATCTGGAGGGGCACTCTGACACTATAGCACAACAAAAGTGGGACCAAAAAAATAAAAAAATAAACCGGAACATTTGTGGTCTGAAAAGTTACAGGATTTCAGCAGGAAATTACAGGACAGGCACTGATTGGAAACAAAACAGTATTTTTGCCCTGAAACTTTCATCCATCTTTGTAACAAGAGCAGCACCAAGAAAAGAACCAGAGGACCTCTGTAACCTTATGCACTCACTCATAGACTCCAAGATTTGACAGGTGATGCTTGTGCATTTGTTACTGGGGCTACGCAAGAACTATTCACTTCTTTGCAGAAACAGGGGTGGTTGGGGTTTTTCTTTGCACTGTCAATTTCCCCCCGCCTTTTTGAAGATTGATTGGCCATGCCTATGAAGTAGTCACCTGTTTATTTGCATTGCCTTCTCTTGCTGTGCCTCTCCACTGGTTTCATTTGCCTTGTATTCTGCTCTGGTCAGACCTCACCTGGAGTACTGTGTCCAGTTCTGGGCACCACAGTTCAAGAAGGACACTGACAAACTGGAACGTGTCCAGAGGAGGGCAACCAAAATGGGCAAAGGCCTGGAAACGATGCCTCATGAGGAACGGCTAAGGGAGCTGGGCATGTTTAGCCTGGAGAAGAGGAGGTTAAGGGGTGATATGATAGCCATGTTCAAATATATAAAAGGATGTCACATAGAGGAGGGAGAAAGGTTGTTTTCTGCTGCTCCAGAGAAGCGGACACGGAGCAATGGATCCAAACTACAAGAAAGAAGATTCCACCTAAACATTAGGAAGAACTTCCTGACAGTAAGAGCTGTTCGACAGTGGAATTTGCTGCCAAGGAGTGTGGTGGAGTCTCCTTCTTTGGAGGTCTTTAAGCAGAGGCTTGACAACCATATGTCAGGAGTGCTCTGATGGTGTTTCCTGCTTGGCAGGGGGTTGGACTCGATGGCCCTTGTGGTCTCTTCCAACTCTATGATTCTATGATTCTATGATTCAGTGATGTCATCACATAGCCCAATCTGATTGTGCAGTGATGTCATTACAGTGGTACCTTGGTTCTCAAACTTAATCCGTTCTGGAAGCCTTTTCCAAAACCAAAGCGTTACAAAACCAAGGCGTGCTTTCCCATAGAAAGTAATGCAAAATGGATTAATTCATTCCAGACTTTTAAAAACAACCCCTAAAACAGCAATTTAACATGAATTTTACTATCTAATGAGACCATTGATCCATAAAATGAAAGCAATAATCGATGTACTGTACTATAAAATATATAAGACAGTGTTGTAGATGATAAAAATTAGCATCCACACAGTCACAAAAACAAATTAACCGAAAAAGCCTCAGAAACAAAAATGCAAAATAAACAGCAAAAACAAAAGCGCCAAACTTAACCCATTCCAGAAGTCTGTTTGACTTCTGAAATGTTTGAAAACCAAGGCGCAGCTTCTAATTGGTACAGGCGCCCCGGAAACGATAGCCGACAACCGTATCGGACATTCAGCTTCTGAAAAACGTTCGAAAACCGGAATACGTCCGGGTTTTCGGCATTTGGGAACCGAGGCCTTTGAGAACCAAGGTAGCACTGTACATTTGTTGCGTGATTGCTGATTGGCGAGTATCAACCTTGTGACTAATGTGGCCTAACTTACTTTACTTGCCCTCTTCTGAAGCTATCCTTCTCTCTGTGATCTCTGATTGCCTGGGATCATTCACACGAATAATTCAGGAAGAAACACAGAGCACCAGGAATGAGGTGGCAGCAGTGGAAGAGTCACAGAACCGCCATCGCCAGGTTGCAGGACTAACAACAGCACACCTGTACGAGCTACATTCATTTACTCAGCAATACCGTACCTTGTACTGCTTTAAAAGCAACGTGGGTGTTTGTTATTTTAGTTAAATCTGCCGGAATAACATAATTGTGTTATAATGTCAGCAGTTGCGTGGTGTGATTGGCTGGCTGTGCACTGCATGGTGGCTAAATATCATGTGAATGTGCTAATCTGCATGTGTACTATAGACATGCCTTCCCTGTGCACAGAGTTTAACTTACAGAGATCTAAGAATGGCTAAAAATCAGAAAAATGACAATTCTAGCAAGTAGCAGATCAGAGCAACTCTGTTTTTAAGGCACCCCTTGCTCAAATCTCCCCCCAAATACACAGAACAGGGAAAGCAAGTTAGAGATACACAAAAAAATAATCAGCATCATTCCTGAGAGTATACGAATCACCTTCTAAGCAGCCAAGACAATCTTCTTCTTCTTTCAACTTTTATTTAACACGTGGACGTTCTCCTCGGAATTTGTGGCTATGTGTTTTTAATACTGTCAATAAATGTCTTTCCTGGAGACTCACGATGGCAATAATGGAAGCTGTTAACAAAGTGTGAAAGGCAGAGGGCCAGCAAAGGTTAATCATATGGCTGTCCGCTAATGACCTCTCCAGCCCCTGGTTTTAAAACCCTCCGCTACTTGTAAAGACCAATCACGTGAGCAATTTCCTGTCTGAGGTTGCCTTTATGGAGAAGAATAAAAGGCTGTCTTTATTGTGAAAAAAGAGAGCGCCCAGCAGGGGTGGAGGTTATTATTTTTAAGCTGATCTAAACACCTGGGTTTCCCAGTAGAGCCTATTAAACGTCCTCCATTATGCCTAAATATTTCACTAATTCCCAACCCCATAGTAGATTAGAGTATTATTGCTTAAAGCAGAGAAGGCACAGAGATTCTGGACACATGGGGCAAAAGGTTGTACCCTGCATAAGCCACCAGCGGGAGGCAGCTGAGATAGCATTGGGCATTTCATTTTGTTCACGTGAATGTGCAATAGACAGTTGTGAATTCTTATTCAGCTGGCAGCCAGCATGGAAATTATTGGGTTTTAAGGTTGGGGAGTTCAGACCCCACCTCTGCCTTGTACTCACCCTGTTGGCCTCGGTCAGTCACTTGTCACTTATTTGTGTTGTCTTTATGATGTTCGCCACTCTGAGCCCAGCCTTGGCCAGGGAGGGCGGGATACAAATAAAATTTATTATTACATTTGTACCTCTGGTTGCAAACAGGATCCGTTCTGGAGGCCCATTCGCAACATGAAAAGAGCACAAACCGCAGCGGTGCGTCTGCGCATGCGTGGGTTGCGATTCACCACTTCTGCGCATGCTCATGATGTCATTTTGCACTTCTGCGCATGCACAAGCAGCGAAACCCAGAAGTAATCCTTTCCGGTACTTCCAGGTCACCGCGGGACATAACCTGAAAGAACGTAACATGAAGCAAATGTAACATGAGGTATGACTTTATTATTATTATCATTATTATAATCATCATCATAGGGACGCGGGTGGCGCTGTGGGCGGTGGTTCGAATCCCCGCAGCGGGGTGAGCTCCCGTCGTTCAGTCCCAGCTCCTGCCCACCTAGCAGTTCGAAAGCACCCTTAAGTACAAGTAGATAAATAGATACCGCTTTATAGCGGGAAGGTAAACGGCGTTTCCGTGTGCTGCTCTGGTGCCGGTTCACCAGAGCAGCTTCGTCACGCTGGCCACATGACACGGAAGTGTCTGCGGACAGCGCTGGCTCCCGGCCTCTAGAGTGAGATGAGCTCACAACCCTAGAGTCTGTCAAGACTGGCCCGTACGGGCAGGGGTACCTTTACCTTTACCTTTTTAATCATCATCATCATCATCATCATCATCATCATAGAATCATACAATTGCAGAGTCGGAAGGGGTCCCGAGGGTCACCTAGTCCAACCCCCTGCAATGCAGGAATCTCAGGTAAAGCATCCATAACAGACGGTCATCCAGCCTCTGCTTACAAACCTCCAAGGAGAGAGAGCCCACCACCTCCTGAGGGAGTTGCTTCCTCTACCAAGCAGCTCTTGCTGTTAGCCTCAGTACTTTGCCTTCTGTAATGTGGACACTGAGGCTGCTAATATGGGGTCCATAGCAGTTAAATGAGTTGCTTGATATTAGGGGCTTCAATACCACTGTTGCAAGGTTTGTGGTCTTGGGCAAAGAATTTGACTCCACCTAGTCCAGTACTGTGGTACCTCGGGTTACAGACACTTCAGGTTACGCGTTTTTGGGTTGTGCACTGAGTCGAACCCGAAAGTACCGGAACAGGTTACTTTCGGGTTTCGGCGCTCATGCATATGCAGAACAGCTACATTGCTCTTTGCACATGCACAGATGCACCAAATCACGACCCACGCGTGTGCGGACTCGGTGCTGTGGGTTGTGAACGTGCCTCCCACATGGATCATGTTCGCAACCCGAGGTTCCACTGTATTCTGCTTCCAATAGAGGCCATTCAAATGCCTGGGAGAAGGTCTCCCTGTTGCTTGTCTGGAATTCTCACAGTGGCCAACCAGAAGAAGCCTGCCAGAGGACCATGGGAACCCCACAAACCGAACATGAGTGCAACAGCACACTTCTGACCGTGACCCCCTGCAACTTGTGTTCAGAGATAGAAATGTACAAAGAGCCCTGCTGGATCAGGCCAGCAGCAAATCTTTGTCCACTGGCACTAATTATAGGCTGCCCCTGATGCCCAAGCATCCACAAATAATCGTTGTGGGGACTCGGCACCCACACTGCAGGGCGTCCGATGTGAATTCCGGTGCCTCACGAAGCACCGGAAGTCATGTCCGAGACCTCACAGGGCCTGAGAGGTGGTGTCCGAGGCCTCGCGGGGCCTCAGACATGACTTCCAGGGTTTCCAGGGGCTGCTGCAGGGCACGCAACGTCAAGACCTCATGTAATAATAATAATAATAATAATAATAATAATAATAATAATAATTTTATTATTCATACCCCACCCATCTGGCTGGGTTTCCCCAGCCACTCTGGGCGGCTTCCAACCAAATATTAAAAACAATACAGAATCAGACATTAAAAACTTCCCTAAACAGTTGTCTTTTAAAAGTAAAATAGTTTTTTATTGCCTTGACACCTGCTGGGAGGGCGTTCCACAGGGAAGCGCCACTACCAAGAAGGCCCTCTGCCTGGTTCCCTGTAACCTCACTTCTCTCAGCGAGGGAACCGCCAGAAGCCCCTCAGCGCTGGACCTCATTGTACACCACTGGTCACCCACAACCTGGGGCCCTGTCCACTGGAAGAGGAAGAGGAGTGCGGGGGGAGCGCACTGCCCCTGGCAGCGCAATCCCGGTGGGGTGCCATCGCAGCTGTCCCCCTGCCCGTGCTGGGCTCCACACCCCCGCAGGCGGTGTGCCACACCCCAGGACACGTGCCATGCCCCTGTAGGCGGCGCGCCACACCCGCAGGATGCGTGCCACGCCTCTGGGACGTGCGCCAGCCCCGTCCCCACCTGTTCTCCACCCCCCAGTGCCAGAGTGTGAAGCTCCGCCACTGGCCCTGTCTTGGATGGAGGGGAAGTTGTAATCTCTGCCTGCCCTTCCAAAAGAGGGCGGTCAAGAGATGGTGAGGGTGCGGCTGCAGCTGCACTGTTCGTTTATTCCTGCTCGCTGCTTCCTGCTACTTAACCATTTCCTGGCCCACGAGAGCACCTATCCTGCTAAGCTTACTCAGCAGTCTTTGGTTGGGTACCTTGTTGAAAGCTTTTCGGAAGTCCAAGCACATTATGTCACCTCTAACTATATTCTTGTTGACATTCACGAAGAACTGCAATAGGTTTGTGAGACAGGAGTTGCTCATGCTGACTTTGCTTTAGCAAGGCATGTTCTTCTATACTTATGGGAAGCCCACGAACAGGACATGAGCTGGAAAGCCTTCTCTTCCTTGTGTTCCCCAGAGGCAGAGCCTTATTGTCCGCGGACTTATCTAATCCAGTTTTCTAAATTGGTGGCTGCCACCACATCTTGAAACAGCAAATTCCATAGTTTAACTACGTGTTGGTTGCCAACCAATTATGGATTGTCTGGAACAGTTCAGAAATTGGACCATGCTGTTGACAAAACATTCGGCTTCTCTAGAGGATCTCCAACGTCTAGAATGTAACACAACAATACGATGCTAAATATATTTTCGCTTTTAATGTAGGAACAGATTGTGAGAGGCTGGCTTTGCATTGCACACTTGTAATGATGGCTGCCACCGTTTAACCTGATAAATTGCGGACAAACCTGATGTACGCCCTATCTGTGGGGCAAAATGAACGTGACATCAAGGGCCTTAATGAGGACATGGTATAATCATTGGCATCTAGTCACATTGTTTTAATTATTTTAATTGTTAAGCACAGAGTGGGAAATCAGGTTCCTAATGCCTAATGATCATTATATAGCCTCTTATTATCCTACACAGCAATTTCCGTTGCTATTTTTTCAGAGCAGGTCTAGCATACAAAATAACACTATTATGCATTATTTTCTTACAGAAACAACTCACACTCTTTTTTTTTAAAGAAGAAAACTTATCTTCTGTTGCTCTTGAAGTTACATCTTTGTTTCAGGGATGGATACAATGTGTTTTTATTGCATGGTAATGAAATGAGCTCCAGCAGTTCAACCTTTTAATGTCTGCTCAGAAGTAAGCCCCATTCAGTTCAATGGGACTTACTTCCAGGTGAGGATTTCAGCAAATGGCACCATGCAGTACACAGCCTGCCAGTTCAGACCTGCAGCCACGCACATCTCTGCTGAACAGCAGTTAGCCTATTTTAGGCGCATGAAGTTTTTTCATATATCTGTTTCACCAGAAGAAGATGCACCCTGTTGAATTGATTTATTGGTTTGGCGTGACCCCCGCTAATTGATTTACGATCCACAATTAGCTCTTTATGCCCGGCGCGCTTCCTCCGAGCTGCGCCACTCAGCTCCGTCTCCAGTAGCTCTCCAGTCACGCCTCAGCAGAGTTAAACACAGCGGTGAAACTGTCACGTAGCTTCCACTTAGCTTCCGACAAACACAGACAGAGACCAGGTTTGTCTAATATCAGTCCTTTATTCCGACTTTCCCCAGGAATCTCCTGGGCTCACAGCAGCCATGACAAACTGCCACCTTCTCTCTCAGAGAACCAGAGAGGAACAGAGTAAACGAAACTCCTCCCAGCTTCGAAAGCTGACGTCAGAATGCTGAGGCATCATGGGAACAACTTAACCTGTTAAGTTCCAAACCCAACACCCCCTCTTGCCGAACCATTCTGACAAGACCTTTTTGAGTTCAACACCTTCCCCTTTGCCTTATGCCACTTCCCGGCATCTTTCCCAGGCACCTGTTGAACCCCTTCAACACTCCCAGAATCACACTGTGCGACACTTTTCCACGCACTTGTGACCTGATACCCTACTGACCCATTTGGGCCAGCAGTTGTGTCTTCTCCGTCAGATCCTTCCCCCTCTGACTTGACACCCTGTTTGTGAGCTTTCTCCATTACGCTAACCGGAGATGAAGCCTCACACCTGGACACTCCTTTCACAACCTTTGGAGATGCCCAGACCTGCCCTGAACCCTGATCTTGGACCTGGTCCCCATCACCGGGTTCTGAACCCTGATCTTGGACCTGGTCCCCATCACCGGGATCAGCCTCTGCCTCCCTTTCCTCCTCAGAATCAGACAGACATTCTGAGAGAAAAACAGAACCATCCCTGAGTCTTGAACACCCAACCTGTTCACAGAACTCAGCCTGCTTACTGACCAGCAGCTTGGTTTGATCACCCTCTGGGTATGCAAACTTCCACCCATTGGTTGCAGGATCATATCCACAGAAGATCATGTCCTGAACCTTTGGACCACCTGCCTCAAAGAGCTCAAAGGGCTCTTTGGCTACCCTCCCAAACCCGGGAAAACCATGTACCTGTGCACCCTTGCATGCCCTGCACCCTAGGGACCTCCCACATTTCCGGAGTATTGTACCCTTTTGTGCACCTGTGCAGCTTTTGCACATGACTGGGAACCTTAGCACACTGCGCCTGTGCTTTTCCAGCATTCCCACCACCCTCCAGAGGTGACTCCAGAACAAAGAGATTGTTCTGCCCCCTTTTCACGTTGGCCACTTGTTTCCCCCCAACGTAGACCTCTAGCTCCTCCTGTAAAGGAGAAAAAGACATGTTAGCCACAGCAGAAACCGACTTTCTCATTCCGTCTGCTAACATCACAGTTATGTCCTGTTGTAACAGCCCTGCAGTTCCGCATTTCGCCAGCAGGCTCGCTTAGCAGGTGCTGACCAACAGCAGTATTCAAACCCAGCGCGTCACCGTGTCCTGGCTGGAGTTGTTCTTCACAGTTGCCATAGAAGCAGTGATAAGAAAACAACCCTCCCCAGCGTCTGAACCACGTCTTTCCCTTGCGTTCCCACGCTGGCCTCCTCTCCGAGACTGATTCCCATGGGAACTCAGCTGGTTGACCTTGGGACCTTCCTGCCCAGCTGTCTCCACTCTCCATGGGCAGCAACGACGAACTCCAGTGGAAAAACACTGCCCGGGGCTCCTCCCAGCCGGCTTGGCCCTCCTTCTCCGGAAAAGCACTCCTTGCCAGCTCCGCCCCCTCTGGCCTGGCTCCCACTGCGGCTTTCTGGGAACCTGCTTTGTTGACATTCCACTCCAGCACGCACAGTGGACAAGCCTTTACACTTGCCTTTGGAATCCTTCGCCCCCCCGATCTGCTCACTAGCACTCCTTGAGGCTAAAACATCAGGAACAGGGGCTGCAGCCATCTCTAGACTTTGGCAATACTTCCTCCAGGGCTCTGGCCTCCTGCTGAAGCTTCACCGCACATCCCAGCAGCCCTTGCTCAACTTCTTAGAGTGAGCCTTTGAAACGCAATGTCCTCCAAGACCTGGCTGCCTGCCATTGTCTTCCGTTCTCCCAAGGGGCCCCAAGCCGTACTCACAGATCACAAGCTCCTCCGGCACCCATCCGTGGGGAAACGATTTTCCAGCTGCTCTCAGCTCCCAGCTCTCAGCTCTCAGCACAGGCAACCACTTTGCGTCTTTCAGCTGCTCTGAGCTCCGCAGCTCTCCTTTGCCTCTTAACACCAGGCAAAAACTCCTGCCAGCGACTTCAAACGCATTCCGGCACTTCAAAGCGTTCCTGTGACAGTTTTTACGATCGGTGATTAAGGGTCCATAACCTGTTGAATTGATTTATTGGTTTGGCGTGACCCCCGCTAATTGATTTACGATCCACAATTAGCTCTTTATGCCCGGCGCGCTTCCTCCGAGCTGCGCCACTCAGCTCCGTCTCCAGTAGCTCTCCAGTCACGCCTCAGCAGAGTTAAACACAGCGGTGAAACTGTCACGTAGCTTCCACTTAGCTTCCGACAAACACAGACAGAGACCAGGTTTGTCTAATATCAGTCCTTTATTCCGACTTTCCCCAGGAATCTCCTGGGCTCACAGCAGCCATGACAAACTGCCACCTTCTCTCTCAGAGAACCAGAGAGGAACAGAGTAAACGAAACTCCTCCCAGCTTCGAAAGCTGACGTCAGAATGCTGAGGCATCATGGGAACAACTTAACCTGTTAAGTTCCAAACCCAACACACCCTTCCGACTTTCAGTTTGAAGGAAGAGGAGCAATTGCAGAGTAAATAAATGGAGAACGGGTCTTTCAAGGTGACTGGGGGCTTCGGCAGTGGTCTAGGGTTATAAGAATTTGAGTACAACAAATGTATTTCTTTTTTGAACTGCAAAAATTTGAGTGTGTGATACAAATGCACCCACCCACCCAGAATTAGAGCATGGCTTTGTTATAACAAAGTATTTCTTACTGGCATAGTTAGCAACCTTAGAATATACATTCCCCAATTTTACCCCATAGAAGGATCCTGGTGAAGTACACTCTTCAATTTCTAATAATAATAATAATAATAATAATAATAATAATAATAGTTTATTTATACCTTGCCCCATCTGGCTGGGTTTCCCCAGCCACTCTGGGCAGCCCAAAAGAATATTAAAAACACGATAAAACTTCAAACATTAAAAACTGCCCTAAACAGGGCTGCCTTCAGATGTCTTCTAAAAGTTACATAGTTGTTTATTTCCTTGACATCTGATAGGAGGGCATTCCACAGGGCGGGCACCACTACCAAGAAGGCCCTCTGCCTGGTTCCCTGTAACTTCACTTCTCGCAGTGAGGGAACCGCCAGAAGGCCCTCGGCGCTGGACCTCAGTGTCCAGTTTGAACGATGGGGGTGGAGACGCTCCTTCAGGTATACTGGGCTGAGGGCATTTAGGACTTTGAATTGTGCTCAGAAACATACTG
The DNA here is from genome assembly GCF_964106645.2 of Podarcis pityusensis. Taxonomy (NCBI): domain Eukaryota; kingdom Metazoa; phylum Chordata; class Lepidosauria; order Squamata; family Lacertidae; genus Podarcis; species Podarcis pityusensis. Next base: position 9,320,608 of record NC_138032.1, read on the forward strand.
GGAGTCAATGTAGGTCTTTCAAGACAGGTGTTATATGGTCTCAGAAGCAACCAACTCCATCACATAACCTGCTATTGCATCTACTTAATAGCTACAGCTACAAGCCCTACAACCACCTTCAAAGCCCTCTTCTTAATCCACTACATATTTTGGCTTAAGAATATGTAATTTTCTTAATTTCCATATATAATTTGGAGGTAAATTGCATACGTCGCCTGGCTTGGCACATTCTAGCGGTGCACCATGTGCTTTAGAGACATGTAGTTTATGAGCATGTTCAAGAGAAAGTCAGAACCGGTTTTTTAGGTTCTCCCTTTCCAAACCATTCTGCACCTAGCTTTAGACCAAAGGCACCTATCATTATTTTTTTAAAAAACTGCTTGCAATTGGACTAATTAAAAACTCTCATTGGTCTCTCCCAACCCTGTACTTATTCCTTGCCCACTTTAATTGAGCTCCTAGTTTTGCAGGCTAGTGGAGATGCGAGAAAAGTTTCTGCATCTTCAAACAAGTTTTTTTTGTGTGTGTGTTTTGATTGTTGTGGGAGCCTCATTGCTATTCCCAGAATGTCGAGTTGAGCTTATGCTGATCGGCAGGATTTAGAAGCGTGAAACAGAAAAAAAAGGAGAGGGAAAAAGGGTCCTTTCTTCTCTTCTCACTCCTTCATGGTTCCCCCCTCCCCCCTTCCCCATTTACATTGAAAGTTGGCCAAGATCAGATCACGCTCTGTCTGTGGCCTCTGAATTAAAATGGGGCTAGTTGCTCCCCCCCCAACTTTATAATTCTTGCAGAACTTCTTCTTGAGTTTAGTCCTTCTTGAGAGAAGTGTTCTTCTCCACCCTCCCTTCAAATGAACTTCTTTTGCTTTTTTATTATTATTTAAAGAGGTTGGAGTTTGGGTTTTGTTTTTTAAACTCCCCCTTTTTTCTGTCCCCAGATCGAGAGTTTGCATTAAAAGAAGGGAGGGAAAAGAAAGAATGCACTGTTTGCGTCTCGAGGTAAAAAACAGTCTGCTCACCAGCAGGTGCAGGGGTCCACAAACAGCTGTTTTACTGCTCTTGAGTTGAAGCCTATCACGTCCCCCCCTCCAAGCCAAGAGCTCTTCATTTAATCCTCTCCTGCAATTCACACTGTAATTGCCGGAGATCCAGACAGCCGGGGTGGGGTGGGGGGCCTCGTTTTATTAGTTGTATTCCACCCCCTCTCCACAAATAACAAGATCCTTAGCAAATAAGGGACAAGGCCTTTTAATTAGTTTTCAAGACTTTGAGCACAATCTCGTGGGGGTGTCCGCAGTGCGGGCTTTGTTGATAATGAACGGGAGTTTGCACACGCCCAGTTCAACAGGGCTGGGGCAAGAGACGTACCTTGTGGATTGTGGCCCTGGGCAACTGTAGCCAAAGTAAGCCACATGAAGCCAAATGGGCATCCCAATATCTTGTTGTTGTTTAGTCGTTTAGTCGTGTCCGACTCTTCATGACTCCATGGACCAGAGCACGCCAGGCACTCCTGTCTTCCACTGCCTCCTGCAGTTTGGTCAAACTCATGCTGGTAGCTTCGAGAACACTGTCCAACCATCTCGTCCTCTGTCGTCCCCTTCTCCTTGTGCCCTCCATCTTTCCCAACATCAGGGTCTTTTCCAGGGAGTCTTCTCTTCTCATGAGGTGGCCAAAGTATTGGAGCCTCAGCTTCAGGAACTGTCCTTCTAGTGAGCACTCAGGGCTGATTTCCTTCAGAATGGATAGGTTTGATCTTCTTGCAGTCCATGGGACTCTCAGGAGTCTCCTCCAGCACCATAATTCAAAAGCATCAATTCTTCGGCGATCAGCCTTCTTTATGGTCCAGCTCTCACTTCCATACATCACTACTGGGAAAACCATAGCTTTAACTATACGGGCCTAAGTTGGCAAGTTGATGTCTGTGCTTTTTAAGATGCTGTCTAGGTTTGTCATTGCTTTTCTCCCAAGAAGCAGGCGTCTTTTAATTTCATGACTGCTGTCACCATCTGCAGTGATCACGGAGCCCAAGAAAGTAAAATCTCACTGCCTCCATTTCTTCCCCTTCTACGGGGCTCCAAATACCTGAGAGACCTTCTCCTTCCCTACAGGTGCTTCAGATCAGCGGCGGGGGACATCTTGACAGTTACGCCATCCTCAGAAGTTCAGGGTTGGTGGCCTGGGAGAGGGTATTCTCTGTGGCTGCCCTTAAGCAATAACCACCAAGTTGTACGGCTTTCATGTACACATTTTCATGTGTTTTCCCCTGATATGTGTGCATGCTTTGGTTGGAGAAGCCTTTATTCACACTGCCAAACAAACTCTACTTTTCAAGGCAATTTGTAGTACAGATTTTACAGAATTTCCTCAGATAGTTGCCTGTCTTTTATATATGAATTACATAATGAACATACGGCACACAGAAAATTTACAAAACGGGGACACATCAGATATAAAAAGGAGGAGCTACAATGATAAGAAATATGTCAATATTTGGCTGAAACAGAACACTGCAATATAAGTATTCTGGTGTGCTTAAATGAAAAGAGTTAATTTTCCTTCTGTTTATTATTTTGCAAGCTACCTCATGCTTTCTCAAGTTTGCTAGATGCATATATGTCAGAGTTTTGGTAACATGCAGATCCATTTAAATTTAGATGGTAATAGTGTTTTGGATTTGATATCCCGCTTTATCACTACCCTACGGAGTCTCAAAGTGGCTTACAATCTCCTTTTCCCTTCCTTCCCCACAACAAACACTCTGTGAGGTGAGTGGGGCTGAGAGACTTCAGAGAAGTGTGACTGGCCTAAGGTCACTCAGCAGCTGCCTGTGGAGGAGCAGGGAATCAAACCCGGTTCACCAGATTATGAGTCCACCACTCTTAACCACTACACCACACTGGCTCTAATAATAGTATACCTGTCTACTCAGAAGTTGTAGTTCAATAGGACTTGCCTCCTCTTAGAATTGTGAACCCATTAATTGGTTGAAAGGCAAGTAATCAAATTTAAATAATCTTGAATAGGTCGAAAATTTTAACAAAACCACAAGTTAACAAAACTCTAGAAGACCCTCCAGATGTTCTGGCACTCTAACTGCCATTAGTCCTAGCAGTGAGCATAGCCAGTGGTCAGAGGTGATGGGAGATGAGGTTCAACAACATCTAGAGGCCTGTGGATTTGTCACCCCTGTCCTAGAATCACGATTACGGGACATCTGAAATATCTGCCTTTTAGTATATGGAGATGTTGATAATTTTATAAAGTACATAAGAGTACGTAAAATAAGTTTAATTTGGCTGGATTTGCCATGCTGACTTTACTTTATCACATTACTGATTATTTACTCTGCTATGTGTTTGGAAAGTGATTTGTGTGTCTATCTGTTGGTTCTTTACGCAAGCAGATGCCTTTTAAGCTCCTGTTGCCCAGTTTGTCACAAAGGTTCCCAAAGTAGTGGTGGTGGTTTTCATCCATGTTTAGACACCGGACACAATTTTAGAATCAAAGCGGTGGACCAAAATGTTCCAAGCTGCACTGATTTGGTCACCTCCTGAGATATGGTTGCCCAATTTGGTGTGATTTCCAGAGAATGAGGAGCGGGTTTTGATATACATTTAGAGACTGCCAGACATCATTTTGCATTCAGATTGAGAACTGAGGCACCTCAAAAAGATACCATAGCGCAATCCAACATGACTTTGCCCAGTTTGGTGTGATGGCTCCAAACTCAACTGATTTGGATGCCTCTGAAGATACGGTTGTCCTGTTTGTCATGACAGATCCAAGCTGTGGTGATGTGGGCGTATCTGAAAATATCGTTTCACAATTTGACACGACAGTTTCCAAGAGAAAGGAGCAAGTTTTAATCTATGTTCAATACCATTGGATGCCATTTTGAATTAATATGACAGACTGAACCTTCCAATTTGGACTGCCAATTTGGACACCTCTGAAGATATTGTCACCCAATGTGGCAAGACACCACCCAATTTAGTGCAATGGTTCCAAATGGCGTTAATTTGGATACATCTGAAAATATCAAGGATATCTAAAGATATCGCAAAATAGTTCAGTGGCCAGCCCACATCATACGTCTTTCTTCCTTCCCCAACCAAAATACATCCATGGAATTCTGTCAGACAAATATGGGTGAGGCCCACCTCAGACTTGCTTGAATGATATTACCTTGTTTCAATTTTGGAATTATGGTTTCATCTAATTTTTTAAACCTTCTTCTGTTGTTGTCTTCTTCTGATTTAGTCCATTATTTTTTACAGATGCTATGTTGTTTTAACATTTTAGAAACTGCTTGAAAAGTGGTGTATAAGAGTTTAAAGCAAAGAAACAAATTCCCAATGGGTGGTGCTATGAGCACTACTCTGGAATACTTACTCTTCTGTTAATCTCTCTCTCTCTCTCTCTCTCTCTCTCACACACACACACACCAGTGCCATCTGCAAATCTCATGTTGCTTCCAAAGCTCTTTGCCAATCCAACATGCCCCACCCCTCCTGGCGCAGTGGTACTTTCTTCAGCAAAACTTTAGGTCTCCCCCACCATCAACAGCCCCTGTCAGTTCTCAGGCAACCCTCTTCCTTTCTAGATTTGACGGGGAGTGAGCCAACCAAGACGATGGGAGCAGAGTGGGAAAGACTGGCATTTGTAGATCCCGAGGGCAGCTTTTCACCCCCTGAGGGAAACGGGCAGTTGGCTCCCAGACACTTCCCTTTTATGAGCCAAAAGGGACATATTTGCCAGAGTTGTTCTCTGCTCCCGTTTCATTCCTCTCTTCATTTAATTTTCGGAGTGGGGCACCTTCACCATTTCATAGCCCTTCTGCTCCCCGCTGTCTGTCATCCCTTGTCCCCCCCTTTTTTCTTTTCTTCCTTTCCCTGCACTTCCCCCCTCCCCATTTCTGCCCCTTTCTGAAGCCCCCAAGATGACATGGCTCATTGATGCATCTCCCTCATTAGCATTTCAGCAGCTTGGCCCTGGAGTTTCAGAGACTATCCATCATGAGAAAACCGAAGAATGTGCCCCATTTGCATGTTTCTGTGCCAGAACGAAACCCTTGCCTCCCTCTCAGCTGGTCATTGTGCAAGCTTTCCCATGAAGTCTCAGAAACCATATTTGAGATTTTGCTGCGCCCCTGTGAAAATGCTTGGCTAGTTTTCTTAGAAGTGCTTCTTTAAAGGGGGGAAAAAAGAGAGAGTAACTTGCATGCACCCCAGCTTCGCAGTTAATTGTGTCAGTAGATTAATCCGTAATAATATGTTTACGCTGGTCTGTTGCTGTCAAAAAGCTTTGCCTAAGATGAGACGAATCAATGATTTTGAAGCAGCGATGGGGGGAGAAAGAGGGAGAGATTGATAGTGGTGAAAATGAGTGGCCAGGCACAAAAGACAACCATAAGTTAGCTATCCTTCCCTCTAATAGCAAATTTGGGTGGTTGAGTGCTGATCAATTTGGTAACAAACTAAGGCCACCTACAAGCAAAGCAGAAGTTTCAGTGCGCTCAGGGGAGCCTCAAGGTATCTAGAAGCACATACACGCACACTCAAACACACACATTTAAACATAGCCTGCGCAAAAAGGAGCTTGTTGGCATCCATCTGTCTCAAGAGACAATGGAGTGCACCTCCGGGGTCGATGTCAAACCGCTGGAGAATCACAGCGCCTGCTGTGGCTGCAGAAACAGGTAACTCACAACTGCTGCCTCTTGTGTTCTTTCTGCTGTGTTAGCAGCACCAAAGTGACTTCTCTGGGGTGCAACCTGGGCAGTGTATATGGAGGACCTGGGCTGCCCAGACGGCGAGACCCTACTCTCCACCTCGCCAATGTAGTCCAAAGGAAAGCAGATCAATACGTTTGGTGACAGCTTGGTGTCTGTGGATGTTGTGTGCAGCCTCACTCTGCATTTTAATCCCTCACTGTTCCTTCTGCTCTGTGCTGGAGGCTTGTGTGCCCATGTCATTGTTGGTGTTTTCAAAAAGGCCCACAGTGGGTGGGATCATGTCAGAAGAGATGCTTTTTCAGCCATCAACTCTCCACCTGTGCTCACTGATCTGGAGGCTGCTCTCAGCTGACTCACAGCAGGAGAATCCTGCATCAGGTTGGAGGTGGGTGAGGCAGTTCAGACTGAGAGGGTGGCTTTGGATTTGGAGACCTTTTACTCATTTCGGGGGGGTGGGGACCGTGACAAAAAACCCAAATAAATAAAGGGGGTCCGTGACATTGGGGTGTTTTGGGAGATATGTGCAGCAATGGAAGTTATTGTGTATGTGGAAGGAGTTTGGTAGGGGGCCCTGACCAACTTGGTATGTAGCCTGGGAGGAGGGTTAGGGAATAAATTCAACTCAGTTCACAGTTAAAGGTGAACCTAATTTGTACTTCCCGAAACAATATGTAAACTGAACAGCAGCCAGGCTTTGAAATTCCCAGTTTTGCAGTGCAGTGCTCCAGCCACATAATTTATACAAAAACACTTACGTTAGTGAAACTTGCATAAAACGATGCATTATATTAGGAGAAATTGCATACATAAATGAGTATATTAGGAAAAATTCACACAAAAATGCTGGTGAATTTTCACCAGGCCTTTAAAAAATTGCAAACTGATATGAAAGTGTGGAGAACTGAATTTAGGGCTGGAAAAATGAGAAATGGAGTCAGATTGACATATTTACCTGTCCCTAGTTGGGGCAGACATGGGTGTCAGTGAACAGGATAATCATAGCCATCTCTAGTATTCCATATGTCTGGACCATTATTGAGCCCAATTCCTTGTGCCCAATATTTCACTGTTCGTGTTGTCCCCTGTGAAAATCCTTGTTATAGTAAACTGAGAATCAGTCCAGTGCAACAAGCTCACCTGGCCCTCAGCCAGAGAAGGTCATAGTGACCCAACCAGGATATCTCAACAAGTAGCAATTTCTAAAAGCCAGTACATAGAACATTGCTCCCTGTTAGATTTAGTTGCCTATGGATGAGTGGAGCAGATAATCACCCATGTGATTTTTTTTTTTTTGGACAAGCCGTCTTCCACGCCAATCAGTATGGTTTAAAGATACCTGTTGATTATGGTAAGATCCCTTGACAAGGAGACATAGCTCACTATCAGGCTGCTCAGGTGAGGGGCAGGGGGAGATAGTGGACTAAGTCAGAAATCCTGATAGCAAGTTAGTAATTTCTGGTGTAGTAATTTCTGGTCTAAAATCATTAGCTGGGGCCCTAAGTTGATAGCAAGGAGGTAGATAGCTGTTGAGGTGAAAGATTTTGACAAGTAGCCACTCTTATCAATCAGAGTGAAATCACACATTATAGGGAGAGATGTGAGTGGGATTGATCCATGTATGCCCCATGAGACACGATGGCATCTTGCTAGTGTTTTCCAATGTACTGCTCTCTTTTACTGCTTAGTGATTAGGTAGTTAACATCATGTATCATTTTCATATATTACATGTTCCTGGGGAGACATCCGTCGGCATGCCCAAGTCTCTGCTTTTCATAGAATCATAGATTTGTAGAGTTGGAAGGGACCCTGAGGGTAATCTAGTCCAAACCCCTACAATGCAGGAATCTCAACTAAAGCATCTCAACTTGGATTTCAGAGGGTTGGACTAGATGATCCCTTCCAATTCTAATGATTCTATGACAGATGGCCATCCAACCTCTGCTTAAAAACCTCCCAATGAAGGAGAGTCCACAACCTCCGGAGAGACTCTCTTCCACAGTTGAACAGCTCTTACTGTTAGAAAGTTCTTCCTGGTGTTTAGTTGAAATCTTCTCTCTTTTAACTTGAATCCATTGGTTTGGGTCCTACCCTCCGAAGCAGAAGAAAACAAGCTTGCTCTATCTTCCATCTGACAGCTCTTTAGATATCTGACTCATATCTCCCCTCAGTCTCCTCTTTTCCAGGCTAAACATACCTAGCTCCTTCAAGCACTCCTCAAAAAGCTTGGTTTCCAGACCCTTGATCATCTTGGTTGCCCTCCTCTGCACATGTTCCAGCTTGTCAACATCCTTCTTAAATCGTGGTGCCCAGAACTGGACACAGTATTCCAGGTGTGGTCTGACCAAGGCAGAATACAGTGGTACCTCAGGTTACAGACACTTCAGGTTACAGACTCCGCTAACCCAGAAATAGTACCTCGGGTTAAGAACTTTGCTTCAGGGTGAGAACAGAAATCGTACGGTGGTGGTGTGGCAGCAGTGGGAGGCTCCATTAGCTAAAGTGGTACCTCAGGTTAGGAACAGTTTCAGGTTAAGAAAGGACCTCCAGAAAGAATTAAATTCTTAACCTGAGGTACCACTGTAGAGCAGTACTATGACTTCCCCTGATGAGGACACTATACTTTTGTTAATCCATCCTAGAGTAGCATGAGATTATTATTTTTTGCTACTGCATCACACCGTTGACTCATGTTAAGCTTGTGGACTACTGAGACCCCTAGATCCTTTTCACATGTACTACTGGCAATCCAAGTGTCCCCCATCTTGTATTTGTGGAGCTGGTTCTTTCTGCCTAATTGCAGAACCTTACATTTGTCCCTGTTGAAAATTATTTTGTTAGTTTCGACACAGTTTTCCATTCTGTTAAGGTCCTCTTGAATCATCATTCTGTCTTCTGTGGCATTAGCTACTCCTCCTAGTTTGGTGCCATCTTCAAATTGGATGAGCATCCCCTCACATCATGGGGCACTTGGTGGAGGACAACAAAATGATACGGTGTGTCTTATGCCACATGGGAAGCAGGTCAGATTATTTGTCCATCTAGCCTAGGGATGGGGAAACTGTGGTCCTCCAGAGGTTGCTGAACTCCAACTCCTTTCAGCCCCAACCAGTATTGACAGTAGCAAGTGATGATGGGAGTTTAACCAGCAATATCTGTAGGGCCACAGGTTCCCCAACCCCTTATCTAGCTCAATATTGTCTGGGTCCCTAGTCCAGGATCTCAAGATGACATGGACTGCTCTATGCTCCAGATGTCAGGGCCTGGACCTAGAACCTTCTGAATACAAACAATGCACTGAACCACAGCACTATTTTCTCTGGACCTTTGAAAGGCTGCTTCTGTTCTTTTTCAGAGTGGGATGAAACTGGAGAGATGACATTTGGAGTTTTGTTTATTCCGTATTATGTGACTGGGTTTATAAGTATGGAAGTTCAGGGGAACCTACCGGCTCATTGTGATTCCTGCATTGCAGGGGGTTGGACTAGATAACCCTTGGGGTCCCTTCCAACGCTACAATTCTATGATTCTACGATCTGAACCGTGCCAAATTTGGCTTACATGCAGGATTTTTTTTTAAAGAACTCTGTAGTCTATAGTTGAAGTTTTCTTGATACAGCAGACCACCATTGCAACAGGTTTGAGTGTTTGTTTTTTGAAGGTTTTTTCCGTGTTTTAATTGTTTAATCAGGTGTGTGTTTGCTACCCATGGCACGTTTGGGAAGAAGTACAGAATATAAATTTAATAAGTAAGTAAGTAATTTCCACACAAGCCAAAATAAATTGCCGACCAGTATTGCTTGGGGAGAAAAAGATCTATACAGAATTAGCCTATTTCGTCTTCCCCTCAGAGCATAACAATGAAACAGATCTGGTATTCTATTTTTTTTTTTTTAACGGTGGGACAGGGGCATCCTTAAGGTATTGCTAGATGTTATCTGAACTGGGTTTGGTGGGCCGAGAATAAAATTGAGGGGTGTTGCATTTTTAAGCATCAGTTCATGCTCGCCTCCGTTTTAAAAGTTCTGTTTTTTAACATCTGGATGCATGTTTAAGTAAATAATAATAATAATAATAATAACTACTCCCCCACTCAACCCTTTCGACCGGGCTGTGGATTTAAATGAATAAGATGTGTGTGTGTTCTGTTTACAGATGTCCACGCTAGATTCATGCCAAATGAAAGAGGAACGAGGGAGCAAAAACCTTTACGTAGCCACTTTTGAAGGGGGGGGGGAGTTTGTCAAAACAATAATTAAAAAAACGAGTTTTTCCTCTACCTTTCCCCCCACCTGCATCTTCACCTTGGAGTTATTTTAGGGGAGAAGGAAAGTAGGGTGGGCGGGGGACGAGGGTGGAAGAGAGAGAGAGAGAGAGAGAGAGAGAGAGAGAGAGAGAGACATTGGAGAGGGCCAAAAATGCTGACCTTAATTAATAGAAGATCTACTAGAGCCAAAGAAAAAAGATTTGGCTCTCAGGCTCGGGCCTCCCCTCATCCTCTCCTGGGTGTAATGAGAGAGTTCAGCTTCATTATTGGCAGCTGAGGCAAAGGGTCACTGGCGATGGATTTGTAAGGCCTGCATTGAGAGACTCGCTCCATGCTGAGAGGAGCTGGCCATGTTCTTGGACACCTGGTCATTAACATTGCTAATTAGTAGCCATTAATCAGGGCTCTCGTTCTTTCCCTCCTCCCCCCGCCCCTCTGTTGTGTGGCACCGGCTCAGAGGAGCCCAGCGAACAACAGGACTGTTTCATTACCTCCACAAGAGGTGGAATAAAAGCCGTTCCCATCAACTCAAGTTGAGATGGATTAAGGGAAAGGTTAGACAACAGTTTAAGATGAGCTAGAGCTCCGGGAGGAGAGGCAAGGCAAGGGAGGAGGGGAGGGGGAGCATGGGGAGGGGGGGACCTGAGCTGTCCTCGGAGGGGAAAGCCAGTCACCTATAATTAATGACATCTTCCGTGACCTAATTCTAATCACCGTGTGAGCTTTCCACCAACAACTGAACCTCTGTAGCTTAGAAAGGGCTCCAATTTATCTGTTTGCACATGAAATTAGCCAGCAGTCAAAGTAGCTCCTTGTTTAAATTTTGCGCATGGAGTGCCACAGGTTTCAGCGAGATGCCAGTCCATAGATATGCCATAAAAGTGTCTACATGAGGAAGAAACAGCAGCACTGTTACCTCACCCTAAGAGGTTATGCTTTTCCATCATCATGCAATACACAGTTATTTCTATAATTAAGCAAGCCCCACATTTGTCTCTCTGTGTGTGCGCACACACGCACACACACAATTGTGCATTGTGTTTCCATGTTAAGAATTAACAGGAAACTCAATAACCTATAAAAGAGAGGTTAGAAAATCATTAAAAAAAAGGTATTTAGGTAGCTTGTAAATGTATTGCGGTAACCTGTAAAAATATTTAGCTAACTTGTCACAAATATAAGGATATTTCTCTTGCAATGCTTCCCTCTAAAACTGTTGGGGTAAGTAAAAAAAAGTCCTCAATGCAGGGGTAGATTATATCCAGGTTTTAGTAAGCATTTGTTCTGATTGTTCTGAGATTTGTGCAAGCAAGTCAGGTAGACTCAATAAATAGGATGGCATGCCCCCTGGGTCTCATCTTTTCATTTATGCTGTGGTTGTAAGGAACAAACTACAGTGACAATCCCAAGCTATTTTTTCGGATGTCCATTGTTGGACATTAACCAGGCAATGCTGATAATCACATGGAGGTGATTGCAAACACTCACAGATATAATAATAACAATAATAACAACAATAACAACAATAATAACATCATCATCATCATCATCAACAACAACAACAATTTATTTATACCCAGCCACTCTGGGCGGCTTCCAACTAAATATTAAAATACAATAGTCCTTCAGATATTAAAAGCTTCCATAAACAGGGCTGCCTTCAGATGTCTCCTAAAAATCTGGTAGTTGTTTTTTCCTTTGACATCTGGTGGGAGGGTGTTCCACAGGGCAGGCGCCACCACCGAGAAGGCCCTCTGCCTAGTTCCCTGTAACTTCGCTTCTTGCAGTGAGGGAACCACCCGAAGACCCTCAGCACTGGACCTCAGTGTCTGGGCAGAACGATGGGAGTGGAGAAGCTCCTTAAGGTATACAGGACCGAGGCCATTTAGGGCTTTAAAGGTCAGCACCAACACTTTGAATTGTGCTCGGAAACATACTGGGAGCCAATGTAGGTCTTTCAAGACAGATGTTATATGGTCTAGGCAGCCTCTCCCAGTCACCAGTCTAGCTGCCTCATTCTGGATTAATTGTAGTTTCTGGGTCACCTTCAAAGGCAGCCCCACGTAGAGTGCGTTGCAGTAGTCCAAGCAGGAGATAACTAGAGCATGCACCACTCTGGCAAGACAGTCTGTGGGCAGACATTCATGACATCCCTTCTGGAAGTTCTGTCAAATCTTATGCCATATTAGCTGTGACATATGGCGAAAACTAAGGACAGCCAAAGAAATTCTAGTTGATAAATGGTCAAGATTCTTTAAGCAATTAATTAAAATTTTGCAGAAATCTGCGTGCAAATAAATTCTATATTTATAATAAAGATTGACATTTTAAAAACCCAATAGGCTACTTTGCAGGCCCTCCTCCTATTAGTCCACTGGCTTCTGTGAAGAAGGAGGAGGTTTGCTTTGGCAGGACACACTCCCTCTCTCACACCATGTAATAATGCCTGGATAATGTATGTTTTTAAACCACGTTGATCTGGGGGATATTAATGTGGTGGTAACTACACCTGCAGGATACGGAGCCTAGCGCACGTATATAAAAGCTGTTATTAGTTGCATAACCTTTCACTAGCGCTAATGGCCATTTTGTCCGGACATATGGAAATATGAAAACAAGCCCTTGCTGGACTTAAAAAGCACTCAGTACACAGTTGTCCATAAACCCATCATATAAATATAAGCTCCGTACAAAAAAACGTGTCAAAGACATCAGCACACATTACATTACAGAATAACAATATCCCATAACACCTGTTTCCCCTTCGTTCTCGGCAAAATTGCTTTAACAGCCCTAACGGTGTGTTCAGTTTTGTGTCGCTGCTGAGGGATCTCAGTTGCCTGCGTGTGGCAATTGTGTTGCTTCTGCATCTCTGAAATTCAGTGCTTGTTTCATATAACACAGGGAGTTGGCGGTGTGTGCTGAAGCGCTGCCTCCTGTCGTGTGCATTCTCTGCACCACAGTAGCCCAGGTCATAGGATCACAGAATTGTAGAGTTGGAAGGGTCATCTAGTCCAACCCCCTGCAATGCAGGAATCTCAACCAAAGCAGCCATGACAGATGGCCATCAAACCTCTGCTTAAAAACCTCCAAGGAAGGAGAGTCCACCACCTCCCAAGGGATACCATTCCACTGTCGAACAGCTCTTACTTCAGAAGGTTTTTTCCATATGTTTAGTCGGATCTCCTTTCTTGTAACTTGTAGCCATGGGTTCGAGTCCTACCCTCCAAGGCAGGAGAAAACAAGCTTGTTCCCTCTTCCATGTGACAGTTCTTGAGATATTTAAAGATGACTCTCAGTCTCCTCTTTTCCAGGCAAAACATACCCAGCTCCTTCAACCATTCCTCATAATGCTTGGTTTCCAGACCCTTTGATCATTTTGGTTGCCCTCCTCTGCACATCTTCCAGCTTGTCAGCATCCTTCTTAATATGTGGTGTCCAGAATTGGACACAATATTCCAGGTTTGGTCTGATCAAGGCAGAACAGAGTGGTACTCTCACTTCCCTTGATCTGGACACTATGGGCAGGGTATAATAAACAAACAAATTATTATTATTATACGTCTGTTGATCCAGCCTAGAATAGCATTAGCTGTTTTTGCTGCTGCATCACACTGTTGACTCATGTTAAGCTTGTGGTCCACCAAGACCCCTAGATCCTTTTCACATGTACTGCTAGTAAGCCAGGTCATTGGACATGCATGACGGCGTGCCACATTTGTGCAGTTTCTCTCATTACACATTATTTAATTAGCTCTTGCTAGACTTGGCGAAGACCATCGAAGGGGCAGAAGCTCCACACCTGATCTCTGGAAATATTTATTCGGTAGTGGTGCCCACCCTGTGGAACGCCCTCCCATCAGATGTCAAAGCGATAAACAACTACCTGACATTCAGAAGACATCTTAAGGCAGCCCTGTTCAGGGAAGTTTTTAATGTGTGACATTTTAGTGTATTTTTTATCTCTGTGGAAGCCGCCCAGAGTGGCTGGGGAAACCCAGCCTGATGGGCAGGGTACAAATAATAAATTATTATTATTATTATTATTATTATTATTATTATTATTATTTATTACTCCTCTGACTTCTGAGTTTCACTGGCTTTTATCCATATGCTTTCAGGTATATCTCCATACAGCAGTCACGAAATTAAAAGACGCCTGCTTTTTGGGAGAAAGGCGATGACAAACCTAGACAGCATCTTAAAAAGCAGAGACATCACCTTGCCAACAAAGGTCCGTATAGTTAAAGCCATGGTTTTCCCAGTAGTGATGTATGGGAGTGAGAGCTGGACCATAAAGAAGGCTGAGCGCCGAAGAATTCATGCTTTTGAATTATGGTGCTGGAGGAGACTCTTGAGAGTCCCATGGACTGCAAGAAGATCAAACCATTCTGAAGGAAATCCATTCTGAAGGAAATCAGCCCTGAGTGCTCACTGGAAGGACAGATCCTGAAGCTGAGGCTCCAATACTTTGGCCACCTCACGAGAAGAGAAGACTCCCTGGAAAGGACCCTGATGTTGGGAAAGATGGAGGGCACAAGGAGAAGGGGATGACGGATGACGAGATGGTTGGATAGTGTTCTCGAAGCTACCAACATGAGTTTGACCAAACTGCGGGAGGCAGTGGAAGACAGGAGTGCCTGGTGTGCTCTGGTCCATGGGGTCACAAAGAGTCGGACACGGCTAAACAACTAAACAACAACAATATCTCCATGAGGACTAGAAAACTGTGTGTGTCTTATCTCATAGAAATCTCCTAGAATCATAGAATTGAAAGGAACCCTGGTCCAACCCCCCCTGCAATGCAGTAATATGCAGCTGCCCTGTACGGGGATCAAACCTGCAACCTTTATGTTGTCAGCGCCACACTCTAACCAACTGAGATATCCAGTCTTATTGAAAGATTCTCAAGAGTACTAGATCCTGATGTTTTTCTGAACCCTTGTATAATTGTGGCAAACACAGAGGCCCTGGCCATAGACCTTCTAGTAGAGGGAAGTATGTCTTTATGCCCACAAAACTTTCATTTGCTGCAGACTTTCTCCTATGCCAAGAGAAAAGAAGGAGAAGGTAGACTTTCTGCCTTGTGTGCAGAAAGTCCCAGGTTCAAATTCCTGGCATCTCCAACTAGAGCTGGGAGGGAACCTTGTCCAAAATCCTGGACAGCTGCTGCCAGTCAGTGTTGACAATACTAGATGGACCAATGAGTCAGTGTAAGTGTGTTTGTGCTTCAGGGAACGGCACACTGTGATTTCACAGTCCCCGAATTACGACGGAAGCTGCAGCTATGAAACCAGCCCCGTTGGAGTGTGTGTAGAACTTCAAGCCTTGCCACATACTATATATAAAGGGCTGTGACTCAAACGTTGGCTCCGTATGTTGCAGCCACACCCATACCTCCCACCTGGAACATGCAATGCATCTATCTGCTTGTGCATGCTCAATATTTCCTTCTTTTGAAACATTGCCCAGAGACACAGAATGTTTGCTTTAATAATTGGGACATTAGCTTACATGCTGGCATTTCTCCTCGGAGTGGAATGGGCCTTCTTCCCCACAGGACTTTCAACTTTAATTTTTATTTTTTTTATCCCCCTGCCCCAGCTTGATGATTTTATCCACTTTGGACAACAAAGCGATCGGATAGATTTCCTCACCACCTCCTCCTCCCCCTACACCTCTCCTCCTGTTTTTCTTTTCTTTAAAAAAAAACCAAATGCACCTGGAATCAAATTTTCTTCTGCCAAAAACTCAAGTGCGCACCTGGAAGCACTAAATCTTTCTTTCTTTTTTTAAAAAAATAGCTGATATTTTAGTAGGAAACTGCATCTCCTTAAGCCTGACTTTTATGAGCGCAAGTGTATTGTGAAATAACTATGCTCTGGTCGCAGCGCGTAATTTGCAAAAAGATGTTCCTGGGGTTTGGAAACTGCACTCTTGTGACCTGGGGATTCTGCACCCTAATCCTCCAGGCCTGTGAGAGCGAGCTGCGATGACTCAGTGTTGAGAGACAAATTCTTCAACTAGGGAGAGCTACTTTGCCACCCAGCCAACTTGTAGAGAAGAAACTGGAAGTGAAGATGGAAGGAGCTATCAGTTTCAGTTTGCTCAGTTTTTCATTTTTCCAACCTTAAATTCAGTTCTCCAAATTTTGCGGCAATTTCTGATTTTTTTAAATTTTTTGATCACCAGCATTTTAGTTTGAATTTCACACCTGCCATGCAGTTTTGACTACTGTACACATTTTTCAAACAGATTCCCATAAACTAATGCCTTTCTGTATGTCCCCTTTCACGAATATTTTTATTCTTATGCATGATTTCATCACAATCGAAGTGCTCTCCAAGTACCTAAAACACAGCTGAAATCCCCAAATCAAACCCAATATACATAAAATAATTGTCATTAAAACACCGATGAGAATCAGTTAAACTTTTAAAACAGGTAATTAACTTTGGGGTCTGGAAAGACGTGCTGAAATTGACAAGAAAGACAATTTCAGCAGGCATCTAAAACCACATTAACAAGGGTGCTTATCTAGCGGCAATTGGCAAGGAGTTCCAAAGTTCCTGTACTGCAGCTTCTCAGTCATGTTCCAGGTGACTCTCTCTCTCTTAGCATTTCTCCTTAATTCCCTCCCTTTCTGTTTCCCTCCCTGTATGCTGGTTTCCCTGTCTGCTAAGCTGTTCTGTCTGCTTGCTCCCTAGCTCAGAAACCTACAGGCAAGCCAGGCCCCCTTAGGCCAAACAGCACACGGTGTCAATCACGTTGTAATTGCAATTGCTTATAAAAGAAAATATGTTGTACATGTTTATTAGGTTGTTATATGCTGTAACCTGCCCTGTGGTCCATTGGCAAAGAGCGCTACATTAGCGTTTCTCAAGAAATGAAAGCAAACTATTTATTTATCTATTTATTTATTGAGAAATTTACATATGAGCTTCTTTTTCATAAATTGCCAGGATGGGGACTCCGATGCAGACCAGCACCCTGTCAAACTGGACTTTAACCCAATTGCTCCCCTGCTTTCCGCACTGAAGTCAGCATCTGGATTGGACTGCCTGGGCCTACAATTTGCATTGGGAAAGAGAGCTTCCACTGGAGCAAATGGCAGCTCCACCCCCCGCCCAAAAAAGCAAATGCAAATTGCAGGTGTTAAGGGACCTAATTAGAAACAAAGGGTTAAACCTTCTGATGTCTCAGCCAGCTTCTGAACCTGCTCCCCTCCTGCACTACATTACAAATTTCACATTCTGTTTGGCCCAAGAAGGTGAAGCCTGACAGCAAATTGGCAATCTTTGGCGATCACTCGTACCTGAGTAAGATTGTCTTCCATAAACACGGTTTTAACTGTAAGTGACTGTGGAGGCTGATTCTGGATCGACGTATCCTTCCACAGTGGGCACATAGGTTTCCGGGTGGGAGTTGATCATGGTGAGGGTTTGCCAAGCGTGCCTTCCTCTTAACACATTTCTCCCTTTTGTCATGAGTTTGAGTGTCTTCAAAGCCCATGACACCTTTGGTAAAGGCTGCTCTCCAATTGGAGCGCTCATAGGCCAATGTTTCCCAGTTGTTGGTGTTTATACAACATTTTTAAAGATTTGCCTTGAGACAGTCTTTAAACCACTTTTGTTGACCACCAGCATTACGCTTTCCATTTTTAAGTTCGGAATAGAGTACAGTGGTCTTCGGGTTACAGACGCTTCAGGTTACAGAAGCTTCAGGTTAAAGACGCCGCTAACCCAGAAATAGTATCTCGGGTTAAGAACTTTGCTTCAGGATGAGAACAGAAATCGCCCGGTGGCGGGGTGGCAGCAGCGGGAGGCCCCATTAGCTAAAGTGGTACCTCAGGTTAAGAACAGTTTCAGGTTAAGAACGGACCTTCAGAATGAATTAAGTTCTTAACCCAAGGTACCACTATACAGTGGTACCCTGGGTTACAAACACCTTGGGTTACAAACAGTTCGGGTTACAAACTCCGCTAACCCGGAAGTAGTACCTCGGGTTAAGAACTTTACTTCAGGATGAGAACAGAAATCGCGTGCTGGCAGCGCAGCGGCAGTGGGAGGCCCCATTAGCTAAAGTGGTCCCTCGAGTTAAGAACGGTTTCAGGTTAAGAACAGATCTCCAGAACAAATTACTGTAAGTTTGTAACCCGAGGTACCACTGTAGTTGCTTTGGAAGATGATAATCAGGCACCCACACAACATGACCAGTCCAACAAAGCTGATGTTGAAGAATCATGACTTTGACACTGGTGATCTTTGCTTCTTCCAGTACACTGGCATTAGTTCGTTTGTCTTTCCAATACATTAGGGGGTGGAGCTAGGTGAGAGAGGGGGGAGCTGTGGCAGACTTGGGCAATATGGCGTCCTGTGCAAGGCCCCCTCCCCCAGCCCTCGCACTGCCTTCCCAAAGCCAGGTAAGAGAGGCATGGGGCTTTGGGAAGGAGACACAAGGCTCTGTCAGGTTCCCAGAGCCCTCCCACCTCCTTCCCAAAGATGGGAAAGCACTAAGTAGGCTTTGGGAAGGAGGTGGCAGGGCTCTGGGAACCTATCAGAGCCTTGCATTTCCTTCCCAAAACCTGGAGTCTTGTTTACTGGCAGCTTCTCTTCAGTGTTTCAGGCAGTGTCTTTCGGGTCTACTTGGAGATGCCAGGAAGTGAACCTGCAAGGCAAATGTCCTACCACTGAGATATGCTCCTCCACAGGCTGTTATTTGCCTCAAGGGCACCAGTGGCAAATTTCTTGCAGGACAAATTGCAACCAGAGGAGACCAGGATGGGTGAATCTGTCAGTATTGGTTTTTCTTAGTTTCACCAGTCTTTCCAAGCTTCAGGTAAGTTATTCACATTTTCACACTAGTTTGCATTAAAATTCATCTGCATTTTTGTGTGAATTTTCACCAATATCCAAGAATTTGTATACAATTTGACCTAATATGTGTGCAAAACAACGTTCCCCAATAAAATGCATTTCTGGATGTTATTTTCATCAATACATGCATTTTTATGCAAACTTCACCCCCACTATAGGCATTTTGGTATGCATGACTTGGCCGGAGAACTGCCTTGCAAAATTCAGAGATGGGCTGTGTATCGGTTTGCATAGCATGACTTCGGTAAAGGTAAAGGATCCCTGACAGTTAAGTCCAGTCGCAAACAACTCTGGGATTGAGGTGCTCATCTCGCTTTACTGGCTGAGGGAGCCAACTTTTACCCGCAGACAGTTTTTCTGGGTCATGTGGCCAGCATGACTAAGCTGTTCTGGCAAAACCAGAGCAGTGCATGGAAGTGCCATTTACCTTCCCACCGGAGTGGTACCTATTTATCTACTTGCACTTTGATGTGCTTTCAAACTGCTAGGTTGCCAGGAGCAGGGACCGAGCAACGGGAGCTCACCCCATCACAGGGATTTGAACTGCCGACCTTCTGATCGGCAAGCCCTAGGGTCAGTGGTTTAGACCACAGCGCCACCCGCATCCTTCTATGACTTAGGTAAATTCACCTTTAAATATGAACTGAATTGAGTTTCTCTGCCAACCCTGGGGGAGGCACAACTCGACACACACACACACACACACACTTCTGATTGACCCTCATGGCTGCTATTTAAACTCACCGCAACATAAGGTATATTAAATGTATTCATACATTTGACACATCATCCAACTTGGCCCTAAGTTAAAGATATAAACCATAACCTGAAAGCCTGGGTACAAATGATTTTATTTATTTATTTTTAAAAATACTTGCATATCACAATTCTTAAAAAGAAAAATCAGTGCAGTTGGAAGAGCATTCCACAGGACTGGATCAATGTTGATCTTAAAATGAGCCTTACCAGCTTGAGGGATGACCAAGGAGACCCCTAAAAATGATCTTGGTGATTGAGCTCAGATGTAAGGGTTCAGGCATTCCCTAACACACTCTGGACCTAAGTTGCTTGAGGCTTTTTCAATTAACACAAGGACCTAGGACCTGGCTTGGTTGTTGAGGCCCCACTGTGTGCATGGACCCCTATCTATTGTGGCCTGGATGCCTAGCGCTGCTGGGGCTTGCTGCCACCATCGCAACCCCCCTGCTCCACCCGGGTCCACGTGTAGGCGGAGATTGACACTCTAGATGATTGTCTCGTGTTTGGTGGATACCCTTACCTTGATCCCGTGTAGAAATGTGAGCTTACCTTTATAACTAATAGGCTGCTTGCTGTGTTTACACCGTGCCTGGTAATTGGAGTAGAAGATGCTAGCAGGGGGCTGAAAGATTGCCCTTCTTCCACAGGAGGTGCCAAGGCTGATGCATGAAAGTTCACATGTTCCTGGGTCAACACCAGTGCCTGCCTTAAATTAACCTGTCCTGTGGAATTTGCTCCCAGCCAACTACAGTATCAAGGGAGGAAAACAACAACGACCCTCTGCCTCTCTTGTTCTCCTCCTCCTCCTCCTCCTCCTCCTCCTCCATGGCTCCGCTTACCTCCATAACATATGGAAATGTGAGCGCCATACCCTTGTGGCGGCAGATTGTTTGCAGTGTTTACACCACTTCTAACACTAATCCCCATTAATGTTTGATATCGCTCCCAAGGAGTTGAAATAGATGTCAAGCTCCAGATCTATTGCATATTTGTCAGGCATCATAGCTACCGCAAAAAAACCCCCAATGAAAAGCACCAAACCCATCATCATCATATTTACTCAATGGATTAGCTACTTTGTGCATATGCAAACCTCTGCTATGTGGCTTCCCCCGCCCCCTTTCTGCCAGCTCTTAACTTAAAGGGCCTTATTTGCATAAGAAACACAACACACGAGCCCACACACTGCTTCAGAAGGGCATTTCACATGCCCCATTGTAGTTTTCTCTTATCAGTGGTTTGGAGACACCCCCTTCTTAAATATACTTGCAGGACCTGTGACCACCCAAATAAAATCCAAGCCAGAAGCCATGCTCTTGTGTGGCCTGCTCAGAGCTCGACTGTCCTGGCTTGTTTCTGCATATCCAGAGAGGTAGCAAAAGTAGGGCATTTTTTACTGAGCCTGTCGGTGGGTTGCATTTAACATGGTGCGTCACAATTTATGCACACTTGATTAAGAAAAGATACCAGGATCACAGCTGCACCTTTTCTAAGCCCTCTAGACAGGGCTGCCAACTTGAATAAAATATCGGGGGGGGGGGGGCAGGTAAGTACTGTCCCGCATAATCGATCGCATGATGCAGTGCACGCACACCATATGAATGGCAATGCTCAACAACTTGGGGGTGGTGGCCCCCACATATATTATATTGGGGGAGGGGCAAAGACCCCTCGGCCCCTAGGAGTTGGCTCCTATGTCTCTAGATGTGCCTCTTTGTTCATCTGCATTCTTGGGGATTTAAAGCATGGAAGGAGGAAGAGGAAGATGAGTCCTGAATGTAATAATGTAGCTTATCAGGGGTGCCAACTCGAATAAATTATCAGGGGGCAGGTAAGCCTCGTTCTCCATAATCAATCACATGACACAGCGGACACATGCACCATTTGAATGGCAATACTGATCAGCTTTGGGCGGTGACCCTCAAATATTTTACTGGGGGACCTAAAGGGACCTCTCCCCCTAGGAGTTGGCTCCTGTGTTGCTTATTATGACATTGTTGTTGTTTAGTCGTTTAGTCGTGTCCGATTCTTCGTGACCCCATGGACCAGGCACTCC
Source organism: Podarcis pityusensis (assembly GCF_964106645.2). Lineage (NCBI taxonomy): Eukaryota > Metazoa > Chordata > Lepidosauria > Squamata > Lacertidae > Podarcis > Podarcis pityusensis. The sequence goes on from NC_138032.1 coordinate 9,342,297, forward strand.
TGTCTTCCACTGCCTCCCGCAGTTTGGTCAAACTCATGCTAGTAGCTTTAAGAACACTGTCCAATGGGAAAGTGTATAACTTTATAGACAACTTAGTGGAGGTTAAGGCTGTCCATGGCTACTAAACCTGATGGATATGTTTTATATCTGTGGTTGGAGGGGATATGCTTCTGAGTACCAGTTGCTGGAAGCCAGAGGGGAGAGTGCTGTGATGCTCAGATGCCAGTTATGGGCTTCTCAAGGGCATCTGGTTTGCCACCATGAGAATAATAATAATAATAATAATAATATAATAATAATAATAATAATAATAATAATAATAATAATAATAATAAATTTTATTTATACCCCGCCCTTCCCAGCCAAGACCGAGGCTCAGGGCGGCTAACACCAGGTATAAAAGAATTGATTAAAATACAACTTAAATACAAGATTAAAATACAACATTAAAATGCAGCCTCATTTCAGTAGAAACTCAAATCAAAAACTTTTTGGGGATGAAAACGTCAAATCTTGAGGCCAGCTATCCAGACTGGTCCTACATGGGCCACAGAAGTCCCCAAATAGGAGTTCCATCACAGAAGGAGAAAGGAAAAAGGAAAGAGGGGGAGGGGATCAAGTTGATTCCAAGCCAAAGGCTAGGCGGAACAACTCTGTCTTACAGGCCCTGTGGAAAGAAATCAGATTCCGCAGGGCCCTGGTCTCATGAGACAGAGCGTTCCACCAGGCCGGAGCCATCACTGAGAAGGCCCTGGCTCTGGTTGAGGCTAATCTGACTTCCTTAGGGCCCGGGACCTCTAGGGTGTTGCTATTTATGGACCTTAAGGTCCTCCATGGGGCATACCAGGAGAACAGGATGCTGGACTAGATGGGCCTTTCGTAAGTCTGTTCTTATGTTCTTTTGCAGTTCCCAGTAACTGCCTCCAATGTTGGGGGCAGTGCATAGCCATCATGACTATTAGCCACTGAAAGCTTCCTCCGTGAGTTTGCCTAATCCCTTTATAAAACCATCCAGGTTGATGACCACCACTACATTCTGTGGTAGCTAAATCCCATAGTTCAACTGTTCTTTGTGTGGAGAAAAAGGAGGCATGGCTTTGGGAGTTGCCATAAAGAGGAACTGCACTACAGTATTTACCACTATAAGTGACTTTGGACAGCTGACGTTACACGGCTCAAAACCACACCCCGTTCTAGTTGTGGACGGGACAAAGCAAAAAGAAAGGGGGGGCGAATGGACTTCAAACGCACCAGACACCAGGTCACACTCCTAACACTCATACATACGCTCTTGCACACCAGGAACACATGACGTCAGCCCATAGGATCTCAAATTGGCTACCCACAGGTGGTTTTGGCTACCCGGAGCAGGTTACTATGAGCTCCCATCCACGAAAAGTTGATACTACAAAATCCCCCCTCCCCATCTCTCCGCAACGCAACACACACACACAAAAAATCACCTCCCTCTGTTTTATTTTTAGTGTAGCAAGGCTATGTTGGCTGCAAACATAAGGCAATTTTTCATTAATTGCGTGAGTGAGATTGTCAGTAGTCAATATTGCACGCTAATGGATTGATTGGGTTTTGATGAGCCCAGCAATTGATTGGCTCTGTGAGCTTAATGGGTTGTTGTGCATAATGTTTGCAAGGATCATCGAAAGATTGCTGATGAACTGTTTATTAACTTGTAATCAACTTTATATGGCTTTTTATTTTTATTTTTAATTATGGGTGAGAAGCGGAGAGCGAGAAGAGGTATTGTTACCGGGGAGAAATGAATGCGGGTTGTTTTGAAGGATCGTTCTAGGGAAGACCAAGCCATGTTGGCAGGAGGGGGTGTTCTTCATCACAGAGCCAACTGACCTAGCCTATAACTTTTGCCAAAGGCATGTAAAGTCTTCCCCAACCTGGTGCCCTCCAGATATTTTGGACTGCAACTCTCAAAATCTCCAGCCAACATGACTGGGCCTGTGCATGAGCATATGCTCATGTGGCAGGATCGGTCCATGGAGAATAAAACTATCAGAGGCTAACAGCCACAATAGCTATGCTCTACTTCTGCTGCTGGAACTAGTATAGCCCTGAATACCAGTTGCATGGAACTGCAGGTGGTGAGGGTGCTACTGTGCCCAGATCCTGGTTGCTGACTTCCCGCAGGCATTCAGTTGACCACAGTTGGAAGGAGTTGTTAGGGACACAACCTCGAAAAACCCCTTCTACTGTATAGACCAGCCAATGTGCAGAGATCTACAGATGAGGCCCTCTTGATAGTGCCATAGCTTGCTGTGGCCTATTATGCAAGAACTCAGATCTGAGATAGCTCATTTGGTAATCACAGGCCCCACACTGGGAAAAATATTCCGACATTACAGGAGGTTGGATTAGAGCAGGCACATCCAGCAGGTAGATCCACCGGTAGTTCACTGGACGTCTGCGGTAGATCACTAGTAGATCAGTGGCTCCCCTAAAAGATACATTTTTTGCCCTGCATCCCCTTAAAAAAGCACAAAAACTGTGACCTGAACCCCCCCCCAAACAGGGCTTTCCTTCATAAAAAAGCTCAACAAGTTTACCCCAAAAAGGAGGTAGATCACTGCCAGTTTTTAACTCTGTGAGTAGATCGCAGTCTCTTGGGTGTTGGTCACCCCTGGACTAGAGGATGCTAGCAGTCTCTTCCAACTCTACAATTCTGTAAGTTGGGACTTCTCCATTGTGGAACAGCCTCCTCCTAGAATTAAGACAGGCACAGATTCAGATGAGATTTTGGTGCTATTTATTCATGAGGGCATTTACTGGTTATTACTTCAGAACATAAGGTTAAAATTCAACTGGTTACAGTGGGCGGCGATGGATCGGATTTGTGCTGTGATTCTCATTTGTATTGGAGTTCGCTGCTCTGGAATCATAGTGATGATGCAAGCAGTACCAACGAATGCGCAAGCCAGTGTGGTGTAATGGTTAGAGTGTGGGGCTAGGACCTTGGAGAGCAGGGTTCGAATCTCCACTCAGCCATGAAAATCCCTGGGTGATCTTGGGCCAGTCACCATCTCTTAGCCTAACCGAGCTCACAGGGTTGTTGTGTGAATTAAACGGGGGAGGAGAAGGACCATGTACATCACTTTGGAGGATAAAGGTGACAAATAAATAAATAAGATACCCCATCAGTGCAAGGATTTATGCTTGTGCAAGACAAAGTCCCCTCTCCCCCAAAGCACTCCCACTGCCTTCCGAAGATCTGCTTCTGGGGATGGGGGAACCCCTAGAACAGATTTGGGGGGGTCGTGAGGGAAGGAGAGGGGGAGAAAGTTGCATTGCACCAATTCTTGTACTGATGGGACATTTTAGTTGGATACCACCCATGGAAATGTTACGTGGTTACTGCCATAAACTTCTAGGCACAAGGACATCCTGATTCCACAATAAACACTGGCTAGCAAAGGAGAAAGGGACGCGGGTGGCGCTGTGGGTTAAACCACAGAGCCTAGGACTTGCCGACCAGAAGGTCAGCGGTTCAAATCCCCGTGACAGGGTGAGCTCCCGTTGCTCGGTCCCTGCTCCTGCCAACCTAGCAGTTCGAAAGCACGTCAAAGTGCAAGTAGATAAATAGGTACCGCTCCGGGGGGGAGGTAAACGGCGTTTCCGTGCACTGCTCTGGTTCTCCAGAAGTGGCTTCGTCATGCTGGCCACATGACCTGGAAGCTGTACGCCGGCTCCCTCAGCCAGTAAAGCAAGATGAGCACTGCAACCCCAGAGTCGTCCCTGACTGGACCTAATGGTCAGAGGTCCCTTTACCTTTACCTAGCAAAGGAGAATGGCATTATGTGTTGGAGAATGAAATTAAGAACTACAAGTACAACACTTTTAAGAAATGTGTGGTGGGTTGCACCTCTTTCTTCATTAGGCTCCTGAAGTAGAAGGAGGCGAGGTCTTTGGCCCCATCCACTTGCATTAAAAGGACACTGCCCCTTGCAGATTTTAATTACCAAATAATTCGATCTGTGCAAAGAAACACATTCTGCATCCAGGCTGCTCCCCCTCTGCTCTCCCCCCCCCCCCAGCTTTCATTCGTGTGACCGAGTTCAGCTTGGGTATAGCTGGCCTCATTATGTCCTTAAAGGAGTTCAAATTTCCTGATAGCCAGCAGGAGAACCAGGTAAAGCAGGCAGAATTAGCATCCAAGCCTAATAAATGACTGGGAAAAATTGTATCTGTCACATAGCGCTGGTTCCCACACACTCTGGTTACATCATTACTTAGTCTGTAAACTAAGAGACCAATTAAACGAGGGAGCTGCCGTCACGTGACCAAAACTTAAAAACGCACACGAAATTCTACCTGAAAGATGGGATTTCAGAAGGGGCCCTCGGATAGTTGACTCCTCACCAGCAGCTCTGCAATTTTCGTATTCTGTTACACCTTTGCTTTCAGGCTGAGCGCTTAGGTACCACAGATTGATAGTTCCAGCAAGCCTTGTTGATATGTCTCGTTCTCTCTCTCTCTCTCTCTCTCTCTCTCTCTCTCTCTCTCTCTCTCTCCTCTCCCTGCTCAGCTACTCTGCAGGTGCATTGGGCAAAGTTATTTCCTGCATCAAAAAGTTCAGTAATTGGATTTCCCCCCACCTCTTTTTCCCTGTGAAATCTTCCAATGCCCCGAACCTTTACGGAGATCCCTCTCCCCTTTTCTTCTCTTCGTCAAAGATTAGTGAATTATAGCACTGTTCTGGCACCCAAATTCCCTTCTGGATCAGCACCTTGCGTTCATCTGAAAGGGATGAGAGTAACGATACCACATGGTGAAGATTTCAGAGCAAGTGTAGTATTAAAAAGGAAAGAAAGGATTCCCTGTTTTCAGCAGAGGTTTGCAGGCTTCCCCCCTTTACACGCAGCAACTGGAATAAGAATGATGGTTGGATCGTAGAATTGTGGGGCTGGAGGGGACCACAAGGGTCATTTAGTCCAACCCCCTGCAATGCAGGAATATTTTCCCCATGACTCTAAGTGTCTCATGCTCTACCGATTGGGTAAGATGGTAAATTATATTCATAGGGCGTGGAAATTTGCCAGCGGGGAAAGGGTTCAGTGTTTGCTATGGAATTACTTAGGCCTGGATTAAAAGACACAGGGGCCCTAAACTGAAATGTATTTTTAAAAAATAAAATAAAGATTTCTTTTTGTGGAGCTTGGAGGATGGATAGATGAATCTGTCACTTCTGATTTCTGATTTTCCAAGTCTTCAGTTCAGTTCCCCTTAACTCTTCATAATCTGCCACATTTTTTTTAAAAAAAGAAAGTACCCATAAAAACCCAACATTTTAGCACATTATCTTTCTTCGTGTACACATTTTGCAAGCATTTTCACCTGCATTATGTCATGCTATATATGTAGTTTCCACACACTTTTTGTTTGCTCGACCACTTATAGATATGCATCTTTTTGCATTACTCCCCAAATATACATATCTTTCTACACATTGTTTGGTTGGGGAAGTGCATCACAAAATCCGGGTAAGTGTGGGTTTTGAAAGATGCCTATGTTTCAGTCTGTGCGTTGTTCTGGAAAGCACAGATTAGGCAGGTTCACAGTAGAATACTTTAGCCCATTGCTGGGACAGGGGTTGGAGAGACAGGTTATATATCTGAATTACAAGGCAGCTTTTCCCAACTCAGTGCCCTTCACATATTTGGATCTTCACAGCTATCATCCCTGACCATTGGCTATGCCGGCAGATGGAGTACTTACAACAACAACTTCTGTAGGGAAGGCTGCTGTGAGTCGCATATTTTCTCCTTTCAGAGGGACGCAGGTGGCGCTGTGGTCTAAACAACTGAGCCTCTTGGGCTTGCCTATTGGAAGGTCGGCGGTTCAAATCCCTGCCACGGGGTGAGCTCCTGTTGCTCTGTCCCAGCTCCTGCCAACCTAGCATTTCAAAAGCACACCAGTGCAAGTAGATAAATAGGTACAGCTGTGGCGGGAAGGTAAACGGTGTTTCTGTGTGCTCTGGTTTCTGTCATGGTGTTCCGTTGCGCCAGTAGCAGTTTAGTCATGCTGGCCACATGACCCAGAAAACTGTCTGTGGACAAATGGCGGCTACGTCGGCCTGAAATCAAGATGAGTGCCGCAACCCCATAGTCACCTTTGACTGGACTTAACCATCCAGAGGTCCTAGAAGAAGAAGAGGAGGAGGAGGGGGAGGAGGAGTAGGAGGAGGAGTTTGGATTTGATATCCTGCTTTATCACTACCCAAAGGAGTCTCAAAGCAGCTAACATTCTTCTTTCCCTTCCTCCCCCACAACAAACACTCTGTGAGGTGAGTGAGACTGAAAGACTTCAGAGAAGTGTGACTAGCCCAAGGTCACCCAGCAGCTGCATGTGGAGGAGTGGAGACGCGAACCTGGTTCACCAGATTACGAGTCCACCACTCTTAACCACTACACCACACTGGCTCTCCTATTACCTTTACCTTTCCCCCCCCCTTTCAATGGATGTCTGTCTGTGAACACATCCAGAACGAGACATCTCTGAGCTGGCATTGGATGGGTATCTGCACTGTCATGACCTCTGAACCTGGGAGTGACACTGAGTCAGAGGCTGCGATGACTCTTGGGGTCCTGTCCAACCTTATGATTCTATGATTCTAAATGAGTTGAGGGCTTAGAGAGGCTTCCCCGAAAAATTATCACCTGCAGGTCACTGGATCGTCACATGGGGGAGCTGCACAGAGATGAAAAATGCCCCAACATCTGGGCGGAACTCCTCCTTGTGGTCACTTGAGAGCTGCTCTTTCTTTCTTTTTCTTTTTTTCTTTTTGTATATTTTTTATTAGTTTTCACAAAAACATTACATTTGGGGGAGGGAGAAGCAGAAAATAAAACATTTAAAACAACTATATATACAATCCATATTAAATCCACATTATGGGATTATTTGAATCCTCTGACTTCCCTCCACTGCCTCCCTTGGTTCCTTTATAATATTTTCATTCACGCATGTCAATAAAGTCTTTATCTCCAATTACAGTGGTACCTCTACTTACGTTCACCTCCGGTTACGTATCCTTCAGGATACGTGCGCTGCAAACCCGAAAGTATTTTCCCGGGTTTCGCCACATGCACATGCACAGAAGCTCTGTAGGCACCGTGTGCATGCTCAGAAGCAGCACCTCTAGATATGTACACCTTGGGATCCGACCGGAGCTCTGGAACAGATCCCATGTGCAACCAGAGGTACCACTGTACTTCCAATTTTTCTACATTGTCTATAGTATTACAAGTGTTTTTGCAAACCCTGCTAATGTATTAACTTGTATACATTGCTTTTGTAAATATGCAATAAACAATTTCCATGCTTTTTTATATTTCTTATCATCTTGATTTCTAAATTTCCCAGCTAATCTAGCCATTTCAGCATAGTCCATTAACTTAATTTGCCAATCTTCCTTCGTGGGGACTTCTTCTTTTCAGTGTTGGGCTAGCAATATTCGGGCGGCTGTCATCACATACATAAACAAATTCTTATATTCTTTAGGTAAATCCCTTCCTGTAAAGGTAATGGGACCCCTGACCATTAGGTCCAGTAGCGGATGGCTCTGGGTTGCGGCATTCATCTCGCTTTACTGGCCAAGGGAGCCAGCGTACAGCTTCCGGGTCATGTGGCCAGCCTGACTAAGCCGCTTCTGGTGAACCAGAGCAGCGCACGGAAATGTCTTACAACCGGAACGGTACCTATTTATCTACTTGCACATGCTTTCAAACTGCTTGGTTGGCAGGAGCAGAGACCGAGCAACGGGAGCTCACCCCGTTGTGGGGATTCGAACCGCCAACCTTCTGATCGGCAAGCCCTAGGCTCTGTGGTTTTAACCCACAGTGCCACCTGCGTTCCTATCTGTTCCTGTAATACCTAATAAAAAGGCTTATGGTTTTTAAAAAAAAACAAAGGGTTTTTCTTAACATTTCCCCCCATTCATTATATATCATTTCCCAGTATTTTTTTAATACTGAGAGCTGCTCTTTCTTGCTTATTCTCCCTTTGCTGATTTACGAGATCTTCATTAGCCCCGGTCAGCAATCTGATGGCTGCATCGCTTTGAGTCAGCTGAAGTTTCTGAGCACTTTTCAAAGGCAGCCCCATCCAAAAGGGATGTAACTAAAGTGTGGGTGTCCCATTGTGTTGCATGATTAAGACAAAAATTTTGAATGGGTGGCAGGGTACTTCCTAAACTGGTACCCTCCATACCTCGGTCTTTGCCTTGGACCTTTTTTTGGGCGGGGTGTGTGTGTGTTTCTTAAAGCACCCATATCTGAGGACCTCCTTCCATATCACTAGGAGAGATTTGATTGCTCTGAAACTTTAGATTGTGACTCCCCCCTTCACTGTGCCTTTGTTCATTAATTTTGGCCGATGACCGTCGGAGGGAAGAGCCGAATCAGAAACTCTTTTGTTTCCCGGGTATTTAGTGGAATGGGAGTTTCGTCCCTGTGCAAGGACGAGCAAACCACAGTCTGGCCGGACGGCTGCCAACGTCGTGGACGAGATGCTTGTGTCTCTTCCATGACAAGCGCCTCTTTATTAATTCATGGTCCAGATCCCCTCTGTACATGCTGTTACTAATATTAGGTTTCGGCAGAAGTAGCAAGGGACACCAGCAGCTCAGGGAAGGGAATTGGTGGGAGGGGGAAAGGGAAGCTAGATGCCTCGTGCTGTTTCTGAGAATTAAAATGCGGGGGGGGGGGGAGCAAAGCAAATTCCTTCTTGAGTTTTAATTGGGCTTAAATATTTGTCGATCTAGAGACCTCACACCCACACCATCATGCTGCTCTGGAAGCAATACAGAAATTGTGTGGGTGTTCCTAGGGGAAAAGATTTCTTCCTTGCAGCCCAAATCTATTAACTTTTACAAGGAATATGTTTAAGGGTGCTCAAGGTCTGAGGCCCAATTTTTTTTGTGGTGGGTCCTATATTTCCAGAATATTTCCCTCCCTTAACCCCCCCAAAAAACTCAATTATTCCAAAATTTGTTTACTACCCACCATCTGATTAGGGGGTAGGCCATACCACAATGAAAGAACACCTGCCTTGAAGGCAGAAGGTCTCAGGTTTGATTCCTGGCATCTCTGGGGAAGGCTGGGAGAGACTCCTTGCCTGAAACTGTGGAGAATTGCGGCCAGTCGGTGTACACAATACTAAGCTATATGGACCAATGATCTGACTCAGTATAAGACGGCTTTTTTCTAATACACAGATGTGTCTATACATTTAAATTAGTATATGCAGATTTTCACAAATATAAGCTGACTTGCCAGCAGAACATGTGAGAAGGATCTAGGGGTCTTGGTGGACCACAAGCTTAACATGAGTCAACAGTGTGATGCAGCAGCAAAAAAAGTTAATGCTATTCTTGGCTGGATCAACAGAAGTATCATAATAATAATTTGTCTGTCTGTTACTTCCCTTGATCAGGATACTGTGGACGGAGTATAAGAGCACCACTCTATTCTGCCTTGGTCAGACCACACCTGGAGTACTGTGTCCAGTTCTGGGCACCACATTTTAAGGAGGATATTGACAAGCTGGAAGGTGTGCAGAGGAGGGCGACCAAGATGATCAAGGGTCTGGAAACCAGGTCTATGAGGAATGGTTGAGAAAGCTGGGTATGTTTAGCCTGGACAAGAGGAGACTGAGAGGAGACATGACAGCCATCTTCAAATATCTCAAGGGCTGTCCCATGGAAGATGGAGCAAGCTTGTTTTCTCCTGCTCTGGAGGTTAGGACTTGAACCAATGGATTCAAGTTGCAAGAAGTGAGATCCCAACTAAACAACAATAAGAACTTTCTGAAAGTAAGAATTGTTTGAGAGTGGAATGGACTTTCTCGGGAGGTTGTGAACTGTCCTTCCTTGGAGGTTTTTAAGCAGAGGTTGGATGACCATATGTCATGGATGCTTTAGTTGAAATTCCTGCAGTGCGGGGGCTGGACTAGATGTCCTTTGGGGACGCCTTCTTCCCTACTATGATTTTCTGATTCTATGCATAGGTATGTGCCCTGGAGATTGTGTAGAAACCAAAGCATCAGTATGAGAAAGAAACTCATCTCCTTTTCTTTGCAAATAATATGGTTGTAACTTTCTGTTTACAATAATGCTGCCAAATAGGACTGAGAACCTCTGAGCAGGTGAGAAGTTCCTTTCCGGTTTTTTAAAGATTTTATGGGCAAAGTGATTATGATCATGTGCAGAGTGCCCTTCCTTTATGAAAGGAACACTTCCTTACTACACTCGGAGAACGATGACACCGGCAGCTATTTCCCCCACAGCTTTTTAAGATGCTTCTGGTCTTCCTGAGAAGACACAGCTGATGGAGAACTGTATCATCAATTCCCCATCTATGCTCCAAGATAAGTCAAGACTGGAAATGCAAAAGTATGTGAACTGGGGGAACGGGGGCCTTGATGCCCCACCAAACGCTTCAGCACATCTGCGACGGCAATATGCACAGACTTTCCAGAGTCAAAGGATTAGTTTTATTGTGCTTTTGCTTGGCAGATCTGGTAACACAATGGATACCTTCTAAAAGCACAGATTCTTCCCCAAAGAATGCATGCTATATCCTTACTTAGCTCCTCCACTTAGAGAAAAACGTTGATTTCTTGTAATCCTCCCCAAAGATCCAACAAATGTAAAAAACAGCGGTGTCATTGGCCAGACGGGTGCTGTTCTTCTTGAGGTTCCCTGTGATACTCTAAAAGACAGTAATAATTCCTATATGCAGCTATATATTTACACATTTATATTAAACAGATGACGGGCTTGCTTATAACGAAAGCACTAAGCATTCTTTCTGGACGCTTGTAAAACAAATGGCCCAAAGCAGTACATTGCAGGCCTTATTTGAAAAGGCATCTAAGCTTGCAAATGACACACAAAATGCATTCTATTCAGGGAAAGTGCGTGCAAAAAAAAAAAAAAAAAAAAAAAAGTACATTAGTCAGAGCTGCATATAAAAATGGACGTATTATGGGGGGGAAATGCACGAAAATTGAATATTGCTCCAGAAATGTGGAGAACTGGATTTAAGAGGATCTTTTCACTATTTTCACCCAATATATGGATTTTTGTAAGCATTTGTTTGTTGGAGAGCTGTGCTGCAAAATTCAGAAACGTACAATTTTCAAAGGATAGCTGTGCTTCAGTTCACATATGGGTTTGAAATGTGTAATTTAGGTTATTTCCCATTAAAGTGCAAACAAAATCAACCCCCCCCCCCAGATTCCCAACTCACTTATTTTTTTTACTGTACAGCTGACCCGGGTTACTTTTGACATTTTAGAAAAGCAACAAGCGCCTACAGAGAGCAGCTCCAGCACTGCTGAATTCAAGCTACTGTATATATGAACCTCAGCAGTGCTGAAGCCTAGGAAAGGAAAGGAATTATCTTAATACGTGATGAGATTGCAGGGCTGGAATGAAAACTTCCTTTCAGTGGTAGCTGAATGGTGGTCATCATCAGCTCCCCCCATAAGAACCCAGAATTTTGTACCTTTGGCTGGCCATGGTGAAGCTAGAGCGAAATGATTTTTTTAAAAAAATATGGCCCAGTTTCTCAAAATGTGATTGACAGCTCTTACAGCAATTTGCTCGCTAATCAGATAGCGGTCTTCTCCCATAACCCTGCTCCGCACATTCAGTTGACCTTAATTGTGGATCTGCCTGACCTTTGACCTGACAAGAAAACGAGACTCAATCATCTTCCTTCTTCTTCTTCTTTTTTTAAAATGGGGGTACAGTACAGGTTGCTGCTGCTGTGCTGTGTGCGCAGTACAGAAGTTAGGGATGGGGAAAGAATTCAGTGCTGATTCACTTTTAACGAGAAGCCAACTAATTTGCACTTCTCAGACCAATATGCAAAGCGAAATGCAGCTATCCTCGGAAACCCACACGTCTGCAAATTTTGCAACGCGGTTTCCCACCAAGCAAACAATGTGTATGTAAATGCATACGAAGAGGAATTTTTGTTACCCGCTTTGAGGTTTTTCTATAATCAAGTGGTATATACATTTAAATAAATAAATAATATATATATATATATAGATATATATATATATATATATGTGGAAGCATAATAAAATGCATCATATTAGGGGGAGATGCTTGAAGAAATGTGCATATCAGTGAAAAACTACATACAAAATGTGTTTATGGGAAGGGGTTATGGGTTTGTTATTGTTATTGTTTCGTTATGTATTTTGTACCTTCATTTTGTGTTCTTCCGTTTGTGAACTGCCCTGGGATCTTCGGATGAAGGGCAGTATACAAATTTAACAAATAAATAAATAATCTGGTAAAAACCTGAACAAAGCAGCAGGCATCTTGAGGGTTTTGTCTTTCTTAGTTGAAGCCTTGTACGTAGCAAGGAAACATTCAATCAAACGTACAGAGGTGGAAAATTCCCTCAGAACTACACAGCCAATCAGCGGATGTGCTGCCTCAGCAAAGACCATCCCGCTCTGACTGGTTGCTAAGCAACACCTCCACCCATCGCATTCTCGGCTAGTTGACTTTAACGCTAACAGAATTAAAAAAGTGGCACTGTGCTGAGCTAGAGCATTCTGGGTAAGTCATTGCTCTGTTTCAAACCTGAGAGAAAGTCAGTTGCCGCAGTTTCCTGGCAAGGCACTCTATGGTTTGGCTAGGCCAGCTCCAGACCAGGCAGGGGCCACTCTCAGAGCAATTTGGTGCAATTAGTTTTGCCAGTTAAAGAAAGTGGAGCAAAGTTGACTGTGGTTGTGCTTATATTCATGCTATCAATTTATGTTCTGAATTATTATTTTAAATACAAAATTTCATATAGAGGACAACACTGGCCTTTAGTTGGAACATGAAGGAGCGTTTCATGTAGACCTTGAGCATTATTTTTAGGTACAATTGAAAAAGAAATGTTTTTGATTTGACTTCTCCACTGAATTTTGACATCAGTTTCCTGTTTTTGAGGAGTAATTGATCCACTCTATCTTTTATAGGGCTCGTCTACCGCTTCCCTTCTCAATTATAAGCCCTTTGTTCATTCACCCTTCCTTGCTTCCTGGCTACGCACTGAAAATAAACTTATGATGTCATACTCAATTGTGTAGCATCCAAACTGATGTCAAAACAGGGGATTTAGACTTCGCCGCAGGATCAAGGTGGAGATATTGTCTGCAAAACCAAAGCTGATTAAAAACAACAACGCAAAACTCAAATGTCTTCAAGGGTGCCCAAGCAGCTTTGTCAAATGTTAAATTAATTTGCACATATGTATTCCTTAGATGTAGCTGCAATGAAAAGTTTTCTTGACATGAGACGATTCCCATGAGACCAGCTTTCACCAACAGCTTTCACCTCTAGCTGATTCGGACTGCAAATTGTGGGAATGTTAAGGATAGTAGGAGAGGATATGTTGATTAAATATTATCCTTCCTTCACTCACGCTAGTGAGTCATGTAGCAGAGCAGATTCGCCTCAATACAGCAGGAAGCTAGTCTGCAGATTTGTTTGAATCTCTTTAGTTAAGCAATCTAGTCTGGCTTGATCAAAGGTGTCCCCTTTGATCCTTCTTAAAAGTATAAAGACACAAGAGTCTTTCCTTAAAAGTAACAATAAGTTTAAAGGTAAAGGTGAAGGGACCCCTGACCATTAGGTCCAGTCGTGGCCGACTCTGGGGTTGCGGCGCTCATCTCACTTTATTGGCCGAGGGAGCCGGCGTACAGCTTCCGGGTCATGTGGCCAGCATGACTAAGCCGCTTCTGACGAACCAGAGCAGCGCACGGAAACGCCGTTTACCTTCCTGCTGGAGCGGTACCCATTTATCTACTTGCACTTTGACGTGCTTTCAAACTGCTATGTTGGCAGGAGCAGGGACCGAGCAACGGGACCTCACCCTGTCGCGGGGATTCGAACCACCGACCTTCTGATCGGCAAGTCCTAGGCTCTGTGGTTTAACCTACAGTGCCACCCGCATCCCTAACAATAAGTTTACTCACAGTCAGTTCACAGTGCGATCCCTGAAGGCGGACTTTAGCTTGTCGTTACAGAACATAGTGTGAGTTCATCCCTTATGGGGCTTGAGCCCATGTCCTGCTGGCTGAGACCCAGCAGACAGCAAAACACATTAAGAGAACAGCACCAAGAGAACAAAATGGATGCATGAGAGCAGCAGGGCATCAAGAGAAAGATGGCTGAGTGACTCGGCTATTTTATGGAGACAGCCAGGATCACACCCGTCTACCTGGTCACATGCAGGGGGAAGACGCTCCAGACCAGTGGAACAGGAAGTTATACTGACTGGAGTAAAGTCCGCCTTCCTGTGTCCGCTCTAGGGAAACAAGGAATGTTGTATTTGGCTGCTCCAATGGATCACATCCCACACAAATCGCATCAGCCCCACTCAGCACAGCTGGTCAATGGGAGTCATCGTCCAAAACAACTGGAGGGCACCAGATTGGTGCAGCAGACCCTCTGCCCTCCCTCCATTTACATATTTGAGAACTATGGGATCATGAAACCATACTACTCATTGCAACCTTTCCCACCATTTGGTAGGCCTCTCACTATTTGGTATGATAATGTTGCCTTTTAGCACCAGCATTTGACTGTTGTATGAGCTGTATTTTGACAACTGCAAACCAGCTGCCCCCAGGGTCTCTCGGTTTGGCTGCCTTTCCCATCTGTTTTACCTGCCTCCCATTTCTGAATAATTTATTTTTACCATCTGCATAAATTGAACACCTGGCCTAGGGGTAACTTATTCGCTTAAATTATTTAGGGCTTTAAAAATTACTCCCCGGTACCTCTTCCATTTGTAGGCAGGCAACATAATTGACAGGAGGAGACCACCCCCCTCACTGTTTGCCTTTTGGGGTGGATAGAACTTGGTAAGTGTTCTCCTTCTTTCTGAATACATATTCAGAAAATGGGACCAAAATTGTAAGGGTACGGAAATCCCTTTGATAATAGGTGTTTTCAGTTCTGGCCCTTTAAAGGAATCTGATGCTCTTAGTAGAATACAGTGGTACCTCTGGTTACATACGCTTCAGGTTATACACTCTGCTAACCCAGAAATAGTGCTTCAGGTTAAGAACTTTGCTTCAGGATGAGAACAGAAATTGTGCTCCGGCGGCATGGCAGCAGCGGGAGGCCCCATTAGCTAAAGTGGTGCTTCAGGTTAAGAACAGTTTCAGGTTAAGAATGGACCTCTGGAACGAATTAAGTACTTAACCTGAGGTATCACTGTACAGGGAAAGTGGGAGATCAGGAATTGCCCTATTAGTTTGTTCGCTTCATGCTTTCATGCACTTGTAAGATTGGTTTCAGGGTTCCCAACTGCTCAATTTCTTACAGCTGGTTTCAATTTTAGGTACGCCTGTTTTCCTCCAATATGTGGTCATTCTCAGTGGAAGCATCTGTCCAAAGTAGATGTACACCTGACTGGTGCCTAGCTGTCAACGTTTCCCTTTTTTAAAGGGAAATTCCATTATTCCGAATAGGATTCCTCTCAAGAAAAGGGAAAAATTGACAGCTATGGACTGGTGCCTGGGTAGGAGCAGCTAGTACACCGGTAGCAGCTACTATTGGTAGTAATATAGCTGCTGCTACAACCTGCAGCCATAAATAAGAGCAAAGTGCCACACTGAGCTGATACTTCCCACACATCAGTTGCAGCAACTTCTGCGGCGCACAGTGATCAAAAGTATGTCTCTCAGATCGCAGAACTTTCTGTGGCTGAAAGAACTTTCTGTTGTGGACATCTGTGACCCTCCAGAATGGTTGGAGTGCCTGTTGAGTAGCTGACAGCTTCGGGCATGGCTAACCCAATCCCTTTTGCTTCGTGATGCTTCCTGCTGTGCGGTGCGACTTTAAGCTTTTGCACCAAGGACTCAGGATCACGTCTCTCAAACAGGCCACTTTGTGCAGTTGCAGGTGAAGTGAGAGGGAACACGAGAGAGCAGCCATAATCTCATCGTGGCATTTTGGCTCGCTGCCTTTTATTTTTACAATGAGGGGCAGGAGGGGAGAGCCCCAAAGGTTCAACTCGAATCCCTGTTGGGGTTTCCTTTCCTGTCTTCGATGTGTCTAGCCAGAAACGCAAGACTGACAGGATGATAAAACGCTGATGCCAGGTTCGCTTGCCCATTCAAAGACCCTACCTAAGGTATCAGGTACCTGGGCTCTACTTTGAGGTCAACCGGACACCTCCCCTGAGGCCTTCCTGGGCTGAAGGATATATCGACTCAAAAATTCTCTCAGGTATAGCAGCTGTTATCTGAGCTAAGATCAAAGTGCCCCTCTGTGATATATATATATATATACATATATATATATATATATATATATATATATATAATTGCACACATCTTCCAAGTTGATCTTTTTTCTCCATAATTCAAATGCATGTTGATCGAGCCTCATGGGGAAACAGTTGCTTTGCTGAAGAACAAGCTGGCAGAATATCTGTGTTGTGAAATTCTAGTTTTGTTAGAAAACTAAAAAAAAATGAAAGAAAAACCCTAGTGCAAATTAAACACAGAAGGTATTTACTGTACCAGAAGTAAATAATATTTCATAAATAGCAGAACTTTACATGGTTTGATTACTTCAGCCAATGTTTCCAGGGTGCTGCTAGGATTCTGTGCTCAGAGGGTGGGCCATTGTAGCCTTACAGAGAAAGGCTTGAAATATTTTTATTTTTTTAAAAAATTGTTCTTATTTTGAAATCCTCGTTTCTGATTACCGGTCCACAGAACAGTCTACCGCATCTCGAAGCACGTAACAAAATGCAAGTGCTAGTACAGGATGCCAGTGAAATTTCAGGTAAAAGAAAATTCCACGTTAATTTGAGAATTTGACAAACCCACAGGTAAATTTTGAGGAAAGCGAGGTAAGGGTTTTGATAGGATGTGCAGCATTTCTTAGGCAAGTTCAGCACATCTAGAACTGTAAAACATTAATAAAACTTCCCTATACAGGATTGCCTTCAGATGGCTCAGGGGTTGGATAACTCCATACCCTCCAACATTTCTCCAATGAAAATAGGGACATCCTAAGGAAAAGCAGGACATTCTGGGATTAACTTTTTCTAAAAATGTGATTTGCCACACTTTGTGATGGCATAACTCTCAATAAACCCCCGTAGAGTCTTTCCAGTTACAGGCAATAATGATTTTAAGCTACTGACAACAAGCAGCTGATCAGTTCCTTCTGTTTCAGGTCGTGATCAGAGCCAATAAGGAGGTTAAATAAGGCCAACTACAGGAAAGTGTGCCCCCGCTGTCCCGTAATAGAACTGATTTCTTGAAACACCTGCCCCCAGACGATTGCCACCCTCCCACAGGTCCACCACCTATGGATCTACAACCAAGGTTTCACCGAAAGTGAATTTCAAGTAAAATTGGGGGTTTTCTCCCCAGCAAAATATGTTGGGACACTTTTATCACTTCCAGTACTGAACTTCTGTCCTCTTCCTGAACTCCTGAATTGTGACTCTTGCCTGCCGCTGAACCTGTGCCATTACTTGCCTGAATAAATATCTCTTTCTTACTTAGAAGTAAGAGCCTCTATCTCTGTGTTTTGGGTGGGAGCCTGGACAAGACCTGCAAAATAGATCAGAGGCATAAAAACCAGTCATCACCTAAGAGGAACTTTCATGTGCCTTCCCTAAGTTACCAAATTCATTAAACGAAGGAGATGATTCACAACAAGGAGATAATCAGGTCATTCAGACAAAGCATGCGCTACCCCACATCTCAAAAACAACTTTCTGATACACTGAGGAGCAGATATTACTTAAAGGATGTCATGCTACAGTAAGTTTGTACAGTAGATGCTACAGTAGCCTATACTGTATGAAGAATTTCATTCAAATAATGTAAGCAATTGTGCTTGGATTGCCATTGGTACTGGACTAATCAAGAAAAAGAGCAGAAATGGAAAATGCTTCTCAATGCAGTCTGAGGGCGATGTTTTCTTTTTCTTGGATAAACATCTGAGATTAGATTATTTGGATTGTAGTCGGCACTGTTTGAAATCTGTTCCGGTGTATATTGTCTGCCCTGTTGCAAAAGCAGAGTTAAGTTGTGCCAGTTGGGATTAATATGGGCTACATGAAAGGGTTTTGGGTGGTATCATTTTCCATGGCCGTTGCATTCATTGACATAAGAATTTCAGTTGTGTTGCCTTGCAAGTCAATTCTTGCCCAGGATGGTAGAGATCAAGGTCGTGTGTGTATTGTGCTACAAATTCGTGACAATGCCACCTCATTCTTCCTCCAGAGAGTTCAGAGTGCCATCTTTAGTCTCTCAACAGTCTTCGTTGAAGCCTTTAAGCTGAGAGGTGGTGACTCACTCAAGTCCCAGGCCACCCATTGAGCATCCTTGCTGACTTGGGTTTTGAGTGTGAGCTTCAGACTCTTATCAATCCGTCTTATGGGAAATGTCTGTGGGTCAGTCATAGACTGCACACCTTGTATACAGAAGGTTTGAACCCTGGCATCTCCAGGTAGGGCTGGGGAGGAATGAAACCCTGGAGATCTGTTGCCAGTCATTGTGTCATGGTCCGGTCTACAGGCGATCGAAGTCCTGGCTGAGGACGTAAGGACCGGGGGCAAGATGGCAGGGTGGGAGCAGGAACGAGAGTCCAGAAGCCAGGGGTCTGAGGGTCAGGAAGCAGGGAGTCACGAAGTCAAGGGTCCGAGGGTCAAGAAGCAAGGAGTCAAGAAGCTGAGGTCCGGGGATCAGGAAGCAAGAAGCCAAACGCAGCAAGGCAGGAAACAAGTTGCTGCGGCAAAGAGCCAAAGGGAAATGCTGACCTTATATCCCTTCCCGGCTCTTGCCACCAGGTGCAGTGAGTTACCAAGCAGCCTCACCTGTGCGGCTGCGCCTTGCCTTTCCAGAACAAACTTAGGAAGGCCCCAGTCCTGCGAAGCCCTACTGATCACAGGGCCCGGCTCCTGCACACACTCCTGACACATTGTTGGTAGAGAATACTGAGCTAAGGGGACCATTCATCTGACTTGGTATAAAGTACCTTCCTAGGTTTCTGTCTAAACCACATGCTCCATTTTTACCATTAACTATCAGCAGTAGCAGCAGGAGGAGAGAAAACCAGCCACCTCTGGATCATTATGATTCTTATATCTGCAATAACCATAGGGTATTGCTTTGGCCCAAGTGCTTCGCGCAGTTTCATTTTAAGCTGAGGTCAGATGACCATCTGCCATGGATGCTTTAGTTGAGATTCCTGTATTGCATGGCACTGAATTAGTTGGCCCTCGGGGTCCCTTCTATGATTCTATGATTCTGCGATTCTAATTTTGTTACTCCACCTTGAGCATGCTAATAAAAATTTAGGATGCAAGTAATATAGATGACAGGGTGGATTTCAAAGGCCAGAAAAACCCAAAATATTCTGATTTGTTGTAGGTATATGATGCTTCTCGCACATTGCAATGAGCTTATGAAGTTGCCTTTTTTGTTGGCATCTGTTTTTCTGAGAGAGACAATGGAGTGTGCTTCCAGGGGTGAAGTCAAACTGCTGTGCTAGCAGCTCTGTCCATGGCGCAAGCCTGGACAGTGTGTATGGCAGTCCTGGGCTGCCAAGATGACAAGATCTCCCTCTTGGCCTTGCTGATATGGTCCAAAGGAAAGGAGAGCAGGAGTTGACTGCAGGAGTTGCTGGAAGGAGGTGCACAAGGTGCCACCTAACTTTCTTAGGGACTCAACTCTGGATTTATGTAGAGTTTACACCTTATCCTTTTCTTCTGCTGAAGACATACTGCAAGGCAGCAGAGGTTCAGGATAAGAGTTATCTGGATGGAGATTGCAGCATGGGAGATTCCTTCCTCCCCTCAAAGCTACTACTTGCCCAGAAAACAGTCAAAGGAAGAAAGGATTTAGCCTTCTTCTTTGCACCATAGTCCAGATCTGGACCACCTCCCTCCAGCTGTTTTTTTCTCTGAAGAAATAGACACAGCCAGTTCTATGCAGTTTAAAATGCTTCTAACGCAATGTGCAGTTTTGCTCTCAAAGCAACTCTTGTTCCAAGAACGAGTGAGGCTCAGTGGATGGAGAGAGACTTGCTCAGTCATAGATTTGTGGACAATGGCCCCAGTCAAGCCATTGTCATGTTTTTTAGATCCCTGACCCATGTTAAAAAAAAGAAAAGAAGGAAGCTGTGTTGATTTATCAAAGTAAGGCAATTCCAGAGCCTTAGGAATCTGTGCACTTTTGCACATTTCTTGCCAGCTCCTAAAAGGCTGCTTCACACATTAAACATCTTTACACCTAGGATGTTCTGCGCTGCACACCTAAACATGCCATATACCATAAACATAACAAATACATCCTTATAGACACATACATTACACAGATCTATACATGTCAAGAAGCCAGGACTGGTGGTGGCCCCAGCTAAGGCTATGCTAGGTGGCAATTCTAGGTTTGCCTCTGTGTAAATGTGTGAAATCAGGAAAATCTTTCTGACAGTAAGAGCTGTTCAACCGTGGAACAGTCTCCCTTGGGAGGTGGTGGACTCTCCTTCCTTGGAGGTTTTTAAGCAGAGGTTGGATGGCCATCTGTCATGGAGGCTTTAGCTGGGATTCCTGCATTGCACGGGGTTTGACTAGATGACCCTTGGTGTCCCTTCCAACTCTACAATTCTATGATTTTATGAAATGGCCCTAAGAGAGCCAGTGTGGTGTAGTGGTTAAGAGCGGTGGACTTGTAATCTGGTGAACCGGGTTCGCTTCCCCGCTCCTCCACATGCAGCTGCTGGGTGACCTTGGGCTAGTCACACTTCTTTGAAGTCTCTCAGCCCCACTCACCTCACAGTGTGTTTGTTGTGGGGGAGGAAGGGAAAGGAGATTGTTAGCCGCTTTGAGACTCCTTAAAGGTAAAGGGATCCCTCACCATTAGGTCCAGTAGTGGCAGACTCTGGGGTTGTGGCGCTCATCTTGCTTTAGTGGCTGAGGGAGCTGGCATACAGCTTCCGGGTCATGTGGCCAGCATGACTAAGCTGCTTCTGGAGAACCTTCCCACCAGAGCGGTACCTATTTATCTACTTGCACTATGACATGCTTTTGAACTGCTAGGTTGGCAGGAGCTGGGACCGAGCAACAGGAGCTCACCCTGTTGCGGGGATTCAAACTGCTGACCTTTTGATCAGCAAGTCCTAGGCTCTTTGGTTTAACCCACAGTGGGATATCAAATCCAAACCCTTCTTCTTCTTCTTCTTTGGATAAAATATATATACCCTGGCTCTCCTCTGCTGCTGATCATGTGATGGACTCGTTTTTAAGAAGTTGAGGTGGGAATCTCCCAAGAGGGCCTTTCCACCTGAGTGTATATCAGCACTTGGCAAGGGATTCCAAAATGATTTGAAAAGAGAGAGAGAGAGAATAGCTGAAACGACGACATGGGGACATCAAAGAGCTCTTTGCGAGTGTAAACAATGATCCCTTGAAATGCGAGTCCTCCAGCCCTGCCCGGAGGAGTGTCCCTGGCCCCCTCCCCACCACGGCTCCATATATTTGCTCTCATTTTTAGAACTCAGTGAGTCAGTGTTTGCTTTTGCTGATCTTTCCCCCGCATAAATCATCCCATTATGGGTGCATCGTCATTGATGTAGCTGCGAAAGCATTCACTCCCTTATTCCACCTGTCATCTCTGTGAGCCGGGCTCCTTTTACACTGGCCTCCCATTCCTGCTCATAACAATATACAGGGAGGAGGCGGCGTTATGCTGAGTCATGTCAGAGGGCCATGCTGTCGAGTCATGTCTGCTCCCAAGTGAACATGGGAAGCTACCTTACGGGGAGTCAGGCCATTGGCCTGTCAACCTCAACCTTGTCTTCTTGAACTTGTCTTGCTGGACCACAACTCCCATCAACCCCACCCAGATTAGCCAATGGGGAAGGGTGATGGGAGTTGTGGTCCAACAAATGGCTGGAGACCCAAGGCCGAAGAACACTGCTCTAGACTGACTGGCACCAGCTTTCCAGGGTTTCATGTAGGATTGTTTCCCAGCCTTCGCGACTCTGAACCTGGGAACGTTTGCAGCCAAAGCACTCACTCCATGCCCTCCAACATGTTGAGTCCCAAAACCAGGATGTGCGTCTTTCCGGCTGTGCTCCCATCCGAGTCATGTGACCCGCATGAAATCATAGAGTCCGAAAGGCACACTTTGGGAGGTACCAAAAAGTGTGTGCACTGGGGTGCCATGTGAGATCACGGCCCCGGAAAAGTGCTTTTTCGCTGTGAGATCTCAGCACGAAATCATGTGAGATCACGGTGCACAAAATGGGTGCCAAACTTTCATGGGGAAGAAAGGGGTGTCCTGGTTTACCCAGGACATTTGCAGTGTACAGTGGTACCTCTGGTTATGAACTTAATTCGTTTGGGAGGTCCATTCTTAAGCCGAAACTGTTCTTAGCCTGAGGCGCGCTTTCGTTAATGGGGCTTCCCGGTGCTTGACTTCCGCTCACATCCCGGGGCAAAGTTTGTTACCGGGAGCAGCTACTTCCGGATTAGTGGAGCTCGTTACCTGAAGCGTTCGTAAGGGGGACAGTACGTAACCAGAGGTTCCACTGTATGTTGCTCTGTGGCTGAGCCATAGCCCCTCAGAACCTAAAACTGTTGGGGCTTAGAGGAAGGTGCCTTAGACCAGGCTTCTCAAGTATCCTAACCATGCTGGCTGGGGTTGATGAGAGTTGTTTTCCAAAACAGGGCAAAGGCATCACTTGGGGGGGGGGCTACCTTTTACAGATTCACAGCATTAGTCCATCTACTTAATATTGTCTATAGTGACTGGCAGGGGCTCTCCAGAGTTTTGGGTCAGCCCTACCTGAAGATGCAAAGGATTAACCAGTGACTACCTTTCTGTAATAAAGGGACGCGGGTGGCGCTGTGGGTTAAACCACAGAGCCTAGGACTTGCCAATCAGAAGGTCGGTGGTTCGAATCCCCGCGACGGGGTGAGCTCCTGTTGCTCGGTCCCTGCTCCTGCCCACCTAGCAGTTCGAAAGCAAGTGCAAGTAGATAAATAGGTACCGCTCCGGCAGGAAGGTAAACGGCATTTCTGTGTGCTGCTCTGGTTCGCCAGAAGCGGCTTAGTCATGCTGGCCACATGACCCGGAAGCTGTACGCCGGCTCCCTCGGCCAATAAAGCAAGATGAGCACCGCAACCCCAGAGTCGGACACGACTGGACCTAATGGTCAGGGGTCCCTTTACCTTACCTTTCTGTTTGCAAAGCCTGTGCCTGCTGCTGGTGGTGGATCACTGAGGCCTGCTCTTGTGTCTTTGTTGTTGTTTAGTCGTGTCCGACTCTTCGTGGCCCCATGGACCAGAGCACGCCAGGCACTCCTGTCTTCCACTGCCTCCCGCAGTTTGGTCAGACTCATGCTGATAGCTTTGAGAACACTGTCCAACCATCTCATCCTCTGTCGTCCCCTTCTCCTTGTGCCCTCAATCTTTCCTAACATCAGGGTCTTTTCCAGGGAATCTTCTCTTCTCATGAGGTGGCCAAAGTATTGGAGTCTCAGCTTCAGGATCTGTCCTTCCAGTGAGCACTCAGGGCTGATTTCCTTCAGAATGGATAGGTTTGATCTTCTTGCAGTCCACGGGACTCTCAAGAGTCTCATCCAGCACCATAATTCAAAAGTATCAGTTCTTCGGCAGTCAGCCTTCTTTATGGTCCAGCGCTCACTTCCGTACATCACTACTGGGAAAACCATGGCTTTAACTATACGGACCTTTGTTGGCAAGGTGATGTGTCTGCTTTTTAAGATGCTGTCTAGGTTTGTCATTGCTTTTCTCCCAAGAAGCAGGCGTCTTTTAATTTCGTGGCTGCTTTCACCATCTGCAGTGATCATGGAGCCCAAGAAAGTAAAATCTCTCACTGCCTCCATTTCTTCCCCTTCTATTTGCCAGGAGGTGATGGGACCCGTGGCCATGATCTTCATTTTTTGATGTTGAGCTTCAGACCATATTTTGTGCTCTCCTCTTTCACCATCATTAAAAGGTTCTTTAATTCCTCCTCACTTTCTGCCAACAATGTTGTGTCATCTGCATATCTGAGG
The DNA here is from genome assembly GCF_964106645.2 of Podarcis pityusensis. Classification (NCBI taxonomy): domain Eukaryota; kingdom Metazoa; phylum Chordata; class Lepidosauria; order Squamata; family Lacertidae; genus Podarcis; species Podarcis pityusensis. Next base: position 9,366,394 of record NC_138032.1, read on the forward strand.
TTGTTGATATTTCTTCTGGCAATCTTAATTCCAGCTAGGGATTCATCCAGCCCAGCCTTTCGCATTATGAATTCTGCATATATGTGTCTTTAGCACAAGCTTAAACACACCCTGCAAGAGTCCTGGAAAAATCAGGAATCCCGTTTTTCCCCGCGAGAGTGCAGCGGCTATTTTGGTCACCATGATCTGGTACGATTTCACACTGAAATCTCTCTCTGAAAAGAGCACTTTTTGGGAGCTGCGATATTCACAGCCTGGGCATTATCATCTGCTAGTGATTCCAGCCCACAGGAAGCCATTGTGAAAGGCACAGGTAAATAGGCTGGTTGAGATGTTGGCATTCTTAGGCACTTTCCAAGCTATATCAGTGGATAAATGAAACCCATGCAGCCACAACTAGTGCTTGGGAAAAGAATTAAATCTGAAACTTTGGCTAAGTAAAGAAACAAACAAAATGAGGCAATTGGAGTGGGGGGAGTAAAAAGCGATTGTTCGGTTGCCTAGGTAACGGGATGTGGGTGCAGCCAATCAGCGAAGTTGATATACTGTTTTGACATCCATGCACATATTCCTAACATAAATAGCAACAGAGACCTAATAACAATAGGTTTTAAAGCTAGAAACTGATGTCATTTCAAATGTGTCAGTCAACGGGAGCCTATGAAAGTGTTTCTTCTATCAAACTGACGTTAAGTACATGCTGTAATGGCTTCATAAGTGATAGCAGACGCCTGACAGGCCATAAAGGAGATGAAACATCTATAATTACCTTGTAGCATGTTCGGTGTCCTTTGGCATATTTAAAAGAAGGGGGGGCGGATTTGAAAGAAATAAAATAAAACTTGAGCATTATGATCAAAGCTGTCCAAAAGTAAGCTGCCTATGAGAAAAGGATAACTTTCGACAGAGTAGATTTTAGTCTGTACAGGCCTTTAAACGGGAGCTTCATTTTATGTAAGGCAAGGGGTAGGGCAGGGGTCGGCAAAGTTTTTGTGGCTTGGTCTGGTTTATTGTCCTTCAGATGCTGTGGTGTGCCGGAGTATGCGCACGCACGCACACACTCACACACGTGCAAATGCAATTTCTGGCACTCCTTCTGGAGCAGAGGAGGCAAGCGCAGCTTCCCATTGGCTGCAGGAGCTTCCCACAGCCAATGGGCAGCTAGCCAGTGTTGTGGAAGGCGGTCCCAGCTCTGCTCCATGCCGTTTAGCGCGGCACATGGGAGCCGATTGAGTGGGCAGTGGTGGTGCCCAAATGGGCAGCAGGGGTCCATGGGCCGGTTAAATGACCCCCCATGGGCCACTTGTGGCCCATGGGCCTTAGGTTGCCGACCCCTGGGGTAGGGAACTTGGGGTCTGAGGGCCAAATATGGCCCTCAAAGCTCCCCCCAGGCCACAGCCCTCACAGACCCTGCTTCCTGCATTGTGCCTGCCTGGAATATGTCTTTGTCTTCCGCTTGCCTGGATGGATAGAGAAGGGTTCGTGAGTGTGGGCAGAAACTAGCCTACGGTTACCAGATTTTTCTCAATGAATCTGGGGACACTTTAAAAAAATAAAATACAATCTTGATTATCCCTAATTACACCTTTATATCAGCTTTTTGCTGTCTTGAGAAGTCTGGCGGAGGAGAGAAACCTGGGGGGTGGGGTTGGAAGCAGAATTTGAGAATACGACTGTGGGATGGTCACAGAATCACAGATTTGGAAAGGACCTCTGAGGGGCATCTAGGCAATGGAGGTACCTCAACTCAAGCAGCCTCAACTTAAAAGAACATAAGACTTCCCAGCTCCAATTTGACTTCTGCAGTTCCTGGCCATTGGGGACACGCTCTCGTTCATGCTCTTTCTCAAGCTCAGCTGCCCGGTTCTGCGCCGGCTCCACTGCCGCTCCAGTTGGCTGAGGGGATCGAAGTCATCTCACCCCTCCGCACCTTGCCCAGCAGAGAAACTACGCACCTTGCGCCCCTCCTGGGCAACTGTGTGCCACCCACCTGTGACTCCCGAGCCTCCCCCTATTTCCTACCCCCTTCCCCCTTCCTTTTGACAGATTGGGGGAGGCTCGGGAGTCGCAGGTGGGTGGCCGTTTCCTGGAAGGGGCATGAGGCACACAGTTTCTCTGCTGGGCAAGGTGCAAAGCTCTTCTTTCGCACTCTGTGAAACTCTCAAAATGAAGGGCGAAGGGGGTAGAAAATCAGGGGAGGCTCGGGAGTCAAGGGCGGGTGGCGCGCCATTACCCAGGAGGGGTGCAAGGCGCATGGCTGGGCAAAAATGATCTTCCCACCCCTCCAGCTGCATATTACTCCAGGAGAGCAGGGTGTCACATTTCCCAGGGACATTTAATGAAATCCGGGGACATTCCAGGGACGGAATTTGTCCGGGGACAGATTTGCAAATCCGGGGACTGTCCCCGGGAAACAGGGACATCTGGTAACCCTAGCCTAGCCTATTCTACAAAGGTATGCATTCATTGTCCCACCCACTTTTGCCTCTGGCCCTGCCTGTCATGGACATGTGGCCCTTACAAAGTTGTCCAGGTGGGAATGTGGCCCTCTGTTTGAAAAACTTTCCCCCACCCCTAATCTAAGTGGGCTGTATTCTGAACCTCTCTGAAGCAAATTCATCATTTCTTAATGTTCTTGGCAGATCTTATACCCTCAGTCAAAGCTGTTAAACAGAGCAAAGTCAGTCCCGAAAAGTCAGTCCCTGTCAGTCCCTGTCAAGTAGATTTTGAGTGCCATTAATACACAGGCGGTATAGTGGGAAATGGACTGATCCGAAACATGGCCATGACATATCCCTCAAATATCCTGGTAAAACTGGGATACCCTCCCCTTCTCTCAAGAATATTGTGGCCATTTGGTATGGTATTTCACGCCACAATTTTCCCTGAAAAAAGCACTTTTTCCAGAGCCGCAATCTTGTGCACTCCCCCAAGCACGTGTTTTTGGGTCCCATGTCCAAAAGAAGCACATTTTGGGGGAAGGGGAAATCATGCCACAAAATTGCGTGAGATCATGGCGCCCAAAATGGCCGACATGCTCTTGCAAGAAAAAACGCAAAGATGACACCCCAGTTTTCCCCTTCAACATGTTGGAGGATATGGCATGATACACTAGTAAATATCTCATGTGTGCCACATTAAAAGGGATTGGAACCAGGCAAGACAGTGGCTATTATTATTATTCATTTCACTTCTGTTCTGCTTGATATTTTTAATAAAAAAATCTCAAAGCAGTTTACAACACATTAAAACATCAAACAAAGCAATGCAGGGCAAACCATTAGTGAAGAAAGTCAAATATAACATATACATTCAAAGCAACATAGTGAACAGGAGACTAAACTATTATATTAAGGATTTCAAAACAAAAACATAACAAAGGAGGTCAACTACAGAATGCATATTTAGCGCAGCAGAGTTAACAATTGCAATTATCTTAAGCATTTCAAAAGAAAAAATCACTAAAGGAAGTCAAATATAAAATGCACATCTAAAACAGCATAATTAGCAAGGGAATAAAATATTATTATAAGCATAGAACATATCCGTTGCAATGGTGGTTCATGGCAGATGGCGGCTACGGAAGATCAGGCTCAATTACCTTGGTGTGCAATACTTTTACAGGAAAATTTACCACTGGATTTTTCCTCATATTACTAGGGTGGGTGGTGAGGATTCCCACCCCTGCAGCGCTGGAAAGTTTAGAACTCTTTTCTACTCTTTCAGTGCATGTGTTTTGGGTGAACGTGAGTGTCTCATAGTGATGTGACTTTGAATGCAAGATTGCCTTTCTGACTGGATTAAAGGTTGATTTAGCTCAGCAAAGCCACTTCCGTCCTTCGAAGGAGGTGGAGTTGCGGGCTTCACGGCCCCACCCCACACGATTGGGGAATCCCCGGCCGTGTCATCCCCTGGCTAGCCAATTGGCTGGCAATGGGGGCGTGGCCTACCCTACCTAAGGCAGGACGCGGCCGGGGATTTCCCTCTTTCCCCAACTGCCGGCTGTTCCTGCTTTTCCCACCCTCCCGCCCTACAAGGCTTTTGTTCCTTGACCTTGCTATGGACCTTGGTTGGTCACTGTTGAGGGGCCTGGTAGGAATTTTTCCACTGGGCAAATTGGCACCAGCCACTTGGTTTTCGCCTACCTCATAGCAAATCGTTATAACTTTCTGGGTATTGGCGGTTAGGCATTGGTATTGTTCTGTAGATGGAAGAGGGGAGGAAGCGCCATCACCTGCCCCACATATTGAAGGGTAGTCCGATAAAGGATTCCGGGGGGCGTGGCCCTGTCCGAAACCTATGGAGGTGAGGGCCTAAGGCACGCCCCCGAGCAGTGACCCCGGGGGAGTTCCTAGTTGATGTGCATCAGCAGGACTCCCCCTAGTGGTGGTTAACTCTTCCCGGACTTCAAGCGGACGGGCTGAAGCCGGATATAGTCGGTTAGGACCAATGCCTAAGCCAATACTGCTCATCACCTGTAACCAATAAAGTTGTGGCCTTATTTAGCCCATTAACCTTAATATTTGTGTCATGTGTCTTTATTTCCACTGGGGGGTGGGCAGGAACTCGCCACGCAACAGGTTGATTTTGTGTCAGCATGGGTCATCCTCACCTATCACCGCCGTGCTGATAGGCTCTGGGAGCTGCCATTTAATTTTCCCACAATGCCTCTGATATAGTGTGCCATTTTGGGGGGTGGGATTGCAGTGCAAAATTCCATGAGGTCATGGCGCCCCTAATTGTCACGGGGCCCTCACGAGAAAAAAGAACACAAGGAAAAAGCTCCTCTCACAAAAATACATCAAATGTTTGTGCAAGTTTCTCCGACCATACACATTTCCCTATCCAGTTGTGAATCATTTACATTTTCCCCCACAAGCAGTTTTCTTTAATCTACATTATCATTGTTAATTTTATTCTTATTTATCCGCACATTTTAATACACTTTCTCTTAATGTACGCATTTTAATGCACTTTCTGTTAATGAATGCAATTTTTAAACACAATTGGGGAGTCAGAGCATTGCATTTTAATGCACACTTTCCCTTGACATACACATTTTTCTACACACAAACGCACATCTTTTTTTGTTGGCGTACTGCATTGCTGAGAAGTTTCAAAGGGCAGCTGTGCTTTGGTTCAGGAAGTGTGAATTAGGCAGATTTGCATTTAAAAGTGAACTGCATTTCTCCCCAGCCCCTCGTTGCAAGCAGTGACCATACTGCAAAACTGGATTTAACAGTTGCTGCAAAACTAGAGCTCTTTTATCCTCGCCAGGTGTTCCATTACCCTTTGCTGCCCCCTTGGTCAGGACACCTTGTCTCGCCCAGGTTTCAGATAACAAGGTGATACTAGGATTATTATTTTACACAAAATAAGAGATTAAAGAGTTTATTGAAAACACCTAGATAGCAGCGCCAAATTATAGCAGGTTAAGAGCAGCATATTAGATATTACACACAGATTCCTGCAAATTTCCCCTTTCTTTCACCGAAAAGCGAGGATGGCTGAAGGAGGAAGCAGAAGAGCACTGGGTCTGTGGGGTTCGTGTGGGCAGTGCTCATTTTCGGATGGTGATTCTCAGGGCTGGGGAGAAGTGTTGGTTAAAACCAGGTCCCCTCCCCCTTTCTTGCTTGTCTCTTAACATGGGAGCAAACAGCTTTTCGGTTTCATTTGGCTTCTACAGCCAAGAGAAGGTTATGTGCATTTATGTGCAATATCTAGTCTGGCCCTGAGCTGAAATACAGTGGTACCTCAGGTTAAGTACTTAATTCGTTCTGGAGGTCCGTACTTAACCTAAAACTGTTCTTAACCTGAAGCACCACTTTAGCTAATGGGGCCTCCTGCTGCCGCCGCGCCGCCGGAGCACGATTTCTGTTCTCATCCTGAAGCAAAGTTCTTAACCTGAAACACTATTTCTGGGTTAGCAGAGTCTGTAACCTGAAGCGTATGTAACCTGAAGCACATGTAACCTGAGGTACAATAATAATAATAATAATAATAATAATAATAATAATAATTTTATTATTTGTACCCGACCCACCAGGCTGGGTTTCCCCAGCCACTCTGGGCGGCTTCCAACAAAATATTAAAATACAATAGTCTATTAAACATTAAAAGCTTCCCAAAACAGGGCTGCCTTCAGATGTCTTCTAAAAGTCTGGTAGTTGTTTTTCTTTTTGACATCTGGTGGGACGGCGTTCCACAGGGCGGTTGCCACTACCGAGAAGGCCTTCTGCCTGGTTCCCTGTAACTTGGCTTCTCTGAGGGAGGGAACCGCCAGAAGGCCCTCGGAGCTGGACCGCAGTGTCTGGGCAGAATGATGAGGGTGGAGACGCTCCTTCAGGTATACTGGACCGAGGCCGTTTAGGGCTTTAAAGGTCAGCACCAACACTTTGAATTGTGCTCGGAAACCCAGAAATGCATTATTATTTACTTAGCAGTAGGAGCAAGGAGGACTGAGGGAGGGCTTTAACATTTGTAAGGCTGGTGGCAGGCAGTTAGCTTGTTATTTATGACCTGCTTTTCCTTCCGAAAGCTAACAGGATGTCAAGGCAGCCTCCTGTACAGACACTGACCAGGCTGAAACCTGTATAATTTTAATCATATGCCTCAGACCAGCCTAGTCTCCAGATGTTTCGGACTACAACTCCCATCAGCACCAGCCAGTGTGCTTTAATTCATGCTGGCTGCTCTTTAAACCGCTCTCCCAATTTTATCTTCACAACAACCCTTTGAGGCTGGTCAGGCTGAGAGACAGTAATTGACTCTGTGAGACTGATGCCTCCATGGGGATCTGAAACTGCTTCTGCAGCTACACTCTAATCCCTGCACCACATTTGCTTCCAGTATATTTTATGCCAGGGACTTCTCTGAATCAGAACTTGGTTTATTGCAATGCTAGCTGCCAGTCGCTTTGAACATACCTTTAAAAATAACTAAATAAATAACAGACATAGAAGCAAATCCATGTGTCCAGCACATGTTCAGAAGATTTCCCCCGAAAAAGAATGTGGTTTCTGTGTGTGTACTTTCAAAAACCAAAAGCGGTATATGTCAACATTCTGAAATGATAGATGGGGGTCATAAAATTCCCAGATACACAGATGGGTATTTAGCTTTGCTGCTATGGTGGGATTATGCTACACTTTCTGACACACCATTAGACACATACACACACATCTGAATTTTTTGAGTGCATATGGCTCCCATCAGAACTGAATCTGCAACTGGAAAATACTGAAAGCAAAACAAGGAAATAACACCACATCAAAACGCACACAGAGAGTGAAGAAAACAAGATGTCACTATTCATGGATGAGCACATGATGTCCTCTCGCTATAACGCAAGTGAAGTTCTTGCTCTCACGCTGCCACCCCTCCTCTGAGTGAACGAAGACACCTCTGTCATTTGGGAGCTAGTGCAGTGCCTACTTAACCTATGGAACTCACTGCCACAGCTTGGGTGGCTTTAAAAGAAGATTGGACAAATTACTGGAGGGTGAGGCTATCAACGGCTACCAGCCATGATAAAAATAAATAAATAAATAAATAAATAAATAAAACCCAAAACATTATTTATACCCCACCCATCTGGCTGGGTTTCCCCAGCCACTCTGGACAGCTCCCCACAGTATATTAAAAACACAATAAAACATCAAACATTAAGAACTTCCCTAAACTGGGTTGCCTTCAGATGTCTTCTAAAAGGCAATAAAGGAATAAAGAATGTGTAAGCAGAAGTAGTAGTAGGAAGAAGAAGAAGAAGAAGAAGAAGAAGAAGAAGAAGAAGAAGAAGAAGAAGAAGAAGAAGAAGAAGTTTATTTATGTGTCGCCCATCTGACTGGCCAACAATTATAACATCACAGTAAAACATCAAACATTAAAAATTTCCCTAAGCAGGGTTGCCTTCAGATGTCTTCTAAAAGTCAGATAGTTGTTTATTTCCTTGACATCTGATGGGACGGCAGGCGCCACTACCAAGAAGGCCCTCTGCCTGGTTCCCTGTAACCTCATTTTTCACAGTGAGGGAACCGCCAGAAGGCTCTCGGCGCTGGACCTCAGTGTCCGGGCTGAATGATGGGGGTGGAGACGCTCTTTCAGGTATACTGGGCCGAGGCTGTTTAGGGCTTTAAAGGTCAACACCAACAGTTTGAATTGTGCTCGGAACTGTACTGGGAGCATAAGTGACAGTTATGTTCTGCCACCATGGTCAGGCAGTAATGCTTCTGAATACCAGTTGCTGGAAACTGCAGGAGAGTAGAGCGCTCTCGTGTTTGAATCCTGCTTACGGGTTTCCCACAGGCATCCGGTTGGCCACGGTGAGAACAGGATGCTGGACTATATGATCTATTGCCTTCATCCAGCAGGTGCTTCTTCTGAGTTAAGTATAATAGATTCAGTTGACACAGAAATGAAAAATGCCTGTATATTAATGAAGGTTTAAAATGGAAAATGGCTAAATGTTTATGACTAACACTGGGCTTATCCACAGTAGTTTTTCCAAGGGAAAACTTAGCTCCTAAATGGGTGAATGATTACCTGTTGATTGTTACTCTAAACTGTTGTAACCTTAGATAAGATGACAAGGTATTGAGTTGCAAATCTGCCATCTTGAAAGGGTGGTGGCTGTTAATTTTTCTCTGAATGCCACAGAAGGTGCAAACAAAGCTTTCAAGGAAAACAGCTCCAGGGACACGGATGTTGTTAGAGAGAGAGAGAGACCTTTGCTTATAGGCCTGTTTGGATTATAGTGGTACCTCTGGATACGCACACCTGCAATTGCGTATCCTTCAGGATGCGAACATGGCACACCCGGAAGTATTTTCCCGGGTTTCACTGTGCATGCATGTGCAGAAGTGCTCTACAGAGCCATGCACATGCGCAGAAGCAGTCCTTCTGGTTGCGGAAACCTTGGGATCCGACCAGAGCTCTGGAACGGATCCTGTCCACAACTGGAGGTACCACTGTATTTTCTATTTTCTAAGATGCTGACCCTGTGCTGGACCCCACAAGACATTGCATGGATGTTTTGGATACAACCTTTACTGCATTCTGTTTTGTTTTTGAAGAATTCTGCAAGTAAAAGTTTGAATAATATTTTAATGGGCAATTCTTTCTTCCAAAAGAAGTCAGTTCTTATGCTTCCTGTCACTTCAAACTTTGTAATATTAATATCTGAAACGTTATGTTCTTCTGTGATGAAGTGGTTAGCATATTGGACTAGGGCTGGGAAGATTGAAGGTCCCTACTTAGGGCCCAGTCTCTACTAGTTCTCAACCCATCCTCCCTCAGGGTATTTTGTGAGAATAGTATGACAAGAAGACACCGTGGATGCTATCCTGCCTCCCTTGGAGGAAAGGTGAGATATAACTAGAATAAAATAAAGTATTTCTAGAAGGAATGAGGGAATCAGGTGGCAGATTCTGAGAGATCTTTAAAGGCGCACAAGGCTTCCTTGTGGAGATTGAAGATATGGATTTTCTGGGGAACGTTCTCTGAATGAACACCAGAATAAAGGAAGCATAGCATGTGGAATGTTTTATCCCCTTGTGTGAATTCTTTAACAATGCTATTCTGTACCAGAGGAGGCTGTGCAACCCAACCTAAGCCAGCCCTCACTTCGCTGCCATCTTATTATTGCATCCAGGTGGTAGCATTGCCTGAATCCTGCCCTTGGAGATAGAGGTGGATGGGAACGTTAGCTGTCAACTGAATTATCTGAATTTTGTCACACTGTTTCAGTTCAGAAAAATGCACACCAAAATGTGTTTCTTTGGGGGGAAGGGATACAAAATCTGTATTTTAGGGGAAATGTATTAATAAGCATATAAGCAAAACGTGTGCCTTAGGGGGGAATTGGAAAAAATAAATATAAAATGCAGACCTTTCCAAGTGTCCCTGTTTTCCAGGGACAGTCCTGGATTTACAGAAGCCATCCCAGTTTTTGATTTGATCCCGGAATGTCCCACTTTTCCTTAGGACATCCCTATTTTCATCGGAGAAATGTTGGAGGGTATGGAGTTATGCAACCCCTGAGCTAAGGAAATAAGTACAACCTATGCAACCTTTAGAAGACATCTGAAGGCAGCCCTGTATAAGGAAGTTTTTTAAAAACATTTAATGTTTTATTATGTTTTTATATATGTTGGAAACCTCCCAGATTGGTTGGGGCAATGCAGTCAGACGGACGGGGTATAAATTGTAACATTATTACTGTATTATTATTATTATTATTGAATAGAATGTCCCTATTTTATCAGAGAAATATTGGAGGGTATGAAAATGTGTACATTTTGCTGGCAGAATCCGAGACCAGGGAGAAGAGTTGTTGGAAGAAGATTGGAAGAAATTTAAAGTTTATTTACAGAAACATTGTAAAATTAAGGAATGTTAGAAGGATGTTGGAATGAAATAATGTGGTTTTAGCAGAAATGCTATAAAGGGTTAAGGAAAAATAGATTGCTAAATGGTGAAGGAGGGAAAGTAAAGTTACATTATATTAAAATAGAATAGAGGACAAAAACTGGAAAAGATGGAAAGGATTTGCTGAAATAGCTAATTGAACTAGAATACAAAAAAGGGAGGTGTGAGGAGGTCAAGGAAATAAGCAAATGAAGTATAAGTTATGGGAAGATTTATTGTATTTTTTCTTTTTTTCTCTTTTTCTCTTTTTTTTCTTGTTTCTTTTTTTTATATTATCGTGATGTGATGTTTTGTATTTCTTAAATATGCTGTTTTTTAATTCTTTCTTTTTGTAACCCTTTAAAATTCAATAAATATTATTATTTAAAAAAAGAAAAGAAAATGTCTACATTTTGTCATGCTTTAAATAAATAAATAAATGTACAAATAATCATTATAACTTGAATAGAAATCTGCTACGTCTCAACATATGAGGAAAACCTGGCCTGGGTAGTCTGGGCGCCTGTTCCACCTGGTGCCCAGTTGCGAATGGTTGAAGGGTAATTTCAGGGCTCTTCCTGCTCCCTCTCCTTACGGCTCTGCATCTTTAAACTGAACTTAAATCAGACAGCCCTTCAAATAGTAAACTCCTTCAAATGGAGAACTGCTGTCCAAAAGGTGTGACGCACAACCCCCTCTCTCTTGACCAAAACCACCGTAAGCTTCCGTGCTTCCTCTTCTGCACTGCCTCTGTGCTTAATTTCTTTTAATTCTCGGGGAAAGTGTTAAGGTGCTTTCTCTAAAATGGCAATTATTATTATTGTATTTTTTTTTAACAAACCTAAAAGATGCCATTTATTTTTACTTCTCTCTGAGTCAAGTTGTAACAGCCTGCAAGGGTTCAATTATCTTGTAAGAAGAAAATCTCGGGGGGGGGGGGAATAACAGATCTCTGCAAATGATTACCTAATCTAATAGAAGGAGACAATTGAAAATTGGGTGGGGGAACAATTAGCCGTCAGTTTTCGAGACTTGAGATGTTCCTGCACTTGCTACCCCCCTCCCCAATTTCTCAAAGCTAATTTGTACTATACCAAATGAAAACTCTTGTCTTCTCACAAAGTTAAACAGCATGTGATAAGGCCTAGCCCTAAATGAAATGTAGGTCAATTTTGCTTCTTTCTCTCTCTCTTTCTTTCTTTTTTACGCAACAGGTACTGCTTTAAAATGAAATGGACTTATATTTTGCATGCAAATAGCCACACAAAGAGACAATTTGCTTCTGATGGGCTTTGAAGTCAGCTAGGGCTGTTAGCTTTTCCTTTCCTTCCATTCCTTTTTTTTAAAAAAAAAAGTTCAACCATGAAAATAATAGAACACCCTAAAACTAACAAGAGCAACAGAACGGAAATGGGAATATAAATGAGTTGGGGAAATTCAGGAGGTCAGGGAAACCAGGGCAGGCCAGGAGAGGAAGGAGGCGGGAGGGAGGGAAGGGGGAAGAAACCCACAACCCCACAGATGTGAAGCTGAAAAAGGGGAATCAAAAAGAATTTTTCTTTTTACAGCTAAGTATTCTAATAAAGGGAACTAAAGCTTCTGTTTGTGTCCAGGGATCCCCTTAGCCTTTTCTTGCTTGGTGACAAAAAGTTAAAAAAGGAGCTGCAGTTAACAAACCACTTTGGATGTGGTCCTTCATTTAGCATTTTGCCAGCTGTATGGGACCTGGGTGGTGCTGTGGGTTAAACCAAAGAGACTAGGACTTGCCGATCAGAAGGACGGTGGTTCGAATCCCTGCGAAGGGGTGAGCTCCTGTTGCTCGGTCCCTGCTCCTGCCAACCTAGCAGTTCGAAAGCACGTCAAAGTGCAAGTAAATAGGTACCGCTCTGGCGGGAAGGTAAATGGCGTTTCCATGCACTGCTCTGGTTCGCCAGAAGCGGCTTAGTCATACTGGCCACATGACTTGGAAGCTGTACGCCGGCTCCCTCAGCCAATGAAGTGAGATGAGCGCCGCAACCCCAGAGTCGGCCACGACTGCACCTAATGGTCAGGGGTCCCTTTACCTTTACCTATGAAACATTGGGGTGGTCTATGCTGATAAAATCCCTTCCTGGAGGCAAAGAACATGGGGTGGCAGAGAGATCCCCCATCAGCTGTTACCTCCCGATGTTAGAATTCCTGTTCCATGATTGCAGTCATGGGATTTTTGTCTATCACATGATGGTGTATGTTTTGACTCCACAGAGTGGGAAGTGACGGAGACAGGATGTTTGTGTTACTGTGTTCCGTGAAGTGGGACTATTGTGCTTTGTCTACCTCTTTGCTGTCTGATGCTAGAGAGAGAGGGAGCCATGTTGCAGTGCTCTCTCTGTGTTTATATGTAAATAAAGTAGATTAGCCAAAATGCTGAGTTGTTGAGGTCTGTTACGCAAGCTGCAAAGACTCTGCGGATCCCTAAGTGTGCCGATGTCTGTTGGCATTGGTCGCTGTGATGTTCGGGCTGAAGAAAGCTTATGAAGCTCCCGAACGATCGACCAGGAGGGAGGGAACATGCTCACAGAGCAACAATTCCCAAAGTTCCCTGGGAAGAAGGACTGACTGTTAAACCACCGAGAATTACCCAGAACAAACTCCCAAAAATTCAATTGAACATGAAAAAGGCTGAAAAGAGGCAATCTCCAACCAAACGTCTGATGAGCACCAGGTTTTTTGTGACTCTGTCCTAGGTAGATGATATTGCAGGTACACTTGAAGCTTCAGAACATCCTAAAAGTGGGTTTTTTTAAATAGAAAAAGGAGTCTAGTATGGGAAAATCCTTTTGTTTACACCCTAAGATTCTAGGTTTGTCAGAAAGCAGCCACAGATCCTTTCGAATTGGCCCAGTACAGCCCCTCAAGACCTGAATTGAATGTGCCAAGCCTGTTTCAGTGATAAAACACAGAGGAAAGAGTTTGCCGTGAAGAGGCATACCTGTCTGCTCAGGGAAATATTAAATTAGCCAGCTGCTGGTAAGAGCTGCCTTTGAAGGCATGAAATTGAAGGGAGGGGGGAACTCTGTCAGCTACCTGGGAGAGAGATCCTTTGTCAGAGGCAAAAACGGGGCAAAGGGGACGTGTTCCAGGTTGCATAACTGGGTGGGGATCGCTCTGTCCTTAAATACGACTCAGTCAGAACTCAAACTTGGCAAGAACAGACTTCTCCAAATTAGTGGTCTTCAATTACGGCACTTATCCCTTTAAGCTAGATGCAAGATCTTGAGTGAGAAATTGGAAGCAGGGGCCCCAACCCTGGAACAGGTGTTTAACGGGAAGGTTGAAAGGCAGCAGGTGGCTGCATGTGGAATCTTTCATATATTGCTGTAGGGGGGTTAGGTGGAAAGGAAAAGGAGGCTGCTTTCTCCTTCTGGCAGAAGCAAAAGGCTATCGCATTGAAACAAATGGTGAGAGCAGCATCTGCCGGTGTTAGGTTTGTGAATATGTGGCCAAGTATAGCTAAAAAGCGAATACATTGAAATACAAGTTCAAAGATTTCTGAGCAACTCGTTGTTTTGCAAGGGGCTTCTCATTCAGTTCAATGGAGGAGCCAGTTCCACGGTGATCTCTTCACTGAAGTGAATGGGGAAATCACTGGTGCAGAGCCCTTGGGGCTCAGTTTGCATTTAAGAGTAAACCTACCTAATATTCCTGAAACAAGGCACAAGCTGAAATGCAGCCATCCTTTGACATTCACACTTCTCTGAATTTTGCCAGGGAGTTCTCTCGCCAAGTAACATGTACAAAATTGCTAGAATATCGTGTGCATCCAACGGCATGCATTAATGAAAATAACATGCAATAATGTGTCATATTAGGCAAAATTGCATTTTTAAAAATGTGTGCCCTGGGCCAAACTGCATGGGAAAATGTGTATATTAGGAAAATTCACACAAGAACGCTAATGAATTTTCACGAGGACCAGAAAACAACAACAAAACAAACAAATTTGCAAACTAAGGTGGAGAATGGAATTTAAGATTGGAAAAATGAGAAACTGGAACCAAAGGGGACATATCTGCTCATCCCTTCTCTACTCCAAAAGCAAACTGGAGCACCCAGGCGCTTCAGATTAGTGGGCAATGCTGAATTCAAAGCACATGTAGGTGATAACTTTAAGTGTCTGCACCTAGTTCTACCTTGTCTTTTACACCAGCCAGCTCTAAGATGCCATGCTTTGTCTCCAAAAGCTGGAGCAGTTTGAGCTCGGGTTTTGAAACTTCTTCATTTTCTCTCCAGCATCAGTTATCTGGCTAGGCAGCTATGAAAGACCCAGTCCCACATAATCATTTCTATATAACCAACCCCACACACCTCACTTCGAGAACTCCAATTTACCTGTGTGCAGATTATCTGCTCTATCCATGTTAAGAAGAGTTTGGATTTGATATCCCGCTTTATCACTACCCTACGGAGTCTCAAAGCGGCTAACATTCTCCTTTCCCTTCCTCCCCCACAACAAACACTCTGTGAGGTGAGTGAGGCTGAGAGACTTCAGAGAAGTGTGACTAGCCCCAGGTCACCCAGCAGCTGCATGTGGAGGAGCGGGGAATCAAACCCGGTTCACCAGATTACGAGTCCACTGCTCTTAACCACTACACTACACTGGCTCTGTTAAACAATTGTCTGGTGTTTATATCGCTCCAGGCTCTGGCTGGCGAAAGGCATGTTTGCATCCTCTCACTTCGCCTGTTTGTTAAACCCACCCAACACCTTTGTGCATTTGGAAAGGCTGAACATTGTAGAAAAGGCTTGACGAAAACACTTTCCCTGACACGCAAGCTTTTCCTGAAGAAAACTGATTTTGATGCATGGGAACATTCAAGCATGCAAGAGCTCCCATGTAACCGGGAATCCAAAACTGCACAACGCCAGGATGCATTACTGTATTGTGTGATTTATCACATGTGTGGCTCAGCCCTTAGTTTGTGAAGTGTGCAACACTGGACTTTACCTTGAACTCATATTTTTGGTTCTTATTGTTTCTGCTTTGGATATGTGTGTGTGTGTGTGTGTGTGTGTGTGTGCGTGTGTGGATACCTTGAACTTTAGGTTTTTTAATTGTGGTGTAAGATCAAAGAGTGAGTGAATGATGAGGATGATTAATACTCTGAAAAGAAATTGTTTGCTCCCAATGCGTATTACTTGGCGTGTGACTATGCGCCGCTTAATCTTCAGGGCCAGACTTAGATGGTTGGGAAGAATGAAAATGTGTCTGGGCTCAACTCCAGGGCTGCACCTGGTGTCAATAAGATCTCAATTGTCTTTTGTGAATTGGCAAGGGTTGCACAAGACGACTTTATTTTCTGCCTTCTGTTCTGTTTCACAAATCTTTATTTTTCATCCGTCCCGTTGAAGAGTTCCCTAATTGTTTTCATTTTAGCCATGTCTCTTTGAAATAGGAATATATATTCACACTTTGCAAAATGAAGAACCAATCTGTAATCTTTCCCCTTTAAGCTGTGATTCTAAGTAGACATTTGTCAGCTGGGGATGCAACACACGTGGCTTCAGAGCAGGTGCACAATCTCCCAATGCCCAGGATCTACCTGCAATAATGTACTCATAGAGCCAACCTGTAGAGGTTGGTGGGGAGGAGCAGCAGCACACACCTGGCTTCCCATCAGCTGTCTTGCTGCTGCTTTCTGGGAAGGAGAGGGGGACAGGCAAGCTGGTGGGGAGGTCAGCGTGGTGCAAATGCCCTGGGCTGACTCCGCTGGTGTGTTTGCACTATACTGACCATCCTGCTGCCTTCCATCTCCCAGTAAGCAGCAAAAGCTCAACTGCTACTAGTCTTTGATAGTGTGGTATTTGATACAGATGGCTGACTAATTAGATATCAATCAAATGAAAAACGGCAGTGCCAGTGCGGTGTAATGGTAAGAGTTGGATTCGGAGATGAGAAAAGAAGAGCTCAAATCCCTTCTCAGAAGGTGACCTGGGCCAGTCACTGTCTCTCATCCTAAACTACCTTGAAGGGTTGATGTGAGAATAAAATGTATCAATCAATCAACACTGTATTACAGTCGTAGACAAGCATAAGGAGGGAGGGGTACATTTAAAAATCTAAAAAAACCACAACAACTAAAAGGAGTTAAAACAGAATATATATATATATATATATATATGTCCATAAGAATCCAAAAAAAGCCAAGAAAGTCTAAAAGAAGGTTAGGAACATCAGACAAGAGTGAAAGAGCGCAAAAGGGTAGTATATATAAGACCACAGCTATCAGTCTACAGAACACTCCAATATGAGTGCTCATTACTGTATATAGTGGTACCTCGGGTTAAGTATTTAATTCATTCCGGAGGTCCGTTCTTAACCTGAAACTGTTCTTAACCTGAGGTACCACTTTAGCTAATGGGGCCTCCCGCTGCTGCCGCTGCGCCGCCGGAGCACGATTTCTGTTCTCATCCTGAAGCAAAGTTCTTAACCTGAGGTACTATTTCTGGGTTAGCGGAGTCTGTAACCTGAAGTGTATGTAACCCGAGGTACCACTGTATCTAGTTTGTGGCACAGGTCATCATCCGTCGAATCTTGAGCGCTGCTGTGCAGAATCTGGCAATGTTGTATGTTGTAGCAGGATTGGTATCTGAGAGCAGCAGGGAGGTATAGAATTGTCCTGTGCTTATGCAGTGATGGTAAGATGAGGCTAGTACGAATGTCTCTGTAATAAAGACACTGGAGAAGCACATGCTCTGTTGTTTCTGTTTGTCCAGAGTCACGGGGGCATTGCCTCTCCAGATAAGCAATCTTCCTGTATCGGCCTTCAAGGATAGCTGAGGGAAGGGCATGACATCGAGCCAAGGTAAAGGCCCTCCAGTGCTTAGGGACTTTGAGCTAGATCTGACATAGGGCAGGTAGAGTACCTGGAGGGTTCATTGGAAATAAAAGTTGGGGTTCTGGCTAGATCCAATTGATGCTCAGTGTCTGCAGCATGTTGTTTTATGAGAGCTTTGGCCTATTCATATCCCATGCTGAGCAAAAAGCCTGGGTTGAGATTTTAGTTACTACAGCCTGTTTCCATGTGGATTGAAAATCATTGTTCATAGTTAGTGGGGCAAGGCCAAAGGGAGATCAAGATAGTCTGAGCCAGTAGTTGAGTCTGGTCAGTAGCCTCCACTTTTATGAAACCTGTCTCTAGTCTCAAGGTGGCATTAGAGGCACATTTTGGGACTAAGGATAAAATGAAGAGGGGTGGAACTTGAGCACCTTGGAGGAAAGGTGAGATACAAATGAATAACCAATAAACAATAAACCAACCACCCTAAAACAGGTTGGGATGAGCTGCTGGGAAGATCTATCTCAAATTCTGAAAAAAGTCTATGAAAAGCCTTATCCACTCTGTTTGCATCAATGTGAAAGAAAATCATTATAAAATACTTTATGATTACTGTTTGACACGGTACCAATTGGACAGATGCTTTAGAATTTAATGAATATATAAATTCAGGAGGTGTCTTCAGACTTCTTGCATCTGTGGTGGACTGGTCTAAAATTAGATACCTATTTGGTTGAGCTATTGACAAAAATTAAACAGATGGCAACATATAATTTACCTTGGGATCCAACAATGCTATGTTTAGGTTTATTAGAGGGAACTGTTAAAACTGAAATGTTATTTATGATGTAATGAAGTAATACCAAGATATCTAATAAATTTTTGGTTGCCATCCATCTTTCTCGAGATACAGTGGAGTGTGCCTTCAAGTATAAGTGTGACCTCCACAGAACAGAAGCCTGGGCAGCGTGTATGGAGGTCCTGGGCTGCCCAGACGACAAGACCCCCTTCTTGGTCTCACTGATGAAGTCCAAAGGAAAGCAGAGCAATATGCTTGGCACCAGCTTGGCTGCAGGAGTTGCCAGAAGGAGCCATCCAACCATCTTAGGGACTCCACTCTGGATTTGTGTAGGGTTTGCTCCCAAGTCTTTTCTTATCCCATAGATGTCCTGCAAGGCAGCAGAGGTCAGAATTTTCCTTCTCCTAGATGGGCTATCTTCCTTCTAAGAAAAATAGTGCAAAGGTATGTAACAATTGGGACTCGGGTGGCACTGTGGGTTAAACCACAGAGCCTAGGACTTGCTGATCAGAAGGTCGGTGGTTCGAATCCCCGTGACGGCGTGAGCTCCTGTTGCTCGGTCCCTGCTCCTGCCAACCTAGCTGTTCGAAAGCACATCAAAGTGCAAGTAGATAAATAGGTACCTCTCCGGCGGGAAGGTAAACGGCGTTTCTGTGTGCTGCTCTGGTTCGCCAGAAGCGGCTTAGTCATGCTGGCCACATGACCCGGAAGCTGTACGCCGGCTCCCTCGGCCAATAAAGCGAGATGAGCACCGCAACCCCAGAGTCGGACACGACTGGACCTAATGGTCAGGGGTCCCTTTACCTTTACCTTACCTTTACCTTTACCTTACCTTTCTGTATGCAAAGTCTGTGCCCGCTGCTGCTGGTGGATCACTGAGGCCTGTTCAAATCCCTGCGATGGGGTGAGCTCCCGTTGCTTGGTCCCTGCTCCTGCCAACCTAGCAGTTCGAAAGCACGTCAAAGTGCAAGTAGATAAATAGGTACCGCTCCGGCGGGAAGGTAAACAGCGTTTCTGTGTGCTGCTCTGGTTCGCCAGAAGTGGCTTAGTCATGCTGGCCACATGACCTGGAAGCTGTACCCTCGGCCAATAAAACGAGATGAGCGCTGCAACCCCAGAGTCGGCCACGACTGGACCTAACGGTCAGGGGTCCCTTTACCTTTTTGTGTAACAATTATATCTATAAAATAAATAATTCCAGCTGCAAACCTACGCCAGCTTACCTGGGAGTAAGCCCTGAATAATCTATGGGGGAGGGACATGGGACAATGGTGGAGAACCTGTTTGGCGTGCAAAAGGTTCAATCCCTGGTATCTCCAGGTAAAGCTGGCAGAGAATGCTTACCAAAAACCTGGAGAGCCGTTTCCAGTTAGTGTAGAAATATTAAGCTGGATGGACCAGTGGTCTGAATCAGTATAAGGAGCTTCCTATGTGCAGACATGGTTAGGGCTGCAGTTTTTGCAGCTAGGAAGCGAGGATGAATCAGTACAGCTCCTTAAGGAGAAAGCAAGCGCTTGTGAGATGTGAAAACAAGAGACTAGGACAATGCAATTTGCCAGAGAAGGTAATGCAGGGAGGGTGGAATTTGCAAAAAGTAGGGGGAGCCGCACAGATCTGAAAAAAAGGAAGTAGGAAGAGGGACATAAACAGGGGACCTTGTTTTTAAGGTCAATTTGTTTGCGAAAACACCACCAGTGGGAACGGATGGTGGCAGTGCTTTGACCTCCGCGAACTTCAAGAGCAGTAATGCACTTTTCAAGTACCTTTGGCCCTTTCTTTCCAATTTCACCTAATCTCATGTCTCCCCTCCCATTTGAGGCTATTTGCAGCCACGGCTCACAATCGCCAAGCAATAGTACCATTATAAGCTTCTTTAACAAAAGGCTTCCATGATCATTTTCTAGCAAACTGAAGACTGACAAGATCTCCTCCTGTTACCAAGACGCATTTTCTCTCGCCTTCCTGGTGATTTCTTTTCTTGTTTCCCGAGAAGGAAAGTGCTTCACGGAGGGCGACCTCTCCTGCTGTTGAGCGAGACCTTGTAGAAGGGGGTGAAAGGAATAAGAGAGCCAACAAACATCACATGTATATAAAAAAAACTCCTTTTCCTGCAGAGCATTAGGAGCGACTGGAGTACCAGCGAGCTCCTCTTTGACTCACCAGAAAACCTGTGACAAGGCTTCTGGGGAAATCAGTTCAATTAGAAAGACACGTTGCGATTTGCTTTCAATCATTTCTATGACGGAAAACACGGGCCCAAATGTGCACATTATATCAACTGAAAAGCTTTGACTTCTCCAGATTTTATTTTATTTTATTAAGGCAGAAATGATCACCAGAATTTGCTGTATGACTGGCAAGGTGATTAAATATGGGATGTGGAGAAAAGCTCCTTCCTGAACAGCTATGAACATTTGTGGGCTTAGGGTGTATTCATGTTGCTAATGGGGCGGGTTGGGTGATGACCCACCCAGGTTAGTATGGGAGTTGTGCGCAATTATATTCCTTGGGATGACTTAGCAGGGCTGTGTCCATGTCTCAAGGGACATTCAGCAAAGCGCCCTTTTGCAGGACCCCTGCTGGGCCTTTGGTATTAGGCAGAGGAGGATGCCGGGAGCTGCCATTTTAATTTCCCACAATTCCCTGGAGGAGCATGATGTCAGGGGATTGTGAGCATTAAGATGGCAGAATGCTTTCAGTGCCAGAATAAAGGGGCAGGGAGGGAGAAACCAGGGCAGATTTCTGTGTGGGCTCCATCCATCAGGGTGGCGGGGCTCGGGTAGCTACCACACACTTAGGCCACTTATTTATTGAATTGCACTTCTAAACTGCGTAGTGTTTTAAAAATCTGTAAGGAGGGGTACACTGTGTACATGGTCTAAACCATATCAATTAAAACGAAAGTACAACCTAGAACCAATAAAACAATATCAAAGTGAGTAAAACAGATTCAGGGGATTCACAGTCATGGAATCATAGAATTTTAGGGACTAAAAGGGTCATCTGGAAGAACAGATCCGCTCACTGGAAGGACAGATCCTGAGGCTGAGGCTCCAGTAATTTGGCCACCTCATGAGAAGAGAAGACTCCCTGGAAAAGACCCTGATGTTGGGAAAGATGGAGGGCACAAGGAGAAGGGGATGACAGAGGATGAGATGGTTGGACAGTGTTCTCGAAGCTACCAGCATGAGTCTGACCAAACTGCGGGAGGCAGCAGAAGACAGGAGTGCCTGCCGTGCTCTGGTCCATGGGGTCACGAAGAGTAAGCACGACTAAACAACAACAACAACAAAAGGGTCATCTAGTCCAACCCCCTGCAATGCAAGAATATTTCACCCAACATGGGGCTTGAACCCACAACCCTGAGATTGAATCTCATGCTCTACCAACTGAGATATCAGGCTCCAATCTTATAGGTCAGGGAAAGATAGGTCTTTACAAGACGTCTCAGGCAACAGGTTGTTGATGCTTCAGGTTTGACAGAGGGAAGGGCATTGCACAGTGTAGGGGAAGAAAGATCTGTTGAAGTTCAAGGAGGTTTCCTGTATTCTGCTGATGAAGGAGGAATATGTTTTCAAGAGATTTATATGCAGAATTTGGCAGGTCTGATCTGAGTGAGCTTTTCCTTCATCAAACCATTGTCTGCTTATGTCCAAAACCACCTAGCATTGCCTTTTTAAAAAACCCTAATTGTACGCAAATTAATACACCTTCATGTATCATACATTATACACATAATGTGCATAAAAAGATCAAGCACCATACAGTATGACATTTCTGCAGCATAATTCTATCAGTATGTACACAAATATGTTTATACACTTACATGTGTGTCTTTCTATGTGTTGTTACTTTAGGAAACATGGAGTGTCAATATGTACAATATGCATATACTATTACTGTGTAATAATGAATATAATATACAGAGAACTGTTTGTATTTTTAGTGGAACTGGTAGAAACATTCCTTGCTTCCTGTTGAGGTCAAGGACTTGAGGCTGGAGTTAGGAAAAATAAATCTGCACTGATAAACTTGAAATCGAGATTTTCAGAGTAATCTGTCCCTTTTATGGCCAAGGTGTTTGGTATTTGTTTTAAATCACACAACACACAAATACACATCTTCCGCATGAATTATAGCTGCATCCGTGAGCTGTGTTAAGGGACTGAGAGCAAGGGGCTCGTTTTTCACTTCTAGAAAACTATGGAGGCCCCAGATAGCCTGAGGGATGCTTCTTGGTTAAGTGCTTTCCATAATGAATAATCCAGACCTTTTCCAGAGATACATAAAAGAACCCCATCACCATAACATATTGTATGCCTTCCAACTTTTTTTCCCCAAGTGAAAAGGAGTAAACAGTTAAAAGTAAAGGACCCCTGGACAGTTAACTCCAGTCAAAGGTGACTCTGGGGTTGCGGCACTCATCTCAGGCCGAGGGAGCCGATGTTTGTCCACAGACAGCTTTCCGAGTCATGTGGGCAGCACGACCAAACCGCTTCTGGTGCAACAGAACACCGTGACGGAAACCAGAGCGCAGGGAAACGCCGTTAACCTTCCCGCCACAGCAGTACCTATTCATCTGCTTGCACTGGCATGCTTTCGAACTGCTAGGTTGGCAGGAGCTGGGACAGAGCAACGGGAGCTCACTCCGTCGTGGGGATTCGAACTACTAACCTTTCGATTGGCAAGCTCAAGAGGCTCAGTGGTTTAGACCACAGCGCCGCCTGCTCCCCTACTAACACTTGGGTTAACATTGCAGTTCAATTTGGAAAAGCCAAATTGATTGAAAAGCTACCCTGATTCAAACAGTGCCTTCAGTCTCGTGCAAGAGGTACTGCACACTCCTAGTCCTTGCATAACACCCATATTCCAACTACTAGTCCTCACTGCCCTGCCTGACACTGTTACATTCTCCTGAATTATGCTTCTGCACTTGGTCTATGCTGTACACCAGAGGTCATCAAACTTTGGCAGATGATGATATTGATTAAATATTAATATTTTGTTTGTACCCCCATCTGCCTGGGTTGTCTCAGCCACTCTGGGAGGATTCGAACAATATAAAAGCACAATAAAACATCAAACATAAAAAGCTTCCTTATACAGTGCTGTAAGTACATTTTAAGAAAGTGTTGTGGATGCCAGTCACAACACAGCTGCCATGGGTGTGTGGCATAATACAAAATGGCTTCTATATGATGATGATGATGATGATGGCTGGGCCTCCCTAGCCACTCTGGGCGGCTCCCAACAGAATATTAAAACCCACACTAAATCATTAAAAAGGGATGTGGGTGGCGCTGTGGGTTAAACCACAGAGCCTAGGACTTGCCGATCAGAAGGTCGGCGGTTTGAATCCCTGCAACAGGGTGAGCTCCCATTGCTCAGTCCCTGCTCCTGCCAACCTAACAGTTTGAAAGCATGTCAAAGTGCAAGTAGATAAATAGGTACCACTCTGGCGGGAAGGTAAACGGAGTTTCCATGCGGTGCTCTGGTTCGCCAGAAGCGGCTTAGTCATGCTGGCCACATGACCCGGAAGCTGTACACCGGCTCCTTTGGCCAATAAAGCAAGATGAGCGCCGCAACCCCAGAGTCGTCCTTGACTGGATCTAATGGTCAGGGGTCCATTAAAAACATCCCTAAACAGGAAAGAGCAGAAAAGGAGACAGATCACAAAATGGTATGGGAATGCCCAGGCTATCAGCTGCCCTGTCAGTGGTGAGGAAATCACTTGACATCAGCCACTGCTCCACTTGCTCACAGAGAAATTTCTTTGCACCTCTCTTCTGTTCGTAACAGAAAGAAAGATAGTGTCCAATAATGGCGCCCGGTGAATTGTGGGCAGGTGCCAACCTACTTTTTCATGCCCCAAGCAGGGCACACATCTTCTGAGGGGCTCATCTCTCAGGGGACAAGGACCTTCAGTTTTCAAAGCATCACAACACTGGCATTGCCTGTGTGGAATTTTTTATTTTATTTTAAGGAGCAGCATTAAAACCAAATGTGGCTCAAATTATCCTCAGAGGCTTTCAGAAACAAAACCGAAAAAAAGGTGTTGGAGTTGCTGGGGGTTCTCCTTTATTCAGAAAATGTGTAATTCTGTCATGTCCACTTAGGACTTCAAACATGTTTATTTTAAAACTGGCATTCAACGACTTCATAACAAAACACCGTCTCTGCTCTCCCACCTCTCACATCTGGAGAGACGATGGCTTTACGTCGGATCTTTAAACTGGCTCGGTGTGCTGGCCCTGGTGAGCTCTGAGCTTTGTAAAAGCTGTTGTGGGCTTTAAAAAGAAAAGAACAGGAATATATTAGCACAGCAACAACAACCATATAGACCACCTGGTGGAAACATTAAACATTAAAATTGACAGTTGAAGAAACACATGTCCCCCCACGCTAAATCCCTCTCCGTCAGGCACAGCCCTGGCAAATTCTTTGGAGGGTGCCGTTCTTGAAAGGCTAGGAGCTCCTGTTGACTGATGGGAGACTCTGTGAGCCGTTCAGGGAGGGCTGAGAGGACATTATCCTCAGGAGAACCTGTATTTCTGTCTTAATTTGCTGTAATTTCACAACAGGGATGTGAAGTTGATGTGATCTGGGTGATACATCTTTACTGTGAGAGGGCTCCGAATTGGACTGGAGCTGCCAGCAGTTGTGGGGAGAGAGGGTCCTTTCACCACAGGCCAGACTTCCTTCCTTCCTTCCTTCCTTCCTTCCTTCCTTCCTTCCTTTCTTTCTTTCTTTCTTTCTTTCTTTCTTTCTTTCTTTCCTGCCTTCCTGCCTTCCTTCTCTCCCTTCCTTCTCTCTCTCTCCCTCCCTCCCTCCTCCCTCCCTCCCTCCCTCCCTCCCTTCCTTCCTTCCTTCCTTCCTTCCTTCCTTCTCTCTCTTTCTTTCTTTCTTTCTTTCTTTCTTTCTTTCTTTCTTTCTTTCTTTCATTGCTTTCCCAATGATGCTTGCCCACCCACAGGGGGTAAAAGATCCAGGGTACAAATACCATTTCCCCAACTGGGAGAAAAATGGCTGGAAAGACATATCACCCACATTGCACCAACGTCGCAAGTCCTTCCTTGCCTCCCTACCCTTGTCTCCTCCCATTGTCCTCTGCTGCCTTGGGAGATGCCTTGCGGCCTGGCACAGCCTGACTGGAGGTTGCTCCAGGCCGTGCAGCGTAGAGAAACACCGCACAGAAACATGGGAGGCCTGTGACAGTTGCACAATGTCACTGCGCCTCTGGTCAGGAATAAACCTGGGATTTCATGCATGTAAACATGTCCTTTGCCCCCCCCCCCCCAAGGCTGGTCTTGCCCTGCTTCCAAACACCAGTGCTACGTTTTGCAGTGTTTAGACTGTTGGGGAAACAGAATAGAGTGATAAACCCTGCATTTTTGTATCGGCGTCTGCTTGCGTCGAGGGAAATGGACCCATTCTCTCTGGATCAGGGCTATTGGCGCATTGCAGCCTGCTCATTAAAGTACCTATCGCCAGCTCATTAACGTACATATCGCCAGGGTGATTTCAACAATAGCGTGGATCTTGGCAGCACTGGAATTTGGCCTAGCGTACCTTGATGCAGGACCCAACATGGAAGATATTCAGGCAAAGCCCCCGTAGAAACTCCACAGGGATCTTTTGCCTCAGTAAGAGCTTGAGGATGAAAGGCACTCTCTGGAGGAGAAAGGGATGTTCACCCCTAATTAGCGCACTGAAGCAAGGCTTCGACGAGTGGTAGGTTAGGTCATCTCAGATGAGCGGAAATAAATCTCAGGCAGGCATGGTTTTTTTAATGAACGTCTCACAATTGGCTCTCCAACCTGCTTGGGTAATAATAATTGATAGAGTCCTTGTAAAGCCAGACAGAGAGAAATGAAACCTTCATACTCAACAGGCCTGCCTATTCTCAAGGGTAAGTTGCAAGTGGGAACAAGTCCGGTGCCAATCAAGGCAGGGGAACCAAGACCGGGGAGATATGTGCGCAATAAATGCGCATGCGCCATAACAAGCCTGTCTTCAAGATCCTCTCTGCTGCCACAAGGGACATGGAGATTGTTCTCAGCGGTCGCTCACCCTCTAAGGATCGGGTCAGGCACTCAGCCAGAGCCAAACTCTGAATTCCAAGGCTGCTGGCAACCATCCATCTTTGCAAGACTGCAGTGGCATTGCAGCATTCTCTGGGGTAGCACGGACTCTGCTGCATTATATTTCCTTTGGTGGTTGTCAATGCCTTTTGTAGCTCAGCAAGGCCTCCCACATTTATAATCTATAGTGAGCAAATTATAGCCGACATTCTGCTTCTTTTGTTTGTGCTTATTCTGCAAGCTGTGGGGGCCATTCCTTGCCAGATCAGAGTATGCAACGCCCAATCTTCCTACAGTGGTACCTCGCAAGACGAATGCCTCGCAAGACGAAAAACTCGCAAGACGAAAGAGTTTTTCGTTTTTTGAGTTGCTTCGCAAGACGAATTTCCCTATGGGCTTGCTTTGCAAGACGAAAAACGAAAACGTCTTGCAATTTTGTTTCCTTTTTCTTAAAACCGTTAATACCCAGGGTGCATTGCTTGAAGAGGTGCAGTTGCAACTTGACTTCGAGGAGCAACTCATAGCACGTGGTGTGGTAGCCTTTTTTGAGGTTTTTGAAGACTTTGGTGATTTTGAAGACTTTGGGAAACCGTGCTTCGCAAGACGAAAAATTCGCAAGACGAAAAAACTCGCAGAACGAATTAATTTCATCTTGCGAGGCACCACTGTATTTTTTTTAATAGCAGGGATCAGTCTTGGATCATGTGGGCAAGAATTCATATGGTGGTTGGTTTGTTTTTGTTTTTTATTTCATAAACTTTATACACCCCATGATTATAAAATATCAAAGAACTTTACGGAAGGTAAAACAGTATAATAATAATAATAATAATAATAATAATAATAATAATAATAAATAATTGCAACCTTACTTTAAAACTTACAAAAGTTGAAATACGAAAACAGATTAAAATGGCACCAACTTTCTAAGCATCTGGGCAGGCTTATCTAAACAGAAATGTTTTTAACAGGTGCTGAAAACAGTACAGTTGACCTCAATAGGCAGGGACTTCCCACTGGATTTGTCAGGACTGATTATTGCATTAGGGTAGCGGTGGCTCATCTATGACCTCCCACTTTCTTCAACGTTGTTGAGCTACAGTGTGCAGCAGGGTTCGCTCCCTATAGTTATGGTTAGAAATGGCGTTAGAGAACATTTCCTTGACCACCCGCTCCACTTCAAAAGGGCAGGAGTACAAAGTCATTTGTCATGTAACACCTTTGTACGGTGTCCCTGCATCATGGCAGTGTTTCTCAATCTTGGACCACAACGCTCATCATCCCTGGCCACTGGTCCTGCTAGCTAGGGATGATGGGAGCTGTAGTCCAGCAACAGCTGGGGACCCAAGTTTGAGAAACACAGGCCTATGGGAAGCCCAGAAGCAGGACCTGAGTGCCACAGCAAGAATAGGAACCTAGGGTTGTACCCAACAAAGTCGTCCCTGTTAGCACAAGGATTTCCACCTGTGCGATGGAACTTCCTCTCCTGTTTGTCTCTTGTGCTTCCCCAAATCTGTTCTGTGGGTTCCCCCACTCCTCCAGAGTGGATTGGGGTTGCGGGTGGAGGTGCAGGGATGGGAGATGGAGAGGAAGTCCTGCTGCACCCTTGGGTGAACAGGACAACTTCCATGGGGCTCAGCATTGTCCATGTTAGCTAGCAGTGGTACTCCAGGGCTTCAGGAAACCGTCTTTATCTCCCAGCCCTACCTGAGATTGAACTTGGGACCTTCTGCAAATGCTCTACCACAGAGCTCTGGGCTTATACCTGGTCGGACTCTTTGTCTATCTAGCCTTGTATGTGTTGTCATTCAGCCTTGTCCAGATCTCAAACCTCAGGTCTCCACTGATGAGGAACAAAGGGAACAAGACCTTCCAGCAGGTCTCCATGTTGCCAGTGACCCTGAGATGCTGAACCAGGAAGGAGCAGAGCAGCTGCCAAAGTTCCTGGCTAACTGCATATAAGGCTACTCAGGAGGATGGGAAAGCACATGGCTATTTGGCTCTTTTGTGTGCTTATTTGGTGGTTTTAATGTAAATTGTATTTGTTTTAATTGTCACGTTTTTGGTAACTGGGGCAGTTTGCTCCAGCATGGGCTATAAGTACAAGCAAATTAAATTAATAAAGAGGGGATTTTACATCTCCCTCTCTCTCTCTCTCTCTCTCTCTCTCTCTCTGTGTGTGTGTGTGTGTGTGTTTATAGACTATTTTTAATAAAATCCTTTTTTTCAGATTGGACGAAATATAAATAAAACGAGCAAAGAAAGAGTGAAGGAGGTGGGATTGTGATTTAATGACCGAAGCGCTAAAAATGGCAAGTGTTATATTTTTAAACATCCCCATTCATTGGTGCCTTCAGTCTGCAACAGTGTGTGTGTGTGCACGCACACAATTTTTGGCAGATTTTTTTTTCTCCGGATGAGCACAGCGTGAAGAATCAAGCTGAAGATTTGAGAGCCAAATACCAAGAACGCAACAGAGAGAGTAGGATTTGTTTTATTTTTTAAAAGAAAATATATGAAAAGAGAGACGAAAAAGAGGAGTAAGGGGAGCTGAAAAAAGAGCAGGTAGATATCTGCAGGAAGCAGGCATTCTTATATGACATGTGAATGACCCATTCTAGGGTAGGATGTCATATCTATGTGATCTGCAGAATTTCTTATCTGTGGCAAGTGCAGAAGAGTGAATTACCAGCCATAAGGGAGGGAATCAATAAAGGAGGGGAAGGGGGGGGGAATATGGCAGGAAATAGGCCTTTCAATAGCTGTATGAGGGTGCCTGAGATACATGGAGACAAACTGATCTATCTGAGCTCTTAGTAAAGGGGAGGGGTGAAGTAACCCTCCCCAAATCAAAACACAACACGAAGAGGTTCTTCCTCAGTGGAAATTTGTCGATGGGCCATCCATGAAAAGTCACAAAGCCCTTTTCCAAAATGCAGCATGGAGTCTCTCTCACTTTTCAGGCCCATGGGGCTACTGCAGCCTAGTGACCAGGGAAAATAAAAATATAGGTTTGGAAGGGATCCCAAGGGTCATCTAATCCAAGCCCCACCCCAGCAATACGGGAATTGCGGCTAAAGACTCTCTGACGGATGGTGACCCAACCTCTGTTTGAGAACCTCCAATGTAGACTCTGTCTCCTTCTGACGGCAGCAGCAATGACAGGCCAGTTTCCTTGAAAAGTGACAAGACTTTCACTGTCATCACTGTTGCTCTGTAAACCTATTCACAGGCAGTTCTGCTCCCTCTGTGTGTGTGTTCTTCGTAATGGAGAAGTACATAGAAGAACAGGCACCACCTTGCTGAAGCTAAGCAGATCTGGGTCTGGTCTGCGCCTGGATGGGAGTCCACCTGGCAGAAGAAGAAGAAGAAGAAGAAGAAGAAGAAGGAGGAGGAGGAGGAGGAGGAGGAGGAGGAGGAGGAGGAGGAGGAGGTTTCCTGGACTTAAGGCTATGGGTACCCTGTGTGTGAGTTAAAATGTGAATTCCCTGTGGAACATCCTCCCTTCAGATGTCAAGGAGATAAAGAATCGCACAACTTTTAGAAGACATCTGAAGGCAGCCCTGTATCGGGAAGTTTTTAATGTTTGATGCTTTTATTATGTTTTTAGATATGATGTGAGCCACCCTGTAAAATAGGTGGGGTAGTAATAATAATAATAATAATAATAATAATAATAGGTTTTTGCAGGACTATTAGGCAGCGTGATGTGGCCACCCCAGAGAGCATATTTCAGGTGTCATTTAGGGCAGCAAATAATATTTAAGGAGCTATTGCTGCATTTCTGCTCCTACGGAGTAAGAAGTGCCAGAACGATGTGACAAAAATAACATGACCAGTCTCAGGTATGAATGATGCATGTTGGCTTGGGGTGGGGGTGGGGTGTCAACTTGATGCTCCACCAAAATCTCTTGGTCCAGCCCTGGGTCTTTGAATCTGGGCCAGAGGGGGGTGGAGAGGAAGCTCTGGACTTTCACAAGCATGCCTACCCCACCCATCCCATTTCCCACAAGGAAAGAGCATTTTGCTTTTAAAATGACGGTAACCGACCAGCCTTCAGAATGAATGAGGACTGCATTCTTGAGTGGGACCTGTCCAAATGTGGTGCGTAGATATGGTACGTCTGCTGCACCCCAGGCCTGAAGTAACCAAACAAACCCTCAAAGGAGATACCGATATAGGTATAAATATAGATATCTTTTGATGGCAGTTCAACAATAACTCAGAGTGTAGCAGGTACCCCCTACTTGCCTGCAGCAGCTATTTGCCTTCATCCTTCATCAGAGTTCCTTGCTCCATGTGCAGCCTCCTGGCAAACCTTTGTAGGTTCCTTTGGTTTGGAGCAGATTGAGGCCTGCTGTTTGCACTCTCAGCATCAGCCCCTAACTAGCACACCTGTCTTCTCCATGATGGCTGCTTTTCTTCTTCTTCTTCTTCTTCTTCTTCTTCTTCTTCTTCTTCTTCTTCTTCTTCTTCTTTGTTAACGGCAGCAATTCCGGCTTCCGTAGCTGCACCGCTTTAACCTCTTCCCTACTGATGCCACTTCCAAGACGGAGCTAAACAAATGTAAAAATCCCGACCCTAATCCACAAATAGGACAAGTCACGTTCCCTTGCCGCACTTAGAGGTCCTCATGGTGATTATGCAGAAGCAGTTCTCTCGCTACAGAGGTCGATGTCACTTTATATGTCCATTAAAATCATACAGCGAAGCTTTACGTATTACCTGGGTGGTTCAGGCTGCACTCCAGAATAAAGACCACAGATGGGCAAATATGTTGGTTTGGTTTCTCTCAATTTTGCATCCCTCCACCCACCTTAAATCCACATTTCTACATCAATCTGGGATGACAACGACAACGATTTTAAAAAGTTCTCCTGATAATCTGACAGCATTTTTTTTTTTAATATAGATTTTTATTGGTTTTACAGCATTTTTTAAACAATACAAACAAATAAAAAGACAAACAAACATGTATAATTTCACAACCTTTTTTCCATAATCTTCGTTTCTCAGACTCCCCCATACCTCCCCTTTCTGCATCCCTGTTTGCAAAATTATTTCAGCAGCTTTTAAGCAATTTTATCAAATATATGTCCTCTTAGTCCTTTCTCTAACTTAATCTTATGTAATCTGATAGCATTTTAGGGCACATTTCGCCCTATACACACACATTTTTGCATGCATTTTTGCCTAATTTACACACTTTTGCAAAGCATTTTCCCTTAACAGAATGCACTTTCGCCAACATGTGCATTTTTATATGCATCCGTTACACTGGTATATCCATTTATGTACACATTACTTGGCTGGAGAAGCCCATTGCAAAATTTGAAGAAGTGCAGAGGCCCAAAGGATGGCTGTGTTTTGGAAACACTTTCACATCTTGTTTGGGAAAGTGTGGATTAGGTCAGATTGCCTTTAAATGAGAACTGAACTGGAATTTCATTCCTTGTCCCTTCTCTTTAGCATGCTTGCTTACTTGATGCTAGGAATACTTCTGCAGGTGCCCAGCGCTCCACTCAGCAGAATCAGCAGAAGGGTGTCCCAAATCTACCAAATATGTGTTAAAATAAGTGAGATAATGCTCATGACCATCTAAAGGACCATTAATTTCAGAGCCCAAACTTACCTGACTGTATCACTGGGAACGAACATTTTAACTCTCACACAGGGTACCCGTAGCCTTAAGTCCAGGAAATCTTACATCATCATCATCATCATCATCATCATCATTTCCAGTTGATTATTGGTGCATAAACAGGACCTAACTCTTTCAGTTACACTTCTGTCCTGAATATTCCAACATTCGGCTTCAGCATTTATTTCACCATTTAATTAATATGTTGGCCAAAATAAACTGACAACAGTAGAGTCATGACCTGATCTCCTGAAGTCTTTTGCTTTGGCTTCAAATGGCCATGTCTGTGGTTGTCTGTGTGTTGTGATCTGGATGTGGGGTCCAGTGCTGGGGCAGCGTTTGTAACGTCCTTCGCCACTGCTGCACCCTTGAGCTAAATCCTACCCCTTACCCCCCACGAGACAGATGCAGAACATGGGCACAAAATGAAGTGAAGACAAAATTGCCCAGAAGTGAGAGGTCTGCCTATGTGCTGAACAGTCACTCTGTGCCTGCAATGATCACGGGGATAAAAAGAGGCCGTGTGAATTCATCCGGAGTCACGGCTCAGTCCTTGTGCCTCTCCCTCTGTCTTCCCAGCCCCAAATTGCACCGAGCTTTGAACGCTCCATTAGTGACTGGAAGTGGTCAGGAAAATACCCGAACAGCAGGCTGGTGAGGACACAGTGATGTATTGTGGGTAATTAGAGATTAATTACAATCCCATAGTTTGTATCATGGTTCGGGGTCAGCGCCGGGTCAGTGCACATGGCAAACTTAGAGAGCTGTGACTGGATGGATGACGCCAACTCAGAGTGGCCCAGGAAAGTGAAGCGTGCAAAAATGAGGAGCCAGTAAGGCTGGGGAGTGGACTCACAGCCAGGGTGCTGGCGACAGCAATGACACAGGCTGCTGGGGCCCCGAGGCACGGCAAAAAAACACAACACGTTAACAAGCAGACCAGAGGAAGCAGCTGCCCCACTAAGCATCCCTAGTCTGCAGCCAGGCCTTCTCCAATTAACCTCTTCCGAGTTCTCTGCAATTTGGGAAATCTGGGACACAGTTCTGAGCTCAGAGAAAGTCAGATGGATTGGTTGGTTGGTTGGTTGGTTGGTGTGTGTTTTTTTTTAAAAAAGGAGCAGCGAGAGAATATCTCTTCTTCCCCAAAACAGGGTTTGTCTTCCTTTAGATGCAGATTGCATGTGGAATGTTTATTTGATGCTTCAGAATGTTTCAGCAAGTGCAAGGCCTTTGCCACCCTCAACCTGCTCAGGTGCGGAGGACTAAGCATGATGCATTTTTCTTCTTTGCAGTGCTAAGGTTTTTGTAAGCTTTGGACAGTAAAGGAGGAGAATGAGAAGAAAGAGCAACCCGTTTCCTTCTGATTATCCTAGGGAGCAATCCTATGCCCAAGGAGGTATTGCAAGCCTGTGGAAGTGAAGCTGGCATAAAGTTGCGCTGGATCCCAACCCTGGCCTGCAGTGAGGCTTCTGCTGCTGCTCTACCTACAGCTGGCAGAGGGAAGCCTTCGAAATGTATTCTGCACTGGGTTGCCAGGTCACTTGGCTGAGCTGAAGGGAACTCTCTGGCCCCACCACAGCATGTTCCTGGAATGCTCCTTTGGGGTGGGGGACTTAACACTGGCCTCTCCTGCCAACCTAGCAGTTAGAAAGCACGTCAAAGTGCAAGTAGATAAATAGGTACCACTCTGGCGGGAAGGTAAGCGGCGTTTCCGTGCGCTGCTCTGGTTCGCCAGAAGCGGCTTAGTCATGCTGGCCACATGACCCGGAAGCTGTACGCCGGCTCCCTCGGCCAATAAACTGAGATGAGCGCCGCAACCCCAGAGTCAGCCACGACTGGACCTAACGATCAGGGGTCCCTTTACCGTTACACTGGCCTCAGTTCTGCTAGCTTTGACTTAAATGGCTGAGCTCCGGCTGAGTCAAGATGAGCAAGTTCTATATATAAAGTAAAATAGAAACATCATCACCCGACCCCACCCCCACGCATCTTCCCCCCACCCCCTCTTTCCCCCTATTCTTCCTAATGTCTCAACAAATGAAACCGATTTGTTAAAAAAAAAAAAATGTTACATTGGGAAAAAATACAAGAGAGAGACATTGCACATACCTTTGTAAATCAAGAAAATCTTTAATAAAAATACATTTTTTTAAAAAAAGGTGAGCAAGTTATGCTGGCATATCTTTAGCTGAGCTGGGGTTGGGGACTTAAATGTCACCTGAGCCCAACCGAGTCAGGAACCAGCCAACTGAGCTGGAGATCTGCTACATTCAAAGCAGCTCCTTATGGTGGATCTTGCCAGAGGATTGCCCCTATACTAGTGGCTGTTTTTCTGAATGCTTAAAAATAAATAAATTCTATGCACTTCTAAGTTGGCATTGGGCACAAACAAGTGATCGGTAGTCCTTATTTGTGCTTTTCTTTTTTCTTTTTTGCAGAATTCACACAACAACATTGGCATCAATATGGCAGTCTGTATTTTCCTCCCATTTATTTCTAGATTTAACTTTTCAGAGAAAAATCCAGTAAGTTAACACTCTGTGGTTGTCAATGTCCTGTTTCTGATATCCGAACAGCTCCATAATCTGGCATCAGTTGCCAGTCAAGTATGATCCAGCTAAACCCTTTTCTTAGTTGAACCTTATAGCCCAGGCAGTCAATCTTGCACTGTTTTGATGTTCTCGTACATGTTGGTTAGGATATTTGCTGTGCCAGGAGGGCAGGATGATAGTCAGAATAGAACTGAAACTGTTTCTGTGAAGGTATTAGTAAAATGCAGTCAAACTTGTGCCAATGTGAATTCCTGCAGCAATTGGGACATTTTAGGGTGAACAGTGAGCATAAAATTTGCTAGCTCAACTGTAACTGAACCAATGTAAATTTTTGCTAATTTGTTGATTTAAAAATGTAAATCTTAGATACTATCAGCTAAAATGATTGACTTAGAGTACGTTCAAATGTGGGAAATACTGCATTAGTGGTCCTGATTTTAATACCAATGTTGCCATTGTGGAGTCAAACATTCCTTTTACACTGCAGTGCCATGGACTGCAAGAAGATCAAACCTCTCCATTCTTAAGGAAATCAGCCCTGGGTGCTCACTGCAAGGACAGATCCTGAGGCTGAGGCTCCAATACTTTGGCCACCTGATGAGAAAAGAAGACTCCCTGGGAAAGACCCTGATGTTGGGAAAGATGGAGGGCACAAGGAGAAGGGGACGACAGAGGACGAGATGGTTGGACAGTGTTCTCAAAGCTACCAGCATGAGTTTGACCAAACTGCGGGAGGCAGTGGAATGTGGTGTGCTCTGGTTCATGGGGTCTCGAAGAGTCGGACACAAATACAAGATGGGTGACACCTGGCTTGAGAGCAGTACATGTGAAAAGGATCTAGGAGTCTTGGTTGACCACAAACTTGACATGAGCCAACAGTGTGACGCGGCAGCTAAAAAAGCCAATGCAATTCTGGGCTGCATCAATAGGAGTATAGCATCTAGATCAAGGGAACTAATAGTGCCACTGTATTCTGCTCTGGTCAGACCTCACCTGGAGTACTGTGTCCAGTTCTGGGCACCACAGTTCAAGAAGGACACTGACAAACTGGAACGTGTCCAGAGGAGGGCAACCAAAATGGTCAAAGGCCTGGAAACGATGCCTCATGAGGAATGGCTAAGGGAGCTGGGCATGTTTAGCCTGGAGAAGAGGAGGTTAAGGGGTGATATGATAGCCATGTTCAAATATATAAAAGGATGTCACATAGAGGAGGGAGAAAGGTTGTTTTCTGCTGCTCCAGAGAAGCGAACACGGAGCAATGGATCCAAACTACAAGAAAGAAGATTCCACCTAAACATTAGGAAGACCTTCCTGACAGTAAGAGCTGTTCGACAGTGGAATTTGCTGCCAAGGAGTGTGGTGGAGTCTCCTTCTTTGGAGGTCTTTAAGCAGAGGCTTGAGAACCATATGTCAGGAGTGCTCTGATGGTGTTTCCTGCTTGGCAGGGGGTTGGACTCGATGGCCCTTGTGGTCTCTTCCAACTCTATGATTCTTTGATTCTATGATCCTATGATTCTACGACTAAATAAATAAACAACAACAACCTGTTGCATTATGGAACAGTGGCTTTTTGATCCAAATACTGCCGTTTTGTGTTTAATTTTAAATGGTGGGAAAGAACTGAATGCTGGAATACTGCATGCATCGAAGTTTGTCACCTGAAATTACAACGCAAAACTCCAGCAATCTTCCAGGTTAATGGGGTTGCAATAGATTTTTAACACAAGTATTAAACTTCTACATTTTCCAGAAGCAGCATTTACATTGTTTGAAACGTCACATAAAATGTAGAAATTAGCAGGTAAGGAGACGTTGGGGAAATGAAATAAAGTGCTGTCTGAATGCAGGCTCAGATGATAACATGGTTATTATCTTTCAGTCTAACCTACGTCACAGGGCTGCTGTAAGGCTAAAACTGGGGAGGCGAAATCATATATACAGTCCTTTTTGGGGGGATGGATGTGTCAGCATCGCCCTAGAGCCAGTGCACCAACTGGACTCTTGCACCTCAACCCCGACTGGGCTAGGCGAGCTGGGTAGCACCGCCAGAGACCTCCTTCTCACAGGAAACGGTCACAGTGCTGTGGACTCACAGCTCAGAGCTGAGAGCACCGGATTCACTGTCTCAATAATACAGTCGTTGCGCAGCAGAGTTTTGCAGAGTCTTGCAGAGTATAAACCACTCGGAGAGCAGCTCTGTAGAATATCTT
Organism: Podarcis pityusensis; assembly: GCF_964106645.2. Classification (NCBI taxonomy): domain Eukaryota; kingdom Metazoa; phylum Chordata; class Lepidosauria; order Squamata; family Lacertidae; genus Podarcis; species Podarcis pityusensis. Next base: position 9,402,899 of record NC_138032.1, read on the forward strand.
CCTTTTATTCTATAACTACAACTATGATACAAAACTATATACAGAGCTGAATATTCTAAGCATAAATCAATGCTACACTGAGAGTCTGCAGCTGCTCTAACAGCAATCTTATCTCTAGGATCTCCAACACTCTCACTCTCTCCGATACACTGACTGACTGACTCTCTCTCACACACACAGAGATGTTGCTGGGCAGAATAAGTAGACACGCCTCCTTCTCTCTGGAGAGTCAGCAGAGACCATCAGGAGATGATCAGGAGATTCTTGGGTATGGGAGGGGTGAAATCTCCTCAGGATGGGTGGGATACAAATGTAACAAAATAATAATAATAATATATTATTTCGCCTAACAGCTGCGTAGTAGGCATTGTGTTAATCCAGACTATAAAGGTACAGCTACCCCTTCACACGATTCCCTAGCAATAGGGAGAAATTCATTCCGTTTGCATTTTAATGCAAATCTTCCTAATTTGTTCCTCCTGAACTTATAAATGAATCAAAGCCCAGCTATCATTCAAGATTCACACTTCTCTGAATTTTGTGGTGCAGTTCTCCAGCCAAATCAGTGCACATATTTGTGAAAATGACACACCAAACGGCATTATATTTGGGGAAATGTCTCGCAGCAATGCCCATCTTAAGACAAATGTGCATATTGGGGAAATGTGCAAGATAAGACATGCTAATTTCCATGTGGACTTATCAAAGGAAAATTCAGAAATCGATGTGGTAGGTTGAATTTAAGGGTGGAAAAAGGAGGAACTGAGAGAAATTGAAATTGACATATTTGTCCTCACTTCATGAAATGCACACTCCCAATTCAAACTATAACTGTCCCCAGTGCTTTTTTTTCTTAAAAAAATTAAAAATGTTTAGGGGTACTCTCATTTTGACTCAAGGAAATCACCATTTTATAGTTCAAATCAGGGGAAATAAATACAGTCATACCTCAGGTTACAGACACTTGGGGTTGTGCTATTTTGGGTTGCGCACCGCGCCGAACCCGGAAGTACTGGAATGGATTACTTCTGGGTTTCGGCGCTTGCGCATGTGCAGAAGTGCCGAATTGCGTTTTGTGCATGCGCAGAAGTACTGAATTGTGATCCGAGCGTGAGGGGTTGCGGACGTGCTCCCCGCACGGATCATGTTTGCAACCCAAGTGTCCACTGTACAGTAAATGGACAAAAGTACAAAGATTCACAAAATGTTTAGGGGCATGCGTACCCCTGCATCCCCCCAGAAAAAAGCACTTTCTGTCCCATAATCAGAAGGCAGGGGGAAAGTGCACGCAGACAGAGCTGGACTCTCACACACAAACACAACCCTGACACGCCATCATAGCTCAGTTGGTTAGAGCATGCTGTTGATAATGCCAAGGTTGCAAGTTTGATCCCCGTATGGGACATCTGCACATTCCTGCATTGCAGGAACTAGATGGTCCACAGGGTCCATTCCAACTCAACAATTCTATGATTCTATGAACACACATTGCAGACTTCAGTTTGTGTCGTCAGGTAGACTGTGCCTGCTCATTCCAATCACAGTAACTCAGCCAGTTGGATAGCAGATATGGAAACTGCAGGGAGGGAGGGAGGGAGTTGACTGAGCCCAGCACCTGCACTCCCCAACATAATATCCTTGCTCCTGGTAACAGAGGTTCAAGCAGGCTTCCCTGACCTCTGGAGGTCTTCCCAAGCCTTCAAAATAGCTGGAGCCATTTTCGAAGGAGCTGCAGTGAACGCACAAATTATCTGTTGAGGAAAAAAGCCCAGAAATGAGCTGGTGGCAGAGATCAAGTCTGGTGTTCTGTGGGCAGTCTTGGGCACCAATGTCAGCAGGCAGGCATTCAGTTGATAATGTCCAGTTGAAGAACTGCTGGGTCCATCATGAGTTGGAAGTTGCTGAAATTGAGCAGCAAGGCCAGAGTCAATATCAGGCCCTCCAAGTGTCCCTATTTTTCAGGGACAGTCCCGGATTTACAGAAGCCAACCTGGTTTCTGATTTGATCCTTAAATGTCCTGCTTTTTCTTAGGGCGTCTCTATGTTCATCTGAGAAATGCTGGAGGGTATGGAGGGAAGTTTTTTAAATGTTTTATTATGTTTTTATATACGCTGGAAGCCGCCCAGACTGCCTGGGGCAACCCAGTCAGATGGGCAGGGTATTATTATTAATATTAATATTATTATTAAATAGGGCATCCCTATTTCCTTTTTTTAAAATATAATTTTTATTAAATATTTTCTTGGTTCACCAAAAATGTGCATTGTCTTTTTTCAGTTCTCCTGCAGGTCCATAGCATATTACATCATAAATGCCATGGTGCAAGAATGCCCCCCCCCCCCCACACACTCAGGGTTAAAAAAAAATCAAATTAGACAATCGTAGTATTTACTGAAGTGACAATTTTTAAAATCTCCCCTTCTCACCCAACCCCCACCAGAAGTAATTTGCACCTCTTTCAAGATCACAGATTATAACTGGGATTAGTTACAAGCTAGAAAAAGTGTTGCTTGAAGCCAGAAAAGGATTGTATATGCATGCTATTAAAATGGTCAGAAAAGGCCATTGACAATAAAATTGTGCAAATTTTACATGCATCCGCTTGTATCATTTGAGATTTGTGTACCTCAAACAGTGCCATGGTTGAGTTAAACATGTGTTTGAAATATTTTCCCAAGTAATTCTATGATAATTATGAAATTTGAGTGCCTTTGTTCCTGCAACAAGTTCTTATGCTACGTATAAAAAGAACTGATAAGTTTCAGATTAGGCATGCTAACCATAACACTTTTCAACTGGAAAAGCTGCAAAGTACATTTCCCTAGAAAAATGTTCACTTGCATGTAATGAAAATGGTTTACAGATGGTATATAACGCCAGTTAAACTGGCTAAAATGTATAAAACATGTAATAAATGTTGGAAATGTAAAGAAAAAGAAGGAACTTTCTATCATATGTGGTGGGAGTGCAAAAGGGTGAAAGGCTTCTGGGAAATGATATATAACGAACTGAAAAAGATGTTGAAATATACATTTGTTAAAAAACCAGAGGCCTTCCTATTAGGTTTGGTAGGAAATGAAATTAACAAGAAAGACTGTAAACTTTTTCAATATGCAGTGACAGCAGTAAGGATACTTCTGGCCCAAAGATGGAAGCAGGAAGAAATTCCAACAGTTGGAAGAATGGAGAAGGAAATTGACTGAATATGCAGAATTGGACAAATTGACAGGGAAGATTCGATACCAGAAAGACCAAAAATTTATCGAGGACTGGGGGAGATTTACAGAATATCTGAAAAGCATATGTGATGTACAGACAATGCTTGTTGGTTTTGAAGAGACTCTGTGAAAAATTAAGAAATATTGTAAAAAAGCGTGTAAGAGGGAAAAGGAGTTTCTAAAGGCAATATTAAGTTCAGAAATGCGTCAATAATAGAAACTTTAACGAAAGATTGGCAGAGAAACTGAGGGAAGTCAAAAACTGATGAATGAGTGATAAAAAATGTGTTGATTGTATAAAAATGTTTGGAAAATGAATAAAAATTATTATAAAAAAAGAAAAAGAAAAATGTTCATTTGCCGTGATACACAAATATGAGCAAACTGCAAGGTCCCTAAAATAGCAGGTGTAAGTTTATGTCCAGAGGGCACAACTATCCTCTTAAATACGCAAAAGAACAAGTTTTTCGGGGTTTATAACACGGAATGGTAGTCACCGCAGCTGCTGCTATAGCTATCTTCATTGTTTGACAACCTTACACCTCTGTTTTGGCTTTCGTTTCCCCAGTCCTGGAGACTATGATTTTCTCAACAAGCTCCTCAAAGGCACACTGTACACCATCACATGTTTTTGCACATGCCTCTGTGAACAACATGGAATGTTTTCGGGCAAGCTTGTGACCCTCATTTTTCTCAACTTCCCTGTTTTCCTTATCAATGTTGTTTTCTACTAACATTTAAAACATGGGTAGGCAAACTAAGGCCTGGGGGCCAAATCCGGCCCAATTGCCTTCTAAATGCAGCCCATGGAGGGTCCGGGAATCAGCGTGTTTTTACATGAGTAGAATGTGTCCTTTTATTTAAAATGCATCTCTGGGTTATTTGTGGGGCTTACCTGGTGTTTTCACATGAGTAGAATGTGTCCTTTTATTTAAAATGCATCTCTGGGTTTTTCTGGGGCATAGGAATTCATTAATTTTTTTCCCTTCAAAATATAGTCCACCACCCACAAGGTCTGAGGGACAGCAGACTGGCCCCCTGCTGAAACGTTTGCTGACCCCTGATTTAAACTATATCATTTCTTGTGCAGTGTGTTTCTAATTCAGTTAGCCAGTTGTCTGGTTTTGCAAAACTGTCTCTTCTTGTGACATTATAAACTAACAGAACACGCTGTGATCCTCTGTAATAGCTGGGTGTTAACGTTCTGAACCGTTCCTGACCGGCAATGTCCCAGATTGCTAGTTGAACCTTATTCCCATCCACAAATACTGTTTTCACTTGCAAGTCGACACCTAGACTTGCCAAAGCCACTCTCGCCGATGATGAGTTTCTTCAGCATGGTCGAAATATCCTCGTCCATCCAGAGCCGTCTTCCCCATCGGGCTTAGTGGTGCTTTGCTGGCGCCCTCCCCTTTCCCTCCTGCACGTCCGCCAGCTGCGCCCCGTCAACCATATGGCTGGCGGGCGTGCAGCTTGCCTCCTAAGCCTCCTCAGGAGGAGAGCGTTCCCTCAGAGGCTTGGGAAAAGGTCGACAACTCTGGGAAACGGGGGGGTGGGCGGAGGGATCTTTGCACCACAGCGCCGGTTATGCTTAAGATGGCCCTGCGTCCATCCTAAAAACCAGGGGCCTCGGCCCGACCAATCCAGCTCCTCAGTCCCTGCTACACAGACTGCCATGTCTGCCATGTGGGGTTTATTTTCATCAGAAAAATGTTGGAAGCTATGCAATTATTATTATTATTATTATTATTATTATTATTATTACCCCGCCCATCTGGCTGGGCTTTCCCAGCCACTCTGGGCGGCTTCCAACAAAATATTAAAATACAGTAATGCATCAAACATTAAAAATTCCCTAAACAGGGCTGCTTTCAAATGTCTTCTAAAAGTCTGTTAGTTGTTGTTCTCTTTGACATCTGGTGGGAGGGCATTCCACAGGGCGGGTGCCACTACCGAGAAGGCCCTCTGCCTGGCTCCCTGCAACTTGGCTTCTTGCAGTGAGGGAACCACCAGATGGCCCTCAGCACTGGACCTCAGTGTCCGGGAAGAACGATGGGGGTGGAGACACTCCTTCAGATAGCTTTATAGGACCCAGTGGAACCCTATTGGCCTGTTGTGTCACATGATCCCTGCTGAACTGGACACTGCAACACCCCCCTTTGGTTATCTGGGTGGCACTGGTGCAAAGATAGGAGCAGTCGAGCAGCACCTTCTCCTAGCAAGATTATTTAGAAAGCAAGGTGCCTGGTTCTCGCTGCTGCACTTGCCGATTCAAGACCCCTGCTGCCTTCTGTGAAGGTTGTGAGATAAAGGTTGTAGTTCATAAACTTACTGTTACCTGCCCAAATCTGTTGGGCTTTTTGGTCTTCCAAAAGACAAGAATATGCCTGATCAATGTCTTTCTTTATATCAAGGTTCGGGGATCCTGTTGAGACCAAGGGCCACATTTCCACCTGGGCAACCTTCCAGGGGCCAGAGGCCAAAGTTGGTGGAGCAATGAATTCAAATGTTTTATCTGGGCAATTGATTAGTTTTGCACATAGTGGTCTATCCTTCTGCATCCTCCACCTCGGCAAACAAGAGACGTTATCAGAATCAGAGGCGCTAACTTCCTAGGAACATTGAGGGGGTCGACGTGATGTGAAAAATGGGGGAGGTGGCTCCCTCCAAAAAATAAAGTAAAAAATTGAGGCAGCCCACAGAGCCTTGGCCCCCTGGAGCCAGAGGGAAGATCATCTGCCAAGGCTGTTTTGTGATGGCTTCATTTTTTTCATACTTATATCCATCAGATTGTTGAGCAACCGAGGCTTCCAAGTTTCTGTTCATCTGATATTTCAGCCACTTTGCTGCTGCTATTACAATACACAGATGACATAGTTCAGCTATCCATTATTCCTCAGAAACGACTTAAAGAGTTGCTTATAGAACTTGGAACTCATATCAAAAGAATTCTGAGTTGTAAAATATGAGAAGACTAAAGTGGTCCTTTTTGGCAAGCATCCTATTAGATGCAAACTGTATTTGCATAGCCATGATATTGACCAAGTGCCAAACTCAAAATATTTGGGAACTTGTCATTGTGGGAAAGTCTCCATACGACCAGCGGTGATTAGTGTCCAATGGGACTTGTGGGGTGTAAGGCAGAAGGCTGACACTAGGTGGAGTCAGAGGCGCTGGTAGGCACAGCCAATGAATTCTAGTGCAGATAGAGGAAGGAGGAGGCTGATAGGCAGTACAACGCCTTGGATTACTTCTAAGTAACAAACCTAGACAGCATCTTAAAAAGCAGAGACATCACCTTGCCAACAAAGGTCCGTATAGTTAAAGCTATGGTTTTCCCAGTAGTGATGTATGGAAGTGAGAGCTGGACCATAAAGAAGGCTGATCGCCGAAGAATTGATGCTTTTGAATTATGATGCTGGAGGAGACTCTTGAGAGTCCCATGGACTGCAAGAAGATCAAACCTATCCATTCTGAAGGAAATCAGCCCTGAGTGCTCACTGGAAGGACAGATCCTGAAGCTGAGGCTCCAATACTTTGGCCACCACATGAGAAGAGAAGACTCCCTGGGAAAGACCCTGATGTTGGGAAAGATGGAGGGCACAAGGAGAAGGGGACAACAGAGGAAGAGATGGTTGGACAGTGTTCTCGAAGCTACCAGGATGAGTTTGACCAAACTGCGGGACGCAGTGGAAGACAGGAGTGCCTGGCGTGCTCTGGTCCATGGGGTCACGAAGAGTCAGACACGACTAAACGACTAAAGAACAACAACAACAACAACAACAACAACAACAAAGCAGGCAGATGAGGGACCAGCCTCCCTGCTTATGGCCTTTAGTATTCTGACATCAGGCTCCCGATATTTTTTTCTCCAAGAAAAGGGTGATTATCTAGTTTATCCTAAGCATTTTAAGTCCTTTGTGGAAGAAGTATTCCACAATTCTATGATTCGAAGCACTTGCCCACATTTTATGTGGTGCTAAGATAGAGCTGAAGTGCATTCCATGGAAGTTATTCAAAACTGAATCTTGAAAACACATTAGTTTCTATGTGTTCACATTAGTACCCCTTTCTTGGGGTACCCACCACTCCAATGATTGATGTCAAAGCTGGCCTCCCTTCTCTTAAGGCCAGTAATGCAATGGTACCTCAGGTTAAGTACGTAATTCGTTCCGGAGGTCCGTTCTTAACCTGAAACTGTTCTTAACCTGAACCACTTTAGCTAATGGGGCCTCCCGCTGCCGTGCCGCCGGAGTACAATTTCTGTTCTCATCCTGAAGCAAGGTTCTTAACCTGAAGCACTCTTTCTGGGTTAGCGGAGTCTGTAACCTGAAGCGTATGTAACCTGAAGCGTATGTAACCTGAGGTACCACTGTATACACAAAGCACTGCCTATGAACCACGAACAATTAAACCGATACCACGTTCCCTAAACCAGGTCTAGCTGAGTGCCAGCATTTTTAATGGGTTTTAGTTTCCCTCATGGCATTATCCGTGGAAATTTAGCCATGCTCTGTTGCAACTGGAGCACTGGAAGCGGCATTATACTAAGTCAGACTGTTGGTCCATCAAGGTCAGTACTGTCTGCACTGGCTGCTAGCTGATTTGCAGGATTTCAGGCAGGAGGTGTCTAGGAGTGGTTGAAGAATCAATCTCTCTTCCCAGGGAATTCTGGGAATTGTCACTCTCTGAGGGGGACAGGGGTATTTCTCTGGGGGAAGCCATGTATATTTGAAGCCGCATCATAGTGCTTTAAACAGAATAGTAGAAGCCTCTTTTGTAGAGGTAGGAAGCTTGGATAAATCGGAGGGCAAGTTTGGGCACAGCCCCTAATGTGATAAATAATGTTATTTATTATACTGTTCATTTTGCAGTAACCCAAGGACTAAATTTCATTTCAGGAGTTCCTTTTTTGGAATTTTTTTTAAAGATCAGCCCCCCGCAATCATACCATAATCATATATAACCTACAGAATTTCTGTATTTTCTGTTGCGGCTTGCAAATTATGACATAAATTCACCGAGATGTAAAATTGCTCTTGCCTGTATCATTTGATAAAAACTGTTTTTGTTTCAGGATTCCTGTTAGACAGTTCGTGCTTTTTCCATTACTTTTTTTTTTAATGTCCAGAAGTCTCTACGTTTCATGTGCATATTTTATTTGCACTAAAGTTAAAGTGCTTCAGGTTTTTTTTATATATCAACTTTAATGGGATTGTATATTGTGCTGTCATATGTGCAGCACGCTTGAGTTAACAGATAGTTTATGCAAAAAGAAAAAGAAAAGCAAAGAAAGAAAAGCAAGCAGTTGTCACATTTTTTGGGAGATTTCTTAAACCAGCCTGTGTGTGTGTGTGTGTGTGTGTGTGTGTGTGTGCGCGCGCGCTCGCACACACACACACACACACACACACGTGCATTAACCTGCTTGTGAGATTATGGGCTGAGATCCTAAGCTTCCTCCTCACACCTAAGTTACATTGAAATGAATGAGATTTCCTTCCAAGTAATTACGCCCAGGATCAGGGTGTAAGAAAAGCCGACTGCTGGGTTGCCTTCCGAAGAGGAAGACGCTGTAATTTGCTTTGGCTGAGGACAGCTGCTATGTAAGAGACATACCCGTCCTCTTGTGTGCCACCAGCCGAATCTGCAGGTGGCGGCTGCCGCTGTGCTTGGCTGAATGAGGGTCTCTGTGAGTTCCTGAACATATGATCAGCCATTCCTCTTGCACAACAAGGGGGCATTTTCCCCTCTGCCTGGATTCGATATCCGCATGCATCTGTACACTTCGCTGGTGCCGGGAGGTGCCCGCAGTAATTATTCTTTATCACTTGAGCAGGCAGCCATCACATTTCTATCACTTATAAATAGCGCAGTCAAAATGTCCTCCTACTGCAAGGAGGTTTTGGACGCTTGACATTTCAGAACTTCATAAATGAGTCGATTATAAATACACATACAGTGGTACCTCAGGTTACATACGCTTCAGGTTCCATATGCTTCAGGTTACAGACTCCGCTAACCCAGAAAGAGTGCTTCAGGTTAAGAACTTCGCTTCAGGCTGAGAACAGAAATCGGGCTCCGGCGGCACAGCAGCAGCGGGAGGCCCCATTAGCTAAAGTGGTGCTTCAGGTTCAGAACAGTTTCAGGTTAAGAACAGACCTCCGGAACAAATTAAGTACTTAACCCGAGGTACCACTGTAAACACCAACACACCCCTTCTCACATTATGGCCGGCCACGCTAGGAATGGACAAATCCTGTCCACTTTGGTTAATGTCAACGTCTCATTTCCCCCACCTTCACTGTGGTTCTCCTCGTTTGTGAATAAGTTTTTAAAACCTGTATGCGTTTTCAATTGCATTGCACCTAACATATATGTTCCTGTATGCAGTTTTGCCTGATGTACACATTTTTGCAAGGGATTCTTCTAAAGAAGGATGCATTTCAGTACATTATTTCCACCAATATAAACTGCCTTTTTTGTTGTTGCAGACTTTCCCCTTCATAATTGCTTTTTTTGTCTGCATTGGGGAATTCCAGGGAACTGCATTTTTGGAATAAAAACCTGGGAGCTACAAATTAGAAGTTTTCTTGTTTACTTATGGTTCTCATTTAGTTTTAAATATCGGATTGTTTTGATCGATGGGTTGTTTAGTTGATTGTCATGGAAACCACTTTGTGGCCATTTATGGTAAAATAAATAAATAACAATCTACAGCTCAGTTTAAACAAGGGGGTGGGTGGGAATACCATTTCGCTTCCTGACCAAGTCTTGCAGCTTCATCCTCTATGAGCTCTCCAGTTTCCAAACTTTCCCTTTCTCTCCATCTGCAAATATCGCTTTAAAACCCCCCTCAAAAGTAGCATCTTTCTCCCAACAGATCTGGACATTGCTTCCACGGAAAATTTTAGGCAGAATTTCTAGGTTCTCCTAACAGAACTGCAGTTAGTAGGATTCCTTGAGGAGATGGAATAATCATCAAATAAACTTTCTGTGAAGTCAGTCACACACCCCCCCCCCCCCGAGGAAGGGGACTAGGAGCAAAAACATTATGTGGCGAAGATGAGGCGAAGTGATGAGCAGTAGAGACCAGTGGGGCAGTGCGGGTGGCGTTGAATTGTTCACCTGAGGAGGAGCATCAAAGCTTCAGCTTTGGGTGCAGCATATCAGTTTGCGCAAACTTTGGAATGAATTTCTTGCTGACCTGTTTCCTCAAGCACCCCTAACTCCGAGGTGGCAGTGAATGTGGCAATTTCACAATGACACATAGTCGATCAGATGTGCCAAGATGCTTGTATGTTGCTGAAGGCCAAAAAAGTCTGTTAAGAGTAAAGGCAAAGAACACAATTCAAAGTGTTGTTGTTGACCTTTAAAGCCCTAAACGGCTTCGGCCCAGTATACCTGAAGGAGCGTCTCCACCCTCATCGTTCTGCCCAGACGCTGAAGTCCAGCGACAAGGTCCTTCTGACGGTTCCCTCATTGCGAGAAGCAAAGCTACAGGGAACCAGGCAGAGGGCCTTCTCGGTAGTGGCACCCGCCCTGTGGAACGCCCTCCCATCAGATGTCAAAGAGATAAACAACTACCTGACATTTAGCAGACATCTGAAGGCAGCCCTGTTCAGGGAAGTTTTTAACGTGCAACATTTTAATGTATTTTAAATCTTTGTTGGAAGCCGCCCAGAGTGGCTGGGAAAACCCAGTCAGATGGGCGGGGTACAAATAAATTATTATTATTATTATTATTATTATTATTATTATTATTATTATTATTATTATATTATTATTATTATTATTATTATTATTATTATTATTATTATCAAAGTCACGTTGTGGGTGATCCTAGTTAACCATCATGGGTCATCTAGTGACTGTTCTGATATCACAAGCCTACACAGCCAATCAGTTTTGGCTACATGCTACCATTACAGTGGACGCTCAGGTTGCGAACGTTCGCAACCCACAGTGTTCACAACCTGCAGCACCGCGTCTGCACACACACGGGTTGCAATTTGGCGCTTCTGCGCAAAGCGCCAAAACCTGGAAGTAACCTGTTCCGGTACTTCCGCGGTACGCAACCCAAAAACACACAACCTGAAGCGTCTGTAACCCGAGGTATGACTGTATTGAAAGCAAACAAAGTCAGTGCAGACTGAGGGCCATGAGTCCTGAATCGCAGAATCAGAGACTTGCAGAGTTGGAAAAGACCCTGAGGTTAGGTGCATATTTTCAAAAACAATTACCAATTGTGCACGGGGATGAACACTCCCCAACCCCAACCCCCCCCCCCAGCTCTGAAGAACTTGTGATTCACTGAGCCCAGTCCAGCAGCTATCTATTATAGCCTGCCAAGAGCTTGCCCCATTCATCTCCCAACCCCTGTTTTTTTGCAATCGCAGCAGACAGCGCAAAACAGGGGGTTCATTCAGCCTCTAACAAGCTGCCATGCATGGCAGATGGGCTCTGTTTGGTTTGGTAGGTCACAAGCTGAGCATGGCAAATCCTTGCTGCTGTGAGTAACCCGGAGTACTGGGTGGCAAGTATTACAAACCTACGACAAAAAACAGCTGGAGGCTGTACAAGCGAAGAGAGACAACAAGGAAAGAAAAAGACTGTTACATTCCTGGAGCAAATTGCAATTAAAGCAAAAAATCCCAGGGTAGGAAATGAAGAGAGAGAGAGAGAGAGAGAGAGAGAGAGAGAGAGAGAGAGAGAGAAAGAATTAGAGGACCAGAAAAAGAAATTCCTGGTTTTCCCCCCTTCAGTTGGAAAATTACTGTAGCCATTTCTCTGGCCGCTTCACGCTCATCCACTTGTCTGAAGCAAATAAGTCTCCTCATTTCTGTTGACAAATATCTTTTAAATAAAAATAAAAATAAAAATCTCCTCATCTTTATCATGACGGGTGAGTTGCTTTGCACCTGGGCTGGCAAATTGTCTTGACAGCTCTGTACGGGTGAATGATTCATTGGGGCCCTGCGGTATTCATGCGTTGCCGCGAAAGCGACGCAGAGCCTTAAATGACTGTAGTTAATAAAAGCAAGATCCTGTGACAGAGAGCAAAATACACCAAAGGTGCAATTAAAGCCTGTGTATTTGTTGAGTAATGGGCACGAGGCTAATTAATATCCTGCTGCCTCCCTTGGGGATTAGAAAAAAAAACACAACTAAATGAAAAGTTGGTACGGAGCTGAGATGAGTCACCCCCATCAAAAATGCATTCAAATATTGAAGTATATCTTTACATTCTGCCCCCTCCCCGCATGTATACATTGAACATGGTGGAAAATGGGGAAAGTGCTTTAGGGTGAAAGGAGGAGATGGTCCGCCAATGAGGGGGCTGCAGTTTTGTAAAAATCACCAGCTCTCCAGCCCTTTCAGAGAGCTTTGACGAGGAGGGTTGTCATAGGAATCTGAAGATCCTTGACAAAGATGGTATTTTGCTGTTTCTGTCAGTGCTGGCATTTGTACAGTGGTTTCAAGGGCGACTTTATGTAGCTGCAGTCCTTAAAACAGTCCTTAAAAAGAGTGACTAGTGGGGTGCCATAGGGTTCTGTCTTGGGCCCGGTCTTATTCAACATCTTTATCAACGACTTGGATGATGGACTCAAGGGCATCCTGATCAAATTTGCAGATGACACCAAACTGGGAGGGGTGGCTAACACCCCAGAGGACAGGATCACACTTCAAAACGACCTTGACAGATTAGAGAACTGGGCCAAAACAAACAAGATGAATTTTAACAGGGAGAAATGTAAAGTATTGCACTTGGGCAAGAAAAATGAGAGGCACAAATACAAGATGGGTGACACCTGGCTTGAGAGCAGTACATGTGAAAAGGATCTAGGAGTCTTGGTTGACCACAAACTTGACCACAAACTTGACATGAGCCAACAGTGTGACGCGGCAGCTAAAAAAGCCAATGCAATTCTGGGCTGCATCAATAGGAGTATAGCATCTAGATCAAGGGAAGTAATAGTGCCACTGTATTCTGCTCTGGTCAGACCTCACCTGGAGTACTGTGTCCAGTTCTGGGCACCACAGTTCAAGAAGGACACTGACAAACTGGAATGTGTCCAGAGGAGGGCAACCAAAATGGTCAAAGGCCTGGAAACGATGCCTCATGAGGAACGGCTAAGGGAGCTGGGCATGTTTAGCCTGGAGAAGAGGAGGTTAAGGGGTGATATGATAGCCATGTTCAAATATATAAAAGGATGTCACATAGAGGAGGAAGAAAGGTTGTTTTCTGCTGCTCCAGAGAAGCGGACATGGAGCAATGGATCCAAACTACAAGAAAGAAGATTCCACCTAAACATTAGGAAGACCTTCCTGACAGTAAGAGCTGTTCGACAGTGGAATTTGCTGCCAAGGAGTGTGGTGGAGTCTCCTTCTTTGGAGGTCTTTAAGCAGAGGCTTGACAACCATATGTCAGGAGTGCTCTGATGGTGTTTCCTGCTTGGCAGGGGCTTGGACTCGATGGCCCTTGTGGTCTCTTCCAACTCTATGATTCTATGATTCTATTCTATGATCTCCCATTTTTCAGATGGGAAGACTGAAGCTGGGAGAGAGTGTCTTCGCTAAGGTGGCTGGCATCTGTCTGTCTTGGGAGACAATGGAGGAGTGTATCTTTGTGGGTGAAGTGAAATCGTTGGAAAGTTGCAGCGCCTGCTGTGGCTGTAGAGACTGATATGGGAGAGACATGTTTTGTTGCAGCTGGGGCAGAAGACAACGTCCGGTTGTGCTGCTGCAGGTGCACCATGGCGTTTCTTTGTGCTCTTCCCAATGGTGGTTCCTCCTCTGGTCATGGTTATGGATGCACAACCTCTCTTTTACTGCTGTCCTCTGCAAGGGATTCCCACACATTGAGGTCAGCATTGCCAGCCTTCATGTCACATTTGCAGACATCTTTATAATGCAGAGTTGGTCTGCCAACGAGCTAAAGGTCAGTTAGAAAGTTTATGGCAGAGACAAGATCTGAGCTGGCGACCTGACTTGAGTGCTGTGGAGGACTGGGGATGGGGAATAATAATAATAATAATAATAATAATAATAATAATAATAATTTATTATTTGTACCCCGCCCATCTGGCTGGGTCCCCCCAGCCACTCTGGGCGGCTTCCAACAAAACACTAAAATACAATAACCTATTAAATATTAAAAGCATCCCTAAACAGGGCTGCCTTTAGATGTCTTCTAAAAGTTTGGTAGTTATTTTTCTTTTTGACATCTGGTGGGAGGGCGTTCCACAGGGTGGGTGCCACTACCGAGAAGGCCCTCTGTCTGGTTCCCTGTAACTTGGCTTCTCGCAGTGAGGGAACCGCCAGAAGGCCCTCGGTGCTGGACCTCAGAACGATGGGGGTGGAGATGCTCCTTCAGGTATACTGGGCTGAGGCCATTTAGGGCTTTAAAGGGAAAATATAGGAAGCTGCCTTATACTGACACAAAGCATAAGTCCATCTAAGTCAGTATTGTCTATAGCAGGGGTCAGCAAACTTTTCCAGCAGGGGGCCGGTCCACTGACCCTCAGACGTTGTGCGGGGCCAGACTATATTTTGAAAACAACAACAACGAATTCCTACAGTATGCCCCACAAATAACCCAGAGATGCATTTTAAATAAAAGCACACATTCTACTCATGTAAAAACACGCTGATTCCTGGACCATTCACAGGCTGGATTTAGAAGGTGATTGGGCCAGATCCGCCCCCTGGGCCTTAGTTTGCCTACTCATGGTCTACACCAGGCATGTCCAACAGATAGGTGGTGATCTACCGGTAGATCACTGGACATCTGTACTAGATCACTGGTAGATCACTGGCTCCCCCCAAAGAAGCTCAACAACTTTGGCTCCCCTAAAAAAAGCTAAACAACTTTGACCTGAACTCCTAAAAAAGCAGCGTTCCTCCTTCCTAAAAAAAAGCTCAACTTTGACCTGAACCCCCCAAATGGGCGTAGATCACTGCCAGTTTTTAACTCTGTGGGTAGATCGCAGTCTCTTGGGAGTTGGCCACCCCTGGTCTACACTGACTGGCAGTGTTCAGCTTATTTTGTTAGTTGCTTTGTTAATAGTTGTTTATAGAAGGTGGTTGTTTCGCTGATGATTTGTCAGTTATTCTATAATTGCGATGTTCTGTTAGGTTACTGTTATTTATTGTTGCTGAGCCGCTTTGGGACTCGCGTGTGTGAAAAGCGGCAGGAAATATTAAAAAATGAAACGACATGCCCATCTTCCTGTGTATCATAGTTCTGAGGCATATCTACCCCGGCCACCTCCCTCTGGCTGCTATTAATAACTGTTGTTAATAAGTATTAATTTAATCGCTGATGTTATTGACTGATAGATGAAAACAACAGGTATGTAAATAGAACAGCAATAAATACATGATATATAAGTACTGAGTTAGTGTTCTGTATAGCATGGGCCAAAGAAAGCACCGTATTTTTCGCTCTATAAGATGCACCAGACCATAAGACGCACCTAGTTTTGGCAGGAGGAAAACAAGAAAAAAAAAATCTGAATCTCAGAAGCAAGAACAACAAGAGGGATTGCTGCGCAGCGAAAGCAGCGATCCCTCTTGCTGTTCTGGCTTCTGGGATAGCTGCGCAGCCTGCATTCGCTCCATAAGACGCACACACATTTCCTCTTACTTTTTAGGAGGGAAAAAGTGAGTCTTATAGAGCAAAAAATACGTTTATCAGCAGCTGGATACACAGACTTGTGGGAGAGATAGGCATGTAAAGGTGACAAAGAAACTGAAGGGGAATTCAGGTGCAGATGTCTGTCAGCACCACATTGATGTCTGTGGGATGTGCATTCCTATCCACAGTGAGCTCATGTGGTGAATAAACATGTACCAGCCCAACTCTATAATGTACAGTACATTAGTTTGTGCAACAACTTTTTTTGGGGAAACGGAAAAACGGCAGTCCTTCATGCACATCTGTTGTTGAGAAAAGCAACACTATTCTCCGCCCCCCATTTCATTTCACTTTTAATTTGTAAACTGCCTTTCTGTGTACACAAGGCTGTTTACAAGCCGAATAATAATAATAATAATAATAATAATAATAATACTTTATTATTTATACCCCACACATCTGACTGGGTTTCCCCAGCCACTCTAGGCAACTTCCAGCAAAATATTAAAATACAATAATTCATCAAATATTAAAATCTTCCCTAAACAGGACAGACGTCTTCTAAAAGTCAGATAGTTGCTTATTTCTCTGACATCTGAAGAAACAACAAAGATCATAAACCTTATAACAATGTGGTTCAATACAAAAAAAGTCATCTTAAAAACACAGCTTTAAAATAAACAACTAATATCAAATAAAGTGATAGTTAATAATCCGTTAACATATAATAGCACCCAATAACATCAAATTTCAGCAGATGATAATTAAACAGAAATTCACTCTTAACAATCTTAGTTACTAAACTATAGTCAATGAAAATAACAGCAGATCACAATGCATAAAGTACCACAATACATACAGAATCATGCGGAAGGCTCAAACAAAGACAAGCAACTTATAAAATTGTCATTTTAAAAATGAAACTCCTTTCTTCCCAGCTGCTTCTACTGTTCTTAAATACATGTTCTGGGAAAGGTGATGTCCCGGCCTGGTTGTGGGAGCAACCATCAGAGCCTGGGGATTGGTGGTGGGATGATGGTGAGAGGTCAGAGGAAGAAGAAGGAGCAGAGTGGGAAGAGGAGGTTCCAGAAGCTGAAAAGGCGACAGGGCTTAGTGAGTGGGGGGAGTCTGTGACAGAGAGAAGTGTAGAAGCAGAAGCAGGAAAGGAGGGAGATAAGTTGGTGAAGAGGCGCAAGTGTCTCCCCCTCCTGCTGTGACAAGCTCCCCTCGCTGCTGGTCTCCTAGGACCAGGAGAGGCATATTTCGCCTTCTTCTATTAAAAACCGCCCACTTGTTCATTGAGAAAATAAGCAAAATGATCAGCTGCAGCGAATTGCATAGGCCAACATTCTGGAAGTTGCCTGAACAGAAATCGCAAACTGGGTGTGGAACTTGGGGACGCTCGCTCACTTCCTCAGCGAGATCAAACCCTTAAATAACACATTTACTGGTGTGCTGCTTCCTTGTTTTGCAGGTTGCCCATCTCTGCCAGCCTGCGCTACACCACGCCCACCTTGCCAGGGAAAGCTGATCCCTTGGAAAGGGGGCTGAGAGAGACAGCGCTGGACACGGAGGAGGCGGAAGTGGCATTCTGTAGCCTGGCATTGTTTGCCGTCAACCACCTAGTAAAATAAAATTAAATTAACATCTCTTTTGTGAGCAAGGACCCCAACACTTGAATTCCTGTTCACCTTGCCAGTCGCCCGTGCCCTGCCAACAACAAAAGGTTTTTAAGCTAGAAATGGGCCTATTTAGCTTCCATTAATCATTCATACTGTTCAAACACATCATCCTGTAACTGAAGAGGGGTTAATGGTGGCTAAGCTTGAGGCTGTTGTCAAAAGTAGGTTTAACTTTCTATGAACTCGCTGGACACAAAGAATGCAACCTGCTTACTATTCCGAATGTCACCAGCTAGCAGCAAACCGATGATTACTAATGGTAATTAAATACCTCTGAAGCCATTTGTACCAATAACAAAGGGTTACTGTCAGAACTTGAATGAGGTCCATCTGCCTATTTGGAAAAGACGTTAACACCATGTAAGTGATAAAGCAGATGGTATCCCCCAAAATAAATGGTTTGTTTGGTTATCAAAGATTTCATATTAAAGCCTCTGGATTTACTCGAGTCTCCTTCAGAGGCAAAATGTTAACAGTTTAGTTGTTTAATCGCGCCACTTAGTCATTTGTTCATCTTCTGCAGAGGGTATCGAAGGAAGATGTCTGCTGAACACACAACGGCATGTCTTGGAACCACTGATTGATTCATTGGGAGAAAGGCAATTTGCCTACTTGACTATAAGGTCCTACTACAGGTTGAGAATCTGGAAGAGGAGCAACTTTCTGATGCAATTATCTATAAGTTATTAAGTATTATTATTGTTTTACATTCACTCATCGTTTTTCACAAGATGTCTCAAAGGTAAAAGTTAAAGGACCCCTGACTGTTAAGTCCAGTTGTGAATGACTCTGGGGTTGTGGCGCTAATCTCGCTTTACTGGCCAAGGGAGCCGGCGTTTGTCTGCAGACAGTTATTCCGGGTCATGTGGCCAACATGACTAAGCCACTTCTGGTGAACCAGAGCAGTGCACGGAAATGCCGTTTACCTTCCTGCTGGAGTGGTACCTATTTATCTACTTGCACTTTGACGTGCTTTCAAACTGCTAGGTTGGCAGGAGCAGGGACCGAGCAACGGGAGCTCACCCCGTCGCAGGGATTCGAACTGCCAACCTTCCGATCGGCAAGCCCTAGGCTCTGTGGTTTAGACCACAGCGCCACCCGCGTCCCCTATACAAATCCATGAAATACAAAACAGCCTGACAATAATTTTAAAACGAAAATTCACATGGGGGAAAAATCACATTACAGTGGAATAATGCTCTCAAAAGTGCTCTCATCCAACAATAACTATAAAAAGAACAAATTCTACCCTACCCTAATGAAAGATGGACATCACAAAGTGGGCAAGAAATCATACCATGGTATGATCCAAGTTAATGACCAAAAGCCTAGGTAAACAGGCACATCTTAGCCTCATGCCTGGATGTACAACTGTTTCTAAATGATTGTAGTAAAGTGGTATACAAGCTGTTTAAATAAATATAAATAAATAAATCAAAGCTGGCAATGAAGCTGCCAGGTGAGCCTCCCCGGAGAGAACATTCTACAAGCGAGGAGCCACCACCGAAAAGGCCTGCTCTAGTGTGTCCATGGAGGGGGACACATGAAGAAGGGCTTCCGATCATGATTGCAGAGTTCAGGCCAGTTCATATGCGGGGAGGTGGTCTTTGAGGTCCTGAGCCACAAAGCGCTTTATAGGTCTGAACTAGCACTTTGAATAGGGAACTATTTGTTAGCCAGTGCAAGTCAGGCCAGGATTGGTGTGATGCACTCAGACCATCTTGCCCTGGTAGCAATCTGGCTGCTGAGTTCTGCACCAGCTTAAGTTTCTGAACCGTCTTCAGAGGCAGCATTGCAGTAATCTAACCTAGATTTTACAGAAGTTAGGCTACCTCTGTTCTGACAGGGGCGGAGCTGGTGGGAGGCACTCCAGGCCACCAAGGCTTTTTGAGCCTCAGGTGACAGCAATGCAACTAGAAGTGCCCCCCAAGCTATGTACTCGCTCCTTCAAAGGCAGTCAATCTTGGGCAAAAATATTTGCAAAAATGTGTACATACTGCGTACACCAATGTGTTTATTAGGCGACATTCAGTATAAAATGCTGGCCGTTTTCCACAAGGATTTTTTTTTTAAAAAGTGCAAATGACTGTGGAAATGTGGAGAAATGAATATAAGTTTGGGAAAATGAGAAACTGGGGGAGTTGCAATGGAGAGCATTCCATCCCTTCTTTGGAGGCATGTAGCCGCATGACTTGCTGGACGTGGCCTCTGCAGGGGCTGGTATCCCCAAGGACTTTTTACAGGTCAGAATTATCCCCATTACCAAGATCAGTTGGGGTATCTGTACCTCATTTGGAACAAGGAAAGGTGACCAACAGATGAGATGCTAGACAGATAACTTTAAGACATACTAAATTACCTATATAGTCATACCTCGGGTTACAGACGCTTCAGGTTGCATTTTTTTGGGTTACGGACTGCCGAAACCTGGAAGTACTGGAATGGGTTACTTCCGGGTTTCGGCAGTTGCGCACGCACAGAAGCGCTAAATCATGCTTTGCGCATGCTTAGAAGCGCTGAATCGCAACCCACGTGTGGGCAGACGCGCCGCTGCCATAGCTGTCAACGTTTCCCTTTTTTTAAGGGAAATTCCCTTATTCTGAATAGGATTCCTCGTAAGAAAAGGGAAAAGTTGACCGCTACGGCCGCTGGGGGTTGCGAACGCTGTAGGTTGCAAAAGTGCATCCCGCACAGATCACATTCGCAACCCGAGCGTCCACTGTATTGTTTCACAACAACCTGTGATGGGTGTTTCTCTATATCCTTCATTACTCTCAATGCGACACCTTAGATGTTCTCTAGATGCTCTAGTTGTAAAAAGGAGGTAGCACCACACTGGATATTTGCAAAGTTTGGTTTTTAGAATGATAGTTGCCAGGGGCAGGGTGTGTGTGTAGGACACAGGGAAAGGCACCCCACTCTCCTTCCTCTTTTTCGCATATTTCCCCCTGCATCTTCCCCAAGCCTTTTATGGCTTTATATAATATATATTGAAGATCAGACCTTGAATTTGGCCCAGGAGCTAATTGGCAGCACGTGCAGTTCCCTCAGAATTCGTATTAGGTGAGCCCTGCCAGTTGCACCTGTAAGCAGTCTAGTGTTCCACCCTCGCTGCAGCTTTCAAACCATCCATATCCACTGAAACTCATTGGCAGCAGTGGGTTTCCAGAACCAGCAGAGGGTTGCCTTCCAAATCTCTGATTCTTTGTAGGAGGGACAAAATCATGGTTCTCCTGCAAACAGCATGCAACATGAAGGCTGGCAACATTAGCACTGCCATGTGGGAACCCCTTGCAGATGACCGCGGTGCCTGGACAGAGACAGTCAGGTCATGCATCTCTAGCAGTGACCAGAGGAGGAATGACCACTGGGAAGAACACAGAGAAAAGAAACACCACAATGCATCTGCAGCAGCTCAAGCGGACGCCTTCATCTGCCCCAGCTGCAACAAAACATGCCTCTCCCGTATCCACAGCAGGCACTGTGGATATTATTTGACCCTCAAAGGTGCACTCTTCCATCATCTCCCAAGACAGATAGATGCCAACCAACAGGTTGGGGTTATCAGCTTATTTCCATTCCACGTCAGTTTTGTTTTTTGTTTAATTGCATTTATGTCCTGTCTTTCCTACAAAGGGCTCATGCTGGCCTATAAAGTTCTCTCCCTCTCCATATTAACCTCACAACAACCCTGGGGGGTAGGGTAGGGTAGGAGTTGGTCACTGGCTGAGTGTGGATTTGAACCCTGATATCCCAGTTCCTAGTCCGGTTCCCAAACTTCCATATCAAGTATTCAATAAGGAGTCTGTCCTATCCCTTTTAAAGGTAAAGGGACCCCTGACCATTAGGTCCAGTCACGGACGACTCTGCGGTTGCAGCGCTCATCTCACTTTATTAGCCAAGGGAGCGGGTGTACAGCTTCTGGGTCATGTGGCCAGCATGACTAAGCCGCTTCTGGCGAAACCAGAGCAGCGCACGGAAACGCCGTTTACCTTCCCACCGGAGTGGTACCTATTTATCTACTTGCACTTTGACGTGCTTTCGAACTGCTAGGTTGGCAGGAGCAGGGACCGAGCAACGGGAGCTCACCCCATTGTGGGGATTCGAACCGCCGACCTTCTAATCGGCAAGTTCTAGGCTCTGTGGTTTAACCCACAGCACCACCCACGTCCCCCTATCCCTTTTACTGTGGATTAAAAATAAACACATATATGAAAGACACACATTTAAATTGAGTGCATTTTTTTCTATGCACCCTTCCTCAAAAAATATGCACCTTTGTCCCCATTTCCCCCATAAAACGCACTTTACTGGATGCACCACAAAATTTGGACCTGGGTGCAATTCATTTCTCAACTGTGTTCTGACTGCCGATGAATTAGGTTGGTTCGCTTTAGGATGTGAATAAGATTGACTTCCCTCCCTAGTTGGGGAAGAGTGTGGGCGGAGGCGTATATTTAGATGCACTCAACCCCTCCCCCCAACAATTAGCAAGGGTGGGGTTCAAAATCACTGACACGAGTGGCTTTTTTTTTGCAGGGGGATGAAATGTTCACGAAATGTGCCCCATCCTGTTTCATCTCAGCACTAAATGAAACAGATGGGCATCCCTTTTTCCAATTAAGAAGAAAGAGGAAGAACGGCAAATGCTTCACAATTTTTTTTTTAAAAAACAACCCAACTCTAATGCCTCTCTCTTAAAAAAAAGGGGGGGGGGGAGAAAGAAGAAAGCAAAGAAAATATTTAACTGGCTTTTTCTCCTAAGGGCAAGTAAAGGGAAACTGTTCTGTTGTGAAGTGCATTATACACACACACTAAATGGTGCCTACGGCGTTTTAACTCCTCATTAAATCCCTGGCAGACAACCAGCATGTCATATATTATGTCTTAACTGCAACATCTGCATTTGCATCTGCTTTTTTGCTTTTGAATGCTCCTCACTGCATGCGCTAGCGAGAGGCAGAAAAGGGAGAGAGACAGACAGACAGACAGAGAGAGACAGAGACCCAGATGGCCGCCCAGATGCAATGGGAACATCTCTCTATGCCACAGCTTGCCTTCCTCCATCTTGGTCCAGTTCTGGCTTTTGGTGCAATAAAACATATTTGCCTTCACCTGCTCTTACATGTGACCCTGTGTTCTTTTTGACTGTATCTTCATGCCTTGAGCTGTAGAGCATAGCTATAGAGCCTCGGCCCAGTATACCTGAAGGAGTGTCTACACCCCCATCGTTCAGCCCGGACACTGAGGTCTAGCTCCGAGGGCCTTCTGGCAGTTCCCTCACTGGGAGAAGTGAGGTTACAGGGAACCAAGCAGAGGGCCTTCTCGGTAGTGGCTCCCGCCCTGTGGAACGCCCTCCCATCAGATGTCAAGGAAATAAACAACTCTTCCTTTTAGAAGACATCTGAAGGCAGCCCTGTTTAGGGAAGTTTTTAATGTCTGATGCTTTGTTGTTATTTTTGTTGTTGTTGTCATTAATTCTATTGGGAGCCACGCAGAGTGACTGGGGAAACCCAGTCAGATGGGCAGGTATACAATAAATTATTATTATTATTATTATTACTACTACTACTACTACTACTATATGACCTTGGTACATGCAGATCATGTTTCAACGCATGTGCATGCAGTGAATGTCAAGGGACACAAAGCTCACAGTGGCTGCTCCCACCTGAGGGCTGCCATTTTGGTTGCCACAGAATGCCATGGACACAATGTTGCATCATTATTTAGCCTTATTCTGGGGCATTCTGGGAAATTAAAGAGGCAGTTGCCAACCCAGAAGCATGGGTGGGGGGGGACTGCAGTGAGTTTTGGCCCACCTGCAGGGCCAATCTTGCGTCAATGGGATCGCTTTAGTTCCTGTTGCCTCTCTTCCCAAAGTTAAGTCCTTTCAATGCACATTTTTTACAACTTTTAAAAATTGGTTTTTAAACAAGAACAAGAACCATGACGTAGGTACCATTCTCTTGACTCAGCAGAAGGCCCAGGATTTTTTCATTTTTCATTTTTGCCAAGCTTGATCAATGCAGAGGCATCGTTCTTCCTACAGTAGGCAACAGGTGTTGCATATACTCTTATCCCTTTCTCTCCCTGAATAGGGTTCTGGGGCTATGATTGTGCATAACCTGGGAACATAGAAAGTTGTTTTATACCAAGTCAGACCATTGGTCCATCTCCTGTAGCTCAATATTGTTCACACACATTGGCAATGGCTCTCCAAGTTTTTCTTTCCAGGCAAATAACACTAGTCTGCATTGGATTTACCTGGTGCATACCTAGTTGTCCCCCTGTGTTCATTTGTATCCATGGCCTTCATTTCATAATGGATGAAAGTTGAAGTGAGCAGGCCCATTTGCTCAATCTTTCATTTATTGATAAAATGAATGCACATCTCTGTCTGAGGTCTCTAAACACAGGCAGTCTGGGCCAGTTGTAGTAATTATACTTTACAATGTTGTGTGGAAGTTGCCCTGGGTTGTTTGACCCTTTTGAAAAGTTCTCTCCCCCACCCCCCAGAAAAACCAAGTTTGAAAAATAACATGACTTTTACATTACTTGCTGTGCTTGCTCTTGTCAGATTGAATGTATAAGAGAGGTAAAAAGGTAAAGGGACCCCTGACCGTTAGGTCTAGTCGCAGACGACTCTGGGGTTGTGGTGCTCATCTCGCTTTATTGGCCGAGGGAGCCGGCGTACAGCTTCCGGGTCATGTGGCCGGCATGGCTAAGCCGCTTCCGGTGAACCAGAGCAGTGCACAGAAATGCCGTTTACCTTCCCATTGGAGTGGTATCTATTTATCTACTTGCACTTTGACATGCTTTCGAACTGCTAGGTTAGCAGGAGCAGGGACCGAGCAACAGGAGCTCACCCCGTCACAGGGATTCGAACTGCCAACCATCTGATCGGCAAGCTCTAGGCCCTAGGTTTAGACCACAGCGCCACCCGTGTCCCATAAGAGAGGTAGGTAATACTTATGTTACTGAAACATATTTATGTGAATTTGTATCTGAGACTAATATTTACAGACTGGCTCTGAGGCAGGTGGCAGCATAACACAACACACTTGCTGCTCTCACAGTTAAAAGTCACACAACAGTCGATAACTGAAAAGAACTGCCTCAGTATATATGACGTCGGTAGCTCTGTGGTCTAAACCACTGAGCCTCTTGGGCTTGCTGATTAGAAAGTTGGTAGTTCGAATCCACACAACAGGGTGAGCTCCCATTGCTCCATCCCAGTTTCTGCCAACCTAGCAGTTTGAAAGCACACCAGTGCAAGTAGATAAATAGGTACCACTGCAGCAGGAAGGTAAACAGCATTTCCGTGCACTCTGGCACCCGTCTTGGTGTCCCATTGCATCAGAAGTGGTTTAGTCATGCTGGCCACATGATCCAAAAAGCTGTCTGTGGACAAATGCCGGCTCCCTTGGCCTGAAAGTGAGATGAGCACCGCAACCCCATAGTCACCTTTGACTGGACTTAACCGTCCAGGGGTCCCTTACCTTTTTACCTTATATGACATCACAATATTCTATGCTACAGCATTCAACCTTTGCCTAGTATTTTGGGTGCACCATTTCCCCATCAATGCACTAAGTGATGCTCCATTCCTCAGACATGGTCAGTCCTTGATGGAGTGTTTGGGATGAGTCCGATCCAAACTATTTTTTGATGCTGAAAGGCCCGAACCAAGCTATGCAATTAAAAAGCAATAGTTCTTGAAATACCAATTTTATCTTTTTAATAATGAATGCTGTTCAGTTTAACTATGGCCGCATTTGCACCGGGATATGCTTCATCGCAGGGCTGTTTTATTGCACACGCTTTGATTTCCGAAGGCAATTGTAGCAAAACAAGACTATCAATGTCCTCCTCCCCACCCTCACTTTGCATGCTGAGAAATTCTAAACCCCGAGTTTCTACACCCTTGAAAACGACTCTTTCACCTAGTGTCCCTTTTCAGGTACATAAATCCCATCTGGAACGAGCAGAACATTTCCCTGGGAGAGTAACATCAAGTTGGAACAAGGCACATGCCTAAAGGTCAGGCAATGGGCCGAAACAAACATGAGAAGCAGAACAAACGAGGAAGAAGAGATGGATGGGGGAGGGGGGAGAAACCAAGCAACAAGAGAGAAGCAACAAAGGATTATATAAAGAAAACAAGAGGCAACCCTGCCCTCGCTATTAGCATTTACCTGTGATCCACCTGCCAGGTTTCTGAATGATTCCAAGCCTCAATAGATCACCTCGTTGCAAACTCAATTCAATGGCATAAGTGGAGATTTCGAGGTCAGCTGAAGTTCCTCTAGCATACAACGTATGGGCATTTTCTCACTGTGGGTGTAAATATTTATAGAAATCTTTGTAGCAGGGGGCATCTGTGGTAAAGAGACAAGATGCCAACAGAAAAAAAAATCAATTGGTTGGCTGGAGGGGTTCACTTGCATGAAGGCCAGAGGATAATTGTGGAAGGGTTTGCAAAGTGGTTGCCAGGCAATTCTATGGTAACTCAGATCACATGTTGTATTTGCCCATGTAAACATTGTTTAGTAGTTGAAAGATGGTTGGTTTCAGCAGATTTGGAACAGCTTGCTGAGATGTTGCATGGTCACCCTGGGCTTTGTTGGGAGGAAGGGCAGGATACGAATCGAAATAAAATAAAATAGATAACATATTATCTAACTGAGCATGTGAGCAAGAAGAGCATTGTCTGAATACTTCCTTGATTCCATTCGCTGCAGTTCAGTGTTTAAGCTACCTTCATTATAACACTACTTACAATTTATTGTGGCAGTTTCAGACAATGCCCCCCTTTATGGTTAGCCCCCCCCACCCCCAATTCCATGTGAAAATGGTAGATGATTCAGTTACATTTCCTTTGATTGATGTCACTCACCATTGACTTGACTTGTTGTTGTTGTTTAGTCGTTCAGTCGTGTCCAACTCTTCGTGACCCCCTGGACCAGACCATGCCAGGCACTCCTGTCTTCCACTGCCTCCTGCAGTTTGGTCAAACTCATGCTGGTAGCTTCAAGAACACTATCCAACCATCTCATCCTCTGTTGTCCCCTTCTCCTTGTGCCCTCCATCTTTCCCAACATCAGGGTCTTTTCCAGGGAGTCTTCTCTTCTCATGAGGTGGCCAAAGTATTGGAGCCTCAGGATCTGTCCTTCCAGTGAGCACTCAGGGTTGATTTCCTTCAGAATGGATAGGTTTCATCTTCTTGCAGTCCATGGGACTCTCAAGAGTCTCCTCCAGTACCATAATTCAAAAGCATCAATTCTTCGGCGATCAGCCTTCTTTAAGGTCCAGCTTTCACTTACCATTGACTTACCATTATTGATTCCGTCACATGGCTAAATCGTGTTGGTTGCATGGTATCATGATGCCACCTCATTCAGTGCACAATCCCTGATTGGTTTAGCTCACCCATGTGACTAACACAAGAAGGTGAACAGAACAACAGAAGTAGCAGTTGGGGTAGGAAACAATATCACATTACAGGACAGGGAAAACGTCTTTCAGGGAATATTTCAAACACATTGAGATAAATAAATTCTCATTTGAAAAGTAAAACTGGATGATATTTGGTGTAGTCCAAGTCTGAGGGATTTGTGGGAGGATGTGAAAGTTCAGCCAATCCCCTCTGATCATGCATGGCTGTTTTATGAATTTATTGCACAAATTCTCCTCAGTTGTTTGTCTCAGTGGATATTTCAGCGGATAGGCAGGGATGGGGGACCCATTGTCCTGTGCATGTTGCTAGACTCAGACTCCCATCATCCCCAACCATAGGGTGTGCTGCAAAGGCTGGTGGGAGTTGAGGTCCAATACAACTGGAGGGAGAAGGCGGTACTTAGCCAACCCAGGGTAACTTAGCATCTGAATTATTTTTTTCTTAAATGGAAATGTCTCGCCTGAACTTGGAGTTCAGCTGCACCATCTTTGACAGTGACAGTCTGCAGCTCAGGAAGATGGTGGTTCAGCTGAGACTAGCTGAGTGATGGCTTCTCTTTCTGCCCTCTCTCTTCAGCAGAGTTGTGTATTTAGATACACTCTCTTTTGTGCTAAAAATAACGAAGGGTCATATTGGAAAGAAATCAGTATAGAGGAACTGATCCATTATTGATAGAAATTTCAAGCCAGCTTGCCAGTCTGTTTTGTACTGTGGTCAACCCTCAATTTTTAATGAAGGAACTTACGAAAATCATAGAGGGTGTAAACCGGTGACCTCGGGATGATACCTTGCAGCAAAAGTTCCCGTCGCAGAATAGAGCTGCCTGCCCTTGCATCTTTTCTGAGCTTTACCTCAACCTGACCTTGGCTTTTGAAGGTAACAATACTGTCGGGCACAATACCTTGACTCAGACAGGAAAGGCAGATTTAGGAAGATGCGCAACAGTGAAAGAAGACTAAACAAACCAACCTGCTTGGCTTTTGTGCACCGTTTCCATACATTTACCCTCTGATTAATACTCTTGTCCTGTTTTGCTGTACACACCTCCTGTTTGTTGAGAGAGCCTATTTAATCAAACAGTTTTTATGAAGATAATTCTGCTGGGAGCCATGTAACAAAGGCACAGGAAGAGGCACAGACTACTGAAGAGGAAGAAAAGAGATGGGGTCAAGGAACTGGAAGATGGGCTGGGCAGGCTCTCATATCAGGCATGCAAGAATGGAATATCTTGGTGTGTGACTGTGTGGGGTGTGTGCATCTGAAATGGATTGCACTCTCTGTGGCCACAAGCGACCACATTTGAAATACTGTGAACAGTTCTGCTTCCCTCACCTCAAAAAGGATACTGACGTAGGATTCTTGAGCAGTCTTACGAGGCAAAGGTGGTGGTGGTGGTAGTGGTGGGAAGCAAATTTGGACCTCAGAATGTCCAAAGTCTATATCAGATTTGGATCTGAATCACGATGTCCCACTTGCAAAATGGTGGTGGGGAAACGTAACCTTAAGAGGTGCAAACAAGCCTTGATTAGATAGCCGGTATGGCAGTGACACTCAAATGCAGGTGGCATGAATGTCAGTCTCCATCGGATTGTGTCCAGTGAATGAAACACACACAGAGAGAGATTCATGCTTTATTGTGATGCTCCTTGTGGTATCTGCATGGCAATAGAAGCCCATATTTTACTGGCAGAGTATGCAGACGTCCCTTCTTGCACCTGCTCAAGCGAAGAGTTAGCACACTTTGCCATGTGCTTAGTCAATGCCAGCTCTCCTGCAGTTTACCTTTGCTCTGCAGCAAAGCTATTTCCCTGTCCCCCTGAAGAGATAGAATCAAAAGCATTAGGGGAAGTGTTTGAACTGATACTCTGGTAAGCCCAAGGTCTCAGTTTCAAATGAAGCTATCAGAACTTATCTGTGCCTAATTATAATGGAGTAATTTGTTCCAAATATTATTTTATTGTTGTACTATTTAGCTTAGCAACTCAGTGGCACAGCGCATGATCTGCACTCTCTGGCTCAGTTCCTGGCGTCTCTGAAGAAAGAGGACACAGGTCTGCATATGATTAGCATGTGCCAATGGATCTCTATCGATGCAAAAATTAGAAATATTTAATTACTATAGTTTAAATAGAGATGCAATACATAGTACCCTAATGAGGAAGACTGCAACCTGTGGACCTTCTCAGTCTGCTGTGCCTGTGCTGCTAACTGTGGGTGGGCAACTGCAAGGACCACACTTGCTTGTATAGATCTTTAGCATTAAACCAGATTTGGACAGGACAACCCTTCAGACAGAGAACGGGGGGAGCTAAGATGTGGGCTCCATGTCCAACAACATCCAGAGGGCCACAAGCTAGCCACTGCTGAAAGAGGGGACCGTGCTCTGTAAAATAGGACACACGGCCACTCTAAGTGAAAGTCTCTAATCCTACTTAGAAATTCTCAGCAGGAATCAGTTCTGATTACATATGATTTGGGTGGGGCTGCAAGGAATACGTTCCAAAAGACTGGGCAAAACTTGTAGTAGTGGATTTCCTGTTTTGGATGGTGGTTGGGCTTGAGGAGCTTTCGAGATCCCTATCAGTGCTACGATTCTACATATTTCCAAAAACTCAGTGAAGAATGAGGCCAAGCCAAACTGTATTGTGCACTCTGATCCTGGAATGGAATGTCAATGGAATATTCCTCAAAAGAAAGGTTCGAAGGCTGCAGACTTAACCTACAACCTATGAAATAGTTTTCCTTTTTAACCTTCGGAAAACAAAAAGCTAAAGTGCCACCTGGTCTCCCTGGATTATGGTCTATCGAAATGATTTCTAACAAGCACAGAAGTCACCACCATTCTTGAGAGCAGTGGCGGGAAATGTGCTCGTTTCTACTCCTGCAGAAACTGCTCTTCTTTTATAAACGGTAATGGGAGTACAAAATGGAATTACGGAACTGACCTGAACATTCTGTTAATTGCAAGGTGGTGGGAGGTTATTTTCACCAGGGGAACATTCAGCAATTCGATGTTGCAAATTGCTTCACAAGTCATGGAAACTGAACTCATTAATTGAATGATATGATAGGTTAGCAAGCTAGAATCATCAGTGTAAACTATTTAGAGATTCATATAGCAAAAGGAAAAAGGAAAAAGAGATGAAGATGTGAAACCAGTAACATGATATTTATTGCATAAAATTTTAATAAAATTCTTCATATTTTCAAGATCAAGTTTCATCCCGGTAACTTGAACAAAATATCTCAGATTTCGATTTGGTGGATTTCGATTTGGTGGATAGAGTGCCTGAAGAACTATGGATGGAGGCTCGTAACATTATACAGGAGGCAGCAATGAAAACCATCCCAATGAAAAGGAAATGCAAGAAAGTCAAGTGGATGTCCTACGAGGCCTTACAAATAGCAGGGGTGAGAAGGCAAGCAAAATGTGAGGGAGCTAGTGAAAGATACAGGAAATTGAATGCAGATTTCCGAAAAATAGCAAGGAGAGACAAGAGGGCCTTCTTAAATGAGCAATGCAAAGAAATAGAGGAAAACAATAGAATGGGAAAAACCAGAGATCTGTTCAAGAAAATTGGAAATATGAAAGGAACATTTCGTACAAAGATTACCATAATAAAAGACAAAAGTGGAAAGGACCTAACAGAAGCAGAAGACATCAAGAAGAGGTGGCAAGAATACACAGAGGAACTATACCAGAAAGCAATGGAAGTCTCGTATACCCCAGGTAGTGTGGTTGCTGACCTTGAGCCAGACATCCTGGAGAGTGAAGTCAAATGGGCCTTAGAAAGCACTGCTAATAACAAGGCCAGTGGAAGTGATGTTATTCCATCTGAACTATTTAAAAATTTAAAAGATGATGCTGTTAAGGTGCTACACTCAATATGCCAGCAAGTTGGGAAAACTCAACAGTGGCCAAAGGATTGGAGAAGATCAGTCTACATCCCAATCAGAAAGAAGGGCAGTGCCAAAGAATGCTCCAACTACCGCACAATTTCACTCATTTCACACGCTAGCAAGGTTATGCTTAAAATTCTAAAAGGCAGGCTTAAGCAATATGTGGACTGAGAACTCCCAGAAGTGCAAGCTGGATTTCGAAGGGGCAGAGGAACCAGAGACCAAATTGCAAACATGTGCTGGATTATGGAGAAAGCTAGAGAGTTCCAGAAAAACATCTACTTCTGCTTCATTGACTATGCAAAAGCCTTTGACTGTGTCAACCACAGCAAACTATGGCAAGTTCTTAAATAAATGGGAGTGCCTGATCACCTTATCTGTCTCCTGAGAAATCTCTATGTGGGACAAGAAGTACAGTTAGAACGGGATATGGAACAACTGATTGGTTCAAAATTGGGAAATGAGTATGACAAGGCTGTATATTGTCTCCCTGATTATTTAACTTATATGCAGAATTCATCATACGAAAGGCTGGGCTGGATGAATCCCAAACCGGAATTAAGATTGCCGGAAGACATATCAACAACCTCAGATATGCAGATGACACAACCTTGATGGCAGAAAGTGAGGAGGAATTAAAGAACCTTTTAATGAGGGTGAAAGAGGACAGCGCAAAATATGGTCTGAAGCTCAACATAAAAAAACCCTAAGATCATGGCCACTGGGCCCATCACCTCCTGGCACATAGAAGGGGAAGAAATGGAGGCAGTGAGAGATTTTACTTTCTTGGGCTCCATGATCACTGCAGATGGTGACAGCAGCCACGAAATTAAAAGATGCCTGCTCCTTGGGAGAAAAACAATGACAAACCTAGACAGCATCTTAAAAAGCAGAGACATCACCTTGCGACAAAGGTCGATACAGTTAAAGCTATGGTTTTCCCAGTAGTGATGTATGGAAGTGAGAGCTAGACCATAAAGAAGGCTGACAGCCAAAGAATTGATGCTTTTGAATTATGGTGCTGGAGGAGTCCCATGGACTGCAAGGAGATCAAACCTATCCATTCTTAAGGAAATCAGCCCTGAGTGCTCACTGCAAGGACAGATCCTGAGGCTGAGGCTCCAATACTTTGGTCACCTCATGAGAACAGAAGACTCCCTGGGAAAGACCCTGATGTTGGGAAATATTGAGGGCACAAGAGAAGGGGATGACAGAGGACGAGATGGTTGGACAGTGTTCTCGAAGCTACGAACATGAGTCTGACCAAACTGCGGGAGGCAGTGGAAGACAGGAGTGCCTGGCATGCTCTGGTCCATGGGGTCACGAAGAGTCAGACACGACTAAACAACAAAGGCGCTGCCACTCTGGTCTCCAGTACTGCCTACCTGCTAATCTCACTTTCCCCACAACCCATCCTCCCTTTACACCTCAACAAATCACTCTCTCTTTACACCCCACCCACCCCCTATTCCCTCACGGCTTTCCCAAACCTCCCAATCACAGCTCACCCCACCTCTCACAGTTTGCTGCACCCCATCCCTTCCCAGCTCACCCAAACCCTCCCTACTTGCCCCAAGCCCACCTCCATTCACAGTTTACCCCATCCCACCCCTTTTTAAAGGAGGGTGGGAGGCCCTTCATAAATTGGTTTGGCAAATTGCTGTCTGAAGCACGTCCCCACTTTGTTAATTGCCATGACAGCAATGTTTCTTGGGTGGGGGAGAGGCACTTCAGAGAGTGGTTTGTCGAACCGCACTCTGAAGTAGCTCTCACTTTTAAACAGCTGACCTGGCTGGCTGCCACCCATACCGCTTGTGTGCTCACATATGAATCTTTCTTCATGCTGGAGTTTCTGTGGCTACCTATTGGTTGCCCCAGGAACTACAGCATGACGACAGCCTCTTAATTTTATTATATAGTACAATATCGCCAACTGAGACATGGAACATATCCATTGGAATTCATGGGGGGAAAGTCCATTGATTTCCTTGGATTTACTCCATGGCTGTCACCAAAACCAGCTGAACGAACTCTACCTTGTAATCCATATTTCAAACTAAGCATTGGACATCTAGGGAAAATTGGGCTGCCCATTCCTTCACAACAACCAACCATTTATTTCAAGTATGAGCTCATGGTTCTTTGTGCACGGATATTTCCCTCCATGTTTGCACTGCATCACAGGCTTCATAATCTTAAGTTTGTACCGTGCAAACAGTTAACAGTCAACATATTGCCAGGATAAAGAGATTGGAGCAATTCTAGATAGGTAGCTGAGGATTTCATTGGCTTGGCTTTTTTGGCTTCCTGGAGGAGGCTCACAGCATTTGGAACCAATACCCTCTACGAATGGTGTTACATGATGTAGAGCCACTCCTACTGTGCATTCTATTCCAGCCTGGAACACTGTTTTGTGATGTAGCATTTTTCTCAATGAGGCATTATATTCCCACTTAGAAAACTACCTGCTGCGGGAAGCCAAGACACTGCTGAAGCAATGACGAGCGGTTTCCCCCACCCCTTGCTTCAGAAAAGAATGAAGCCACTCAGCCACCTTGTCTTAAAAGCTCTTGTCCAGAAAGCTCTTAGACTCCTCACCCCAAAATTCACAGCTGGTGGGTTGAGTTTGGCTTGGTGGTCCAACAGTCAAGAAGGTGGTTTCTGCGTGTGCTGTAGAGGGAAGTGAGGGGCAAGTGGGGCTCATCCACCTGGGTAGTCCATCTAGGAGAAGGAAAACTCTGATCCTAAACCTCTGCTGCCTTGTGGGATGTCTTCAGGAGAAGAAAAGGCTAAGGAGTAAACCCTACACAAATCCAGAGTAGCATCCCTAAGATAGTTGGGTGGTATCTTGTATGCCTCCTTCTGGCAACTCCTGCAGCCAAGCTGGTGCCAAACACATTGCTCTGCTTTTATTTGGACCAGTCCGGCAAGGCTGGGGGGGGGGGTGTCTTGATCTCTGGGCAACCCAGGACTTCCACAACACACTGCCTAGGATTGTGCCCTGGAGAGGTCCCTTTGGTGCTGCTAATGCAGCAAAAGCAATGTGGGAGGCAGCCATTATGAGTTATTGGTCTCTGCAGCCACAGCAGGCGCTGTGATTCTCCAGCGTTTGACTTCATCTCTGGAGGAGCACTTCAGTGTCCCTTGAGGGATGCCAACAATTATAACATATGTTTTTCAAAGGTTTGTCTGTGGAAGCTCTGCAGTCCCACATGTACCATTGCTCAGGCAGCTCATTTAGCAATGAAAGCAACAGGCGGAATGCATACTTTGTGCTGGGTCTTAACATAAGTAAATTGGGTATAGTTTTTTCACTCACAGATCAGAACGAAGAACTTCATACCAAAGGACACAATTAGACCATTTTGCTAATTGTGTTTAATTTTAGGAATGCATCATTTAGGTGCTAACTATAAAGTGCATTTATTTTTTTCTAAAATGTCATTTTATATGTTTATTTCTGCCCACCCCCATTTATTTCCCACATTATGCCTGGCAGTGCCTTCTGTAAGGGCCTTCAGGACACAGTGTTGCTTTGACATGCTGAGGCTGCATTCACACAGCAATTTATTCAATTGTCATTACTTTTATTAAGTTCCTCACTGTATTTGAGCTTTCACATGATGTAAAAGCCGCTTCTGGAACTATAGTGGAATATAGTGCAAGGTTTAACGTGTTTGTGGTAGAGGGTGGAAGTGGAGGGGTTTTTGTTTTGTTTTTGTTTTGTTTACTTGTTTGTTCGTTCTTGTTTTTATTATGCATTTTGTGTTTTTACCTTGTATTTTTATGTTGTGAACTGTCCTGGGATCTACGGATGAAGGGTGGTATGCAAATTTAAAAATAAAAATAGTACGCATTTTGCTTCCAGAAAAAATCCATTTGCAAGTAAGATGGAAATGAGTACTAAACATGCACTATAGTTCCACCATTGTTCCAGAAGTGGCTTTTACAGTGTGTGAAAGCTCAAATACTGTGGTACCTCTGGTTGCGGACAGGATCCGTTCCGGAGGTCCGGCCAGATCCCGAGGTTTTCGCAACCGGAGACACCACTTCTGCGCATGTATGCACGGCAAAAACCCGGTAATATACTTTGCCGCTTACGTATCCTGAAGTTTACATAACTGGAGGGATACGTAAGCGGGGGTACGACTGTATAACGTGTAAATAAGCAGTTAGGAAAACACTGTGAAAATGCATTAATCTGCCATGTGAACGCAGCCTGAGTTGCCCTTGGAATGAGACCATTCAGCATTTTTAATTTTTAATTAAAATGGGGCAGTTGGAGGCGCACTTCGAATCATAGAATTGCAGATTTGGAAGGGACCATGAGGGTCATCTAGTCCAACCCCCCCTGCAATGCAGGAATATGCAGTTGTCCCATACGGGGATCAAACCTGCAACCTTGGTGTTATCCCTGTTACGTGGGAAAACATGTCTGTTTGGGACTTAATACTGAAAGCAACCCACCAATTTCCACTGATAAAACGGGATTGTTTTAAGCAGGCCCGTGATTCTCACAAAGATGTAGCAGGGGAACTCGTGTGTGTGTGTGTGTGTGTGTGTGTGTGTGTGTGTGTGTGTGTTAGTTAAGCATGCCTCTGCCTTGGGCATAATGCCATGTGGTTTGGGAAGGGCTTGCTCAGCATGTTGTGGTGGTTGTGAAATGAATGGCAGGTCTCTGTGAGGCTGGGGCCTGCCTCCTCTCCCCCCCCCCCCCGCTCTCCCCCTGCCTTCCCCCAACATCCTCATTATTTTCCAAGGGTTAACATTCTCACACGCTCGACCCCTGGGACAATGTAGTGTTTCAGACCCTGAGCCCACCTCACCAGCAGCTTGAAGCAAGGGAGAATTACCGAGATGTCCCTGATAATTTGTGTGTTTCTCATGCAGTTCTGTTTACCTCTGGAGAATAGCTCGGATTCGTGGGGTGGCTCATCTGTTTGTTTCCCAGGAGTGTCCTCCTCCTCAGGTACAAATGCCTTGTTGTTCCCCGGTCCTGTCTGCCTCCTTGGTGACGGATAGATGAGAACCGTTCCCTTTGCTTTGGGAATCTAATGTGATCTGGGTCGCCCTCGGTGGCAGGCAGAACTGAAGGGATTTAAAGAGAAGACAGTTAACACTATGAGAACTTGGAACATTGGCTGGGGAAGGAGCAGGCAGGCTCCCTATCTCTTCCCCGAGGGGCGGGGTTGTGCAGTTTTAACACACTGTGCCTTCTTACGATGCCCAGACATTGGAGCGAAAGCAGAAAAATGCCAGCAATGTGGTCAGATTTGAACAGAGCAAAGAACCATTTCCCCCTCGTGCAGGTTAAACTACAAAAGGATGCCTGGGGACTGGCTGGTGTGGATGTGTGCGGAGAGGTGCTTTTCCAAGAATATTTGCTCTTCGTTTATGCAAAAAACACTCTTGGAGGGGGACAGAAGAGATTCTGTTCTCCAGAATGCTAGTCTGGAGGTGCGTGCACAAGTGATTTACGGCAGCCACTTGCGCCATTCTTAAAAATGAGGGGGAAGGGAAAGGCTCAATGAAATGTGCATACGTGAATTAATCTTTATAGATGGAAGTTAGAAATAGTTGCGCAGCTTAAATAGAAATACAGTGGTACCTCGGGTTACATACGCTTCAGGTTACATACGCTTCAGGTTACACACTCCGTTAACCCAGAAATAGTGCTTCAGATTAAGAACTTTGCTTCAGGATAAGAACAGAAATCGGGCTCCGGCGGTGTGGCGGCAGCAGGAGGCCCCATTAGCTAAAGTGGTGCTTCAGGTTAAGAATAGTTTCAGGTTAAGAATGGACCTCTGGAACGAATTAAGTTAACCTGAGGTACCACTGTACATCTCACCATAGGGGGTGAGAGGCGACCTGAGATTCGGTGTCCCGTGTGCCAGCACATCCCGCTGTCTGGGTGCAAATGGTTGATGGGCAAATTTAAACCCCCTCTTGCTGCTCTCCTTTCTTTGGATTGTTTATCCTCTCTGGCAGCATTTGAGATAGAGGACTGCCTCTGTCAAGTAGGGTACATGGCCACACTGTTGGAATTGCTGTGGTTCGTCAAGGAAACTCACTAGAGGCTAACCAATTCCAGTCCCAAGGAAGTTTTATTGGTGCTTTGGTCCCAGATTGAATGTGAGAAATAGGGCAACCAAAAATGACCAAAGATACCAGAAAAGCAAAAATATGGGGAGTTGTTTCTCTTTTTGGGTTTAAGGAAAAAGATGACTAAAGGGAGGCATTTTGATAGTTCATAGAATTATGCATGATAAGGAGAAAATGGAAACACACCTTATTCTCTGCCTCTCATAATACTGGAACTGATCTTTTAAAGGAGGATCAGACAGATTTCGTGGAGAAAAAGAGGTCCACCAATGGTTACTAACCAAGATGGCTGATCTAGGATCAGGTGGATCTCTGGGTACCTGTTTCTGGGAAGGAATAGACTGCTCCCTTTGTGCCTTGTTCATGGGCTTCCCAAGAGGCATTTGGGGAACTGAATGCTGGGCAAGATGTGTGCTTGGTCTGATCCAGACATTGGTCTGACTAAAGATTAGTTTTGAAATGAGGGCCGTTTCATACATGAGTGGTGCCAGGCTCGTTGGACAGAGAGCTGCAGCCAGCAAGGATTCCTTGACAAACGTACCTCTGTTATTCAGGAAAACCCTAAAGCAAGCTCAGCTCACATTTTAGAAGGCTGGTGGTCATCACTAACGTACAGGCCATGACCGATTGACACGCATCCCAAAGATGTGTGATTGCGCACACATGCACAGCGCTGAGCCCGGAAATCACTGAAAATGTCACAAAATATGTCACAAAAAAGGTGGAATTGGAGCGGGGACGGGGTGTAATAGGGCAGGGCGTCAGACTTGCTATATATCCTCTTTTTCCAGAGCATGTCGTAATTTTCATGGGTAGAGTCATCACAGCGATCCATAGTTAAAAGTAGAAGTCGGCAAATGTGTCCTCTTTTTTTTTGATCTCCAAAATATGGCAACCCTATGATGCACTTCGTTGATGCATACAGGGGCTGGGAACAAAAAAACCCCCGCAAAATGATCATCTACGGTATGTATTTTTAGGCACACTTTACCCTAGCATGTGCGTTTTTGTACTTGGCTGCATGGAAAAAATTGAGGGAATTTCCAAGGGTGACTATGTTTTGTTTCAGGAGTTGTTTCAAAAAGTGCAGATGAGGTAGGTTCGCTTTTAAATGTGAACTGAATCAAATTTGCTGCCCACCCCCACCCCCCCACCCCGTCCATCCCTATCCCAGGCTTTAAGCAGCAAAAGCTATGCAGATATAATTTCAGATGTCACCTTCCTGGTGCAAATTGGCTGGCCACCTGCAGAGTCCTGCAACAGACTTTCCTAGCTGCTGATAAGGTCAGTTTTGCAACGGATTGCCCGTTAAGGCAGATCCCCGGCTCCCCAATCCTACTTTGTGCCCCACAAAACTTTAAGCTTGCCCTGTGTGTGAAAGGGGAGCCACTCGTTTGAATCTATTGTACCTGTTATTAAAGCATTTTTGGTCTTCCTCTTTATTTTTTGGCAAATCCACGGCGTTCCATTTAGGCCTCTGTTGGCAGACAGGCCTGCGTTTCCCTGCGCTGCCTTCCTGACTGGCTCTGGGGAGGTGGGGTGGAGGGAGAAATCCTGTTGCTTTCATTCTCTTCTCCCTTTACTCCACCCCGTCCCTCCATTTGAAAATAGAATCTATGATTTCTATCATTTCCACTTAGATAGAAATATGTTGTGAAAGGTAATTTTATTGCAGAGAAATAATCTTCCTAATGTCAGCCATTATTTCACTCTCAGTGTGACAAGCAGGGTAAGTGTTGGAAATCGCTGTATATTTCAGCTAAAGTATCTTGACAACACAAACCAAGAGGAGAGAGGCAGTCTCTTTTGTTAATGAAAACTGCACTGTTATTTCGGCGTATAATGGAGAGCCTCATGTAAATGATTGCCTGTCGTCTGGCTGAAAGAAGAAAGAGGAGAAGGGGGGGGTGCAGGTAGGGAAGAAATCGCACCGATCAGGAATAGCGATTGCTGTCCTTTTTTTTTACTGAATATCTTACTCTTGTCTTTATTATTATTATTATTGTTATTATCACCACCTTCTTCTTATTCATTGCATTTTCCCTTTTATTTTGGAATGTGCTGACTCTGACATTTGGCGCATGGGACATCTTCTGGGGTTTCCAAGGGCTGCGTGATTTGCTGGGTCCACAATGTCAGGCGCCCGGCAGTCAAACCACAGCAGTCCCCCAAAACACACATACGCCTCGTTTCCGTTCTGGGAACCTGGATTTTGGGAAACCCAAAGCACCCGGAAGCTTCCCCTTCCCCTCATTTACGGCCAGGTATTTTTAAGGAGTGCGGCTTGCTGGGTAAATAGGAGCCACATTCTCCTCAAAGAAAGCCAGAGCACAGCTGCGCACTCTGGAACCTGCTGCTTGCTACAAGAGAACAGGACCTCGCGGTGTTTTTAGTTAGGGATAATCCAAGGCTAACATTTACTTCCATGTAATGACCTCTGAGCATTAAGTCCAGGGGTGGCCCGAGACATTTGGGTACCTGAGACGAACAAGCAAGTAGTGCTCCCCCGCCCCCCAGGGAAGAAGGGGTGAGTGAAGATCTACTTCAGAAACAAGGGCAGACTAGAGATCTACATGGGGATCTTGCTGCCTAAGGTGGTCACATCACCCAGCTTCATGGGTCCTGATTTAGCCTGTTGTTTCTTGGGCTCTCTTTACTCTGGCTCATCTCCAGGACTACAGTGGTACCTCAGGTTACATATGCTTCAGGTTACATACTTTGCTAACTCAGAAATATTACCTTGGGTTAAGAACTTTGCTTCAGGATAAGAACAGAAATCGTGCTCCGGCAGTACAGTGGCAGCAGGAGGCCCCATTAGCTAAAGTGGTGCTTCAGGTTAAGAACAGTTTCAGGTTAAGAACAGACCTCCGGAACGAATTAAGTACTTAACCTGAGGTACCACTGTATGGAGTCTGCACAGTACCTTCAAATCAGTATCCTACCACTTGAAACTGTCATGGCCTCCCACAAAGAATGTTTGTTTGTTTGTTTGTTTGTTTGTTTGTTTGTTTGTTTGTTTGATATACCACCCTATACCCGGGGGTCTCAGGGCGGTTCCCAGAATAAAATCAAGATATAAAACCACAAAATACCTAATAAAAATAACAACAACCCAATAGCCCCCCCAAAAAAACACATTTTAAAAGGGCATAGTATGTAAATCGGATCAACCTGGTGAAAAAGGAACGTTTGCCTGGAGCCTAAAGGTGTATAATGAAGGCGCCAGGCGAACTTCCCTGGGGAGAGCATTCCACAGATGGGGAGCCACTGCAGCCCTTTAGTCAATACTGGGAAGTGTAGTTTGTTAAGGGTGATGGGAGTTGTTTGGAGAACCTTATCTCCACCACAGAGCTACAGTTATCAGAGCGGCTTGACAGGCGATCTGGAAATGGTAGCTCTGTGAGGGGCATGTGGGTCGACTAACAACTCTCATAACGAACTACAGTTCCCAGAATGCTTTGGGGGGAAGCCATGACTGTTTCGAGTGGTAAGATACTGCTTTGACGGTATAGTGTGGATGGGGCCTAATTCTAACAGCTTTTCCATTTGTCTCCCTTTATTTTCACTCTCACTTTGCCATGTTCCACCAGTCGCTTATCGGGGCCATGTGAACATGAGGCTGCCAGTCTGAGTCACTGTGAAGAAACATTGTTTCCCAAACATGGGTCGCCCGCTGGGTTGTTGTTTTTTACTACCTTTCCCATAATCCCTGACCGCTGGCCCTGCTAGCTAGGGATGATGGGAGTTGTAGTCCAAAAAGAGTTGCAAACACTGCAGTAGATACTGAAGGACAGCTAATCCCTGGGATGAGCTGAACTACCTAGGTTCAGGTGAGCACAGGGAACCAATCACTTCTCACTTCCTTTTTGTGCAACTTCAGTTGATGTGAACAGCTTGTTGCTGTGAAGCCTTCTCCTCTACTTTCTTGTTTGTCTGTGAAATTATGCACCAGTAGAATTGGGGGGACCAGTCCAATGAAGATGAGCATTGGAAGTTTCAATAGAGAAAAAAAGAAACTCTTCTTCACACAGCCCTTAATTAAACCCTGGAATTTGCTCCTGCAGGGTATAGTGACAGCCATTGACTTGGATGACTTTAGAAGAGCATGAGGCAAATTCATGAATCGCAAGGCTGTTGATGGCTACAGTCTACCTCCACAAGATGCTTCTGAATGCTAGTTGCTGGGGAAATGAGTGCTGTTTGCAGGATTCCTTTGGGCATCTGCTTAGCCACTGTGAGAACAGAATGCTGGACTAAATGGCCACTCTCCTAATCCAGCAGGACTGTTCTTACAGACCCTCCAAGCGTCCCTATTTTCCAGGGATGTCCCTGATTTAGAGAAGCTGTGCCGGTTTCTGATTTGATCCTGGAATGTCCAAGTTTTCCTTAAGATGTCCCTATATTCATCAGATAAATGGAGTTATCCGACCCCCTGAATCGTCTGAAGGCAATCCTGTATAGGAAAGGAGTTTTAATTTTTTTAATGTTTTTATATATATTGGAAGCTGTCCAGAGTGGCTGGGGCAACCCAGTAAGATGTGTGGGGCATAAATAGTAAAATTATCGTTATGGAATGGGACTTCCCTATTTTCATCAGAGAAATGCTGGAGGGTATGTTCTTAGGTATACGTCTTTGTCATTCCTCCTCCTCCTCCTCTTCCTTCTATACCCCACCCATCTGGGTGGCTTCCAACACATATAAAACTATAACAAAACACCAGACACTAAAAACTTTCCAATACAGGGCTGTCTTCTAAAAGTTGTGTAGTTTTTTATCTCCTTGACACTGTTCCACAGGGGATGGCACCACTCCCTGAGCCTCCCTGAGGCTGTTCCACAGGGACGGCACCACTACCAAGAAGACCCTGTGCTTGGTTCCCTGTAACCACTTCTTGCAATGAGGGAACCACTAGAAGGCCCCCCGTGTCCTATACCCCAAGTATTGCAGTTGTGGTGTTTTGCATGCCCCGGATACTTCACAACCGCATATTTGCCATCAGTGCTGACTACTTGAGATCTCTCTCCCGCTACGGGAAGCTGGTCTTGGCAGTGCCCAGAGGCAAAGCACAGGGGACCTGGGCTCAGAGAATGTTTATATTGGGGCAACATTTACCTTGGGACAGGGAAAAGGGAAGCGAAGGACAATGGTGTGCGCTTATGTTTCTCAAACCATTCCCTGCAGCTGATGAAAGCAGGTTTGTGTAAATGTACCCTTAAATACAAATTTTCTAGTTGCTAATCGTTATTTTCCTCCCAGCTTACTAGTTCTTGTGTTGGGTTTCTTCTCTTCCTTTGATCTGCTGCCATTTCTTCAGATATAACTTCCAACTGGCCATTGTTTCTTAAATTGCTCCATTTTATTTGGTGTTCTCATGATGCTTATCAACGTAGTTTGTTACCAGGTGTGGGTGGCGCAGGGCTGATATGAAATTCCTTCTCCAAACAGCCTTCTCTTGTCTTCTGAAAACTGAGTCATATGCCCCCTTTTGCTGAGTTTCTGCATTCGCCCCCCTTTCCCCCTTATCTATCAGTTCCTTACACATTTCACTCCTTCACTTACTCGCTGTTTATATTTTAAAGTGTTGGTCACCAGATCTCGCCCTTGGGAATCTTCTTGGCTGTTGGTTGCCTAGAAAGCCACTTTCAGGTTAGAAACATCACCCTCTTATTTCACATTGTATTAAATGTACAGTTTACAAACTCTGTAGGATAAGGCATTCATCGGGAAGATTGGGAAGCCAGACATTAAGATGAAGTGGCGCCTGCAAGACGATTCACACAACCGCTTGGGCTTCTCTCGAAAGTTCTCAGACATCTTGCCTGAAGGGAAGCTTCCACGATCATTTTGGATTTCATTTTTCAGGGCAAACTGTGCTGCCACCCCCAGCTCCACCATACCTAGACTGAGACTCATTGGACGGTGGAACAATCTTCCCAATTTGAACTGAATTGGAAAGATGCAATCATATCAGCGGTACCTACAGAAGACTTTTTCAAAATGGCAAATAGCATGGGGAAAGGTCAACTTCTATTCACTCCGTTCTATAAATACAGCTACACAGATCATTCTTCGCCCATCATTCGCCTTAGCGCGAACATTTCCAACTTCAATGTATAAAGTTTAAGTGGTGGTTTGCTCAGGTCTTGCCCTCCAACATTTGGCAGCAGCAAATATAGGTCAAACCCCTTGTACTTTAAAGAGAACAAGTTGTGGCTGTGAACAAGGCAGACAACAGATCATTTCGTTTCCATGGGCTCTGGAGGTAGCATGTTTTGAATGACAGGTTTTAAATAATGCCATTCTCTATACACAAAGCACATTTTCTCCGTGATCCGAGGAGCCAGCAGGTGCCCTCAGTGGCATGGAGTGCCTGCCACCAACTTTGGCTGGGCAGAGATAGCCTATCTTCTGTTGTCTGGGCTCTGGTAACCTCTAGGATAGATTACTGCAATGTGTTATACATGGGGCTGCCTCTGAAGGGGGTTTGGAAACTTCAGTTGGTGCAGAATTCAGCAGCCAAGTTGCTCACTGGGGCAAGATGGCCTGAGCACAGAATGCCACCAATCCTGGCCCAACTGCACTGGTTGCTAATTGGTTTCTTGACCCAAATCAAAGTTCTGGTTTTGACCTATAAAGCCTTAAATGAACTGCCCTGAGCCCTGTGATCATCATCTGAAGCTCTTCTTCATGTGTCCTTGAGAGGTCCAGAGGGGGGCCACATGACAACGGCTTTTCTGCGGTGGCTTCCCACTTGTGGAATGCTCTCCCCAGGGAGGCTTGCCTGGCACCCTCTTTACATGTATTTAGGCACCAGACGAAACCAGTCCTCTTCTCCCAGGCCTTGGTCTAATTTTTTTTAATGGCCTTTTAAACTGGGGGGGGGGGGCATTATTTTGTTTGTTACTACGCTATGTGTTTTTGTTTTATACAGTGGTACCTCGGGTTACATACACTTCAGGTTACATACGCTTCAGGTTACAGACTCTGCTAACCCAGAAATATTACCTCAGGTTAAGAACTTTGCTTCAGGATGAGAACAGAAATCATGCTCTGGCGGCGCAGCGGGAGCAGGAGGCCCCATTAGCTAAAGTGGTACTTCAGGTTAAGAATAGTTTCAGGTTAAGAACAGACCTCCAGAACGAATTAAGTTCTTAACCCGGGGTACCACTGTATTGTAAACTGCCCTGTGATCCTTGGGTGAATGGCAGTATAGCAATTAAATAAACGAATAAAATAAAATATGTGGATTCAGAGAAATTTATTAGGCTTGCCATGCATATGCTGTTTCACCAAGGCCATTCCTCTGTTTGAAGGGCTGTCCATCCCAAGTCCAGATTAAAGATAAGGAACCCTAACAAGGGAGAGCAGCAGTGAAACTGCTCATCCACAGATTGTGCCTGAACCGCAAACTGAGGAAGCACACAGAACATCAGGTCTTCCACTTATGGGGAAATAGCTTATGGGGAAATATATTGCATTCCTATTTAAATCAGAGCAATTATTTATAAAATT
Organism: Podarcis pityusensis; assembly: GCF_964106645.2. NCBI lineage: Eukaryota > Metazoa > Chordata > Lepidosauria > Squamata > Lacertidae > Podarcis > Podarcis pityusensis. The sequence goes on from NC_138032.1 coordinate 9,447,415, forward strand.
GCACCTATAAATATGTATTAGCTAATGCAAACTTTACCCAACATCAGGAATCACAAGACAGAGAACCCTGTAGGAGAACACTTCAATTTCCCAGGACGTTCTATACAAGATCTCAAAGTAGCTGTCTTATTAGAAAAGAATTTCAGAAATAGACTGGAAAGAGAAGTTGCTGAATTGCAACTTATTACCAAACTTAAAAGCATGGAGAGACCTGGTCTGAATAGAGACATTGGATTCTTATCTCATTATACATGATAAAGCTATTTTTAGCCATCTCACCCCTGGCTTTTTCCTGTAAGGCCAATTGCAGTCGTCAACAGGTTTACCACACCTATCAGCCAATCACCCATTCCCACCACCCTTCTGAGTAATACCCCACCTCACCCTCTCACTATATATAAAGGTCTGGTGACTTGTGTTTCAGTGTATCTGAAGAAGTGTGCATGCACACGAAAGCTCATACCAATAACAAACTTAGTTGGTCTCTAAGGTGCTACTGGAAGGATTTTTTAAATTTTGTTTTACCGAAGTCAGTGTCCACTCGTGTCGCCGTTGTTTGTGATGCATAATTGGACACCCTAAACTATACACGAGCATCAGTTGCTGCTAGGAACATGGCAGGCCAGTTCCGTTTCAGCTAAGAGTTTTTGATGGTATAATAATAATAATAATAATAATAATAATAATAATAATAATTTATTTGTACCCCGCCCATCTGGCTGGGTTTCCCCAGCCACTCTGGGCGGCTTCCAACAAAGATTAAAAATACATTAAAATGTCACACATTAAAAACTTCCCTGAACAGGGCTGCCTTCAGATGTCTTCTAAATTTTAGGTAGTTGTTTATCTCTTTTACATCTGATGGGAGGGCATTCCACAGGGTGGGTGCCACTACCAAGAAGGCCCTCTGCCTGGTTCCCTGTAACTTGGCTTTTTGCAGCAAGGGAACTGCCAGAAGGCCCTCAGAGCTGGACCTCAGCGTCCGGGCAGAACGATGGGGGTGGAGACACTCCTTCAGGTATACTGGACCGTTTAGGGCTTTAAAGGTCAACACCAACACTTTGAATGGTGCTCGGAAACGTGTTATAGATGTGGGTAAAACTAATAAATTATTTGTGGTATGAAGGGAGAAATGTAAGCTGCCAGAGAATTCTTGGGCAGCCTGGCCAAGCTAGGGCCATTAAGGGAACGGTAGATTGCCACTGAGGGTCGTTAACAAGACAAGAGAACTTCTTGCCCCAGGTGTGACCAGAGACTGGGAACCAGGGAAGGTTGCCAGGGTAACTGTTCTGGGGGAAGGCGAGGGGGTTTCTGGGAGGAGGAAGGGGAGAGAGCCATCTTTGGAGTGTGTTGACTGCAGGCAGCTCCATGCAGGACCCCCTCCATGCAAACCAAAGGTGCAAATGGGTGAATAAACTGTATTTCTCAAAGCATGACAGTCTCCACCGTGTCTTCCATCCTCCAAAGGGACACAGACCTTGTGTGGGTGCCTGGGACCCTATGCGCTCTTGCCACTGCTTGGCAGAGAGAGGGGCAGGCATCGGGCTTTTGTAAGAATATTCTAGTAGTGCCACATCTTATGGCAATGGCGTACGCAGCTCACGACCCATCTTTTTATGTTCTTACCTGAACACCTGTATGCAAATTGTGAAACTGAAATAAAATATGTCTTGAGCTTCCTTTGTTGTTTCAATCCCAACAAGAACTCTGCCAAAGAGACAAGCCTTTAAAAAATCAATTTGCCTCCTTGGCAGCAGGAACATCATCAGCAATATCCACAAATAAATCCCTGGCTCCATGGGGATTTTCCCCCTCTTGAGCATACATTTTGCTTCCTTGGATCTTGATGTTTCACATTTAGAGGCCACCCATAAATACTTATTATTATATCCCATCTGTCTCGGGAGAAAATGGAGGAGTGCGCCTTTGGCGGTGAGGTCAAACGGTTGGAAGGTTGCAGCGCCAGCTGTGGCTGTAGAGACCCATACAGGAGAGACATGTTTTGTTGCAGCTGGGGCAGCTGAAGAAGGCATCCAGTTGTGCTGCTGCAGATGCACCATGGCATTTCTTCTCAAATCTTTGTGTCTCACTGGTCAGCTTATTATTGCTGCATAATATTTTACCCTTTGAACATGAACATAATATTAACTCTAATGAGGTTCTGAAATCCAATTGCTAAAGAAGAGAGAAAATAGAAGCCTGAATATCACTTCAGAAAGTAAGAAGAATCTGCTGGATCAGGCTGAAGACCCATTCAGCCCAACATCCTGTTCTCACAGTGGGGAAGCCCACAAACAGGGCTCAGGGATCACCCGGACCCTTATATTCCAGATTGACCACTGAGATCATTTGCCAGAGTGGTCATTGGTTGTTCCCCAAGTTGGTGAGGCTCATTTGACAACCAGAAGGAACTGAACCTTTTGTGTCACCACCTCAGTCCTGTGGGACACTCGTGTCAACGGATATTCATTGACCTTCTGTTCCAACTTTTAAAGACCTGCTGAAAACTTTTCTGTTCTGTCAGGGTTATGCAGACAATTAAGAATACATCTTTCCACGGTCGTTATCTTATTTCTGATTTTGACTTTTTAATATGAGTTTCACCATACTGTTTTGTTGTGAACCACTTTGATATTTTCTTTATGAATTTGTGGTATATAAATATTTTTATGAATGAATAAATCCATAAGCGGGACATGACTACAGTAGCCCTCCTTCTACGTTTGATTCCCAGTAATTGTCATGCAGAGGATTATTATTCTGAACATCCTTTATTAAGCACTTCTTGATTCCAAAGAAGCAGTCGCTGTCATGATGGTAAGCCATCATTGATGATAATTAGCAAACCCACTTGCTGCAAGTGCCAGTGACGTCTGCAGCTTCGTCACGGGCTGTTTTCCCTCACCTGTTTGCTGGAGTGAAGAATGTGAGAGCTACAAGTTCCCATGAGAAGAACATTCCTGCATTGACATGGGTGTGTCTATCATCAGACAGTTCTGCCCATGCTCAGAACTCTTGATTAGCTAAAGCATCACTCTGCCCTCCCATTCATTTACACAATGTGGGATTAGATGGTTGTCTTTGGGGGGCTGAGTAGGAATTATTTTTTGTTCTCTTTTGCTCACTTACTCCATACCTGAGTGGATCGAGCGGATGAGACTAATAGTGGGTCATCAAAGCCAGCTCCTAGGGACCAAGGTCCCTTCGTCACCACCCCAAAGAATTTCGAAGTCAGTATTATTTCTTAAGAGCCAGTGTGGTGTAGTGGTTAAGAGCAGTGGACTCGTAATCTGGTGAACTGGGTTCGCTTCCCTGCTCCTCCACATGCAGCTGCTGGGTGACCTTGGGCTAGTCAAACTTCTCTGAAGTCTCTCAGCCCCACTCACCTCACAGAGTGTTTGTTGTGGGGGAGGAAGGGAAAGGAGATTGTTAGCCACTTTGAGACTCCTTAAGGGGAGTGAAAGGCGGGATATCAAGTCCAAACTCCTCCTCCTCCTCCTCCTCCTCCTCCTCCTCCTCCTCCTCCTCCTCTTCTTCTTCTTCTTCTTCTTCTGTTAGAGTAGACCCACTGCAGCCTACGTAGGTCCATTTACTTCAATGGGTCTGAGTAGGACTACCATTGTATCTTATGGAGACACCATTAAGACCGGACATTCTTACTCGGCTACGAGTGATCGCCAAAGAAGAAGAAAGAAGACTATTGTATCTCATCCACTGGCAACAACATTTGAATTTCCACCACATAATGCTAGTTTTAAAGATCATTTTCTTTCATTATTATGTGCACTACTCATGAGGAAGTTTCATGTCCATGGATATTGCTGGGAGCTGCAGAAGAACATAGCATGGTGAACCCATTAATTTTAATGGGTTTTATTGCTCAGGAGAAATTTGTGGTATAATATACATGAACTATTTCTGTAACTTTAAACCCTGCTTCATTGTATGCCTTTATGACTGCTGGTGTGCTTTTCTTGGCATCAGTTTTCTAACTAGTGCTTCAAAAAGCTCAGCTTTAAACTAAATTTGCAAACCTTGTCAGATGTATCCAGTTCAAAGTTTATTTTTTATATTATAAATATAAGATAGCCCAATAAGATAGTATAAGATAGTACAATAGCTATTGTAGATAAAAGGAAATACATTATCTGATGCTGATATACATCTTTGTTTAACGTGTGTGTGTGTGTGTGTGTGTGAAAGAAAGAGAGAGAGAGAGAGTGAGAGTGAGAGAATATAATAATGAACAGTGGTACCTCCGGTTGCGGACAGGTCAGGTTCTGTTCCGGAGGTCCGGTCAGATCCCGAGGTTTCCGCAACCTGAGGACCGCTTCTTTGCATGCGCAGACTGCACAGATTGCATGCGCAGACTTCCGGGTTTGCCACGCGTGCATCCCAAAGTTTACATAACCAGAGGGTTACGTAAACGGAGGTACGACTGTGATTCACTTTGGGTTGCCCTGGGCAAGAGAAAGGACTAATAAATCTAATAAATACAAATAATAAATATATATCTATAGATGGCATGCTAGCAATCATTTCCTACAATGTAACATGAGAAAAAGCAACTAAGAGCGTAATTCTAACAGCACAATTCATTGGAATGCACATTGAACTCAGTAGGACTTTCTTGTGAATCAGAGTTCATAACATTGGTCTGAAGAAGAAGAAGAGGAGGTGGAGGAGGAGGAGGAGGAGGAAGATATTATACCCTACTCATCTGACTGGGTTTCCCCAGCCACTCTGGCTGGCTCCCAACATCATATAAAAACACATGAGGCATTGAGACCAACAGGGCTTCAACATAACTCCCCTCTGAGTTGCATTATGGTTTGTATATTTATGGGCTATGGGGAATTGTATACATTCGTTACTGTTGTCGCAATATTGAAGGCTACAAACTTTTTCTGAACTAAATTTTGAATTCGTTCT